>NW_022589766.1:3762969-4425922 GCF_004348235.1 Phoca vitulina | reverse complement strand
CCCCCCCCCCCCCCCCCCCGCAGTCAGTGACCCACAGGGGATAAAATCGTAATTTAAAAACAAAACAAGGGGCGCCTGGGTGGCTCAGTCGTTAAGCGTCTGCCTTCGGCTCAGGTCATGGTCCCAGGGTCCTGGGATCGAGCCCCACATCGGGCTCCCTGCTCCGCGGGAAGGCTGCTTCTCCCTCTCCCACTCCCCCTGCTTGTGTTCCCTCTCTCGCTGTGTCTCTCTCTGTCAAATAAATAAAATCTTAAAAAAAAATAAATAAATAAAAACAAGACAAGAATAAATTTAAAAAAAAAGAAAACAGATTTTTTCCCTATTTTTGAGAAAGAATGTTAATACATTTTACTTATGTACATTTTTAATGAGGAACTGAGAACATAGAACTAATAGTTAAATATATTTTTTAAAAACCTACTAAAGTTCTGCAACTTGGCTGCTTTTGTATTTGCCTGGTTAAGAGATGGTATTAGAGAGAGAGAAATGGGTTTGCAGGAGAGAGAAAAAAAGGTGCAAGAGAGCTCTCCAGGGACCTCAGCTAGAAAGGCCAGGATCTAGAAAGGACAACGCCCGGCAAGCAAGGACTCGGTGGGAGATGAGAGGGAGCTCAGCAGGAAGCGCTTTGTGCTCACGCCCCACACCGGCCCTCCAGGTCCTGGGAGCTAAAGGAAGTTAAAGCTGACCTTTAATCCTTTTGACTGGTGCAAGAATTTTAATGTCACCACTGCAACGAAAAATAGGCTTTCTCCTTCTATTATTATTATTATTTAACTTTTGAAACTTAATGCTAAAACAATGGCTTAATGCTAAAACAATGGAATTGCTTAAACAGGGAATTCTCTAAGTTTTGCTAGCATTTGAAGGAGTGACTTGTGTTTCAGATGCTTCCCCCCACACCTAAGCTTCCTCCGTGGAGCAGTTTGACAGCTCTCTTTAATCTGCAAAAGCTGCTTGACTCATCTTTGTTCTTGCAGAGATCAGGGCTGTCGTCTGCCACAGACTGACAATTTACAGGTGTTCATGGCCCTTTCCCCTTGTCAAATTAAATCCATATTTTGATTGCATTTTGTCCTAGCAGGATGAGATGCAGTGGAAACGGTAATGAAAACAGCTCAGTGAAAATGACTTAGAGGAATAAATTGATTTTGCCCTCAGTGCAGCAGGGAAGATCCACTCGTCACTCCCAGCCTCTCCCGGCAACCAGAGTCCCCAGAGCCCGACCAACGCCTTACGCCTCCCAGGGGAATCGCAGAGCTCCCAGGCCGCCCCCACTCAATTTGCTTTACAAAGGGAAAATGATTCTCAGGGAGCTGTTGGAAACTTGCATTCTATCCGGCAAAAAGGGGGGAGGGTAGCAGTGAAATATTTAAAAAGAGAGCTAGAGAGTGAAGGGGCATAGGAGAGCCAGGAAAGATTCAACTAATGCGAACACCCACACCCACCTCTACAAAATCCCTGTTACCAAGTAGGCAGTGGAACCCAGTTTGGGGAACAATGATGTGCAGAATTCTTCATTGCATCAGTGAAGGATTATCATCGTGTCATTTCAGAAAGGAAGGGAGCTTCGTTCTTTCTCTCATTCGTTTGGTGACTATCTGCTGATCCCTACAAGGAGCCAAGCAGTGTGATGGGTTGTTCCAACAGCAAGTGCTCACCACTCTCTAGCTCACCATTTCTCACCATTTCACCAGCAACTTCCCTGCCCCCATCAGGAGCCTCCTAACCGGTCAGTCTGCTGGGCCTTGCTGCCCCCTCCCCTCCTGCCCCTCCTCCATGGAACATTATCCACACAGTAGCTAAAGAGGTATTTCATAGCAAACAAGTTATATTGAAAATGCAAAAGGATGGGGCACCTGGGTGGCTCAGTCGTTAACCATCTGCCTTCGGCTTCGGTCATGATCCCAGGGTCCTGGGATCGAGCCCCGCATCGGGCCCCCTGCTCAGCGGGAAGTCTGCTTCTCCCTCTCCCACTCCCCCTGCTTGTGTTCCCTCTCTCGCTGTGTCTCTCTCTATCAAATAAATAAATAAAATCTTGATTCAGTCGTTAAGTGTCTGCCTTTGGCTCAGGTCATGATCCCAGGGTCCTGGGAAGGAGCCCCGCATCGGGCTCCCTGCTCGGCGGGAGACCTGCTTCTCCCTCTCCCACTCCCCCTGCTTGTGTTCCCTCTCTCATGTGTCTCTCTCTGTCAAATAAATAAATAAAATCTTAAAAAAAAAAAAAGAAGGAAAGAAAATGCAAAAGGAGGGGTGCCTGGGTGGCTCAGTCGGTTAAGCAGCTGCCTTCGGTTCAGGACATGATCCCAGGGTCCTGGGATTGAGCCCCACATCGGGCTCCCTGCTTGGTGGGAAGTCTGCTTCTCCCTCTCCCTCGGCTGCTCCCCCTGCTTGTACTCTCAGGCTTGCCCTCTCTGTCTCTCAAATAAATAAATAAAATTATAAAATAAATAAAATAAAATAAAATGCAAAAGGAGGTTATACTAGTCTTCTGCTTCAAAGTCTCCAATGGCTTTATGTTGCACTTCAAAAAATCCTGTCTGCTTTTATGACAATCTTGTATCCCTCTACCTCCTTCAGAATACTCTGCAGCTACCCTGGCACTTTTAAAGTCCTGTTTTGTTCCGCAAATATGCTGTGCTTGTTGCCTGTTCAGGGCCTTTGCACTTGCTTTGTCTTTTTCTTGGAATGGCCCACACTCCAGATTTTTAGATGGCTGCCTCCTTTTCATCATTCAGATCTCAATCAAATATCACCCCAGAGAGGTGTGCCCTGGTCACCCATCTAAAGTGGCCCCCCCATCCAGATAATGTTCTACTTTTGTTTCCCTTTTTTATTTTCTAAAAGCATAGCACTTACCATTATCTGAAGGTATTTTAGCATTTGATTATTGACATCAGTGCTCAAAATGTGGCCCCTGGGACCAGCAGTTTTAGGATCCACTGGGAATTTACTAGTATTGCATATTCTCTTGCCCTACCCCAGACCTACTGCCTCAGAGCATCAGACCTGCTGGTTGGGGCCAGAGATCTGTATTTTAACAAACCCTCCAGGTGATTCTGATGAAAAATGAAGTTTGAGAACCACTGGCTTACAATGATTATTGCTTCTCTCCCCTGTGCCCCGCCCAGAATGTAGACTCCAAGAAAACAGAAGGCCATCTCTCTTGGTCTGCACAGTGCTACCAGCACGGAACTCACAGCAGGCACTCAATAAAATAAATTGTTGAATGGTGACAGTGAATGAATGATGGATCTGGTGCCTTGCGTTCTGTCTCAGGGGCCACGTGGGAGAGACTTAGCAGAGAGCCCATAGAGCGGTGCCCCAAGGATCTCCTGGCCACCTTTCCACTGGCACTTTTGTCTGCCAAGCATATTGATCTTGCAGGCTAGAAAAACCCAAAGAAGGGGTTCTGAGATTAAAGAAACACTTGAAAACTATGATTCAAAATGTTATTAATTACAGTTTGGAAACTGCAAGTGTGTTGTTCCAAGGTCCTTCTCAGAGAGCCAGAAGGTCTGTAGATTTGTAGATGGTATTCAATTAGAGGGGAAGGATAATATCCTTTTCTTTCCAGTTCTGTAGAGCTCTTAGTGCATTTGTCCCAGAGCAGGCTACTGACTGACAAAGTGGCTTTCTCTTCCCTCAGTCTTTCTGCTTTATATCAATCTTGGAATCGTAAAAAAAAAAAAAAAATGTGCGTGTCGGGGGCGGGTGGCGCGGCTCTAAACCAATTAATCCTGTCTCCAGTGCTTTCTAAAAGCTTTCAGATTGCAAACACCAGGTCAACCCCTAGTCCAGATCAGGGAGGAAAAACACTATCTTTGCAGAAGACATTGAACTTTAGAAAAGGTTAGATCAACACCAAAAACAATGGAAGGGCCTTGGGAGCCTGTCCTTAGAAATAATATGTTGGTCTGAAGCAAATACTATGGGCCGGGCACCATGCTAGATACCAGGGTTACAAAGACCCGGAGAATAAAGTTCATGTCTTCAAGGAACTCACAGTCTGGGGGAGAGACAGGTGCGTACACAGACGGAGCAGCGTGTCGGTGCCGTAGGAGTGACCAACTGCTTAGTTTTGCCAGGGAAAGATTTCTGAAGGAGGTGGTATTTGAACAGATTTGGAAAGCTGTGTCTTGCTCGGGAGGTGAGAAAGGAAGCACAGTCTAAGTAGAGGAGACAAGTGTAAAAGCAGAGATGAAAAGGGGCAGGGTTCAAACACAGTGAACAGAAATGACTGAATTTGTTAAAATATATATATACACACATTTAGGGAAATTTGAATACTGACTGGCTAGTTAATGAGATGATGGAATTGTTAATTTTTAAAAGATTTTTATTTATTTATTTGACGGAGAGGGAGAGAGCACGAGCCAGGGCAGAGGCAGAGGGAGAAGCAGACTCCCCGCCAAGCAGGGAGCCCGACGCAGGGCTCGATCCCAGGACCCTGTGATCATGACCTGAGCCAAAGGCAGCCGCTTAATGACTGAGCCACCCAGGAGCCCCATGGAATTATTAATTTTTATTTTTTTTTAATTTTTTTAGAAGATTTTATTTATTTATTTGACAGAGAGTGAGAGAGCACAAGCAGGGGAAGCAGCAGGTAGAGGGAGAGGGAGAAGCAGGCTCCCCGCTGAACAGAGAGCCCGATGCAGGGCTCGATCCCAGGACCCTGGGATCATGACCTGAGCTGAAGGCAGACACTTAACCGACTGAGCCACCGAGGCGCCCCTGGAATTATTAATTTTTAAAGTATGTTAATGATTTGTGGTTATGTTGTAAACAAGTCCTCATTTTTGGAGATACATATTGTAACATTTCTGGATGAAATGATGTGATATCTGGAGTTTACTTCAAAATAATATGGGCCTAGGATATACCATTTAGGTAAAATTAAAAAAGATTTTGGGAGGAGGTAGATATAAAATATAACTACCACTTCTCTCTGAAAGAAGTCTCACTGGAAAATTGGAATACCCAAGCAGGGCTGAACTCTTTATAGGTAGACCAGATGACCCTCTCTTGGTCAGTTGGAGAGACTTCAGTGTAGACTCTCTAAAAACAACTTCCTTAAACACTACAGAGACTAGAAATATCACTATTGGAGAGTATTTCTTTGATACTAAAATTCATAAGAGGGGACATACATTGTGCACTTATCAGACTATTATTATTAATAATTTTATGCTAATAGTGTCTTAAATTCATGTAGTATTGTGAAGTTTACAAGACTTTTTTTTTTAAGATTTTCTTTATTTATTTGACAGAGAGAAAGAGCACAAGCAGGGGGAGTAGCAGAGGGAGAGGGAGAAGCAGACTCCCCACTGAGCAAGGAGCCCTATGTGGGGCTCGATCCCAGGACCCTGAGATCATGACCTGAGCCAAAGGTAGACACTTAACCGACTGAGCCACCCAGGCGCCCCTACAAGACTTTTTTTTCTACTAAAGATTTTATGTATTTATTTATTTATTTTTCTTTTTTTTTTTAAGATTTTATTTATTTATTTGACAGAGAGAGACGCAGCGAGAGAGGGATACAAGCAGGGGGAACGGGAGAGGGAGAAGCAGGCTTCCTGCGGAGCAGGGAGCCCGATGTGGGGCTCGATCCCAGGACCCTGGGATCATGACTGGAGCCGAAGGCAGCCGCTTAATGACTGAGCCACCCAGGCGCCCCTTATTTATTTATTTGACAGAGAGAGAAAGCAAGAGCAGGAACATAAGCAGGGGGAGCAGCAGAGGAGAGGGAGAAGCAGGCTTCCCGCGGAGCAGGGAGCCCAATGTGAGACTCAATCCCAGCACCCTGGGATCATGACCTGAGCCCCGAAGGCAGACGTTTAACGACTGAGCCACCCAGGAACCCAAGACTTTTTTTTAAAGATCTTATTTATTTATTTGACAGTGAGAGAGTGAGCATGGGTGGGGGGGCACAGAGAGAGAGGGAGAGAGAATCTCAAGCAGACTCCATGCTGAGCACAGAGCCCCATGTGGGGCTCGATCCCATGACCCTGAGACCATGACCTGAGCTGAAACCAGGAGTTGGCCGCTTAACTGACTGAGCCACCCAGGACATTTTTTTTTTTTTAATTATTTATTTATTTGGCAAAGAGAGACACAGCGAGAGAGGGAACACAAGCAGGGGGAGTGGGAGAAGGAGAAGCAGGCTTCCCGCTGAGCAAGGAGCCTGATGAGGGCCTCGATCCCAGGACCCTGGGATCATGACCTGAGCCGAAGGCAGATGCTTAACGACTGAGCCACCCAGGCACCCCACCCGGGACATTTTTAAAATTTATTTTTTTGAGTAATCTCTACACCCTCTCCAACATGGGGCTTGAACTCATGACAGAGAGATCAAGAGTCACATGCTCTTCTGACTGAGCCAGCGAGGTGCCCCAAGACGTTTTGATTTGCCTTATCTCATCCAGTCCTCATGAGGGGCCCCTACATTACAGGTAGTGTTCCTTTCTTTTTTTTTTTTTTTAAAGATTTATTTATTTATTTGAGAGAGCGAGAATGAGAGAGAGAGAGAGAGAGAGTACATGAGAGGGGGGAGGGTCAGAGGGAGAAGCAGGCTCCTCGCTGAGCAGGGAGCCCGATGCGGGACTCGATCCCGGGACTCCGGGATCATGACCTGAGCCGAAGGCAGTCGCTTAACCAACTGAGCCACCCAGGCGCCCGGTAGTGTTCCTTTCATTTCCCTCCAGATCCTATAACTACTGGGGTTTGAATTCAAACTTTTTTTTTTTTTTAAGTTTTATTTATTTAAGCAATCTCTATACCCAAGGCAGCGCTCAAACTTTCCACCCCAAGATCAAGAGTCACACACTTCCCTGATGAGCCAGCCAGGTGCCCCAAATGCAAACTTTTTAACTCCCAGAATAAAGTTCCTCCCTGCCTGTTCCAGTCAACTGTATAACAAGCTACCAGAAAACTTTATTAATTCTCATACGTCTGTGAGTTGCCAGAGGAGTCCTAGTCTTGCGTGGAGTCACTCATATGCCCACACTCAGCTAGTGGCTGGGCTGGGGTGGCCTGCTGGGGTACCTTGCTTCCCCTGGCTTCTCCCTGTGGCCAGCTTGGACTTCCTCACCATATGGTTGTCTTAGGGTTAGTCGGACTTCTTACATAGCAGCAAGATGCCAAGAATGAAAGTGGAAGGAATAAGGCCTCTTAAGACCACATTCAGGGGGTGCCTGGGTGGCTCAGTCGTTAAGCGTCTGCCTTCGTCTCAGGTCGTAGTCCCGGGGTCCTGGGATCGAGCCCCGCATCGGGTGCCCTGCTCCATGGGGGGCCTGCTTCTCCCTCTTCCACTCCCCCTGCCTTGGTTCCCTCTCTCGCTGTGTCTCGCTCTGTCAAATAAATAAATAAAATCTTTTTTTTTTTTTTAAGATTTTATTTATTTATTTGAGAGAGGATGAGAGGAGAGAGAGAGCACATGAGAGGGGGGAGGGTCAGAGGGAGAAGCAGACTCCCTGCTGAGCAGGGAGCCCGATGCGGGACTCGATCCCGGGACTCCAGGATCATGACCTGAGCCGAAGGCAGTCGCTTAACCAACTGAGCCACCCAGGCGCCCTAAATAAATAAAATCTTAAAAAAAAAAAAAAGACCACATTCAGGTGTGCCTGGGTGGCTCAGTTGGTTTAGCGGCTGCCTTGGCTCAGGTCGCGATCCCAGGGACCTGGGAAATAAACACAACCTCAGATTCATCCTGCCTATTGTCGCACTTTATATAAATGGAATAATACAGTGTGTATTCTTCTGTGTCTGGCTTCTTTCACTCAACATTATGTTTGTGAGATTCATCCATGTTGTTATGCTTCCTTGTAGAGGATGCATTCTTGCTATGTAAATTTCCCACCTTGGCTTCCCCACCCCAACAGCCTGAAATGTACCATGTTTCTCAAATTTATTTCATTGCCATCTGAGGTTGGGGTCCTCAAAAACAGACTCTGAGACAAGAACATAAATGCAAGTAATCTATTGGGAGTTGATCTCAGGAAGCCCTGGTCAGGGAGTGAGGAAGGAAACAGAAGAGAGGAAGCCAGGCAGAGGAGTTAATGAGCAATCAGAGGTCAGTCCTGGGGGAAATCCAGGCAACTGTGCAGAAAATGTCTCAGAATGGTCCCCCAGAAATGCAAAGAAGTCAGAGTGTGTATATAGCAACTCCTTTCAGTCATTGGTTGAGAGTTGCTTCTGAGCACATTAACACTCTGGCCACTGCAGTCTGCTCCAAGTGTGGGCTAAATATGCACGGATAGCCAGAGAAATCTGGTAGGCAGAGGGTTGCGGGTACCGGCAGGAAAAAGCCATCAGAGTGAGGAGAGGTGGAGGCCCAGGGAATATGCAGGGCACAAATACACCTTGTCCCACTCTGCTCTACTCCTATCCCACATTAAGTCCATTCTGTCATTGACTCTTCAAGGTGGTAGCTGGCAACAATATATAAAATAAAAATTCACTGGGGCGCCTGGGTGGCTCAGTCGTTAAGTGTCTGCCTTCGGCTCAGGTCATAGTCCCAGGGTCCTGGGATCGCGCCCCGCATCGGGCTCCCTGCTCGGTGGGAAGCCTGCTTCTCTCCTTCTCCTGCTGTTTGTGTTCCCTCCCTTGCTATGTCTCTGTCAAATAAATAAAATCTTTTATAAAAAAAAAAAAATCATTGAGATGACTTCACAGAGCAGCCTCAGTCCATGTGATTGCGTGGATCCTGCAACTGTCCTGATATCTATTATATCCCTCCTCTACCACTCATTCTGGGTCTCCCTCACCCTCAGTCAGATCTTTGCTGGTCTTGGTTCCTTGTTTCCATCCTTGAGGAATCTGTTTGAATCTTTGGTTATGGAGCCCTTGCCTGGGAACCAAGTGCTCTAATCCAGTAGATCCCGCAGTAGGGAACCACGCTGGTGTTTTGAGTTACCTGTTATTGGTGTCAACTCATAGCTCTTGAAAGGTCAGGATATTCCCTTTCCCCCATTGTTCAGTTATTCTAGTAAATGGCCATAGTCCCCTTGTGGAAGGAATAATGGCATCACTACTGTATATAATTATTGTAGCATTGTAGGGTCCTTCCTCAAGGGGACTTGGCACCCCCTTCAACTGATGGGCTCTAGATCTGGAAACTGGGTATGGGATTATGATTTTCCATCATAATGGCTGACCTCAGCTTTCTCCTCACTCGTATTAATTTTATGTTGCAGCATAACAAATTACCACAAACTTAGCAGCCTAGAACACACCCTATTTTATTCACAGTTTCCATAGGTCAGAAGTCTAGACATGGCCTGGGTGGCTTAATCATTAAGCGTCTGCCTTCAGCTCAGGTCATGATCCCCGGGTCCTGGGATCGAGCCCCTCATCGGGCTCCCTGCTCCGCGGGAAGCCTGCTTCTCCCTCTCCCACTCCCCCTGCTTGTGTTCCCTCTCTCGCTGTGTCTCTCTCTGTCAAATAAATAAAATCTTTAAAAAAAAAACTAGGGGCGCCTGGGTGGCTCAGTCATTAAACGTCTGCCTTCGGCTCAGGTCATGATCCCAGGGTCCTGGGATCGAGCCCCGCATCGGGCTCCCTGCTCCGCGGGAAGCCTGCTTCTCCCTCTCCCACTCCCCCTGCTTGTGTTCCCTCTTGCTATGTCTCTCTGTGTCAAATAAATAAAATCTTAAAAAAAAAAAAAAAGAAGTCTAGACATGGCTTAGCTGGGTCCTCCACCTGAGGTCTCCCAAGGCAGTAATCAGTCTCAGGTGGACTACTTCCTTTCTGGATAGAGCTCCTTTCTGGAGTTTGGAACACTCTTCCAAGATGAAGTCCTTGTTGATGCAATTCAGTTTCTTGAAGTTGCAGAACAAAGCGAGTGCTCTTGATACATGGCCCTATCTCTTCCAGGCAGTTCACCTTCTAGCAGCTTCCTTATTCAAGCCCAGCAGGAAGATTTCGCAGTGCAGTTGGCTAAGATGGTGTCTTTCCGTAACATAACCTAATTAAGGAAGTAACTATCCCATCACCTTTACTATACTCTATTGGCTAGAAGCAAGGTATAGGTTCTTTTTTTTTTTTTCTTTTTTTAAGATTTCATTTATTTATTTGACAGAGTGAGAGCACACAAACAGGAGGAACAGAAGGAGAGGGAGAAGCAGGCTCCCCGCTGAGCAGGGAGCACAGGGACTGGATCCCAGGACCCTGGGATCACTACCTGAGCCAAAGGCAGATGCTTAACCATCTGAGCCACCCAGGCGCCCCAAGGTATAGGTTCTTGAGAAGAGGGGATTATACAAGGGTGTGACTCCTGAGGGGTGGGGGCTCCCCCTAGGCAGAATGCATCTCTTTCACATTCATTCTTGATCTTTTGTTATGTAAATTAAGCAATACCCCTATTGTCTGCCCATCTTTCTTGTTCCTAGGTGCACCCTAGTCTATGAGCCATGGGCCCTTGAATCTGAGATGATCTTGTGACTTGCTTTGACCAATAAAAGTGGCAAAAGTGATACTGTGCCCGCGACAGAGCCTAGACCTCGAGGTGCCTGGCACTTTCTGCCTTTGCCCTCCTGAATGCTGAGAACTCAATGTAAGGAAGCTGGTCTAGCACAGTAAAGAAGAAAGGCCATGTGGAGGAATACGTCAGTGTTCCAAGCCAACAGCCAGAGCGACTTGCGGGACATGTAAGTGATGCCACGTTTCGGCCCAGCTAACCACAGTTGAACGCAGCTATGTGAGCGAGCCCAGGCAAAACCGGAAGAGGAACCACTCAGTCCACCCACAGAATCATGAGAAAGAACAAATCGTTGTCTTAAGCCACTGGTTTCAAGTGGTTTGTTACACAGCAATAGGTAACTGAAATATGTATATATTTTTTTTTTTACAGGAAAATTTTTTTTTTTTGAAGATTTGATCCACTTAACAGAGAGAGACACAGCGATCCCAGGACCCTGGGATCATGACCTGAGCTGAAGGCAGATGCCCAATGACTGAGCCACCCAGGCGCCCCTGAAATATGTATTTCTATTCGAACTCCAGTCAATCCTTGTTTGATGGTGGCTCTGGGGACATTAAAACCCTGGCTTTTCTGGTCTGCCCTGCTCATGAGTCAAGCGTGCTCCAGTGATTAGGAAAGACTCTCAGGCACGGAGTCCCAGATGTTCGCAGGAAGGAGCTCTCAGCAGATACAGGAACACTGAGTATTGGGCAGATGTGACGGAGACCAGTCGCATTTCCTACAACCTCAGATGATCTTTTTCTTCAACTTGTATGGGGCGTGGGGGTGGGAGGTGGAGATGAGCGGTTTCTTTGAGGAACTGCAGATATGGGAGAGGATGATACCTCTGGGAGACACCACCTCCTAGGAGAAGAGTTTGCAGAACACAAAGGTGGGGGCAGTCCAAAACTGAGATTGGGGGGCCTCCTTTGTTCTTTCCAACTTCTCTAAGAGCCAGAGTTCTCACAGCCTGTTCTTAGCCCGCATGCCTAGAATCCTACATTTTGCCTGCTCTCAGATTCCTCTCCATTGCTCTCTGCTTCCTAGTGGGCAAGCCCACGTACTCTCCCTGGCTGGACTCCTCACTAGCCTCCTACCAACCAACCATCCTCACCTCTCAGCACCCCCTGTCTTTCAGCCTCTGTGCTTGAGGTCCCTACCAACTCCATGTCCTGTCCTGTTCAAATCTAATTCATATCAGCTTTTCCCATATCAGGACATCTAAACCTTAAGGAGTTTTCTTTTTCTTTTTTTTTAAGCTTTTATTTATTTATTTGACAGAGAGATAGAGAGCACAAGTAGGCAGAGAGGCAGGCAGAGGGAGAGGGAGAAGCAGGCTCTCCGCTGAGCAAGGAGCCCGATGCGGGGCTCCATCCCAGGACCCTGGGATCATGACCTGGGCCGAAGGCAGCCGTTTAACCGACTGAGCCACCTGGGCACCCCTAAACCTTAAGGAGTTTTAAAAAAGGGATTTGTCAAAAAAGATCTTATCGGTGAGGTGAAATTTCAGAAAATCTCAGGTGTGATTTTCTCCATTTCTGCCATTGAGAGGAGATTATATTTAAGGTTGCAATAGATGTGATATTTTAGGTTGCAGAATTGTTCCCAGGTATCAAATGTTGTGAATTAACATCTCAAAACATCTTGGAAAGTTACCAGAAGAAATCTTCCTTTTGTCTGAACATGCAAAAAGATAAAGAGAAGCAAATTTTGCGTGTATACTGTCATGAGCTGTGTTCCTGTACTTGGAATATAAGGAAGTGGTTCTACAAGAGACTGACGAAAGAAATTTACTTCCAGTTTATTAAGACCACAAGAGCAAAAATCACAGCATTTTGCACTGGGTATGCAAAAACACACAGGTTTAAAATATCCAGATGCGAAAAAACTCACTTTAGAAGAAAAATTTAGTCTGAACCCAAGAATCAATTGAATACATAGCATATTATTTACCATTCCTCTGAATTGCAAATGGTGGCAAAAAATACATGAGTTGGTTTAGTTTTCTTCATCTTAATATTTTCTCCCTCATAATAGCTAGTGAACATTTTTGAGCATCTACCATGTGTCAAAAACTTCCATTCACTTGATCTAATCCTCAGAGGAACATCCACTATGCCAACTAGTTCTAGTTGAAATTCATGACCACACATCTCAGAAGGAGTCTCAGTGCTGCCAAGCAACCCTACTACACTTCTCCAGTATGTTCTCTCCCCCATTCTCCCAAACAAGTATTTCACACATTCCAGGCTCTTCTCAAAGCTCTCACATCCTCCTCCACTTCCTCAGTCCTGCCTATCTCTCCCATCTCTCCCCAGACCTCTCTCCACCTCACTCCCTTCTAGGTCTTTTTTATATTCCAAGGACACACCAAACTCTTTCTTCTGCCTCAGGGCTTTTGAAATTCTCCTTCCCTCTAATTGGAATGCTCCACACCCTAATCTTCACAAGGCTAGTTCCTTCTTGTCTTTTTCCTCTTCTGTCTCAGCTCAAATGTCAAATTCTCTGAGAGGCTTTCCTTGTAATCCAAAGATGCTCCAACTCAGGCCCTGTCTTGCACATCAACTTGGTTGATTGTCTTCCAAGCATTTATGAACATCCAATACTGTCTTATCTATTTATTTCTCCCTGGTCTTCACTTGAATGAAGCTTCCCTACATGGTTTTCTTCTGTACTCTCAACATCCAAATGTGTGCCTGCCACATAATAGGGACTTAAAAATGAATCTTTATTGAGTAAATTATATGAATTTTTGGCAGATGAGGAAGCTGAAGATTAGAGATTCTAAATAAATTGCTTATGTTCACTTGGGTAAATGACAAAGTTGGGACTTGGACCAAAGTTCATCTACTTAGGTCCAGGTTGTATCCCCATCTATGTAAACAATCTCTTGTTAGGATGAACATTTAAAAATGTATTTGGCCTCTGAGGGGCATTTGTGAATGTGGACAGCATTTAAGATAACTTCAGAATGAATAGTCAAATGCCTCAGGCAGAAAACCAAGGAGATGCTGAGGACATCTGGCTGGACAAAGCCCGTGGTAACTAAGGAGCAGTGCAGCCTGGCTATTCCCAGCTTGTTCCTGGCTGGCCTCCAATTCCTCTGCCTTCCTTCCTGCTTCCTGCATCTCTGAGCTTTCGACCACCTGCAGTCCAGCAGAATTGAAGCTGGGCTCTCATACCCATGAAGTGAGCTAGTTCATGCTTTGTCAGTAGCATTGAGATTTGTGCTTTAGAGAACCTGGAATAAGATAGTTTCCGGGGGGACCTGTTGACTCTAAATCTGTGTTTATATGTCAGCCTAAATTCTCAGGAAGTTGTCTTTTTAGTCCTTTGCAGAAAATGGGAACCTTTGTTAACACTTCGTTGATCCTCAAAATGATTAACGAAAGGTGAAAGAGAGAAAATGAGGACCCTTTTGGGGCACCTGGCTGGCTCAGTCAGTAGAGCATGCAACTCTTGACCTTGGGGTAGTGAATTCGAGCCCCACATTGGACATGAGCTCACTTAAAAAAAAAAAAAAGAAAAAAAAAACACGAGGACTCTTTTGGTTTTTATTTTATTTTTTAAAGATTTTATTTATTTATTTGTGAGAGAGAGAATGAGAGAGAGAGAGCACATGAGAGGGGGGAGGGTCAGAGGGAGAAGCAGATTCCCTGCCGAGCAGGGAGCCTGATGCGGGACTCAATCCAGGGACTCCAGGATCATGACCTGAGCCGAAGGCAGTCGCTTAACCAACCGAACCACCCAGGCGTCCTGGTTGTTATTTTAACTAGCATTCAGGAGAATCTTCACAAGTAGGTTACAGTCTCAAGGAATGCTGGATTTAAGGGATCATTCGTTGGCTTTTCTTCAGAAACCAAGATCCAGACAGGTTATGACATTTATTGAATGTTTATCATATACCTGGCATTATTTTCAGTTTTCTGTGTGTATTTATTTTATTTTTACAACACCTTATGAAATAGATACTATCAGTATTACACCCATTTTCCACATAAGGAAACTGAGGCCCAAAAAGATTTTGAAAATTTGCCTAAAGTCACACACTATGATGTGGTGGAGCCAGGATTTCATTTATTCCATCTGACTCTGGAGCAGGAATTCTTAACTACCCCCTCTTTTTGTGTTCATTTGTTTTTACTATGGATTCCTTTGGTAGTTTGTGGAAGCCTATAGACTCCTTCTCAGAATCTCTTGAACTGTGTAAATAAAATACATGGGATGACAAAGAAAACTATTTATATTGAAAAATAGTAATGAGCTTATTAGAAAAACAAATTTATGTTATAGTGATACATGTGCTTCATTATTAATGCATCAAATAAGATGCAGCGGTAGTTCTAGTAATACTGAAGTTGTGATAAACATAAAAATATTCCTAGATATCTCAACTGTAATATAACATGAAAATATCTGTGATTTCTGTTAGTGACAAAGTCATAAGTTTAAGGTTAGTGAAAATAAAGATGTACATTTGTCTAAGCTAATGAACCCCCCCCCCGCCCCTGGACTGCAAGTTAGGACATAATGTCCCCTGAAGTATTGCAAAACCCTCCTAACTGGTCTCCTTGCTTCCAATCTCATTCACTCTCCCTGCCCCGTCCACTGTCTTCACTGGGTGCCATTTCTCCTTGGAGACTTGTTGGATACCCTCCCTTGCCCTCAGATCTGTAGAGTTTATCACTTATTCCTCAATGTCACTTTAGGATCTTGTATATACAGTTATGATTGCATGTATAATAATGTATGGTATTTGTTAATAGGTCTTTCTTATTTTATTTTTTTTTCTTATTTTCTTATTTTCTTTTATTTTATTTATATGACACAGAGAGAGAGAGAGAGAGAGAGAGAGAGAGAGAGCACAAGCAGGGGGAGTGGCAGGCAGAGGGAGAAGCAGGCTCCCTGCTGAGCAGGGAGCCCAATGCAGATGCAGCTCCATTCCAGGACCCTGGGATCATGACCTGAGCTGAAGGCAGACCCTTAACCGACTGAGCCACCCAGGTGCCCCAGTCTTCTTATTTTAATATGAGTTATTTGGGAGTAGGGACTGTGTCTTGTTTATTTATTCCTTTATCTACTTATTCATTCAACAAAAATGTATTGAACACTTCCTGTTACAAGGTGTTATTCTGGGCACTGCAAATATAATAAACATGACAGACTCAGGCCCTGACCTCACTGTTTTGCTAACTTGCACTCATTTCTGGTCCTCAGTATTTGGCTCGTGATTGAAATATACTAAATTAACCTGTTTAATTGAATTGGATTGACTATTAAGATCATATTACTAGTTGGCAGAAATTGTCCCTAAAAAAATGTTTCTTTTAAAAAAAAAATTTTTTTTAAAGATTTTACCTATTTATTTTAGACAGAGAGTGCATGTGGAGGGGCAGAGAGGGACAGAGAGGGACAAGCAGACTCTGTGCTGAACGGGGAGCCCGACCTGGGGCTCAATCTCAGGACCCTAAGATCATTACCTGAACAGAAATCGAGAGTTGGAAACTCAACCGACAGAGCCACCCAGGCGCTCCTAAAAAAATGTTTCTTGAGAAGGTCCTCAATCTTTGTATCCTCCTATAAATTGCCCGGTATATAGCAGACATTCAAAGATTCCTTTCCTCTAGGCTCTTGCTGGCCCTGTCAGCAAGTAAGCTAAATCTTGCTGCTTAGTAGAGAAATGGGAACAGCTAGTTATTTATAAGTTTTGCAGGAGGGAAGAAGAGTTGAGAAGGCCTATTTTTGCCCTCTTTTCTGGTCGGATATAACATACAGGATACAATAGCTAACATTTATGGATAGCTTCCAATGTACCAGACACTGTTCTAGGCGCTTTACACGTATCCCCTCATTCAGCCATCATAATAATCCTCGTCGAGAGAACAGAGGCTTAAAGAGGTTAAGTGGCTTGCCCAACTTCTGATAGGTAGAAGGTACTCAGGTGGGGGAATTCCAGCCCAGGCAGTCTGGGCCCAGCACCTCTTCCTCTGAGCAGTAACTGCTATTGACTGCTGTAGGGTCAGAGGTGAGGACTTTGAACAGGATCCACCTACAGCCTGCCTCCTGGTCATGACCTAACTCAAGGCAAGCATGTTTGAGATGGCCAACTGGTTAAAGCTGAAGTCTGTGGCCACGGCAGAGTTAATGAGAGCAGAGCTAACAGCAGCCCTGTTTTCTGGCACATTCATACCACACTGTTTATCTCATATTGCATTTTATAACAGTTGCTCAATCTATTTCCCTCTGGAACTAACGTTGGTCCTGCTAGCTGTGAAGCTACAGGATGAAGTCTCTTAAAAGGAAATTCTCTTTGGGCGGCGCCTGGGTGGCTCAGTCCTTAAGCATCTGCCTTCGGTTCAGGTCATGATCCCAGGGTCCTCGGATGGAGCCCCGCATCAGGCTCCCTGCTCCGCGGGAAGCCTGCTTCTCCCTCTCCCACTCCCCCTGCTTGTGTTCCCTCTTTGGCTGTCTCTGTCTCTCTGTCAAATACATAAATAAATAAAATCTAAAAAAAAAAAAGGGTTTTTCCTTCTCCAATCAAAAGATACAGAGTGGATGAATGGATAAAAAAGCAAAACCCAATTATATGCTGTCTAGAAGAGACTCATTTCAGCTTTAAGGGTACAAATAGACTGAAAGTGAAGGGATGGAAAAAGATATTGTATGCAAATGGAAACCAAAGGAAAGCAGAGGTAAGCTATACTTACATCACCCAAAACAGACTTTAAGCCAAAGCCTGTAACAAGAGACAAAGAGAATCATTATATAATGGTAAAGGGATCAATTCATCATGAGTCTGTAACATTTGTAAATATTTACCACTCAACATGGAAGCACCTAAATATATAAAGCAAGTATTAACACTGAATGGAGAAACAGACAGCAATACAATAGTAGGGAAATTCAATATCCCACTTGCAACAAAGAATAGATCATCCAGACAGAAAATCAATTAAGAAACATTGGACTTAAATGACATGCTAGACCAGATGGACTTAACAGACATTTACAGAACATTTCATCCAACAGCAGCAGAACACACATTCTTCTCAAGAGCACATGGAACATTCTCCAGGATAAATCAAATGTTAGGTCACAAAACAAGTCTTAATAAATTTAAGAAGCTTGAAATCTTTTTTTTTTTTTTTTAAAGATTTTATTTATTTATTTGACGGAGAGAGAGACAGCGAGAGCAGGAACACAAGCAGGGAGAGTGGGAGAGGGAGAAGCAGGCTTCCCGTGGAACAGGGAGCCCGATGCGGGGCTCGATCCCAGGACGCTGGGATCACGACCTGAGCCGAAGGCAGACGCTTAACGACTGAGCCACCCAGGCGCCCCAGAAGCTTGAAATCTTATCAAGTATCTTTTCTGACCACAATGCTATGAAACTAGAAATTGATTACAAGAAGAAAATTGGAAGCTTCACAAGTATGCAGAAATTAAACAACATGTGCCTGAACAATCAATGGGTCAAAGAAGTCAAAAGAGAAAGAAAAAACCATCTTTGAGACAAATTAAAATGGAAATATATCAAGACTTATGGAATGCAGCAAAAGCAGTTCTAAGAGGACAGTGTATAGCAGTTAACTCCTACATTCAGAAAAAAGGAAAGCTCTCCAATGGAGAACCTAATTTTACACCTCAATGAACTAGGGAATAAAAGAAAAAGAACAAATGAAGCCTAAAGTTAGTAGAAAGAACAAAATGACAAAGATCAGAGCAAAAATAAATGAGACTATAAGACAATAGAAAATGTTAATGAAACTAAGAGATTCTTTTTTAAAGATAAACAAAATAGACAAACCTTGAGCTAGACTAATCAAGAAAAATAGAGAGGACTCAAATAAAATAACAAATGAAAGAGGAGACATTACAACTGATACCAGAGAAATTTGAAGAGTCATAAGAGATTACAATGAACAAGTGTATGCCAACTAATTGGAAAACCGAGAAGAAATGGATAAATTTCTAGAAACACACAACCTTCTCAGATTGAATCATGAAGAAATAGAAATATGAACAGAATGATTACTAGCAAGGAGATTGAATCAGTAATCAAAAACCTCCCAATATGGGGCACCTGGGTGGCTCAGTTGGTTAAGCAGCTGCCTTTGGCTCAGGTCATGATCTCAGGATCCCGGGATCAAGCCCCAGGGCAGGCTCTCTGCTCAGTGGGGAGCCTGCTTCTCCCTCTCCCTCTGACTGATGCTCCTCCTGCTTTTGCTCTCTCTCTGTCAAGTAAATAAATAAAATCTTAAAAAACAAAAAACAAAAAACCTCCCAACAAAGAAAAGTCCACAACTAAGTGGGTTCACTGGTGAATTCTACCGAACATTGGGAAAAATTAACACCAATTCTTCTCAAGCTCTCAAACAGAAAGAGAAGAAACACTTCCAAACTCACTTTATGAGGCTAGTATTACCCTGATACCAAACCAGATAAGGATACTACAAAAAAAGAAAATTACAGGCCAATGTCCCTGATGAACATGGATGCAAAAATCCTCAACAAAAAAATGAGCAAACTACCCTCTCTCACTGTCTCTCTCTGTCAAATAAGTAAATAAAATCTTTAAAAAAAAAAAAAAATGAGCAAACCATAGAACAATGAAACCAAGAGCTGGTTCTTTGAAAAAATCAATAAAATTGAAAAACGTCTAACCAGACTCATCAAAAAAAAAAGAGAGAGAGAGAGAGAACTCAAAAAATAAGCAAACCAAATTCCACAGTACATTAAAAGGGTCATACACCTTGGTTAATGGAGATTTATTCCAGGGATGTTCAGTATCTGCAAATCAATGTGATACACCACATTAACAAAATTAAAAATAAAAATCATATGATGATCTCAATAGATGCAAAAAAAGCATTTGACAAAACTCAACATTTTTTCATGATAAAAACTGTCAACAAAAGGTGTACAGAGAACATACCTCAACATAATAAGGACCATATTTGACAAGCCCAAAGCGAACATCATACTCATGGTGAAAAGCTGAAATCTTTTCCTCTAAGATCAGGAACAAGACAAGGATGCCCACTCTTTTTTTTTTTAATTTAATTTACCCCCCCCAAGTAATCTTTACACCCAATGTGGGGCTCAAACTCATGATTCTGGATCAAGAACCACATGCTCTACTGACTGAGCCAGCCAGGTGCCCCAAGAATGTCCACTCTTGCCACTTTTATTCAGCATAGTACTGGAAGTCCTAGCCAGAGCAATTAGGAAGAAAAAGAAATAACAGGTAACCAAATTGGAAGGGAAGTAAAATTGTCTCTATGTGCAGATGACAGGATATTATACGTAGAAAACCCTAAAAATCCCACCAAAAAACTGTTAGAATAAGCAAGTTAGTAAAGTTGCAGCATACAAAACCAATATATACGGGGCGCCTGGGTGGCTCACTCGGTTAAGCGTCTGCCTTCAGCTCAGGTCATGTCCCAGGGTCCTGGGATTGAGCCCTGCTTCAGGCTCTCTGCTCATCATGGAGCCTGCTTCTCCCTCTCCCTCTGCTTGTGCTCTCTCTCTCAAATAAATAAACGAATCTTTTAAAAAAACAAAACCAATATATAAAAATCATTTGTGTTTCTACACAATAACAATGATCTATCTGGAAGGGAAATTAAGAAAACAACATCATTTATAATAGCATCAAAAAGAATAAAATACCTAGGACTAAATCTAACCAATGAGGTGAAAGATCTGAACACTGAAAACTATAAGACATTGATGAAAAAGATAGAAGAAGACACAAATAAATGAGAAGGTATTCTGTGCTCACGAGTTGGAAAGATTGTTGTTTGTTAAAATGTCCCTACTACCCAAAACTATCTAGATTGAATACAATCTCTATCAAAATTCCAATGGCATTTTTCACAGAAATATGAAAAACAATTCTAAAATTTGTATGAAACCACAAAAGACCCTAAATAGACAAAGCAATCTTGAGAAAGAAGAACAAAGCTGGAGGCATCACGCTTCCTGACTTCAAGCTATATTACAAAGCTATAGTAATCAAAACAGTATGGTATTGAGATATAAGACACATAGGTCAATGGAACCTAATAGAGAGCCCAGAAAAACACCCACACATATATTGTCAATTAATTTATGACAAAGGAGCCAAAAATATATGCTGGGAAAAGGGTAGTTTCTTTAATAAAATGTACTGGGAAAACTGGATAGGAAATGATCCTGGTATCAGACAGACTTGGCTCTACAATGAAGCTGTTACCCAATGAGGAAGTTAAAGATTATGTGAACTAGGGGTTCAATGTCCAAGATTCTGTTCAATATATAATAACATCATTGTCTACTTTGAAGGGACAATCAGAAATCCAGGCCATGTGGGTAGAGAGGTTGGGATAGTAGGGATCCATAACTGTAATTGTGAAAACCTGAGGAACTGGCCTCGAGAATTGCTAGTCTTGACTTCTTGCTTATCTGAGCAAGGAAGTGAAACCAGAATGACTCCTCCCTCATCCAATCCTGTGGAAAGCCAAAAACTCTAATTTCTTGGCCAATGATGATTTCCTACAGATGCACAAGAACTAGTGTCATCTTTCTTAACCATGATAAGATTTCCAGTAACAGCTTCATGAAAGAGAGTTGATTCTTTACAAAATTGCTCTAGCAATATTTCTGCCAATGCCTGCCTCATAAAAGATGTTGAAAAGATCATCTCTACCCCTGATGGGTCTGGCATGTGGCTCGTGGCCATCATGATAGAAGCTATGTTCCAACATAGGTGCTTTCATTAGATACTGCCCATTTGGACCCTGGCCTGATCAACAAGGAGATATATCTATCTACTGTATCTATGTATCTATCTATGAATCTATTATCTATATGTACTGTCTAATTTTCTATCTGTTTATATATAATATCTATATAAACATATGTAAGGAGGCAAAGTATATCTATTTATCTATCTATAATACATATATATTTTATTATTTATTTATTTTTTTAAAAAAAGATTTTATTTATTTTTTTGACAGAGAGAGACACAGTGAGAGCGGGAACACAAGCAGGGGGAGTGGGAGAGGGAGAAGCAGGCTTCCCGCAGAGCAGGGAGCCCGATGTGGGACTCGATTCCAGGACCCTGGGATCATGACCTGAGCCGAAGGCAGACGCTTAACGACTGAGCCACCCAGGCGCCCTATAATACATATATATTTTAAAGATTTATTTTGAGAGGCACCTGGGTTGCTCAGTTGGTTAAGTGTCTGCCTTCGGCTCAGGTCATGACCCTGGGGTCGTGGGATTGAGCCCCGTGTCAGGCTCCCTGCTCAGCGGGAGTCTGCTTCTCCTGCTCCATTTGCCCCTCCCCCCAGCTTGTGCGCACACTCTCTCTAATAAATAAATATCTAAAAAAAATTAAAAAAATTTATTTATTTTGAGAGCGAGTGAGAGCAAGTGCAAGTGGGGGGAAGGGCAGAGAGAGAGAATCTCAACCAGACTCCCTGTTGAGCGCAGAGCCTGATGTGCGGCTCGATCTCATGACTCTGAGATCATGACCTGAGCTGAAACCAAAAGTCCGATGCTTAACTGACTGAGCTACCCAGGTGTCCAAGATCTTATTTTTAAATAATCTCTACCCTCAATGTTCAGCTCAAACTTAAAACCCTGAGATCAAAAGTCAAATGCTCTACTGACTGAGCCAGTCAGGTGCCCCAACACTGGTTAGTGTTTTTAGCTTTTTTTTTTTATAGACTTTATTTATTTATTTGAGAAAGACAGAGAGAGCACAGAGGCAGAGTGAGAGGGAGAGGAAGTCAAGCCGACTGTTCTATTTCTTAAAAAAAAAAAAAAAATTCTTTTTTTAAAGTAGGCTCCACACCCAGAGTGGAACCCAATGCAGGGCTTGAGCTCACAACCCTGAAATCAAGACCTGAGCTGATATCAAGAATCCGACGCTTAACTGACTGACAACCCAGGTGCCCCAAAGATTTTTTATTTTATTATTATTTTTTTAAAAGATTTTACTTATTTATTTGTCAGAGAGAGAGAGCAGCACAAGCAGAGAGAGGGGCAGAGGGAGAAGCAGGCTCTCCACTGAGCAAGGAGCCCAATGCAGGACTCGGTCCTTGGAACCTGGGATTATGACCTGAGCCGAAGGCAGATGCCCAACTGACTGAGCCACCCAGGCGTCCCACAAAGATTTTTTTTTTTTAAGATTTTATTTATTTATTAGAGAGAGAGAACACAAGTGGAGTGAGGGGCAGAGGGAGAAGCAGACTCCCGCTGAGGCGGGAGCCCGACACTGGGCTCAATCCCAGGACTCTGGGATCATGACATGAGCCGAAGGCACCCGCTCAACTTGACTGAGCCACACAGGTGCTCCAACCCCCAAAACTTTATTTATTTTTAAGGATTTTATTTATTTGTTAAAGAGAGAGAGAAAGAGAGAATACAAGCAGGGCGAGTGGCAGGCAGAGGGAGAAGCAAGCTCCCCACTGAGCAAGAAGCCTGATGTGGGACTCATTCCCAGGACCCTGGGATCATGACCTGAGCTAAAAGCAGACACTTAACCGACTGAGCCACCCAGGCGTCCCCAAAGACTTTATTTTTAAGTAATCTCTACATCCGAGGTGGGGCTCGAACTCACGACCTCAAGAGTTCCACGTTCTATCGCTCTACTGATTGAGTCAGCCAGGTGCCCTTAGACGTAGGGTTTGGAGGGAGATGGTACATATCTTGAGTGCTATGAATAGTGTTATGAGTTCCTAAAAGGATTTGTGAAAATATACACATGTCAATTGCTGTTATGGAGCTGTTTGATCAATGACTGAAGGAAAAATATAAGGAAGTATCTAGATGGCCTCTCAAACTCCCTATTAAGACTTTTTGTGTGTATGTGTAACAGCCCGTTTTGAAAAATTGAATTAAAGTTATGAATCCTTCTTTTTTAATTAATTAATTTTAAGTGGGCTCCATGCCCAATGTGGGGCTGGAAGTCAGACCCAAGATCAAGAGTCACACACTCTACCAAGTGAGCCAGCCAGGAGCCCCCTGAATCCTCTTTTCAAAAATGCAGTTACACACAAAAGATTGTTCATAACTTGAGGGGGTCCATGAACTTCTGACACCAAACCATGGCCTCCAAGCTAACTATTGCCTCTCAGTCCTATTTTAGAATACAGTAGAGGGCTAGGTTTACTAAACTAGACCAGAAGCAACTTCTGGAAGCAGATGTATTTTGGAGAACAGTTAAGTGTTAGTACACATATTCTTTTTACTTTGCAAAGTATAAAAACATGGATAACACGATGGAATACACCACATTCTGGATTCTTCAGGAGGCTTTTATGGACACTACAAATAATGATTTCTGACCACAGACATAGCTGAATCGTTCAGCAAATATTTACTGGGTGCCTGATATTTACAGGCACTGTGCCAGTGACTGAGGTCACCCAGATAAAAAAGACACCATGGTCCTCGATGAGACTCTTCACTTGAAGAAGCCTGAATGTAGTTACTGGTGGCCTTTAAAAAGGGGGGTGGGGGGAATCTAAGTTTGAGAGGCATTGTGGGAGATGGAAAAAGGTCTCTGAGCTGGCGATTTGATTCTTGGTTTCTCCACATCCTAGACAGGCGAGCTTGGCAAGTCACTCAAACTCATTTATCATCTATCGAAATGGGTTAATAAGCAGACGAGAACTGTTGCAAATCGTCAAAAAGACAACCTTTGTAAAAATGAACATGGACAAACGAAAAAACCCAAGTACGAGGCTTGTTGAAAGTGACAGTTGGGAGGGTCGCCCCTTGAGTGAAAAGTCTGGCTCTTCCAAGGCTCTAAGACCACCGCTGCGCCCAGCACGCGGTCAGAATCCGCTCAATAAACCTTCCGGGACGGATCAAGTTCCGCTTCCGCAGGCAGATTTTTTCTGTAGGCGTGAGCACAGGACGGCCGACGCACTTCAGCGTCGGACCTCCCTCCCGCGCATGCTCCAAAGGATAGGCGGAGAGCGGAAGGGCGGGGGAGGGAGGAGACGCAGCTGACCGCCGGCTCGTTCGCCCTGCAGGCCCTCGCGGGAGGCGGGGGCGCGCGCGCGCACGCTCGCGCGGCCGGTTGCGTACAGTAGTGACGGTCGCGCGGGAGCGGTCACGTGACCGTAGCGGCTGCCTGTACAGTAAGAACCCAATATGGCAGCGGCGGTAGCAGTGGCAACGGCAGCAGGAGGACCGGCCGCCCCATAGACCCCCGCCCCCCCGCGCACCACCCCCGTCGCTTCCTCTGCTTGGGTGCTCCTCCGGCCTGACTTCCCCTTTCTCCCACCTTTCCCGGCACCGCGGGAAAAGCATCGCAGGGCAGAGCAGGCAGGGAGGGCGGCCGGAGCCCGGACACGGGAGCCTCCCAGTCAGTTCAAGACCCGACATGAGGGAAAAGGGCCGTAGGAAGAAGGGCAGGACCTGGGCGGAGGCCGCCAAGACGGTAAGGGGGAGGGAGCGAAGGGGAAGCCCGGGAGAATTTTGTTCCCTCGCCGCCTGCCGGTCGCAGGGGAAGGGAGGTCATTGGCTCAGCGACCCGGCTGAAGGGGGCACAAAACCGCGCGGAGAGGGCGGCGGTTAGTGTCGGGGTTGTGATCCCTGTGGAAATGGAGGCGCCCAGCGGAAGAGGGTCGCCGCGGGGCTGTGGCTTCTCCCTGCGTCTGCGACGAGTCCCCTTGGTGTTTTGAAGCTGCCTTTCGGGGTCACGTCGCTCTCACCTCCACTCTGTGGTAGCTCCCGCCCCGGCATGGGGAAGTCTGTTGTGCTTGCACAGTAACCGGTTCTTCTCCCTTGTGCGGCTGAAGAGCCCCCATTGGATGCAGATAGGAGAAGGCTTGTGCGTGCACCCAGCCCCGGAAAGAAGAGAGGAGCGCTGGATCTTGGTAGAATTTACCCGCTATAGCGGACATGCCGCCTGACCCCGGGTCCCCCGCTCGTCTGGGCTCCCAGATCCAACGTGAGGTCACGAGGCTCATGTTTTTGTTTGCTGTTGAAAGCTGAAAGTGCAAGAGGTGTTTAGAAACGAAGTAACAGGTGGGACTTGTAGAATTTTTTTTTCTGTTTCCGTAGAGACCTACTCTGAACAAGGCAGCAATGCATGGTGGGACGTGTAGTTTACCCGGCCTTGACTTTCCCGTAGCTAAAGTGATGGTGGGTACACGAAGTTGTAATTAGTAGGTAAAACCATCTTTTTTTTTTTTTTTTTCCTTTTTTAATAACGAGGCTTAGAGGTAGGATTTAAGTAATTGTGTTTTATTGTGTTGTATGAAAAAATGAAAAGCGTGTATGTATGTAGAAATGAAACATTAGGAGACGCAGCAGAAAAGTAATAGGACATAAAACAGCATGTTAGTGTTGGAAAGTGAGAAAGTGTAGAGACATTATCTTTAATGGTGAATCATGTCAGTAATACTTGTATAATATGGAGAACCCTTCTAAATGAACCTTTTTTATATGATATACAGTTTATTTTTTAAATGAGGTTTTTTTTTCTGATTATGAAAGTAATAAATGTAAACTGTGGGAGAATTTGGAAGATTATAGGAACGTATAAAGAAGAAAATAAGAAATCACGTATTTCACCCCTCAGCTATATCTGTTAATGTTTTGTTATCATCCAGTCTTTTTAATTTATTTCCCCACATTTGGATCCTGCTGTTTATTCAATCTTATGCATTTTTGTAAACCATGTGCATTTGTTTTGTAAATTTGATGTGATAGGGGATTGATGAGTCTTAAGCTTGTATTTCTGTTTTAGTTGGAAATGTGAAAAAGTTAGTGAATAAATAAAAGCACATTTTATTTATTGAGTGTTTTCACTTAACAGTCTCTCTTCATAATTGTGACTGTGCTGATAGTTTCCTTCTGAAAGATAAACTCTAGAAATAATTTTTTTGGTGGTGAGGAAATTGCTGCTTCACAGAAGGCTGTTACACTTTCTTCTACTTGATGAATACCTCAAGACTTTTTCTTTTTATTAAAAAGATGGCAAATTTTAATTATAGGTAAGCAGACCACAACCCTAATTATGTTCATTAAGTCTCTAGAATCTTAAGAGTACTTTTGAATTATGATCTCTTTGGATGAACTAGTCTAATCGTTAGGAAATTGTGACAAGTAGGAAAAATTTGCATCTGCTGTTTAGATTTTCCTTTTTTTTTAAAGATTTTGTTTATTTGACAGAGCTGGAGAGCACAGGCAGGGGGAGTGGCACAGGGAGAGGGAGAAGCAGGCCCCCTGCTGAGCAGGGAGTCTGACTTGCGGCTCAATCCCAGGCTGAAGGCAGATGTTTAACTAACTGAGCCACCCAGGCACCCCTAGATTTTCCTTTAATTAATATATTTGTTCATTCATAATAAGCATTTCATGCCTAACTAGCTATGTGAAAAATAGTATCTAAAAGATGGAAAGGCTAGTTTATTAAGTAGAGTACTGAGTGAGTTCTTGAAGGGGTCAGTATATTACTGGCTTGGTATTATTATTTGGTTCTGGCAAATGTAAGGCCTCAGTCTTACTAAAAATGAATTTTAGAAGGAGAATGGTGATATTAAAACTTTTTTTTTCCTAGTAGCCAAAATGTAAAAACACATCCTACTCACTTTGGTTTGGTTTATCATCTATAAAGGGAGGAATTAAACTAAACCTCTGTATTCAAAAGATTTCCATTTGTACGAAGGACTATTTATTTGTTTATTTTTTAAAGATTTTATTTATTTATTAGAGAGAGAGAGCACATGAGAGGGGGGGGGTCAGAGGGAAAAGCAGACTCCCTGCTGAGCAGGGAGCCCGATGCTGGACTCGATCCTGGGACTCCAGGATCATGACCTGAGCCGAAGGCAGTCGCTTAACCAACTGAACCACCCAGGCGCCCAGGAAGGACTATTTAGAAGTAAAATTAGAGGGAATAGATAAAAGTAAATTTTTAATGTTTCAGAATAATGAGATCAGAAAATTAGTGATTTGACAAATGGAAGTAACTTTGACCTAAATTAAGAAATGTAGCATATAAGATCAAGAGGGCTAGGAGAAGTATGTCTTAAGAAACTTATTTCATAGGCATTAAGGTCAAATGTTCTAGGAACAGAGTTTCAGCAAGGAAAGAATAAAATTATTTACGAAAATAAGCAATATCTGCTTCTTGTTTCATTGTGTGTACCTGCATTGTAGAGCTGTCCTGTTTTAGGGAGCATGATTAAAATGGGGTTGTATTTCTTTTTTCTGTTTTTAAGATTTTATTTATTTATTTGACAGAGAGAGAGATAGCGAGAGCAGGAACACAAGCAGGGGGAGTGGGAGAGGGAGAAGCAGGCTTCCCGCCGATCAGGGAGCCCGATGCGGGGCTCGATCCCAGGACCCTGAGATCATGACCTGAGGCGAAGGCAGACGCTTAATGACTGAGCCACCCAGGCGCCCCAAAATGGGGTTGTATTTCTGACCAATAGTATAGCAACAGATAAATAAAATTAATTATATATGTATATATACATGTATGATATGGAGGGTATGTGTGTGGATGTGTGAGAGCTACGGATTGATGTAAGGTTATTATGAGCAATCTGAAAAATCAAGATAAGATTCATAATTACTGTAAGATAGTAAAATTATTCCAAAAGGCTGATTAAATATAGAGTATATAGATTGGTTTCAATAACTAGGGACACCAGACAGACGGATAATGGAGTTGAGATTCCACAGAACTTGAATGCTCATTCACTACACTGGACCATCTCCCTACTGATCTTATATTTGTCCTATATAAATACCCTAGTTATAAAAAGCATTACTCAAATATTTAGTTAATAGTCGTACATGTTTTAAATTTTAAGGGTGGCAGTGATGGTGATGAAATGATTTGGAATTAGATCTGTAGTATATAGTGTGCCAGAGATCTTAAGAATTATTACACTGATTTTAGAACTGTGCACAAAGTTATGCTCATTCTTTAAACAAAGTAAAAACAAAACAGAAACAAAAAACCTTTATCACCTAAATATATAATGACATCCCTGAGGAATTTAGCTGTTTTTATAAAGCAGAGCTTTTGAAATAGTACAATCTTGTTGATCCTGTTTTCTCTTTTGACTTTTTCCTTGTTATGCACCACAACTAGGGAAGCATTGTCCTAAAAGGACAAGTTTGTTGTAATTGTAAGTAGAATGGACAGAGAGGCAGACCTTAGAGATTGTACACTAGAGGTAACTTTGGGTATCTTGGGAATAAGGTGGTCAGGTATGAGAAGTGAAGTATGGGTGTTAGAGGTGAGGAGCACAGCGGTCTGTCTTGTAGATCTTTAGCATGTGGTTTGTAGACTGAAAAGGTGGGGGGGCGCCTGGGTGGCTCGGTCGTTAAGCGTCTGCCTTCGGGTCAGTTCATGATCCCAGGGTCCTGGGATGGAGCCCCGCATCGGGCTCCCTGCTTAGCAGGAAGCTTACTTCTCCCTCTCCCACTCCCTCTGCTTGTGTTCCCTCTCTCCCTCTGTCTCTGTCTGTCAAATAAATAAATAAAATCTTAATCTTTTTTTTTTTTAAGATTTTATTTATTTATTTGACAGAGACAGATAGTGACAGAGATAGCGAGAAAGAGCACAAGCAGGGGGAGAGGCAAAGGGAGAGGGAGAAGCAGGCTCCCTGTGGAGCAGGGAACGGGACGTGGGGCTCGATCCCAGGACCCTGGGATCATGACCTGAGCCGAAGGCAGACGCTTAACGACTGAGCCACCCAGGGACCCCTAAATAAATAAAATCTTAAAAAAAAAAAAAACGTTAAAAAAGAAAAGGTGGGGTTTTTTTTTGGCGGGGGGAGGATGCTATCTATATAGATTTCCCTTAGTGGTTAATATGATTTTGAATGTACATAGATTTTTATTTTTGTCATTTACCTAAACTTATTTAACTTTGGGGAATAAGATGGAAGATAGAAAATTTCTGTTAAGGGAGTAATCAGAGGCTAATTACTTTGTGTAGGAAGTGTAGAATATGGAAAGTAACTAAAAATATAATGGGGATACCTGGGTGGCTCAGTTGGTTAGAGCGTCTGACTCTTGATTTCACTCAGGTTATGATCTCAGGGTTGTGAGATCAAGCCCTGTGAAAGGCTCCCACTAAGTCGTGGAGCCTGCTTAAGATTCTCTCTCTCCCTTTCCCTCTGTCTCCACCCTCCCCCGCATGGGCGCCCACAGGCTTGCGTGGGCGTGCTCTCTCTCTAAAAAAAGTATAATGATAAAAATATATAATGAATAGAAAGATGATTAGGAAAAAATCTAAACAAAATAGCCTTTAGAAAAAAATACAAGTCTTAGAAATTATCAGGACCCTTAATCTTTACTGTGAGTAATTTTTTTCTTAAAAATTATAAATACAGGGGCACCTGGGTGGCTCAGTTGTTAAGCGGCTGCCTTCGGCTTGGGTTATGATCCCAGGGTCCTGGGATCGAGCCCCACATCATGCTCCTTGCTCAGTGGGGAGCCTGCTTCTCCCTCTCCCTCTACCTGCCGCTCCCCTGCTCCTGCTCTCTCTCTCTCTCTCTCTGTGTCAAATAAATAAATAAAATCTTAAAAAAAATTACTGTGGCACCTGGTTGGCTCGGTCAGTTGGACAGCTGCCTTTGGCTGGGGTCGTTATCCCAGGGTCCTCCTATTGAGCCCCTTGTTGAGCCCCTTGTTGAGCCTCTTGTCGAGCTCCCTGCTCTGCGGGGAGCCTGCTTCTCCTCCTCCCTGGCTTGTGCTCTCTCTCTCTCTCTGTCTCTCAGATAAATAAATAAAATCCTTAAAAAGTTAAAAATGAAAATAAATTATAAGTACAAATACAGACTTAAAAGCCAGGCCTGGTTATGTCCCTTTGGATGTATACTGACCAGTCCAGAGTCCTCTTTAGTCTGTATTTGTATTGTATTTGTAGTTGTATTAGAATCTCCAGGAGAGAGCGTGCATATTTGAAAACATAGTAAATCTATTGTTTTTATAATACAGACTGTGGAAGGTAAAACTGGGCAAAGTCTTGATTTGTGGAATATATGGAAAATAGGATGAGAAAGCATTGTAGGGACCATGGGTTAAAAATTGAGAAACTGCTCTGATCCATAATTACAAAATACTAACTGCATATTTATATTTATTATTTCAGCTTTATGGAGGTATAATTGACAAAAAATTGTAAGATGTTTGATACATTCATGAAGTTGCTATTTGCAAGTCTATTTGTGCTAGGTGATTTGATGTAACACTCTTTACTTGACTGATCTTCCTTCTTTCCATAGTATTAAAGTTCCCCTGTGTTTCGTGTCTTGAAGTTTGTGTTATTTTCAGTTCACCCTTCCTTCTGTCCTATTTTAATGTGCCTGCTTTATTTTTTTAATTTATTTTTTTTAAGATTTTATTTATTTATTTGACAGAGAGAGACACAGTGAGAGAGGGAACACAAGCAGGGGGAGTGGGAGAGGGAGAAGCAGGCTTCCCGCAGAGCAGGGAGCCCGATGCGGGGCTCGATCCCAGGACTCTGGGATCATGACCTGAGCCGAAGGCAGACGCTTAATGACTGAGCCACCCAGGCACCCCCAATATAGGTTGTTTTTTTTAAAGTGTGGTTTTTTGTTTTTTTTTTTTTAGATTTTATTTATTTATTTGACAGACACAGTGAGAGAGGGAACACAAGCAGGGGGAGTGGGAGAGGGAGAAACAGGCTTCCCGCAGAGCAGGGAGCCCGATGCAGGGCTCGATCCCAGGACGATCCCAGGGCCCTGGGATTATGACCTGAGCCTAAGGCAGATGCTTAACGACTGAGCCCCTATAGGTTTTTTTCTTTTTCTTTTTTTTTTTTTTAAAGATTGTATTTATTTATTTGAGAGAGAGAATGAGAGACAGCATGAGAGGGAAGAGGGTCAGAGGGAGAAGCAGACCCCCCGCTGAGCAGGGAGCGCGATGTGGGACTCGATCCCGGGACTCCAGGATCATGACCTGAGCCGAAGGCAGTCGCTCAACCAACTGAGCCACCCAGGCGCCCCTTTCTTTCTTTCTTTCTTTTTTTTTTTTTTTTTAAAGATTTTATTTATTTATTTGACACAGAAAGACAGCTAGAAAGGGAACACAAGCAGGGGGAGTGGGAGAGGGAGAAGCAGGCTCCCCGCTGAGCAGGGAGCCTGATGCGGGGCTCGATCCCAGGACCCTGGGATCACGACCTGAGCCGAAGGCAGACACCTAACAACTGAGCCACCCAGGCGCCCCATTTTTTTTCTTTAATAAATACTTCAGTATCTACATGTGGGCAAATATGTATGTATGTATGTACATTGTATGTGTGCATGTGCACGTGCGTTTGTGTGAGCGGAATAGTTAACAGAGTTTGTAAACTTGAGTTTGTGCCAATTTATATTCCCCTCCAGAATTTTGAAGGTTACTATTTTTTTCCTACTTTTCTCTTTTCCAAGGAATTTAGCAATCTTTACACTTTGCCATTTTGATATACATTTCTATTTTTTAATTAAAAAAATTTTTTTATTCACATATAATGTATTATTTGTTTCAGAGGTACAGGTCTGTGATTCATCAGTCTTACACAGTTCATAGCGCTCACCATAGCACATACCTGTCCATCACCCAACCACCTCATCCCTCCCACCCCCCTCCACTCCAGCAACCCTCAGTTTGTTTCCTGAGATTAAGAGTCTCTTATGGTTTGTCTCCCACTCTGGTTTCGTCTTGTTTCATTTTTCCCTCCTTTCCCCTAAGATCCTCTGTCTTGTTTCTCAAATTCTTCATACAGTGAGATCATATGATAATTATCTTTCTTTGATTGACTTATTTCGTTTAGTATAATACCCTCTAGTTCCATCTACGTCCTTGCAAATGGCAAGATTTCATTTTTTTGATGGCTGCATAATATTCCGTTGTGTATATATACCACATCTTCTTTATCCATTCATCTGTTGATGGACATCTAGGCTCTTTCCATAGTTTGGCTATTGTGGACATTGCTGCTATAAACATTGGGGTGCATGTGCCCCTTCAGATAACTACATTTGTATCTTTGGGGTAAATACCCAGTAGTGCAATTGCTGGGTCGTAGGGTAGCTCTATTTTCAACTTATCGAGGAACCTCCATACTTTTTCCAGAGTGGCTGCACCAGCTTGCATTCCCACCAACAGTGTAAGAGGGTTCCCTTTTCTCTGCATCGTCGCCAACATCTGTCGTTTCCTGACTTAATTTTAGCCATTCTGACTGATGTGATTGATATACATTTCTTTTGTTCAGTAGAACTTAGTGGAAATGTTCTATATCTGTACTGTGCAACACAGTAACAGCTAGTCATATGTGGCCATGGAGCACTTGAAATGTGGCTAGTGTGAGTAAGGAACTGAATTTTGAATTTTTTAAAAAAATGTTATTTATTAGAACACGCACACACAAGTAGGCAAAGGGGCAGGCATAGGGAGAGGGAGAAGTAGGCTCCCCGATAAGCAGAGTCTGATGTGGGATTCGATCCCAGTACCCTGGAATCATGACCTGAGCTGACGGCAGAGGGTTAACTGACAGAGCCACCCACGTGCTCCTGATTCTTTTTTTAATTTTTATTTATTTATTTTAAGATTTTATTTATTTGACAGCGAAAGCGAGAGAGGGAACACAAGCAGGGGGAGTGGGAGAGGGAGAAGCAGGCTTACCGCTGAGCAGGAGCCCCATGCAGGGCTCGATCCCAGGACCCTGGGATCATGACCTGAGCCAAAGGCAGACGCTTAACGACTGAGCCACCCAGGTGCCCTCGGATTCTTTTTTTTAAGTAAAGATTTTATTTATTTATTTGAGAGCTCATAAGAGAGAGCGCGAGCCAGAGTGCAGGAGGGAGAGAGGGAGAGGGAAAAGCAGACTCCTTGCTGAGCAGGGAGCCTGATGATGTGATGATGTGGGGCTCCATCCCAGGGCCCTGGGATCGTGACTGGAGCTGAAGGCAGACACTTAACTGACTGAGTTACCCAGGCTGAATTTTCAGTTGTCTTTAATTTTAATTTAAGTTTAAATAGCCTCATTTGTTTAATGGCTACCATTATTGGACAGTGCAATTATAAAGTAACTTCCTGTACTTATTGACTATCTGGATATTTTTCAGTAAACTTGTCTGTTCAGATCTTTTGCCTTTTGTTTTTCTTTCTGAAGGAAATAGTTTTTTGTCAGTGGTGCAGATCTCGTTTCCATTTTTGTTTTTTGATTTGACTGATTTAGGCTTTTTTTTTTCCTGTCCATACATTTTTAATTGTAATGTAAACAGATTTATCAGTCTTTACCTTTTATGCTTTTCTAGGTTTTGAGTCGTTTTCCCCACTTAAAGATTATGAATTGAGTATAAATTTTTTTTAAGATTTATTTATCAGAGAGTGAGAGAGCGCACACGAGAGCCCCTGAGCAGGGGGAGGGGCAGAGGGCAAGGGAGAGGAGAATGTCCCAGGATCCTGAGACCGTGTCCCGAGCCGAAATCAAGAGTTAAGAGTTCAACTGACTGAGCTACCCAGGCACCCTAAATTGAGTGTAAATTAAAAAAATTAGCTTCAGGGGCGCCTGGGTGGCTCAGTCGTTAAGCGTCTGCCTTCGGTTCAGGTCATGATCTCAGGGTCCTCGGATCGAGCCCCACATCGGGCTCCCTGCTCCGCGGGAAGCCTGCTTCTCCCTCTCCCACTCCCCCTGTTGTGTTCCCTCTCTCGCTATGTCTCTGTCAAATAAATAAATAAAATCTTTAAAAAAAAAAAATTAGCTTCAAAGGCATATCTTCCTTAAATACATGTTTTATTGTGAACAAATAAGGGGAATTCAGTTAATATCTTAGTAAGACTGTGCTGGTGGAAGAGAGAGATTTTTTTTTTAAAGGTTTTTTTATTTATTCATTCGAGGCACAGAGATACAGAGAGAGAGAATATGAGCAGGGGGAGAAGCAGGCCCCCCTCTGAGGAGGGAGCCTGGTGCGGGGCTCGATTCCAGGACGCTGGGATCATGACCTGAGCCGAAGGCAGATGCTTAACCATCTGAGCCACCGAGGCGCCCCCCCCCTTTTTTTTTTAAAGTAGGCACAAGACCCTGGGAATAAGAGTTGCATGCTCTACCAGCTAAGCCATCCAGATGCCCCTAAAGGGAGACTTTTTTTTTTTTTTTTTTAAAGATTTTATTTATTTATTTGACAGAGAGAGACACGGTGAGAGAGGGACTACAAGCAGGGTGAATGGGAGAGGGAGAAGCAGGCTTCCTGCGGAGCAGGGAGCCCGATGCGGGGCTCGATCCCAGGACCCTGGGATCATGACCTGAGCCGAAGGCAGATGCCCAATGACTGAGCCACCTAGGCGCCCCTAAAGGGAGACTTTTACATGTTTCTGTCTGCAGAGCTTAACTCACTTTTTTGTATGAGTGCTAAGTATTTTTTTTCCTCCACCGTTTTTTATTGGAGATAAAAAAGAAGACCTTGTTCTCACTTTCAGGAGAGCACAATTTGAATAAAGTTAGTCCACTGTAATCAGTATTGTTTGCTAGGAAAACTGGTCAAGTAACTCTTGTTTTGAGAAAGAAAATTATTCCAAGACACACCAGGGTATCCAGAGACCCTTTTGAGTTACGGTTGGACATGGGGAATTTTCTTTTCTTTTTTAAAATTTATTTTAGAGAGAGAGAGAGAGCACATGGGTTGGGGGGGGAAGGAGAGGGAGAGAGAATCTTAAGCAGACTGGAGCACCATGTGAGGCTTGATCCCACGACCCTAAGATCACCCTGAGATTACTATCTGAGCCAAAATTAAGAGTCTGGCTCTTAACCTACTGAGCTCCCAGGCATCCCTTGACATTGGGAAATTTCTGTGATAATTCTTACTTCTGACCTTGCTTAACAAAGCTAAAATTGGTTAATAGTAAATGCACATGTACTTAGTACTAGGCATCAGGTAACACAAAATCTTATAGTGTCTTTTGAGTAATTTGATCCATCTTTTGGTAAAAATAATGTGAAGACTTTTCATTTGAAAATTCTTTGGCTACTGACATTTAAAACCTGATACTTCCTTTTAGAATGGACTGTCATTGGAGTTCACAGCTTGGGATGTCCCAAATCATCTTTAATCTTTAACCCACTGATGTCTGAATTATTTAGTAGCTGGTTTAGCTATACTCAGTTTCAAATAAAGTGCTTAATGGTGTTAGTGACTTATTTCTAAATTGTAACGTAAAAATTTTAATGTGTTCCTGTTGATTTATACAGATTAGTTTCCTGTATCATTTGAGTGGTTCAGACAAATTTTTTTTAAATGATTTATTTACTTATTTTGGAGGTAGAGATGGAGGGGGAGAAGGGACAGAGGGAGAGTGAGAGAGAAAATCTCAAGCAGACTCCCCACTCAGTGGGGAGCCTGATGCGGGGCTTGATCCCAGGACCCTGAGATCATGACCTGAGCCCAGATCAAGAGTTGGATCCTTAACCGACTGAACCACCCAGACGCCCCCAAATTTTTAATATTTAAATGGATTTTACCCATGAAATATATTAATGTATTAGGAAAGGTTTTCTCTTCTGTATTGTGTGTGTAATGTAAAAAAGAGTTGGATTACAAGATAAAGGTAATAAGAAAGACCGTTTTCAGATATATCAATCACTCAATAAAGACATAATAGGTAAAATAGGACTATTTTTTTTATATTACTTTTTTGTTGTTTTTATTATGCACTACATTAATACACTGCATAACCTTCTAGAAGGGGTAGATGATTATGACTGAGTTATTTTTCATCAATCAGGAAAATGCTTCCTTAATCGATATTCTCCAAACGCTTTGACACATAGTAACAATTAACTCCAGAGACCTTTGCATCAAACTCCACTGATATGGATAATAGGCAACCCTTGTTTCCTTGCCCCCGTTACTGAACCTGTGGATGTGTGCTGTGGCTATGCCGGGGATGACCAAGCACACGGCCGTGACACCGATCCCGGGCAGGATCTTGAACCACATCGCAGCGCGGTTGCCAGAGCCAAAAAAATATAGGACTATTTGTTTAAAGATTTATTTATTTTATTTTGGCAGGGAGGGACAGAGGGAGAGGGAGAGAGAGTCTTAAGCAGATTCTGCGTTGAGCGAGGAGCCTGATTCCAGGCTCAGTCTCAGGACCCTGAGGTCGTGACCTGAGCTGAAATCAAGAGTTGGACTAAACCACACAGTCGCCCCTGGACAGGTTATTTGTATTTGTGTTTGTATTCTTATTATTTTAAAATATTTTATTTATTTATTTGACAGAGAGAGAGCACAAGCAGGGGGAGCAGCAGGCAGAGGGAGAGGGAGAAGCAGGCTCCCTGCCAAGCAGGGAGCCCAACATGGGGCTGGATCCCAAGTCCCTGGGATCATGACCTGAGCTGAAGGCAGACGCTTAACCGACTGAGCCACCCAGGCGCCCCTGGACAGGTTATTTATTTTATTTTATTTATTTATTTACTTTTTAAAGATTTTATTTATTTATTTGAGAGAGAAAGAATGAGACAGAGGGAGCATGAGAGGGGGGAGGGTCAGAGGGAGAAGCAGGTTCCCCGCTGAGCTGGGAGCCTGATGTGGGACTCGATCGCAGGACTCCAGGATCATTACCTGAGCTGAAGGCAGTCGCTTAACCAACTGAGCCACCCAGGCGCCCTGGACAGGTTATTTAAACCAGTGTTCAAATATTAATGTAAGAATCATCTGGGGAGCTTATTATAATATATATATATTTTTAAAAAATTTTAAGTAGTCTACACCCAATGTGGGGGCTCGAACTCACAACCTTAAGATTGGGTCACATGCTCGACAGACTGAGAAAGCCAGATGCCCCATATAATGCAGATTTTTATTAAGTAGGTCTGCAGTGTAGCCAGAGATTCTGCATTTCTTTCTTTCTTACATTTTTTTTTTTAAGATTTATGCATTTATTTATTTGAGAGTGAGCAAGCGGGGGCAGGAGCAGAGGGAGCAGGACAAGCAGACCCTGCACTCAGTGCAGAGCCCAACGTGGGGCCCAATCTCAACCCCGAGATCACAACCTGAGCCAGAACCAAGAGTCAGATGCCCAACCTACTGAGCCACCTAGGCACCCCCAGAGAGTCTGCATTTCTTTAAAGATTTTTTTATTTATTCATTCGAGACACAGAGATAGAGAAAGAGAGAGAGAGCACAGGCAGGGGGAGAGGCAGAGGGAGAAGCAGGCTCCCCACTGAGCCAGGAGCCAGACGTGGGGCTCGATCCCAGGACCCTGAGATCATGACCTAAGCCGAAGGCAGACGCTTAACCGTCTGAGCCACTCAGGCGCCCTGAGAGTCTGCATTTCTAACAAGTTCCCAGGCCATGCTGGTGCTTTGGTCTAAGGACCACATTTGGAGGAGTTGGGATTTAACTAAGCTTTCTCAATTTTCCTGATGTTAAAATAGAGATAATAATAGAACTTACTATTTGGGGTGTTAGGTGATCAGGTTAGAATGTATGAAAAGTTCCTTGTACAATGCCTAGTATAAGTACTGTTTGTTGATGTTACTGAAAAGTTAATAAATACATATTTTTTGTTTTGTTTTATGTTTTTCGAATGGGAAAACTAAATATTGTGAAGTTATTTCTTAGCAAATAAGCACAGGTTTGAGACTATTCTAATGAAAAGCCTTTAACCTTAGGGACCCCATTGGCCGGTTGTTTCCCTGGGTGAATATGGAATCACACAGAGACTTAAACTAGCTGTGAACAACTTTGGGAACTCACTGAAAGATCCATCTCCTGCTTCAGGAGATTCTGCACAAAATCCCACTCTTTACTTAGACATTGTGAACTGCCTATGGAGAGGGCCATGTGGCAAGGAGTGGCAGGCAACCTCCAGGAGCTGAGTGACTCCTGTCCAAGAGCCAGCATGGAAACAGAAAGAGACTTGAAACCTGCCAACAAGTAAGCTTGTTAGTAGGCTTGGAAAAGAACCCAAAGCCTCAGATGAGTTCACAGTCCCAGATTTCAGCCTGGTGAGACCCTAAGTGGAAGACTCAGTTAATCCATGCTCAGAATCCTGACAACATAGAAATAGAGATAGGATCACCTGGCTGGCTCAATCAGAAGAGCTTGCGATTGGGGCGGCTAGATGGCTCAGTCGTTAAGCATCTGCCTTCAGCTTGGGTCGTGATCCCGGGGTCCTGGGATCGAGCCCCGCATCGGGCTCCCGGCTCCGCGGGAAGCCTGCTTCTCCCTCTCCCACTCCCCCTGCTTGTGTTCCCTCTCTCGCTGTGTCTCTCTCTGTCAAATAAATAAAAAATCTTAAAAAGAAAAAATTTATGTTGTCTTAACCTAAGTTTCATGATTATAAATAATCGCAAAATAAGGGGCGCCTGGGTGGCTCAGTTGGTTAAGTGACTGCCTTCGGCTCAGGTCATGATTCCGGAGTCCTGGGATCGAGTCCTACGTTGGGCTCCCGGCTCAGCGGGGAGCCTGCTTCTCCCTCTGACCCTCTCCCCTCTCATGCTGTTTCTCTCTCTCTCTCTCTCTCTCTCTCTCTCTCTCTCTCTCTCGCTCTCTAATAAATAAATAAATAAAATCTTTAAAAAAATAATCGCAAAATAAATTTGTGTTGTAGAGGCCATATAATAGCAAACTAGTAGTAATACTAAAATTTGATGGAGAGGGGAGCATGGCAGGGTTGGTCTTAGAATATTTGGTCTGGGTATTAAGGGATGATGGATAATTAGGTGAATATGGGTAAGGGCATTTTAAGCAGAGGGAAGAGCCGAAAAGAGGGAAGACTAAAAAAATGCAGGGAATGTTTGATGCATGGCTAATTTACCTGTGAGTATCGTAAAGTATAGTGAAAGATAAGGCCAGAAAAGGTAGATTGGGGCCAAAATATGGAGAGTTGTAGAAGTTGGGCTGACAACTATTTTTATTCTAGGAGCGGTAGAGAATTTTTATGCAGGAGATAACATCACATCTGTATTTGAGCAGTTTGGGTCATTTGTAGGATTCATTGTTAGAGGGGTTTTGAGGGTTAGAGTAGGGCTCTCTTGAATTAAAAGGGTGGGGGGAGGTATACATTTTCTTCATATCATTCAGATTTTTTTCTCATTTTATATCTATTCTACCTACACCTATCCCATTTACAGTTCTCCAGCAGAAGCCTTTACTGAAGTTCTGCTAGTCTTCTGAAGTTTTCACACATACAGGAGGTTGTGGAATGCTGTTCAGCACAACAAAATGTTACTATGCTTGACATGAAAAAAGCAAAACTTTCCCAGTTACTCTAGCTCATGTTGATTTTTCTTATTTCTGGATTCCTGAGTGACTCTTCTTTCCATACCACTGTCCTCTGTACCCCTGGTCTTCAGGTTTGGGCAGGTGGTAAATCAGTCAGGTCTGTGTGTTGCACAACTCCAAGAATGGCTCCATACTGTGTTCTATGTGAATACTGTTCCCTGGAGTCAAATACCGCAGTAGCTTTGGGGTACATGCTGCTCTTTGTGAAAACACCATTAAATACCGATTATTTCCCATTTTTTCATTTAGTACTGGATTTGCTTCATGTGTATTTCCCAGGTTTGTTTTCTAGCTGACAAGATGTAGCAAATGACACAGATTTAATGAAAATGATTGTTTTAACTTTCTGTGGACCTCCCACCAGGAATTTGTAGATGAATTCAAGGGGTTTTGAAAGTTGTCTGTGAAGGATATTTAAGTTTTAATGCTTTAAAGCTAATCTTAAAAGTTGTGTGAGCATGTTTGTGATTTGAATTGTGTGTGCCTTGAACCACTATAATTTGTAAATGGCTTTATTATACTTTGTATCATTTTTAGATATTTTCTTAATATGTATTTAATCAAACATTTTTGTCAGTCTTCTTAATTACCTAGATGAGGTTTGACCATTTTATACATTTACTTCACTTTATTGTTTGTGAACTTTGTTTCAGAGTTAGGATTGCTGTATTATTTTTTACTCTATTGAGATTTATTTATTATTGAAAAATAATTAACATACAATATTGTATTAGTTTCAGTTGTACAACAGTGATTCAGTATTTATATATATTATGAAATGTATATAATTTGTCATCATACAAAGTTTTTACAGTATCATTGACTGCATTCTCTATGCTCTACATTATATCCCTTTGTCTTATTTACTTTACAACTAGAAGATTGTACCTCTTAATCCCCTTCACCTGTTTGGCCCAGCCCCACTCCCGTTCCTGCTGGCAACCATCAGTTTGTCGTCTATATCTATGGGTTTGTTTCTCTTTGTTTTGTTGGTTGGGAAATCATATGGTATTTGTCTTTGCATTATTTCACTTAGCATAATACTGTTTAGGTCCATCCATGTTGAAATTTAAAATAAATATATTTTAGTTATAGTAATATGTAACAGGTTTCCTTCATTTTGCAAAAGTTTCATGAATTATTTAAATTATAGAAATAATATTAACTTGGAAAAAATCACTTATTCTGTTATTTCCTTCTAGTCTTTGATACATTTTTTTCTGTGTGGTTGTAATTAGTCTCTCAGTTTCTATTCTGCTTTTTCATGTTAAAAAATACTTTTATGTGTCTTTTTGTGGTGTTGCTAATAATAACCCTTTTTTATGGCTGAAGAATATTCCATTAAGTGGGTACATCATAAATGCTCAACAGTATTAAAATTAGAAAACTTAAAATGGCCACTTTAATGCTGTAGGGACTATCTTTTTATTTTCTACTTACACAGAGCCCTGGTACCTCACTCCAGTATTTTGATTTAGAAGTTTATTTTAAAAATTACTGTGCAGTAAAAAATTGACCTTTTTGTTACATGGTTGTGTGAATTTAAAACATGTAACCACCACCACTATAGTCAGGTAAGAGCCAGGAAACTCTTCTTGCTATCCTGCTATAGTTACCCTCCACTTGTCCCTAACCCTTGGCAACCACTGATCCGTTCTTCATCACTAGTTTTGTCTTTTGAGAATATTATATAAATGGTATCATTTAGCCTATGACCTTTTGAGACTGGGTTTCTTTATTTTGTTTTTTTTTTTATTTTTTTTTTTAAAGATTTTTATTTATTTATTTGACAGAGAAAGACACAGCGAGAGAGGGAACACAAGCAGGGGTAGTGGGGGAGGGAGAAGCAGGCTTCCCGCGGAGCAGGGAGCCCGATGTGGGGCTCGATCCCAGGACCCTGGGATCATGACCTGAGCCGAAGGCAGACGCTTAACGACTGAGCCACCCAGGCGCCCCGAGACCGGGTTTCTTTAATTCACTTTAATGCCTTTGAGATTCATCTGTGTTGTTTTGTGTATTAATAGTTCATTCCTTTTTATTGCTGAGTGGTATTTCATTGTGCTGATGTATAATGGTTTATCCATTCACTGTTGAGGAATGTATTGGTTGTTTCTGTTTTGGCAAATAAGAATGGAGTTGCAATAAATATTTGTGGGCAGACTCTCCTTTGAACGTTAAGTTTTCATTTTTCTAGTGTAAATACCCAGAAGTGGGATTGCTGCATGATTGGTAAGTGTATGTCTACCTTTGTAAGAAACTGGGAAATTTTCAGAGTGGCTATATCCTTTTGCATTCCCATCAGCAGTCTATTTGAAATGCAGTTGTTCTTCATCCTTGCTAGTGCTTGGTACTGTCAGCATTTTTTTATTTTAGGCCATTTTTTTTGTTTTGTTTTTTAGAGATTTTATTTATTTGAGAGAGAGAGAGAGAGCGAGAACATGAGCGGGGGAGGGGCAGCGGGAGAGGGAGAAGTAGACCCAGACACACACACACACACACCAACCCCCCCAAGCAGGGAGCCTGATGTCACAAAGGATACCAGGATCCTGAGAGCCAAAGGCAGACGCTTAACCCACTGAGCCACCCTGGCACCCCTATTTTAGCCATTCTAATATGTGTGTAGGGGTAAATCATGATTTTGATTTCCCTATGGCTTATGTTGTTGAGCATCTTTTTTTTCTTTCTTCCTTTTTGTTAACTGAACTATGTGTCTTTATTGGGGAAAGCCAGGATTACAAGGGGCGACTTAAGAGTTGGCATTGGGGCTCTTTTTCTTGCCAAAGATGGGCACAGCATTGACAAAGCATCGGTTGTATTGCATCCGCCACTTGGCTCGGCCTGTCTTCTTTTCCTCGTTTGGCCACTTTGGGAGTCTGCCCTCTTACTTTCCCAGCACGGGCCAGGGAACCATGGACTTTACCTCCAAGCGTGCGGCCGGCTACTTCCACGGTGGTCAGAGCCTCCACTCCACACTGACCCAGGGTAGCCTCATCCTCTAGAGGTGTGCCTGCCAGGAACACTACTTGATCTTGTGGAGCAGTGCCCTCCAGCGAGGCTACATGAGCCTTGATCTGGGCGACTGTCTCCTGCCCAGTCACCTTGAGGGTGTGGAGCTCCTGGGCGCAAAGAGCTGCATGTCGGAGACAGAGCTGCGGCTACCGCAGCTGCTACCGCACAGATGGAGTGTCGACAGAGGAAGCAGCAAGGGTGCTGCCTCCTCACTACCTGCCGTGGGCCACGTCACTCTTGAGCATCGTTCTACATGCTTATTTTCCACCTGTATATCGTCTCTGGTGAAGTGTCCGTGAAAGTCTTCTGCCCACTGTTTAACTGGGTTCTTTATTGTTCTGCTGATGGGATTTGAGAATTCTGTGTGTATACTGGGTACAAATCCTTTGTTGGATGTGATTTGCAGATTTTTTTTCTTTTTTTTTTTTTTTAAGGTTTTATTTATTTGTGAGAGAGAGAGAGAGAGGCAGAGGGAGAAGCAGGCTCCCCGCTGAGCAGGGAGCCCGATGTGGGACCCGGTCCCAGGATCCTGGGATCATGATCTGAGCTGAAGGCAGACGCTTAACCATCTGAGCCACCCAGGTGCCCCGCAGATATTTTTTTTTCTGATTATAGGGGAAAGCATTCCGTCTTTGATAGTTAAGTGTACTAGCTGTAGGTTTATTGTAAACACTTAATTGTCAGGTTGAGGAAGCTCCCTTTTATCTTTATTTTTATTTATTTATTTATTTATTTATTTATTTATTTATTTTTTCCTTTTTTTTTTTTATTGTTATGTCACTCCCCATACATTACATCATTAGTTTTAGATATAGTGTTCCATGATTCATTGTTTGTGCATAACACCCAGTGCTCCATGCAGAATGTGCCCTCCTCAATACCCATCACCAGGCTAACCCATCCCCCCCCCTCCCCTCTAGAACCCTCAGTTTGTTTTTCAGAGTCCATCGTCTCTCATGGTTCTTCTCCCCCTCCGATTTCCCCCCCTTCATTCTTCCCCTCCTGCTACATTCTTCTTTTTCTTTTTTTCTTTCTTAACATATATTGCATTATTTGTTTCAGAGGTACAGATCTGTATTTATTTATTTTTTTAAGATTTTATTTATTTATTTGTCAGAGAGAGAGCACACACAAGCAGGGGGAGGAACAGGTAGAGGGAGAAGCAGGCTCCCAGCTGAGAAGGGAGCCCGATGTGGGACTCGATCACAGGACCCTGAGATCATGACCTGAGCTGAAGGGAGACGCTTAAACGACTGAGCCACCCAGGCGCCCCCTTTTATCTTTGGTTTACCAAGAGTTTTTGTTATGAATGGATGTTGAATTTTGTCCGATGCTTTTTCTGACTCAATTGCTAGGATCATTTTGCTTTTAAGTTTTAGACTATTAATATGGTGGATGACATTGATTTTCGAAGTTTGAATTGGCTTTGCATTCCTGGGGCAAAAAATAGTTAACCTGGTTGTGGTGTATTATGCTTTTTATATGTAGCTGGATTTGCTAATATTTCACTGAGGATATTTACAGTTCTGTTCATGAGGGATATTAATCTGTAGTTTTCTTCTATTGTCTGTGTCTGGGTTTTGATACCAGGATAATGCTGGCCTCATAAAAATCAGTTGGGAAGTCTTCCTCCCCTATTCTGTTTCTTGAGGGAGATCACATTCTATCATCATCATTCCTAGATCAGTATTTGTGAATTCACCTACTTGCTAAAATTTACTCCTTTATTTTTAATTTTAATTTTAAGTTTTTTTAAAGATTTTTATTTATTTATTTGACAGAGAGAGATACAGCGAGAGAAGGAACACAAGCAGGGGGAGTGGGAGAGGGAGAAGCAGGCTTCCCGCCGAGCAGGAAGCCCAATGTGGGGCTCGATCCCAGGACCCTGGGATCACGACCCGAGCCGAAGGCAGACGCTTAATGACTGAGCCACCCAGGCGCCCCTTAATTTTTATTATTTATTTTATTTATTTTTTTTAAAAGATTTTACTTATTTATTTGACATTGAGGGAGACAGCGAGAGAGGGAACACAAGCAGGGGGAGCGGGGGAGGGAGAAGCAGACTCCCTGCCGAGTAGGGAGCCCGATGTGGGCCTTGATCCCAGGACGCTGAGATCATGACCCGAGCTGAAGGCAGACGCTTAACGACTGAGCCACCCAGGTGCCCCTTTAATTTTTATTATTTTTTAAAAGATTTTATTTTTATTTATTTGAGAGAGAGAGGGAGAGAACACTGAAGCGGGGGGGAGCCGCAGAGGGAGAGGGAGAAGCAGGCTCCCCACTGAGCAGGGAGCCTTATTCGGGGCTCCATCCCAGGACCCTGGGATCATGATCTGAGCTGAAGGCAGACTCTTAACTGACTGAGCGTACCAGGTGCCCCTTATTTTTTATTTTTAGGGAGAGCATGAGTGAGCCTGGTAGGGAGGGAGACAGAGAGGGAGGGAGACAGAGGAGGAGGGAGAGAGAGTCTTAAGCCCAGCATGGAGCCTGACACAGGGCTTGATCTCATGACCGTAAGATCATAACCTGAGCTGCAGTAAAAAGTCAGAAGCTTAACGGACTGAGCCACCCAGGCACCCCCTAAGGTTTATTCCTAACACTGAAATCAATACTCATGACATTTTTGTGGTCATTCATGGACATGTACAGTGTGGCAAAAAAGTTTGACTCACCTGATGTGAATATTCCCACCTGAGGTCCCTGCTCTGCCTTCTTATTTCACCTCTCATAGTGAAAATATGTTCTTTTTGTGGCCTATTTAGTGCCTTGGCTTTTGCATTTTTGTTGGTGCTCTCACTGTTTAAAATGGCCCCCAAGTATAGTGCTGAAGTGCTGTCTAGTATTCTTAAATTCAAGAAAGCTGTTAAAAAAACCTGAGATGTTCCTTATGGAGAAAATTGCCTGCGTTAGATAAGCTTTGCTTAGGCATGAATTTTACAGTGCTGTTGGCCATGAGTTCAGTGTTAATGCATTATTAATATGTATTAAATAAGATGTCTTTAAACAGGGGCGCCTGGGTGGCTCAGTCGTTAAGCGTCTGCCTTCGGCTCAGGTCATGATCCCAGGGTCCTGGGATCGAGCCCCGCGTCGGGCTCTCCGCTCAGCGGAAAGCCTGCTTCTCCCTCTCCCACTCCCCCTGCTTGTGTTCCCTCTCTCGCTGTGTCTCTCTCTGTCAAATAAATAAATAAAATCTTAAAAAAAAAAAAAAAAAAGATGTCTTTAAACAGAAGCACATAAAATCAAAGTTGTATTGATTAGTTGACAAAAATGTGAGCAGAGTCTTTCAGGAACCTAACTCTGTATTTCCTTTAGGAGCAATGATTTAGTATTTGCTAATGTAGTGTTTGCAGTTACTTAATAGAACATAACTGTTGTGAATAGTGAGAATTGATAGTTTGTAGACCTGGTGTTATTTCTTCTGTAAATATCTGATATAATTCACCAGTGAAAATTTCTGGGTCTGGAGATTTCTTTTACAGAAGCTTTTTAACTTATGAATTCAATTTCTTGTATAGCTACAGAACTATTAAGATTGTCATCTTGGGGCGCCTGGGTGGCTCAGTCGTTGCGTGTCTGCCTTCGGCTCAGGTCGTGATCCCGGGATCCTGGGATTGAGCCCCGCATCGGGCTCCCTGCTCCGTGGGAAGCCTGCTTCTCCCTCTCCCACTCCCCCTGCTTGTGTTCCCTCTCTTGCTGTGTCTCTCTCTGTCAAATAAATAAAATCTTAAAAAAAAAAAAAAAGATTGTGTCATCTTGGGTAGGTTTTAGGAGTTTGACCAATTCCCAGAGTTGGTCATCCAATTCCCAGAAGTTGGTCAACCATTTCATTTAAGTTGTTGAATTTATGTCTGTAGAGTCTTTTGTAGTAGTCCTTTATTGTTTGCGGAGTCTGTAGTGATACACCCTCTTTATTCCCGATACTGGTAATTTGTGTCTTTTCTTTTTTTCTTTGTTCCTTTTATTGGAGGTTTATCAGTTTTATAGATCTCTTGAAAGAACAGCTTTTGGTTTCTTTAATTTTTCTCTGTTTTTCTGTTTTCAGCCTCATTGATATTCACTCTTATTTTTATTACTATTAGCAGTCACTTTCCATTCTCACCTCCTCTCAGCCTCTGGTAACCACTAATCTACTTTCTGTATCTGTGGATTTGCCTATATTGGATTCATATGAATGGAATCATACAATAAGTATGTGGCCTTTTGCGTCTGACTTCTTTCATGTAAGATAATGTTTTCAAAGTTCATCTGTGTTGTAGCATGTGTCCTTTTTATGCCTGATGGATAATATTCCATGGTATGGATATACTCCCTTTTATCTGTTCATCAGTTGATAGGCATTTGTGTTGTTGCCACTATTTGGCTATTGTGAATAATGCAGCCATGAACATTGTATGTACAACTTTTTGTATGAACGCTGCTGAACAACCCACCTGTAGACTGGGTTCCAGCCCACATTTCCCTGCTGCATGTGGAACAGGAGGTTGCTGGAGACAGCGCTCCTGCCCTGCAGTGTTCTAGAGAGTGACAACATAAGAGAGGACCTTTTGTAGAGGGAGCAAAACTGAAAAATAACCAAAACAATTCTTTTTGGTTTTTAAATTCTTTTTGTTATATATCTAGGAGTGGAATTGCTAGGTCGTATGTTAGCTCTTTGTTTAACTTTTTGAGGAGTTGCCAAACTGTTTTACCATCTGTTTACATTGTTACCAGCAATATTTGAGGATTCTAATATCTTCACATTCTTGCCAGTCCTTGTGGTTTTCCTTTTTTTTTTTTTTTAAATAATCATAGCCATTCTAGTGGATGTGAACTCGTATCTCATTGTGGTTTTGATTTGTATTTTCCTAATGAATAATGATATTATTCATGTGCTCTTTTAAAAGGTGCTTTTCACAGCATCCTTTCATGTGTTTACTGACCATTGTCTATCTTCTTTGGAGAAATATCTATTCATATAGTTTGCCAATTTTTTTTTCCTTTGCCAATTTTTTTTTTTTTTTAAAGATTTTATTTATTTATTTGACACAGAGAGACACAGCGAGAGAGGAACACAAGCAGGGGGAGTGGGAGAGGGAGAAGCAGGCTTCTCTCGGAGCAGGGAGCCCGATGCGGGGCTCGATCCCAGGACCCTGGGATCATGACCTGAGCTGAAGGCAGACGCTTAACGACTGAGCCACCCAGGCACCCCTCCTTTGCCAATTTTTTAATTGGGATATTTGTCATTTGTTCGTTCATAAGAGTTTTTTTTTTTTAAAGATTTTATTTATTCATTTGACAGAGACAGCGAGAGAGGGAACACAAGCAGGGGGAGTGGGAGAGGGAGAAGCAGGCTTCCCGCAGAGCAGGGAACTCGAAGCGGAGCTCAATCCCAGAACCTGGGATCATGACTTAAGCTGAAGGCAGACAAGGACTGAGCCACCCAGGCGCCCCAAGGGTTCTTTGTATATATTGCATGCATAGAAGTCTCTCTTTTTAAAGATTTTATTAATTTGAGAGAGAGACAGAGGGAGCACAAGCAGGGGGGGAGAGGCAGAGAGAGAGGGAGAAGCAGGCTTCCCGCTGAGCAGGGTGCCCGATGCAGGGCTCGATCCCAGGACCCTGGAATCATGACCTGAGCCTAAGGCCGACAGACGCTTAACCATCTGAGCCACCTAGGCGCCCCCCATACAAGTCTCTTATCAGATACATCATTTGAAATCCATTCTGTGGGTTGTTTTTTCACTTTCTGTGTTTGTTTTTAAGAGTTTATTTTTTTATTTTTTTAAAGATTTTATTTATTTGTCAGAGAGAGAGGGAACAGAAGCAGGGGGAGTGGGAGAGGGAGAAGCAGGCTTCCCGCTGATCGGGGAGCCCGATGTGGGGCTCCATCCCAGGACTCTGGGATCATGACCCGAGCCGAAGGCAGACGCTTAACTGACTGGAGCCACCCAGGCGCTCCTAAAGACTTTATTTTTAGGTTATCTCTATACCCAACATGGGGCTTGAACTCACAATCCTGACATCAATAGTCTCATGCTCTCAGCAGCTGAGCCAGCCAGGTACCCCTGTTTTTTCACCTTCTTGATATGTCCTTTGACATACAAAAATTTAAATTTTGAGTAAAGTTTTTTTTTGTTTGTTTGTTTTTTCCCCCCAATCATTAGGTAATTTCTGTTTCTCTGTTTTCATGTTCTCTTCCTCTTCTATTGATTTGTTCAGTGAGGTGTTTTTTTGTTTGTTTTGGTTGTTTTTCAGTTCTAAAATTTCCATTTGGTTCTTCTTTATATTCTACTTTGTATCTTCCTCTTCAAGAGTGTTTACCTTTACTTGGAGCATTTTTATGATAAGTGCTTTTAAGTCTTTACAAAACATTTCCCGTCAGCGTTATCTTGTTGCTTCTATCTTTTGATTTTCTTTCCCAAGCAAGTTGAGGTTTTCCTGGGTCTTGCTATACCAAGTAAATTTAGATTGTAATTGATACTCTGTGTCTTGTTTAAGTTTAATGGAGAATGTTAATAGTTTTGTTTTAGCAAACAGTTGACTGAATTGTGTTCAGGCTTCAAGTTTTTTTTTTTTTCTTTTTTTTAAAGATTTTATTTATTTATATGAGAGAGAATGAGAGAGAGCACATGAGAGGGGTTAGGGTCAGAGGGAGAAGCAGACTCCCTGCCGAGCAGGGAGCCCGATGCGGGCCTCGATCCAGGGACTCCAGGATCATGACCTGAGCCAAAGGCAGTCGCTTAACCAACTGAGCCACCCAGGCGCCCTAGGCTTCAAGTTTTTACCAGCCTTCTGTGGGTTGTTGTCTCAATGTCAGTTAAGTCTTCAAAGACTTTTGACTGCTATTTGGATTTGTCCTTTGTGTGAACCTCGATAGTAGTATCTGGGATTTGGGTGGTGGTCTTCCCTATGGGTTGCCAAACCATGGCCTGTGGGCCAGATGCAGTTCACTGCCTATTTTTATAAATAAGATTTTATTGGAACACAGCCATGCCCACTTGTTGGTATTTTTTGTGGCTGCTTTCATACTTTATTGGTCACAGTTGAACAGTTGTGACAGAGACTGTTAGGCCCACAAAACCTAAAATATTTAGTGTTTGGCCCGTTGTAGAAAAGTTTTGCTGACCCCAATCTATCCTATAGTTCAGTTCTCAAAGTCTATCTATTCTGTTTTAGAATCCAGTCCACGTATGCACAGCTCAGGTGTTAGCTGAGGAGTTTGTTCACAACTTTAAGGGGTCACTTTCCTGAGTTCTTTTGTCTGATTCCTTGGAACTCCCATTTTTCATCTTTGGCCAGAAATTTTCTTTATGCCACTCTGTGTTTTTCCTACAACTGTGTCCCCCTTGGGCTAAGCAGCAGGAAACAAGAGAGGTTAAAAGAGCAATGGGGTTTTGTCTCATTCTCTTGGTACCATAACTCCTCTGATATGGAGGGGAAGGTTTCTCTCCTTTGAGAGTTTTAAGCACCTACTTAACTCTGTTGCTGTTGTTGCCACAGAATTACTTGGGGTTTGAGGTATGAGAGAACAAGGAAAATTAAAAATAAAAGTAAGAAAGAAAATGGGGGGAAATTCTTGCTTTGTTGCTGGGCGTTAGGAGACTCCTATCCTAATGGAACTATCTACACTGATGCCTGTATCCAGGTTTTGGGCTGTGTTGAGTTCACTTTGAGAGATACTGGAGGGGAAAATTTGCTCTCATTGCCAGTTGGTGGTATTTTGAGTTCTGGTCTTCTCCAATCTGTCTGCTACCATTCACTTTGTTGGATTTGATTTGTTAATATTTTGTTAAGGATTTTTGCATCTATGTTAATGAGAGATAATGATCTGTAGGTTCTTTTCCATTCTGGTTTTGGTATTAGGGTATTGCTGACCTCAGAATGAGTTAGGAAGTATTCCTTCTGCTTCTGTCTTCTGGAAAGGATTGTAGAGAATTGGTGTAATTTCTTTCTTTTTTTTAAAAAAGATTTTATTTATTTATTTGACAGAGACAGCAAGAGAGGGAACACAAGCAGGGGTAGTGGGAGTCGGAGAAGCAGGCTTCCCGCTGAGCAGGGAGCCCGATGTGGGGCTCGATCCCAGGACGATCCCAGGACGATCCCAGGGCCCTAGGATCATGACCTGAGCCGAAGGCAGCCACTTAACAACTGAGCCACCCAGGCACCCCTAAATAAATAAATCTTAAAAAAAAAATGTTTAGTAGAATTCACCAATGAACCAGCGTGGGCCTGGTGTTTTCTGTTTTGGAAGGTTATTAATTATTTATTCTATTTCTTTAAAAGATAAAGGCCTATTCAGATTGTCATTTTCTTCTTGTGTTTTGACAGATTATGTCTTTCAGGGAATTGGTCCATTTCATCTAGGTTATCAAATTTGTGGGCATTGAGTTGTTCACAATGTTCTTTTATTATCCTTTCAGTGTCCATGGGATCTGTAATGATGTCCTCTCTTTCCCTTGTAATACTAGTAATTTGTGTCTTCTTTTTTTCTTAGCTTTAGGTTTATTGATTTATTGATTTTTCAGAGGACCAGCTTTTGGTTTTACTAATTTTCTCTATGATTTCCTGTTTTAAGTTTCACAGATTATTGCTCTCATTTTTATTATTTCTTTTTTTAAAGAAGATTTTATTTATTTATTTTTAAAAGATTTTATTTATTTGTCAGTAAGATTGAGAGGGAGAACAAGCAGTGGGAGCAGCAGGCCGAGCAGGCCATCCAGGCGCCCCTAGTTCATAATATTTTAAAATTTCTATTGAGATTTCCTCTTTAGCCTGTGTATTATTTAAAAGTGTGTTGTTTAGGGGCTCCTGGGTGGCTCAGTCGTTAAGCGTCTGCCTTCGGCTCAGGTCATGATCTCAGGGTCCTGGGATCGAGCCCCGCATTGGGCACCCTGCTCAGCGGGAAGCCTGCTTCTCCCTCTCCCACTCCCCCTGCTTGTGTTCCCTCTCCCGCTGTCTATCTCTCTCTGTCAAATAAATAAATAAATAAATAAAAATCTTAAAAAAAAAAGTGTGTTGTTTAATCTCCATGTATTTTGGGACTTTTTTTTCTTTCTTTTAATGGCTGTGGTTTTTAAAATTTTTTTAAGTTTTTTTATTTTTTTAAGTGAGCTCTAGACCCAACATGGGGCTTGAATTTACAACCCCAAGATCAAGAGTTGCATGCTCTACTGACTGCCAGCCAGCTCTCTCTCTAGCTATCTTTCTGTTATTGATTTCTAGTTTTAATTCCACTGTGGCCCAAGAACAGATGTAGCATGATTTCTGTTCTTTTAAATTTATTAAGATGTATTTTATGACTCAAAGTATGCTGTATTTTGGTGCATGCTCCATGTGAGCATGAGAAGAAGCCATTTACTTTGCAGAATCCTCAGCTGCTCCTTTCATTCTGCTCAAGTTTTATAGCTACATTCCAGTGGGAGTGACAGGATGGAATATATTTACCCCATCTTACCTGGAATTGGGATGCATCCCTATTTTTGGAGTATTTCCTTTGGGGAGATTAGAAATATGGTTGTTTATAATTTGCTCTTTGACATACTGCCTTTTTTAAGGGTTGTACCAATTTATATTGATTGCTACCAAGAATGTATCTGATCACCAGTTTTGCCACATAGTAGATACATTTTAGGTCAGTTAAGTGTCTGCCTTCGGCTCAGGTCATGATCCTGGGGTCCTGGGATTGAGCCCCGCATCCTTCTCCCTCTCATTCTGCCCCTCCCCCTGCTTGTGCGCACGTGCTCTCTCAAGTAAATAAAGAAAATCTTAAAAAAAAAAAAAGACTTTTACATCTCCAACTCTTTCCAGAAGTAAATATTGATAATGGCTTCTAAGATGTACGGCCAGAAATTTTCTTTCCATATATATAATTCCACCCCCCAACAAGTTTAGAGAGTAAGCAGTTAAACTACTATATATAATTCTGCAACTTAGATTTTTCACTTAATAGTGTGGGACTGTTGGAGTGCTTGGGTGGCTCAGTCGTTAAGTATCTGCCTTGGGCTCAGGTCATGATCCCAGGGTCCTGGGATGGAGCTCCCCACATCAGGCTCCCAGCTCAGCGGGAAGCCTACTTCTCCCTCTCACTTCCCCTGCTTGTGTTCCCTCTCTTGCTGTGTCTCTCTCTGTCAAATAAATAAATAAAATCTTTTTAAAAAAAATAGTGTGAGACTGTTTTCACATATCTGCTGAGTGCTGCATTGTTCTTTGTCCTCACAATATTTCATTACGAAAAATTTAAAATGCAGCTGAGTTGAAAGTTTTACAGAGAATACCCGTATACCCACCACCTAGATTCTATTATTAACATTTACTATTTATCCATCTATCCATATTGCTCTTTTTAAAAAATTGTGGTAAAATACATATAGTTTACATGAATGTGCAGTTCAGGGGCCTCCTGAATGGCTCAGTTGGTTGAGCATCTGACTCTTGATTTTGGTTTGGGTTATATTCTCAGGGTCGTGAGTTCGAGCCCCAAGTCAGGTCAGTCTGTGCGCTCAGCAGGGAGTCTGCTTGAGATTCTCCCTCTCTCCCTCCCCTGCCCCCTCCCCCGTTTTCTCTTTCTCTCTCTCTCAAATAAATAAATAGATTTTAAAAAACGTGTGCAGTTCACTAGTGTTAAATATATGCACATTGTCGTGTCATGAATTTCTAAAACTTTCCCAACTTATAAAACTGATATTTTGGGGCGCCTGGGTGGCTCAGTCGTTAAGCGTCTGCCTTCGGCTCAGGTCATGATCCCAGGGTCCTGGGATCGAGCCCCGCATCGGGCTCTCTGCTCCGCGGGAAGCCTGCTTCTCCCTCTCCCACTCCCCCTGCTTGTTTCCTCTCTCTCTCTCTGTCTCTCTCTCTGTCAAATAAATAAATAAAATCTTTAAAAAAAAAACCAAAAAAACCCTGATATTTTGTACTCATTATACAATTCCTCATTCCTCCACCCCCGCAGTACCTGGAAGCCAGCATTCTGTTTTCCATTTCTATCAATTGGACTACTCTAGAGACTTTGTATAAGTGAAATCTTACAATGTTTGTCATTTCATGTTTCACTTTTTTGTTTCTTAAGATTTTATTTATTTGAGAGAGAGAGGGAGAGGGGGAAGCAGACTCCCTGCCGAGCAGGGAGCCTAATGTGGGGCTCAATCCCAGGACCCTGAGACCATGACCTGAGCCGACGGCAGATGCTTAACGGACTGAGCCACACAGGTGCCCCTATGATTCACTTTTTTAATGTAGTGTAATGTCCTCAAGGTTCATCACATTGTAGCATGTGTCAGAATTTCCTTCTTAAGGCTAAATAGTATTCCATTGTATGTGTACATCACATTTTGTTTATTCATCTGCAATGGACGCTTCTATGTTTTGGCTATTTGATAATGCTGCTGTGAACATGGGTATACATATATCTCTTCGACACCCTGCTTTTGGTACTTTTGGATATGTAACCAGAAGTGATATTGCTAGATTCATATTATAATTCTACTTTTAATATTTTGTGGAACCACTATACTATTTTACATCAACAGTGCACAGGGGTTCCAATTTTTCTACATCCTCATCAACACTTGTTATTTTCTGTTTTTGTTCTTGTTTGTTTTTTGAAAGCAGCCATCCTAGTGGATATGATGTGATACTGCATTGTGGTTTTGATGTGCAATTCCCTAATGATTAGGATGTTGAACATCTTTTCATATGCTTGTTGGCCATTTGTTTTTCTTTTTTGGAGAAATGTCTGTTCAAGTCCTTTGCCCATTTTTGAATTGAGTTGTTTGGTTTCTTTGTTGAGTTGTAGGAGTTCTTTATATACTCTGGATACTAATTTTTTTTTTTTTATAGTTTCAGGTTTTTATTTAAATTCCAGTTAACACTGGGGCGCCTGGGTGGCTCAGTTGTTAAGCGTCTGCCTTCGGCTCAGGTCATGATCCCAGGGTCCTGGGATCGAGCCCCACATTGGGCTCCCTGCCAGCGGGAAGTCTGCTTCTCCCTCTCCCACTCCCCCTGCTTGTGTTCCCTCTCTCGCTGTGTCTCTCTCTGTCAAATAAATAAATAAAATCTTTAAAAAAATAAAATAAAATAAATTCCAGTTAACATATAGTGTAATATTAGTTTCAGGAGTAGAATTTAGTGTGTCACCACTTACATATAACACCCAGCACTCATCACAAAAAGTGCCCTCCTTAATACCCATCACCCATTTAATCCATCCTACCACCCACCTCCCTTCCAGCAACCCTCAGTTTGTTTTCTATAGTTAAGAGTCTGTTTTATAGTTTGCCTCTCTCCACCCCCTATGTTCATCTGTTTCGTTTCTTAAATTCTATATATGAATGAAATCATACAGTATTTGTCTTTCTCTAACTTACTTCGCTTAGTATAATACATTCTAGCTTCATCTACATTGTTGCAAATGGCAAGATTTCATTCTTTTTGATGGCTGAGTAATATTCCATATGTATGTGTACACACACACATACACACATACCTTATCAGTCCATCAGTCATTGGACACTTGGTCTGTTTCTGTAATTTGGCTGTTGTAGATAATGCTGCTGTAAACATCGGGGTGCATGTGTCCCTTCAAATCAGTGTCTGTGTGTATTTTAAGTAGGCTCCATACCCAATGTGGAGCCTAACACAGGGCTTGAATTCATGACTCTGAGATCAGGACCTCAGCTGAGATCAAGAGTCAGACGCTTAACTGACTGAGCCACCCAGGTGCCTCTCAAATCAGTATTTTTTGTATCCTTTAGGTAAATACGTAGTAGTGCAATTGCTGGATCATAGGGTATTCTATTTTTAATTTTTTGAGGAACCTCCATACTGTTTTCCAGAGTGGCTGCCACCAACAGTGTAAGAGGGTTTCCGTTTCTCCACATCCTCGTCAACATCTGTTATTTCCTGTGTTGTTGTAATTTTAGCCATTCTGACAGATGTGAGGTGATATCATTGTAGTTTCAATTTGCGTTTCCCTGATGATGAGTAATGTTGAACATCTTTTCATGTGTCTGTTAACCATCTATCTGTATGTCTTCTTTGGAAAAAAAAATGTGGAATGCTTCACGAATTTGCATGTCATCCCTAATCTTCTCTGTATCATTGCAATTTTGGTATATGTGCTGCTGAAATGAACACTATTCTGAATATTAACTCTTTAACATACATGATTTGCAAATATTTTCTCCCATTCTATAGGGGCTTTTCACTGGTGATTGTGTCCCTTGATGCATACGTTTTAAATTTTGATGTAGTTCAATTTGTCTCTTTTTACTTTTGTTATCGGTTCTTTTGATGTCTACATTGCTCTTTTTGATGGTGACGTATTCCCCTTTTATTTGGTTAATTATCAACCTATTTTACTAATTACTTCTTGGAATTTAGGCCATTCCAGTTTTATGATGTTGCAAAAATATTTTAAGTAAATGTTGTACATATTTATTTGTGTTCTGGTAAGAATATAGCCATAGAATTAATTTTTATATTGGAATTGATGGGTCAAAGATATATCCATCCAGGACTGGGGAGTGCCAAGTTGTGCTTCAAAAGGATTGTACCATTTTATAGCAATGGATGACAGTATCTGCTCCCCATGCCCTGACAAATAATGGGCTTTTCAGTTCTTTTCACTTTGGCAAACTCTGTACGTGGAAAAAAAAAAAAAAAAAAAAATTGGTTTTGATTTCAGTTTCTGTATTTATGGTTTTATGGCTGTGGTTGAACATCTTTGTAATGTTTACTGACCACTTGTATTTTTTTCTCTGAACTATCCTTTTATTCCTTTGCCAGTTCTTTTTAAATTGTTTTTCTCATTTATAACAACTTTTCTTTTTTTTTTTTAATTTTTAAGATTTTATTTATTTGAGAGGTGCCTGGGTGGCTCAGATGGTTGGGCGTCTTGGCTTGGGTCATGATCCTAGGGTCCTGGGATCGAGCCCCGTGTCGGGCTCCCTGCTCAACGGGGAGCCTGCTTCTCCCTCTCCTTCTCCTGCTCTCCGTGCTTGTGCTGTCTCGCTCTCTCTGTTAAATAAATAAATACAATCTTTAAAAAAAAAAAAGATTTTATTTATTCGAGAGGGAGAGGGAGAAGCGGGCTGCCTGCTGAGCCTGGGATCATGGCCTGAGCTGAAGGCAGACACTTACCTGACTGAGCTACCCACGCACCTCTATAACAGCTTTTTCTGTGTGTGATATATTTTCCAATTTTTTTTCCTACTTTTTCTTTAGACTTTGTTTATGGGTTTGTGTGTGTACATGTGCATACACGTGCATACGTATGGTACCAAGTTTTTCATTTTTATGTCGTCACATTTGGTAATATATTTCTTCCTGTTGCCCTGGTTTTGTGTCATTCTGTGGAAAGCATTCTTAAAGCAGAATCCATAATATAAGATTTGACTGCATAAAAATGGAAAAACTTTTGTGGGACAAAATAATACTTGGACATGATAGAAAATGTGGGGAGGGTTAAAAGGAAAAAAAATCACCCATTGACCTACTAACCAGTGGCAACCACCACTGGTATTTCAGCTTAATTTTTTTCATTTTTTCCCCCCTCCTAATTGCATCTCGTTTTGGTTTGTGGAGAATTATTAGTATGTGACATGGTCAGTGACCTTGAGATAACACTGGGCTTACTAATTGTGGAGGAAGGATGGCTCTTACTTCTTGCATGAACTCTTAGCAGTTCACTAGACGTCTTGTCAGCTGGTAAGGAGGTAGAAGGGCAGGAGCTAAAGCAGGGAGTATTGGTGTTAGGAGGTCATCATGGTGAGATTCAGCAGTCTGTTCATATAAAAGTGACTGCGAATTATGTTGTCTTTTCCTTCCTTGTATCGTGCAACTTTCCCTCATTATTTAGTAAAGTTCTCTTTAGACGGTGCCTGTGGTTTTCTTTTTTTTTTTCTTTTACACTTTGCAAGGGCAGTAAAAGGGTATTTTAATCCACTTTTCCATGGAGCTTTAAATAGAAATCGTTCCTCTGGGGGGATACCATGGGGGTCGTGGTATTAATCACAATGAGAAAACTGAGTTTTCTTCTAAAAGAAAGGTGAAATTCAGTAAATCTAGGTTGGAATTACCTGGTTATCTGTCCTCTTCAGGAGATTTTTTTCTCGTTCTCTTTTTATTAAAACCTGGACTATTTCGTCTCTGTGAATAAGTGCACTTCAGTATGTGGAGACAAGAATAAGAGACTAAGGGGCGCCTGGGTGGCTCAGTTGTTGAGCATCTGCCTTTGGCTCAGGTTGTGGTTCTAGGGTCCTGGGATCGAGTCCTGCATCAGGCTCCTTGCTCAGTGGGGAGGCAGCTTCTCCCTCTCCCTGCTGCTTCCCCTGCTATGCTCTCTCTCTGTCAAAAAAATAAATAAATAAATCTTAAAAAAAAAAATAAGAGACTAAAATAAGTAGAAATGAGGGGCGCCTGGCTGGCTCAGTCAGTAGAGCATGTGACTCGATCTCAAGGTCATGAGTTTGAGCCCCATGTTGGGTGTGGAGCCTACTTAAAAAAATAAATAAAAATATTTAAAAAATAAACTAAGTAGGAATGATAAGAAATTTGTGTAGTTAGCTGCTGAAATTGCCCATTTTAAGTACCTAAGGTTGAGAAGGAAGGGTGTCACTGAGGATTCGGGCAGACTTCATGGATGAAGTGAGACTTCAGGTTGGTTCTTTTGAGCAAGGATTTAGAGGTCCAGATTCTGTTTGACATCTGTGAAATTCTTGTCTTGGTAGCTTCAAAGCATTGTTTTCACTGGTTTCTGGGAATATTTCATCATATAGTTCAGTGATTTACAAAGCTTAAAAAAAACGGTTTTTTTTGTTTTGTTTTGTTTTGTTTGCTAAACTAGGCTAAAAGCTTTTTGTGACTAGTAGGCTCTAATTGTTGCCAGTGTATTCACCATAATTAGCTTTACTGTTATGAACCCATGTGTATGGATTCAGAATATAGATTTCTTATCTACTTCAGGAGTTCTTAATCTTGATTTAGGAATGGGTTCTATGTCAGGACTGTTTTGAAAATGGTAGAAAATCTATCTCAAAGTGGTAGAAGAAAGAAAAGAGAACTTGCTGTCATTGGAAAATCTGGGGGTGGAGCTTCAGGTATGGTTTGATTCATTGTTTAAATAGAGGCATTATGAAGATTTTTTTACTCTTTCTCTCTTTTTGTTTGTCTTTGGGGTGTTTAAAAGCTACTAGCTTCAGCCTCCCATCATTTAAGTCCGGTAGTTCCTGGGGCAAAAAATGTCTTTCACCTGTTACTCTGCTCCTGTAGCCTTAGTTTGAGTCTTCTGCCCATTTCTTTTTTTTTTTTTTTTTTAAAGATTTTACTTATTTATTTGACAGAGAGATAGAGAGAGAGCACAAGTAGGCAGTGGCAGGTAGAGGGAGAGGGAGAAGCAGGCTCTCTGCCGAGCAGGGAGCCAGACGTGGGGCTCGATCCCAGGACCCCAGGATCACGACCCGAGCCGAAGGCAGACGCTTAACGACTGAGCCACCCAGGCGCCCCCTTCTGCCCATTTCTAAACGAATTACTGTTGCCAAGAAGTTGGAAAGTGCTAATTTGTTTCCTGCTTTATTGCTAGTGTTGGTTACCACCAATGGACTGAGAATGGAGGAGGGAGGTGGATCTCCAAAGGTAAATCAAGGCCTTTTAACCAGAGGAATGTTGAATGGTACATAGTGGTTAAAATCACAAATCTACCTTAAGCTTCATGGGATCTGTTGACCCATAGAAACTAACCATAAAATTTAATTTTTTTTTGAGAAGAGTTTTCTTTTCTTTTTTTTTTTTAGGATTTTATTTATTTATTTGACAGAGAGAGACACAGCGAGAGAGGGAACACAAGCAGGGGGAGTGGGAGAGGGAGAAGCAGGCTTCCCGCTGAGCAGGGAGCCCGATGCGGGGCTCGATCCCAGGACCCCGGGATCACGACCCAAACTGAAGGCAGACGCTTAACCGACTGAGCCACCCAGGCGCCCCGAGAAGAGTTTTCATAGCTGTCATCAGACTCTCAGAGGGATATGCACCTGTAAAAAAAAGTTTAGTTTTTATTTTTTTAGTATATGTGCTGCCGAAGCGAGCACAAAAGTTTAGTTTTTGAAATGGGTCTGGAGAGAAAAGGGCATTTTATTTTTTATTTATTTATTTTTTAAATGGAGAGCCAGGCTCTCTCTCTTTTTTTTTAAGATTTTATTTATTTATTTGACAGAGAGAGAGATAGTGAGAGCAGGAACACAAGCAGGGGGAGTGGGAGGGGGGGAAGCAGGCTTCCCGCCGAGCAGGGAGCCCGATGCGGGGCTCGATCCCAGGACCCTGGGATCATGACCTGAGCTGAAGGCAGATGCTTAACGACTGAGCAACTCAGGCGCCCCAGAAAAGGGCATTTTAACTGAGGATAGGTTCATTACCAAAGCTGTACTTGAGAATGATTTTTGAGAGACAGTGGAATTGGATTAACGTAATCCTGTGAAGATAGTATGTTGAGGATAGTAGAGTATATATTTGGATATTTTAGATGACTTGTTGTGTGATGGAACTACATGGGTTAGGGGCGCTGACCCCCCCCACACAGTTGAAAACCCGAGTATAACTTTGGACTCCCCCTAAACTTAACTACTTAGAGCCTACTACTGACATAAGCCTTACTGATAATACAGTTGATTAACGCATATTTTGTATGTTATATGTAGTACATACTGTGTTCTTACAATAAAATAAGCTAGAGGAAAGAAAATGTTAAGGAAATCATAAGAGAAAATACATCTATAGAACTCTATTGTATTTATTAAAAAAGAAAATCTGTCTATAAGTGGAACTGTACAGTTCCAACCCATGCTGTTCAAGGGCCAGCTGTATAGAAGGTGCTTAGATATTTGTTGAAATCAGTTAAATATGGTAAAAAAAATTCAAGTAGTTTAAGAAAATAAGAGAAACACTTTTACAAATAATTAAGTTGCTTACTTCTTTTCCATAATTATACCTTTCACTTACTTTTTTTTTCCTTTTGTCTAAATATAGTTGTGATTTCCTTCTTGGTCCAGGGTTTTTTTGGGGTAGGGATTAAAACATTATAAAAAAATTATTTTTTAGGGGCGCCTGGGTGGCTCAGTCATTAGGCGTCTGCCTTCGGCTCAGGTCATGATCCCAGGGTCCTGGGATCGAGCCCCGCATCGGGCTCCCTGCTCAGAGGGAAGCCTGCTTCTCCCTCTCCCACTCCCCCTGCTTGTGTTCCCTCTCTCGCTGTCTCTCTCTATCAAATAAATAAATAAAATCTTAAAAAAAATTATTTTTTATAATTTATGCTTTTATTGCATTACAGTGAGAACAGAAGTTTAACATTTTATAGTTTTTGTAATTATTGAGGCTTCCTTAATAAACAGGCAATTTTCTAACCATTTTCACTAGTGATTATGAGGAAAAAGTAGGAGTTTTTGAAGAGTTTGAAGTTTGGTATATCTCGAAATCAACTTACTCATTTATATTATTCATATACTCTTAGCTCTGTCTTGTAATCATAAATGGGAATTGTAGTGGAAGGAAGATTGGGAGAGAGGTGCACCCTAACTTTAATTAGGAGCTATACCAGCTCCAGTTTTTAATTTTAATTTTTTAAAAAAGATTTATTTATTTTAGAGAGAGTATGCGAGTGTGCACATGGAAGTGGGGGGGAAGGGCAGAGGGAGAGGGAGAGAAATCCTCAAGCAGACTCCCCGAGCCAGACCCCGGGACCCCTAGATGATGACCTGAGCCACCCAGGCGTTGTCAAACCATCCCCCCGCAATTCCACTTTTTTAGTGTATGGTTTAGCTTACTGAATTTTGTTGGAAATTTTTATCAGGGATGGTCTAACAACCCTAGAATTTGGAACCTACTTTTATCTTAGAATCCTTTTACTGAAATTCTTTTCTGGTAGTAACACATTTGTAGAGTGGTATTACCAGCACTGTTTTCCTATTCTTGTTCCTTCTCCTTTGTTAGCTGGCTCATCTCTTTGAGGGATTGTAACATACAGAGGGCTCAGAGTTGGCCTTTTTTGATGACAAGTTTTGGATACTCAGCAGCAACAGTAGCTAAGCTTTACCAGTTTTATGAAAGGAAGGCTCTGTGTTGTTGGGGTCATAAATAGCCTTCATCCCTGCCACCACGACTTCTTCATTTGTGGGTCTATTGCATGTGTACATAGTGGGTTAAGACAGTCTGGAGGAGGGGCGCCTGGGTAGCTCAGTTGTTAAGTGTCTTCCTTCAGCTCAAGTCATGATCCTGGGGTCCTGGGATCGAGCCCTGCATTGGGCTCTCTGCTCAGCAGGAAGCCTGCTTCTCCCTCTCCCACTCCCCCTGCTTGTGTTCCCTCTCTCGCTATCTCTCTCTCTCTGTCAAAGAAATAAATAAAATCTTTAAAGAAAAAAAAAAAAAAGACAATCTGGAGCATTTTGTTCATCCTGGGAGGGGTTGAGGATTTCTGGTCGGGTTGCTAACTCCTCTGCACTTGTGGGCTGCCCTGCTGCTGTTTGGGCTTCTTTGGCTTTGGAGAAAGCCCTGTGACAGAAAAGTGAAGAGACTCATGGAACCTTGAGATAGGCCTATTATCAGCATGAGGTGGGACACTGTTAGTGTAAGTGGGAATTATCCACAGCAAATGTAACTGAGTTCAGCTGTGGACTTGGGATGTGATACGGGGCACCAACTGTTTTTGCTATATACTATGCAAAAGATGGGAAACAGTCCCAAAATTAGGAGATGGCTAAGTAAATTGTAGTATATCTATAGAATGGAATGTTATGCAGCTATAAAAATAGATGCTTTTTATATAAACATAAGGACCTTCAAGATACACTAGATGGATAAGGTCATATATTGAATATTGTATGTGACTTGCTGCCTTTTTTTGTGCAAAAGTGAAAGTGCTTGCTTATGATTGTTTTAATGTTAGGAGGATACATAAGAAACTAGTAAGTAAGGAGGAGATGGGGAGAATAAGGGGTGGACAGTGAGGGGGAGGAGGGAATAAAACTTTTCACTGTTTATTTTTTGCTTTCTTTAAGTGTATTATCTGTTTCTTTTGTTTGTTTGTTTTTGGGTTTTTTAAAAGATTTTATTTATCTGTCAGAGAGAGAGAGAAGAGAGCACATGCAGGGAGAGCTTCAGGCGGAGGGAGAAGCAGGCTCCCTGCTGAGCAGGGGGCCCGATGTGGGACTCGATCCCAGGACCCTGGGATCATGACCTGAGCCGAAGGCGTCCTGTTTCTTTGGGACAAGGTGTCCCTGTTTCTTTGTTTTTTAAGTAAAACCATCCTGATGAAATATTTTTTATTGAGTTTGAATTTTATTTTCCATATGACTAAATAGACTAAAGCTTTTCATGGCTTTTGAGCTAAACTAATGAAATGGGCCTTTGCTTTTGTTTTGCCCTCAGATATTCCCTTGTCTGGCAACTTGTCACTCAGTTCTCAGTTACATGTTGGGTAGTTGCTGAGACCTGACTACTCGGTGGAATTATTTCTCTTCCCATTCGCTTTCAACCTTATCATCCTGTTTTATTTTGTGTTGTACTTAACACTATGTGAAAAAAGAATTTTTTTTCTTACATATTTGTTGTCTATTTCTACCATTAGAATTCTCACTTGCCTAAAACAGGGGCCTGTTGTATATTGTTTGCTGTCTCTTGGCATCCTACTTTTATTTTTGTTTGATGGCTACAATTGATGGCCATACAGTTTTTTTAAAGAATTTATTTATTCATTTGACAGAGACACAGCGAGAGAGGGAACACAAGCAGGGGGGTGGGAGAGGGAGAAGCAGGCTTCCCGCGGAGCAGGGAGCCTGATGTGGGGCTCAATCCCAGGACCCTGGGATCATGACCTGAGCCGAAGGCAGACACTTAACGACTGAGCCACCCAGGCGCCCCAGATGGCCATACAATTTTATATGAATATCTTTTCTGTAAAATATCTTTTTATACAATATCTTTGTTCTTATTTAATTTTTTTCCCCAGAGAACTTTATCCTTTCTGCTTCTCATCCCTCCTTCCCTAACTTTTTTTGTTGGATATCCCTTCACTGCCTCTGTTGTATGGTCATTTCAGGCATTAAAACAGTCTGGTTCTCAGATATGAATAAGTTGAGTTTAATAAAAAACATTTCCATCCTATCCCATTTTCAAATTTATTTTTTTTCCATAATATGTTCTTACTCTTGAATTTCAGGGAGTGTGGCGTTTTTCCTCTATTCCTTCATTTTGCTTTAATTTTTTTTTTTTTAAGATTTTATTTTATTTATTTGAGAGAGAGAGAGAGAGCACAAGCACGGGGAATGGCAGGTGGAAGGAGAAGCAGGCTCTCCACTGAGCAGGAAGCCCAACACTGGCTCGATCCCAGGACTCTGGGATCATGACCTGTGCTGAAGGCAGATGCTTAACCGACTGAGCCACCCAGGCAAGCTAATTTATTTAAAAATCAACTAATTGAGGTATATGCCAGCTTTATTGAGGTGTAATGGTTATTGAGTATAATGCACACGTCTTAAAAGTACAGCTGAATTCATTTTGACAAATGCGTGCATCTGTGTGTTACCACCCTAGTCTAGGTATAGAACATTTCTATCTTTTCAGAAAGTTCCTTCATTTTCTTTTTTTCTTTTTTTAAGACTTACTTATTTATTTGATACACAGAGAGAGAGAGAGAGCGCACAAGCATGGGGAGAGGCACAGGGAGAGGGAGAAGCAGGCTCCCTGCTCATGACACCGGCTGGATCCCGGGCCCCCTGAGATCATGACCTGAGCTGAAGGCAGATGCTTAACTGACTGAGCCACCCAGGCGCCCCAGTTCCTTCATTTTCTTTTGCAGGTTAGCTAAAGCTTGCTAGTCCATACATAAGTTTTCTTTTATTTTGTAGTTTTCTCTATATTTGAAATAGTGCATAATTTTTATGGGAACAATTAAATGTTCTTTACCTTATTTTCCATAGTTCTTTATATTTTTTTAGTATTTCTTGTCTAATAGTTGTCTTTCTCTCCTTTCCGCCACTCTCTCTCTACCCGAGTTGTGGACTATAGGACTTGTTTGTTAATCATCTTCGCAGCCCCAGGTTTTGGCACTTAACACAGTAATTGTATGTTACAGTAACAGTTAATTTTAGGAGTAGTATGGATGTGTAACTGACTGAGAGAGGCAGTATAGGGTAATGCTTAGGAGCAAAGGATCTTGTTCTCCATCAGGTACTAGCTGATGTGACCTTGGGTAAGTTACTTATTTTCTTTGTGCCAAAGTTTTCACATCTGAAAAAAATGCCATAATAATATATACCTTATAGGTTTTTGTTTTTTTTTAAGATTTTATTTATTTATTTGACAGAGAGAGAGAGACACACGAGCGAGGGGACATAAGCAGGGGCAGAGGGAGAGGGAGAAGCAGGCTTCCCGCAGAGCTTGGAGCCTGATGTGGGGCTCCATCCCAAGACCCTGGGATCATGACCTGAGCCAAAGGCAGACGCTTAACGACTGAGCCACCCAGGCGCCCCTCTACCTTTTAGGTTTAATATAAAAATTAATTGAGCTGATGTATGTAAAGCACTTTAGATGGAACCTGGCACTTAACTGCTAGATAAGTATTAAATCAAGAATTTTGGGAGAATTAGGTTTTGAGAACTTTTTTTGCTTGAACTAAGAGTGTGTATAACATACAGACTTCTTGGATAATCAAGTAAAAAGAATCTAAGTGGAATGAACTAGATCAGAATGCCTTGATAGAGCTGTTCAGAATTGAGGGACCTTTAGGTAAAACTATACTTGTGAGTTTACAAAGCCAGTCTATGTAGTAATCTTCTCTGGCTATCTGTAGCTGTCTCTTTGTATTTAAATCTCCTCAGCCACTTCTTACATTTAAGTTTCTACCCTGAATCTACAGACTTACTTGTATTTGCATTCACCTTTCATCCTTTCTTATTTAAAAAAAAACCCACACAAATATTTTTACAATTGTCTAAGGCCAGTTTTGCCACCTGTGTTCCTAATTTGGTCAGTCAGCCACCACGTTTTAGACCTACCATATGATAGGCACTAGGGATACTCTATGAACAAGACAGAAGGTCCCAGCCCTCATGGAGCTTATGTACCACTGGGCAAGACTAATGATTTAAAATGCATTTATAATAAATGCAGTGTGATAAGCACTACTGGGAGTGTATAGAATGCTGCTGTAGGAACGTATTGATCTTGAAACCATGTGAGTGTGAAAATGTGCAAGGAGATTAGAAATTAAGAGAGAATCCTGAGGAAGATCAACATTAAAGGATTGTGGAGAATGAAAAGTTGCTGGTCGAGAGGTAGGAGGGAAAGGAGAGTCTGGTGTCACAGAGCTGAATAGAGGAGTGCATCTCAGGACAGAGGTAGTGATTAACAGATACTGCTAAGCAGCCAGGTAAGGTCCTTTTCCCTCTTTCCTTTTCAGACATTTGGCTCTATTAGTTATTCCTTCAAAATTCCATGTATTGGTATTATCTGTTTAGCTTCTAAACTCACATAGAGAGTTTTTATATAGTTAGTTTGGTAGGTGGTGGATACTACATCCTCGGAATTCATCTTGTTCCCAAGCGTGAAATTAAAAGTAGCACAAGTTTGGATAATGAAGGATTTGTCGAACGTGATCTCTCATGTATGGATGGGGGAGAATTGGGCAGCTAGGGATACTTTTGTTTCCTTTTATCTTGGTTCCGTGAAACTTGTTCAAGTCCATTTGACTAAACGATTTTTCCTTGACTCCACCTTTCCTTCACTGTTGCAGCAAGAGTTGTTGTAACTCCCTGTTGCCACCGCTGGACCTCCCATTGAGTGCTTAGACCCTCTCAAGTTTGATTTCTTCCCTCTTGATTAAGTGGAATCTGAACTTGTAAAGCTAATTAAAGAGCTCCTTGTTGCAAAATAGAGTGGATTTTGAAGTTATCTCACCTCCTCGTCGTTTTTTGACATTGTTGACCATTCCATCCTTCTTAGAATTCTTTTGTCTTTTCTGAGGTACCATGTTCTTCTGATTTTCTTCCTATTCCTCTGGCCACTCCTTAGTTATTTGCTGGTTTTACTTCTCTGACTCTTTAGCATTGGTATGTTGGTTCTGTAGCATAGGCTTTCATCATTCTGCGTATATCTTGGGTGACCTTTTTCATTACTATGACATTAGTTAAACCAATTGAAGCTTTTGTAAGTAAGTAAGTAAGCCATATAACACTGATATAAATTTATAAAGATTATATAATTTTTATCTATACATTTAAAATGCAAAATAAAATCATCTAGATGATGTAAAATTCGGGCTCCGCAGATCTATGCATATCTGGAAGGAACTTGTAAGTGCAGCAATAATTGAAATTCGGCTGTTATTTAGGTTAGAGTTAAACTCGAATCTTAGGGGGCTCTCTACATTATTCCTGATACTCAAAGTATAGTTTTAATATATTTTTTATTAGTTGGATGTGAGAATCTGCAAGTAAAGAAATAGGTATATAAGCACACTTTATTTATTTTTAAAGATGTTATTTGTTCGTTTGACAGAGAGAGAGTACAAGCAGGGGTAGTGGCAGGCAGAGACAGATGCGGGGCTTGATCCCAGGACCCTGGGATCATGACCTAATCCGAAGGCAGATGTTCAACTGACAGCCACCCAGGCGCCCCTTAAGCACACTTTAAAAAACTATTTTATCATGCTTTAATTCAGTGTGGTGTTAATTTTAATTCTGAGCAGGCGCGCCTGGGTGGCGACTCTTGATCTTGGGGTCATGAGTTCAAGCCTCACGTTGGGCATAGGGTTTACATTAAAACAAAAAATTCTTTTGAGCAGCTACTCCGATTGTCATAAAGTAGTTCTAAAAATTGTGTTTTGTAAGTAATTCCATGAACTATTTCAAAGGAACGATACTTTTGTTTGATAAACACTGCCCTCCTGTGGTTAAAGTAAGCTAAATGTTTTGTAAAAGTACTGTGGTCTTTTTGTTTACATTAACTTGTGGTAAAATAATGTAAAAGTAATAGTAATACAATATAGTAATAGTATGTAATACTAATTTAATGGAATATGGTATTTTTGCTCAAATATATGTGGCCATTTTGTTCCTTTCTCCATCTCTCACTCTTGGGTTTCTTTAGTGTGCGTACATATTTTCTTATTAAAAGTTAAGTGAATTCAAAGTTAGATGTGAATGAAAAGATGGAAAAATATTAAGCTATCGAAGGGAGAGAAGATATACTTAAATGTAGAAGTGCTAAAAGAAATCAAAAGAAAAGACCACAATCAGTTGTAATATGTGAAGTTAATATAAACCTCCATGGAAAAGCAACAGTAACGAAAAGATGAATAATAAACTGGAAAAAATATTTGCAATAAATGTGACAGTAAAAGTTTTATTATTTATTTATCTTAAAGTTTTACTATATTGAATGTGAAGATAGAACTCATACAAATGGAATGTATACTAAGTGGACAATGGTCATGAATAACCAGTTTGCAAGTGAGGAAATACAGTTATTAATTCACAAAAATATATTAAAATTCATAATGATATTCCATTAGATGTTATTCATAATATTCTTAATGATGCTTCCAACAAACAACCCAACTTCACTGGTCACCTTTGGAGCATGCTTGGAAAGCCGGTAATTATTCTCAAAATCATTAAAAGAAATAATGATTTCTGTATGAACCGTACGTCCTTCAGGTAACCAAATAGTAGATGGAGGAAAACCCTTCTTTTTAGAAGGATTCTAGCTGATGAATGAAGAAGGAATGGTAGACTTATCACCATTTGTGAACACCTAAATAAAATAACAAGTCTAGGTGGTGATCATCAGTGGCTATGAAAATGATTAGATTGGAATGCTGGTGCGAAACTTTATAATAGTTTATTGTTTATAAGATAAAATAGTTTGTAGTTTATAATATGAAACTTTATAATAGTAATTTCAGAAAAAGAGGCCATAGATATTTTTTGTGTTCTGATGTGGTGTGACAGGAAGTATACAACACTGCCTATGAAGTGTTTTTGCTAAAATAAAATTTGAATCTGAGCAGGCCTCTAGGTGTTAATTCTAATTTTCAGGAAATACAAGGGGCAAAGAACTATACAATTAGCAAAATATAGAAAGTGGAAAACTATATAGTACAGTCTATGTGTTTTCTTCAGTAAATAAATTGGAAGAAAAAAGGGAGAAATCCATAAATTCAAAGAGAGTTTAAGGCCTGTGTTAACCAAATATGATGTGCAGGGGTCTTTGGATACTGATTTGAGCAAAACAACTGTTTTAAAAAGTTTGTTTTGGGGACGCCTGGGGGTTACAGTCGGTTAAGCAACCGACTCTTGGTTTCAGCTCGGGTTGTGATCTCAGGGTCATGAGATTTGAGCCCTGTGTCAGGCCCTGAGCTCAGGGCATAGTATGTTTGGGATTCTCTCTCCCTCTCCTTCTGCCCCTCCCGCTCGGGTGTATGTGCTCCTTCACTCAGTGTCTCTCAAATAAATAAATCTTTTAAAAAAATAAAAATAAAAGTTTGTTTTTTTCATGAAAATTGGGGACATTATCTAAATTGATATTAAAGAATTATAGTTATTTTTTGAAGGTTTATTTATTTTTTAAAGATTTATTTATTTAATTGACAGGGGGAGAGAGAGAGAGAGACAGTGTGAGAAGGAACACAAGCAGGGGGAGTGGGAGAGGGAGAAGCAGGCTTCCCCGCGGAGCAGGGAGCCCGATGCGGGGCTTGATCCCAGGATCCCGGGATCACGACCTGAGCTAAAGGCAGTCGCTTAACCAACTGAGCCACCCAGGCGCCCCTTTTTGAAGGTTTAAATGGTATTTTTGTTTTTTAGAGAATGAGTCATTTTTTTGGGAGATATAACTAAAGTATTTATGGATGAAATGTTTGAGATTTGCTTCAAAATAATCCAGTTTGTGGAGGGAAAGAGGCTGGTGGTATAGATGAAGTAAGATATAAGCCATGTGTTGTAATTGTTGATTGTAGTGTTCTCTTTTGTATATGTTTTAAAATTTCCATAATAAACTTTAAAAATAGATTACTTCAGTCTTTAATTGAAAAACATTTTTTTCTCCTCCTAACTAAATGATTTATATAGCTCTAAATATTGAGAATATTTAGCACAAATAATTTTCTTTTTCTTTTAAGATTTTATTTATTTACTTGTCAGAGAGAGAGAGAGAGCACAAGCAGGGGGAGTGGCAGGCTCCCTGTTGAGCAAGGAGCCTGATGTGGGACTCGATCCCAGGACCCTGGGATCATGACCTGAGCCGAAGACAGATGCTTAACCAACTGAAGACACCCAGGCGTCCCCACAAATAATTTTCTAAATTAAGATTAATTTTAAGTGCTTAGTATTTATTTTTACTTATTAAAAGATTTCATTTATTTTTTAGAGAGAGAGAGCCCCAAGTATGTGGTGGGGGGGAGGGAGATGGACAATCAGACTCTGCACTGAATGCAGAGCCCTACACTGGCTTGATCCCAGGACCCTGATCATGACCTGAGCCAAAACCAAGAGCCACCTAAGTGTCTAGTGTTTAAAGGAACTAGTGACAAACATTTCTTTTTTTTTAAGGAAAGTAAATACCCCTTATGCAGTTTTAAGGATGTCTATTTTATTTCCTTAAAGAATAGTACACCTAGAAAATCTATGAAGTCCTCACTAAAAGGGATACAAAAATTTTTGGGTCTTCAATTTTAAAAACTTTAATGTCTGTGTTAAAATACGTAAGTATTTTTGTATAAATAGAAAAATGCAACCATATTAAAGTAATTCCTTGCTCTGGGTAATAAATTAGAACATACTAATTTTTATCATTACTGTTACCATGAATAATATAAATGTTTTAAATTCTGAATATGGCTCATTCGAATAGTGGTTTAGTAGTCACCTTTTTTTTTCTTTAAAGATTTTTTTTATTTTTTGGGTGTAATTTTATTTTTTGATTAACATATAATGTATTATTTGTTGCAGGGGTACAGGTCTGTGATTCATCCGTCTTACACAATACACAGCGCTCACCACAGCATGTACCCTCCCCAAAAGATTTTATTTATTTATTTGAGAGAGAGAGAGCGTGAGTGGGGTTAGGGGCTGAGGGAGAATCATGCTCTCTACTGAGCAGGGAGCCCCATGCAGGACCCAATCTTGGAACTTCGGGATCATGACCTGAGCCAAAGGCAGATGCTCAACTGACTGAGGCATCCAGGCACCCTAGTAGTCACTTTTCAATTAAGATGTGATATGCTAGATAAATTTTTTTTTTAAAGATTTACTTTTTTATTTTAGAGAGAGAGTGCACGCACGTGGGGGTGGGTGGGGGAGGGGCAGCGGGAGAGGGAGAGAATCTTTGTTTTTGACAGAGAGAGAGACAGTGGAAGAGGGAGAAGCAGGCTTCCCGTGGAGCAGGGAGCCCGATGCGGGCCTCGAACCCAGGACCCAGGATCATGACCTGAGCTGAAGGCAGATGCTTAACGACTGAACCACCCAGGTGCCCCAAGAGGGAGAGAATCTTAAGCAGACTTCCCACTGAGTGCAGAGCCGGACTTGGAGCTCTGTCTTAATGACCCTGAGATCATGACTGAGCCAAAATCAAGAGTTGGATGCTTATCCGACTGAGCCACCCAGGCACCCCTACAAATTTTTATTTTTTTTATTTTTTATTTTTTTTAAGATTTTATTTATTTGCAAGAGAGACAATGAGAGACAGAGAGCATGAGAGGGAGGAGGGTCAGAGGGAGAAGCAGACTCCCTGCTGAGCAGGGAGTCTGATGTGGGACTCGATCCCGGGACTCCAGGATCATGACCTGAGCCGAAGGCAGTCGCTTAACCAACTGAGCCACCCAGGCGCCCTACAAATTTTTATTTTTAAAAATATTTATTTTTTTAAAGTAGGCTCTACACTCAAGGTGGGGCTCAAGCTCATGACCCTAAGATTAAGAGTTGCATGTTCTGACTGAGCCAGTCAGCTGCTCCGCCAGAGAAATTTTTATTAATTTCCATTTTCTAGCTCCTTGGGCAGACAAAGAAGCCTCATTATGATTAATTAATCAAAATATTTTTGCATATGAATGCAAGTTCCTTATTCAGTGATTTTTTCACTCGTTTTTTTCTTGCAGGATAGTCTTATATCTGGTCTTTTATAGTCGGTTATTTGTAATGTAAACAGGATTTAAAGTCTAGAGAAATGGTATGATTGTGAAGTCTTGGCATTTAATGTAAAATTATTTCACATTGTAAATTTTGCTTCTTGTGTAATGTTTTTTTATTACTGGCAAGAATTATTGTAGGGCATTGTTAATTATCTGAAATGAAAATAGTGGAAAAATCAAAGGGCAGGTAACCTGAGAAAAGCATGCTATCTTTTGTATTTTTCTTTCTTTCTTTTTTTTTTAATATTCAGCTTTTTAAAAAATATTTATTTATTTGACAGAGAGCAAGCACACAAGCAGGGGGAGCGGCAGGCAGAGGGAGAGAGAGAAGCAGGCTCCCCACTGAGCAGAGAGCCTGATGCCTGGCTGGATCCCATGACCCTGGGATCATGACCTGAGCCAAAGGCAGCTGCTTAACTGACTGAGCCACCCAGGCGCCCCTTTTGTATTTTTCATCCCTTTTACGAACATTGGTGAAATTTTAAATGAGGGTAGTATCAGAAATGTGAACTGGGAAACAGTTTTGTCATATAGTTGACTAATAATAACAAAAGCCACTTTTGTTTATCAGCCACATATGGTAAGTTAAGAATACTGCAGAATGTTTTATTTCATGTTCCTATTTATGAGAATGTTATAAGCCTCACTCTACCAATGAAGGTTTGGTGTTTAGAGCCTTTAGTCACCTAGGGTGTATTCTTAGAGCTATTAGAAGCAGGCTCTTTGACCTCTGTACCTACACTTTGAAACACTTGAATGTTTTCCATCAATTAAAATTTTTTTTCCAGCTGAAATCCCTTTCCCATATTAATAGCTCTTACAGAGACCAAAACAGAGTCTCAGTCAATTTACTACTGTGTGGAGAGGAGTATTTGTTACAAGTACTGATACCATTTAAGAAAATCAAGCAGATCTCTTATTTGTGCCCTTATTTAAATTTGTATTATATGTTTTTAGTATTCAGGATTTCCTAATGATAGTAACAGGGTGAAATTTAATTGCCAGGTGGGTGATTGTATCAGTTTCTCTAGAAATCCCTTCTAGTTCTTGACCAGGGCAAGCATAACATCTATTGCACAAAGTGGTCTTCTTCTGTCAACTCTAGGGTTTTCAGTATGGTTTACAAAAACCTCTACATCTTCCCACTTTCCCAAGCAGAACTTGGAGCAAGAGTTCCTCATAGATTTCAGTGGCTGTGTGTTTTCTTCCAGCAACCAGATGGATTATTTGAGGAGAAGTTCTATGTTGGAACTGAATTTGCCTAGAATAGCAACTAGCATCGTTTATACCCGTACCATAGTTTTCTGCTTTGGGCCAATAAGGTGTACAGTTTTACTCTTTTAACTTGTTGATAGAAATAAATTTAGGTAGACTTGGCAAAATCCTTGAATGTTCTCCTTTCTGTAATGGAATAAAAGCAGTGTATTTCTAGTGTTCAGACAACTCTCTGATACTTCTGTGACGTAGTTGTTAAGTTTTTTGGTTTTTTTTGTTTTGTTTTGTTTTGTAAGTAGGCTCTATCCCTAACGTGGGGCTCGAACTCATGACACCAAGACCAGGAGTCCCACGCTGCACTGACTGAACCAGCCAGGCACCGCTGGCTGGTTACATTTTATAATTTTTTTAATAATTTTTTTTAAAGATTCCATTCATTTATTTGACAGAGAGATACATAGTGAGAGGGAACACAAGCAGGGGGAGTTGGAGAGGAAGAAGCAGGCTACTCGCGGAGCAGGGAGCCCGACGTGGGGCTCGATCCCAGGACCCTGGGATCACGACCTGAGCCGAAGGCAGACGCTTAACGACTGAGCCATCCAGGCGCCCCTATAATTTTATTTTTTAATCTGATTTTTATTATTTAGATCAAGTAATATATTGCCTCATGTCAGGGTCATTCAATATACGAAATACAAATGTCTAATGATGTGAAAAATCCAACCTCATTAGTAACTAGCATTTTAAAATTATAGTATATGTATATTGAAAATAGTTACCAAGGATTTTTAAAATGATAACAGATGCTGGTTAATGGTACGTGAAACTCCTATACATCTGGTGGATAGCAATTTGGTAATATTAAAATAACTTTATGCAGCAATTCCACTTGTTAGAAAACTTTAAAAATAATCAGAAACATTTGGCATTTGTTACAGTAAAAAAAGAAACAATAACACACAGTTATTGAGAATTTGCTATTTCTCCAGTTCTCAGCAAAGCAGCTCAAAACAAAATATTCTCTTTGACGCTCATGGTTATTCCATACATTAAAGATGTTCTTATTCTCATTTTCCTGATGAAATTTAGGCACAGAGATGGACTTTTCCAAAGTCACAAAGCTGTAAATGGTAGAGTCAGGAATAAAATAAGGACATCTCACTCTAAGTCTGTGTTGGCATAGTGTCTGAGCATACAGTGCCTCCTTAGGTTATTCTGATACGCAACAGTAGGAAATACGGATTGCGTGATTTAGTGTGTATATGTGTATACACATTCGGTGGAGTATTATGCTGCTGTGAAATATATCAGTAATGTTTCAAGAGTTGCAAAAAAGGGCTTGTGATAATATTAGAACAGTAGGAACTGGTATATGCAGAAGAAATCTCAAGTATGTGCAATGTTACTGAAAAACTCCTGGAAGGGAATATGCCAGAATGTTAAGTCCTGTTCTCTCATGGCAGAATCCCTATACATACAATACATACAATTAAACAAAACCTTTTTTTTTTTTTGTATGTTTTAATTTTCTAGAATGAATATGTTTTATCACTGGGGAAACCCTTGTTACTTTACGTATGGGGTATGACTGTATAGTAACTCAGCACCTGGAAGTAATTTCTTTGTGAAATACCATGAAAAATCATTGGAAGTTGTCTAGCTTTTTTTGGGGGGGTGGGGAGTGAGGCAGAGGGAAGGAGAGAATCTTAAGCAGGCTGCATGCCCAGCCCGATGTGGGGCTCTGTCTCACAACCCTGAGATCATCACCTGAGCCCAAGTGCAGAGTCGGGACACTTAACCGACTGAGGCCACCTAGGCGCCTCGAGCCTGATTAATACTAGAGTTTGCGAAACACACTCAAAATACTCGGAATCTTCCCAGGCCCCACCAGGATCTTGTTTTTCATTTTTATGTACTTGCTCATTACTAAAGCCAGAGCCAGGAACCTACCTCTTAAGATAACGACTTAATTATAGACATGTGGAGGCTGACATTTTCATTAAGCTAATCTTGTCATGTTTCAAAGTAGACCTCTGAGAAAAAGGTCTCTATCTGATCTTTGTAGTTGAATGTCCCATTCTCATCTTAATCAAAATAGCAAGTGACATTTCTGCAATCCTGTTAGTTTTTTTGCCTCAGTAAGTAAGAACCTACCCATCCAACAGAGGCACAGTTTTTATCATTCCAGTGCATATTTTAGCTAACAAAATAAATATATATTTTTAATCATTGAACCGTGTGCTTTGTATAAAGTGTTATTATTATCCTCTTTAGCTTGGGGAATTAAGAGTTTTGCCATCTAAGTTCAGACTATGCTTTGTAACTTCTGAGTCTTACTTTTCTTCCTGTAAAATAGACATAACTAAACCTATTCTGCTCTTTTTTTTTTTTTTTAAAGATTTTTATTTATTTGTTAGAGAGCACAAACAGGGGGAGCAGCAGGCAGAGGGAGATGCAGGCTCCCCGCTGGGCAAGGAGCCCTATGCGGGACTTGATCCCAGGACCCTGGAATCATGACCCGAGCCGAAGGCAGACACTTAACCAACTGAGCCACCCAGGCATCCCTATTCTGCTCTTTCTTGGATTGTTGTGAGGATCAAATGAAATAGAATGGCTATGCAATGTTTGTAAACCGTATGGCAGTTAGAAGTATTTACAAATTAAGGGAAAAATGTAAAAAATTTTGTACGTTTTATCTGGGTAGCACTATAGGAAGATATGTTTTCTGTGGGCTCAGGTTATGTTTTTTTTTTTAGTAGGTGTATCAGTCTTTTTTGTTCTTATTTGACCATCTTTTTTGTGTATATCTCTATATAAAAGCTCTTTTTGTGCTGTGTAAGTTGGTATAGCCATTATGGAAAACAGTATGGAGGTTCCTCAAAAAATTAAAAAGAGAACTACCAGCAGTCCTACTTCTGGGTATATATCCAAAGGAAATGAAATCACTATCTTGGAGAGAGATCTGCACCCTTGTATTCATTGCAGCATTATTTACAATAGCTGAGAAATGGGAACAACTTTATTTTTTAAATTTTTATTATTTTAAGATTTTATTTATTTATTTGACAGAGAGATCGAGAGCACAAGTAGGCAGAGCAGCAAGCAGAGGGAGAGGGAGAAGCAGGCTCTCTGCTGAGCAGGGGGCCCGACGTGGGGCTTGATCCCAGGACCCTGGGATCATGACCTGAGCTGAAGGCAGATACTTAACCGACTGAGCCACCCAGGCTCCCTTGGAAACAACTTTAGTGTCTAACAACAGATGATCAGATAAAGAAAATTACTATATGTATGCAATGGAATATTATTCAGCCATAAACAAAGAAGGAAATCTGCCATAGTATACTAGCTGTATAGTGAAACAAGTCAGAGAAAGACAAATACTGCACATTACCCTTAAAAATACTCCACCACCCCCCAATCATTCTCCATTGCATTTAAAGAGACATAGAGTAAGATAACATCAAAATGTCTAATGTACAATCCAAAATCACTTGACAAATGGAGAACTGGGAAAATCTCAAGAACTCATAAGGAAAAGACAACCTACACACAATAAACCCAAGATGACAAAGATGTTGGAATTATCAGACAAAGACTTTATTAAAAGATTTTATTTATTTGTCAGAGAGAAAGAGAGAGCGCATGCGTGTGTACAAGCAGGGGGAGTGGCAGGCAGAGGGAAAAGAAGCAGGCTCCCTGCCAAGCAAGGAGCCCGATGTAGGACTCGATCTCAGGACTCTGGGATCATAACCTGAGCCGAAGGCAGACGCTTAACCAACTGAGCCACCCAGGCATCCCCAGAGAAAGACTTTAAAGCAACTATTGTAACTATGCTTCAAGAAGTCAAGTTTAAATTCAATGGAGAATGGTGGGGGGAGGCAGTTTTTTTAAAGAAGGCATTTGACTTTGTTAGGTTCAGATCACAACTTGAACCCATCTTCTCTTCACTAAAATTCCAATGTCTAGTTTTCAAAGCCTTTGCAGAGCTGTTCTGATGTGTTCTGCATGTGTACCACCTAGTGGCTAATTTGGGAACCTGATAGTATGATTAGTGTCAGATACACATATGCATAGGTCTGGAGTGACCCCAGGAGTGTTTATAGATCTTCATGGTATCACTTTGTCAAGCGGCTTTCTCTTTGCAAATTCCCTGATACTTTCTGGCTCCTAGAGACCCTCTTCCTTGTCCCATGACTAGACAGTTGGGGCGTTATTTCTCTTTTGCTTTATACTTCCACAACCACATTTGCCTTTGATGCCAAACAACAGGATGGCAGAGAAAGAAAGCCGTGGGGATTCCTTTCACACTTATGGGAACAGAAGGATTCTGCTTTGTTGGAGTTTTAGGTCCCTGTTCAGCCACTGCTGATATTATCACTGCCAAGGCTGCTGCCCTTGGCTTGTTTGGGGGCATAGGTCAAGTGGAAGAGGGAAAAACCCAGAAAACCCCATCTTCCTAGGGGCCCCCTTTACGGATCCTCAGACCAAGAAGAATTCTTTTGGAGCCATTTCTGTCTGCACTTAGTGGACAATTCTGAATTTGTACTGCCTTTGAGTCTAGGCTGAGTGGTCCCAGAGGAAACAAAACCAGGAAACTCACTTTGGGGTTATTAAAACTTCTAGTTGTGGTTTCCTGCTCCAGGCCAATTGCTACCATTTTCGGAGACGTTAGATAGCTGCTCCATGCATTCTGTCCAGGTTTTTAGTTGTATTCAGCCCAAGAGACAGGACAAACTATGCTTACTCCTTTTTTTTTTTTACCAGAACCAGAACATAGATACCTGTTAATATTGCTACAAATGTATTACTCATTTGTTTTGGTTAAGAATTTATTGAGCACTGGGCGCCTGGGTGGCTCAGTCGTTAAGTGTCTACCTTCAGCTCAGGTCATGATCCCAAGGTCCTGGGATCGAGTCCCACGTGGGGCTCCCTGCTCAGCAGGAAGCCTGCTTCTCCCTCTCCCACTCCACCTGCTTGTGTTCCCTCTCTCGCTGTTTCTCTCTCTGTGGAAAAATAAATAAAATCTTTTAAAAAAAAAAAAGGATTTATTGAGCACTCATGGCATACTAATCTTTGCTGGAAATGTAAAGATGGATAATTTTTTTTTTTTTTAAGTTTTTATTTACTTATTTGACAGAGACACAGTGAGAGAGGGAACACGAGCAGGGGGAATGGGAGAGGGAGAAGCAGGCTTCCTGCTGAGCAGGGAGCCCGATGTGGGACTCCATCCCAGGACCCTGGGATCATGACCGAGCCAAAGGCAGACGCTTAATGACTGAGCCACCCAGGCGCCCATAATCTTTAAGTATCTCTAGTCTATAGATCCACAGTTAGGCCTGTGATATGGGGGTGGAGGCAGAAAGTAAACATAATTTCATATTCTACATTAATAATAATTTAGTTATTTATCTTATCCTTTTTGATCCATTTCTACTTTAGGACTTGACATATTGTTTGTGGCTAAAAGAGAGAAGAACCTGTTTATATTCCATTAATTTTCTGTTTTTCTTATTGTCCCAAAATATAAGGGATGGAAAGTCTCCGGATATGTATATGCTGGGTGAAATTAATACGTAGTTTTAGTAAGAATAAGAAATATAATTACATACATAATTATAATAAAATAAGAGGAAATAATTTATTATTATATACTTGTTTCTCAGGTCTTAGAAAAATATCCCAATACACCCATGAGTCATAAAGAAATTCTTCAAGTTATCCAGAGAGAAGGACTAAAAGAAATCAGGTGAGTTATTTAAATATTATTAGTAATAATTATAATACTTGATTAGAGTATTTCATAGTATATAGCAGTGTACATTAGTCCTGAAGATTGATGATTTAGTAATAACTGCTTTGCTAATTTCTGATTTGTTCAGTTGTCAGATCTTTAAAGTTTTCAGTCATAGCACAGTTACAAAACCACAAGTAAGTTAAAAAAAAAATTCTTAGTTGTGTCCAACCCATGCACTTTAATTCTTAGGAAGGCCTGGAGCCATCTTCAAGCCTTCATCTATGAGTTCAGGCTTTTGATTTAATAAGCTTGGTCATTAGCAGGTAAAAAATATTCTCTAGTACAGGGAGAATGCTAGAGGTAGACAGTCTAGGAAGAAGTAACCTTGGCCAAAAGGAATAAAATGGAAAAAATACAAACAAAGCAGTATATATTTCAAGTAATAGTTTTATGTACAACAAATAAAACAGCTTGGGGTCAATTAATACAGGACCAAAGATAAAACACACTTTAATTTCTAAGAGCCTTATATTAAGAATAGCACGTAATAGTCACTTCATAATTAAGACCCTCTCCCATCAAGAAATGTTAAAATTATGGTCAACATACTTGGTATTGTTAACGTGGAAATCTGGGAGTCTACCTGAGAGATATTTTCATTAAGGTGGAAAAGGTTGTGGTGTTTTAAAACTGCTACTAGTTGTTCTCAAGTGGGGGTGTCATTGTGTAAATGCCCTTAGGGAAAGTGTTCAGAATTTATGAGGTTATTTTTGATTTTCAAAGTGTCTAGAAAGAAGAGGAGCACTGTGGCATTTAATGTTCAGGAAACAGGGATGCTAAATGTCTCACATTGTGCCAGACAGTCCTTCACACTGAAGAACTGTTCAGCTCAGATGCCAGAGTAATAGTGAGCTATGCTGAAATATTTGTAAATGGACAATAATATGTTTTTTGATACATAGCTATTGCATGTTCTAGATTTTAATTCTCACTTTCTTTAATACAGAATTGAGATTTTGGCCCTTTGCTAACAGCTAAAAAAATTTTGTTTTGACTTGTGGCCAAATGTCAGTAGGCTGGGAATAAATTAGCTTTGTTTTATTACTATGAAACAATGAAGTATAAATTAGTATTATTTCACTTTATGTAACATATGTCTCTGAGAAATTGTGTGAACATTTGTAAATGAAAACATTGAAATGCATTTGAGGAATTAGCTTTTAAACATTTATTTTTTATTTTTTATTTTTTTTTAAAGATTTATTTATTTGACAAGAGACACAGTGAGAGAGGGAACACAAGCAGGGGGAGTAGGAGAGGGAGAAGCAGGTTTCCCGCAGAGCAGGGAGCCCGACGCGGGACTCGATCCCAGGACGCTGGGATCATGACCTGAGCCGAAGGCAGACGCTTAACGACTGAGCCACCCAGGCGCCCCGTAAACAGTTTTTTTTTAAAGATTTTATTTATTTATTTGACGGAGAGAGACAGCAAGAGAGGGAACACAAGCAGGGGGAGTGGGAGAGAGAGAAGCAGGCCTCCCACCAAGCAGGGAGCCCGATGTGGGGCTCGATCTCAGGATGCTGGGATCATGACCTGAGCCAAAAGCAGACGCTTAACAACTGAGCCACCCAGGCGCCCCAGCTTTTAAACATTTTTGTAAATTAAAAAATTAATCACTTAATTTATCAATGATACAATTCTAAATTTTTATTTGAATTAGATAAGATTTATTAGATTAAAATTAAAGCATAATGCCTATTTTTTTTACTTTTTTAAAAATTTAAATTCATTAATTAACATATAGTGTATTACTAGTTTCAGAGGTAGAGTTCAGTGATTCATCAGTCTTATGTAATACCCAGTGCTCATTACATCACGTGCCCTCCTTAATGTCCATCACCCAGTTACCCCATCCCCACATAATGCGTATTTAATACCACCAATTTTGCAAAGGTATAGGAGAAAAGGACAGTAATTTTGGGGGTCTGAGGAACAATTCTGCTAAGGTATTCTAATATTCTTTTATAATGCTATTGACTTATAGAATAGGATGAGCAAGAGATTCCTTTTTTTTTTTTCTTAAAATTAGACTTTTGATAAGCTGGGGAAATCGACCAGGATATCTGATGTATAGACCAGACTCCCATCAGTCCCTTAGGTCTAAATGCCAGTCAGGGTCATCTGGCTCCAACATACTAAGGCTCTATGACTTTAAACTTGTCATTATCATTTCTAGGGAGTAGGCAAGAATAGTAAATAAGTAAAGAATAGTAAATAAATAAAGAAGGGCAAAAAGAAGAAATTTAGAAAAAGTAGCAAGATGGTAGAGTCATCAAAAATAGCTTCTGGCTTTGCTTAGTGATAACAATTTATACGTAGCTGTCCCTGGTTAAACTATATTATTGGGATGCAGTTCTGTGACCACAAAGCAGTGCTAAGTCACCAATGACTTCCATTTTGTTAACTCCATGGGACTTCTCGTTCTTGACTCTTTCTTCTTAGCACTATTTAACACAGTTGAATACTGCTTCCTTCTTGAAACTCTGTTTTGTTACCTGAAGTGACCACAGACATTCTTCCTTCTTCCTTCTCAGTTTTTTTGCTCATTACCTTCTAACTTAAGTGCAATTTTGTCCATCCCCATAGCTTTAAATATTATATGTTGTCCATTCTCAAGTAGGTAGGGAAGCTGTTTCTCACCTCAGCCTTTGTATATGCTGCCTTCATAGCAGGGAATGTGCTTTTCTCTCAGTTCCATCTTATCTTTCAGGTGTCAGCTTGAATATGTCTTTTTCAGAGAACTTTGGCTGACTTTACGAGGTAGAGCAAATTTCCTTTTTTAGTGTATTATAGTGTTCTGTTTATTTCTTCATACCACTTAAGGCTTGAAATTACCTATTTTTGTGATCTTAAAAGAAATCATACAGCTTCTCTCTAGCTTACATTAAGGTAGCTCTATGAGGGCAGTAGCTCTGCTCATTTTCCCCCTTCTCTTTTGTGCTTGAAAACCTACTTGTTAATGCATATATGAAGTATCAGGGGTTGGAAGATTATATTCAGATGTAGTTACAGCTTATTCTCTTTCTGCAGTGTTGTGTTGAATGATAGTCTTATAAACTTTAAAGGTTTTAGACAGGTTACAGAATGAAATAGATAATTTCTTTATTGAAGATATGCTACTTCTTAAAGTTAATTTTCATTCTTCAGTCCTTAGTACATGGCTCTCAATTCTTTTTTCCCTTTGTAGTTTTCCCTGTGTTCCCCATTCTGAAGAAGCTCACTTAATTTTGATTATTCCATATTATATTATTTTATTTTTCAAATACATTAAAGTGGAAACAGCCCAAATGTCCATCAAAAGATGAGTGGATAAATAAAGTGTAGTGTATACATTCAGTGGAATATTATTCACCCTTAAGAAGAATTGAAATTCTGATACATGCTGTATGGATGAACCTGAAAAACATGCTAAGTGAAATAAGACAGAAACAAAAGGACAAATAGTGATGTGGCAACAGAAGAAAAAAAAGGACAAATACTCTACAGTTCCATTTTTATGAGATACTTAGAACAGGCAAACTCAGTAGAGACAGAAAGTAGAATAGAGGTTACCAGGGGCTGAGAGGAGGGAAGAATAGAGAGTTACTGTTTAAATTAGCACAGAGTTTTTTTTTTGGGATGATGAAATAGTTCTGGAAATGGGCAGTGGTAATGGTTGCACAACATTGTGAGTGTACTCAATGCCGCTGAAATCTATACTTACAAATGGTTCAGATGGTAACTTGCATGTTGCATATATTTTGCCACAACCAACCAACAAAAAAAGTATTAAAAATGAAGTGATTGGCTCCTAGCTGAGAAAGAGTGAGGTACTAGTCCCTTTAAGAACTTAAAAGGGTTTTTCAGAGATCTTTTCTACAGTCTTTGAGCTATACAGTTTTATAAGAATCAGGGTCTGGTCAGCAGACAAAAGCTACATGGTAATTTGAACAGGGAAGTTATTCAGTTAACTGGTTAAGTTATTAATTGGTTAACCAGAAATTAACTATTTAAAGGGAGCAACCAGTAGGTTGAGGCAATGTGCCCTAAGAAAGAGTAACTTTCAAGATCTCCCTCTATGTCCCTAGGTTGCGATTCAGATCTTAATGGAGTAGGTGGGGCTCTGGTCCAATGGATGACAAAGTTCACTGGTGCTGTAGCCCGGGCTGGCAAATAGGAAACTGCCTACTGGGTATTAGTAGAACTTGCTGGAAAACTTCCTGCTGGGCACCTGTCCCACATTCACTGGGGAGCCAGCTGAGGCACTAGCAGAATTTTCTGGGAAGCCACCCATAGTCATTCTGCTGAACCTTGCTGAAGGTTGGGTGCCATTGAGTGTCCCTCATGTTGCTGGGTGCTGCCTGCCATGAGAGCAGGCAGGCAAGCGCACAGTAAAACCAGAAAGAAAAACCCCCTTTCATTCTGCAGCGTTCTTCCGGCGCTCACAAAACTTAACATTGAGCCAGCTGGCAAAGGAGAAGTGTTTATAGGGTCCAGCTCCGCTACCACAGAGAAGGACAAAGAAGGTTGGATTTGGAGCTGAAAGTCAATAAATTGATAACTAGCACAGCAGCCTTCAGTAGTTTTTCAGTAGAATAATTGAGATCATTGTCTGGCCCCACACACCACTTTGGTTCACTTGATTTGTTTCCATCTGCACTCTAGCTAAACAGATACATGGCTGTTCTCTGTATGGGATCTAAGATTTCTCACCTTGGGACATCAATCTTTTATCTTCACTTTTTTATGAAAACATCTTGGCAGTCTTTCAAAATCAACTCATATGTTTTTTTCTTTCTTTCTTTTTTTTTTTTTTAAGATTTTATTTATTTATTTGAGAGAGAGAGAATGAGAGAGAGCACATGAGAGGGGGGAGGGTCAGAGGGAGAAGCAGACTCCCTGCCGAGCAGGGAGCCCCATGCGGAACTTGATCCCGGGACTCCAGGATCATGACCTGAGCCGAAGGCAGTCGCTTAACCAACTGAGCCACCCAGGCGCCCAACTCATGTTTTTTTCTTATTTAGCCTGTTCATCTGGTGGATTATTGGGGTTGATTTTTTTTTTTTTTAAAGATTTGAGAGAGAGCACAAGCGGAGGGGGGAGAGGCACAGGGAGAGGGAGAAACATAATCGCCACTGAGCTGGGAGCCCTATCTGGGGCTCGATTCCAGGACCTGGAGATCATGACCTGAATTGAAGGTAGACACTTAACCATCTGAGCCATCTAGCACCCTTTCTTAGTTAAATCAGTCGATCAATCAATCAGTCTCTTAAAAAATCATTCTATCTTGGGCGCCTGGGTGGCTCAGTTGGTTAAGCGACTGCCTTCGGCTCAGGTCATGATCCTGGAGTCCCGGGATCGAGTCCCACATCGGGCTCCCTGCTCAGCAGGGGGTCTGCTTCTCCCTCTGCCCTCTTCCCTCTCGTGCTGTCTCTCATTCTCTCTCTCGCAAATAAAAAAAAAAAAAATCTTTAAAAAAAAAAAATCATTCTATCTGATAGTCATCAACATGGTTGGTATTTTTTAGTCTAAGGGCAAAGGGCAGACCTCTCTTTGGGTAAAGTAAATTCTTTACTACATACTCCATATGAATAAAGTTTTGACTTCCCAAATATGCCAGCTTTCTTGATTTTTAATGTTTAAGGTAGTTGCTTTTTAAAAATTGATATATAATGAACATACCTTAAAAGCATTTTAAAGCATACAGTTCAGTGTTTGTTCTTTTTTTTTAAAAGATTCTATTTATTTGAGAGAGAGAGAGAGTGAGCACAAGCAGGGGGAGGGGTTGAGGGAGAAGCAGACTCTGTGCTGAGCAGAGTCCGATGTGGGACTTGATCCCGGGACTCTGGGATCATGACCTGAGCCAAAGGCAGACAGACGCCTAACCTACTGAGCCATCCAGGAGCCACACAGTGGTTTTTATTTAATATATTCACCCAGAACATTTCCATTACCCCCAAAGAAACCCTGCAATATTAGCTGTCACTCCCCTTCCTTGCCTCACCCCCAGTACCCCAGCCCTAGGCAATCAGTAATGTACTTTCTGTCTCCATAGACTTGTAATTTTGGATATTTCATATAATGGAATCATAGAATATGTGGCCTTTTGTGACTGGCTTCTTTCATATAGTGTAATGATTTGAAAGTTCATTCATATTGTAACATTTATCAATACTTTGTTCCTTTATTGCTAAATAGTATTCCATTGTATGCACATGCCACATTTTGTTTCTCCATTCATCAATTGATGAACATTGGGGTTATTTTCACTTTTTGGCTATTACGAATAATGCTACTGTGAACATCTGTGTACACATTTTTGTATGGGAAGTTGCTTTTTGTATTTTTGTTCACAGGTTTTAGTCGCATCCAGCCAGAGGGAGAGAGAGGCTGTAGTGGGTCTGCTCTGTCTTCACCAAGTCTCACTCACTCAATTTTAAATCATGAAATTGGATTGAAGGTGTTAAGGAGACTAATAAAGGGGCTGTTTTACTAGAGTATACGAGGTGTGGTGGTTTGGATTACCTGAGTAGTGCTGGAGACAATAGACTGATTTGAGATATGTATTTCAGGACTTGCTGTTGGATTGGATGTGGGAAGTAAAAAGGAAGGAGGAAATAAGAAATGATTTCTAGGTTTCAGGATTACATAGCTGCCATTTACTATAGAAAGGAACCGAGGAATTAAACTGGTCAAGTGAGGAACTGATAAATGATTCACTGAACATGTACTTGTGAGTTCAAAAAAAAAGTTTTGAACCTCAAGAGGGGTGAGAAAGTATTCAGGTGCAGGGCCTGGTTATGTTATTAGGCTCAAGATAGCAGTTAAAAGGTAGCATGATCTGGAGCTGTAGAGTAGGTATCTGTTGTCAGAGATAAATACCTAATACCTATTTTGGATATCAGTGAGTAAAGAGTTCTCCTGGTATGTTACAGAATCCAAGAATACATCCTTTTCATGATAATATGCTTTCACTTACAAGTCTAGGTTAGTAAGGTAGGTACTGAAGTCCGTTATTTAAATAAAAATTTTTACTTTTAGAAAATTGCAAATTGAAACAAAAGTATGTATCCTCCAGCTAAATTATAAATGGTCTTCCCACCCCAGACTGTTTTGATGTCAATCTTAGGCATTTTATTACTTCAGCATTGCAGTCTATATCTAACAGCTATGAACTCAAGGGACTGTGTGCAAATTGGATATTGTGGCCTATCAGAAAGAGAGCAACTAAGCACAGACATTCAGTATGCATACTATGGGTAAAACATACAAAGAATATTCTGTCAGTCGAATGCTTAAGTATGCTGTGAGACCATTCCTGCTAATCCTTGCTGTTATCACTCATTACTACTTTTTTCCTTAGTCTTGTACAACAGGTTTCACCCCTTCATCAGCTGTGGCAGCCATTGATGTTTACAATGTACTTTTATAGCATTAAGTGTGGGACTTCCTTCTAAAGTAGCTGTTGCTTTAGTGTCTGTCCCCCACCCCCAAGTTTTCTTAACCTGCCTTGTTCATCCTATTAGCTATATTACCTTGACTCTTCTTATATCTGCTAATAGAGAAAGAGTTTTTAGGAAAGAAGAGAAGAATAACAAAATAATTATTTTCTGAGACCCCATTCTACTGGTTTTTCTTCCCATTCATAAGTAGAAGAGGAAAGACAAATTAAGATTCTTGTTTTATGAATTTATCATCCATAGATTGAGTATTTTCTGAATTAGCCCACTTATGAGTTGTCACAACGATTCTTGATATATAATAATGATTTTGGCGAGGCATGAATTTGAATCTTGTATGCCATAAAATTGATGTGGGAGAGTAAGTTATGTAGCTGATAAGAATGTAGCCAACTACCTAGCTTTTAAATTAGGTTGATCATTACTTATTGTCATCTTGCAAAGAACTCGAGAAGTATTCAAAAGCATCGGTTCTCTATGGAAGAAAAGACCTGGAAAGGAAGACTAAATGCTAGTTATATAGTAGTATTGGCAGATTTGGGGACAAGCAGAAGACGTGGTTGTGGGTTTCTTGCAATTGAAGTTTATCTAGTTGTTTACAACATCATGACCCCAATTAAAAGGGTAATCTCTTGCATTCCTCACCCTTGCGTCCCTCCCCCAACTCCTTTTTTTAAGCCAGTCACATTATTTCAGTCACAAAATATTATAGCTGGAAAAGATAATTGGGATATTACCATTACATCTCATTTTATTATTGAAGATTTAAGGCCCATGGAGATTGGTCAGGGTCATACAAGTTCTATGAAACTAGAAACCCAGGCTTATTGCTTCTGGTTTTGTTCTTATTAGCGTATCATACTGCCTCTACATCCCTACTTCTCCCTACTCTTCTGATTAGTCTCTTTGCTTTCTTTTTCAAATCAAACAATATTTATATTATGTGCTGACATATAATAACTTCAGGATAGTTGCTGTCTAACTGTAAATGGCTTTCTGGAAGAATTTGAAACAAAAACCTCAGCCATTATAATAACTCGGCTTCTGAAAGGGCCAGTACATTTTTTTAAGTAGGCTCCACACCCAGTGTGAAGTCCAGTGTGAGGCTTAAATTCATGACCCTGAGATCAAGACCTGAGCTGAGATCAAGAGTCGGATGCTTAACCAACTGAGCCACCCAAGGGCCATTATATTTTTAAAGAACTTAGAGTAATGGAACATTTAAGTAGCTCTTTATATTGTTGTTTTGTAGAGCTCCCAGTTTCTTCCCTAACAAGAGTTGTTTTTCTGTTTTTTGTTTTTTTAATGTCTCAGTCTTGTATCCCAAGCAAGTTCCTTTAAGAGTTGGAATTGTAAAGAATCCTGGGAACTACCTAGCAAAAATCATACTCAGTAAATATTTGCCAGATTGAAATTTTACCTCTTTGGAGGAGTCCCAGTTGAATTTGATTAGTATTAATACATTTACTTGTGAACAAAATAATCTCTCTCATGGTATTAAAGTATGTTTTAGCTCATTTCATACTAAAAACTAATCCTAGCACCTGTTTTTTCCCCCGTCTGTCCTTATGTAAAATATGTAGCAAGGGAAATAAAGTCTACATTCTCTGTTACTTTTCAGCAGAAATCACTATCTCTGCAGAGTAGGTCATTGGACTGTTTGCCAAGCTGAATTGTCTTAAGGTGATTGACTAGAAAGAGCTCAGTTTAAGAATGAAGAACATTATTGATTAAATTGATATCATATTTATCTAAAAATTAGCTGACTTTGAGTTCAGCCTGTGTTTTCTTTATCTGTCCATTGCAGTCTGCTTTCAAGCACACAAACTTTGTAGGGATGTCAAAGAGGATTAATAATGAAAAAACAAAAACCCCCAAATGCTTGCATATTGACAGAAAAGACCATTCTTATCCATTGTATTCAGCTTCATGGTAGTGAGTTCATTATGGATCAAAGGGAGGCTAATAAGCCTTAGGGTCCATAGCTGATGGCTTTATGATGGCTCCTTGAAATTGAGATGCATGGGAAGAATATTAAAGAATATTCATTGTATCCACATTTAGCTCCAAACTGCTTTAATAGTTTTTGTATGCCACATAATTAAGGTACTGCAACTGCTATCTGAAATGGTTTAGACTATTTACTTGAGTTTAACTGCATTTTTAGACAAAGTCATATTTTGGGCTAATTTGTAAATTCTAAAGAAATAATGTTTTATATAGCAAAGTGGGGAGAGGGTGCTAATTTGAAGAATTGTGGATATTGCTGGGAGGGGAAGGGAGAGTTTATTTTTTGACTTTACTGTTAAAATTAAAAGTTCTTTTTTCTTTCTTTCATTTTCTTGGGGTGCATTCCAACTCCAGAAGGTAAGAAGTATTATTTTATTCTAAGGAAGTATGTATAATGATAAAGTCTCTTCTACAAGTTTAATTGAACTCACCTTTCGATGCATGATTTTTACTTTATAAAACTAAACAATTAGTCCAGAAACTAAATAAGAGTGAAATTACTATGTAACTATTTATTATATTTGCTCTTTTTGTCCTTGCTGTTTGTAATAATCATTATTTGATCATAATTTTAGAAACCAATCAACATTTAGTTTTAAAATTATCATTTGACTTACTAGCATTGGGATACCTAGTATTCTGCAGAAACTATTTCAGATTGAAGATGTGTGAGCTAATATTTGCTTTCTGACTATAAGATTGAAAATATATATGTTTATGCTATGATTTAGAGAGAATATTGGTAAAATCCTCTATGGTAATGACACTTATTTAAAACCAGACTAGAACAGGTTAAAATTCATAGTTGAGATCCTTTACTGAATTGGCTTTTTTCTATGTTGACATAACATTTTAGACACTCCTCTGTTTTAACATTTCCTATGTTATATTATAGTTACATATTATAATTATCTGCCTTGCCTGTGAGACTTGAGAACAGGAACCACAACAATGTATTTTCATGTACTTGGGTATGGCGTGGGTTTTAGTTGGAGCTTAGTACATCTTTTTAACTTCAGCTATATTTGCATTCCATTAAGTTCATTTACAAGAATCTATTCATTTTTGAGTATCAGTTTATGGAGGAAACCTTAATCCAGGTTGTACAAACAGTTAAAATTATAAATTAAAAATATCTAAAACTAGATAAGAAAAGTTTTGTGTGTGTATGTGTGTTTTGAGCGGGGCTTATATTGATTAGATTCTTTAGGTACAAATAACAGGAACCAAATGTGAATAATTTAAACAAAATGGGATTTTTTTTTTTTAAGAATGTGGGATAGCTCACAACCTCAAAGGAAAGAAACAGGCTCTGAAATTGAGAGAACTAAGGCAGCCTCTTCAGAGAATAGGTAGCTAGAACTAATGGATGGGCACATCAAGACTCTGGCTGGGATGAGTTAGTCTTATGTCTACTCTGTTCGAGGTTAAAATTTAAGAAAGAGTGAACCTGGCTGGCTCACTGTCTAGGCATGGTGAAATATCTTGACTTTCCAGTGGGGTAGGTCATAGTTCCCCAAAGCAAAGTGCACATTCTTTCCAGAAGAAGAGAAACAACAGATGTCCACTATGTTGCTCACTGTAGAAAATTAGAGTACAACAGAAAAACATAAGCTACAAGCAGTTGTAATAAGTAACCCTTTATACAGATGGGCCCAGTGGTAATCTATGCAATACCCTAGTACAGTATCACGACCAGAATATTGCTTTTGCTACAGTCTACTTTGTTTTACTTGTACTGATTTGTGTGTGTATGTATGTATGTGCACTTGTGGATGTATATTTGGCTCTGTGCAGTTTTATCACACGTATAGATGCACGTATCTACTACCAGCGAGAATATAGAACAGGTTCATCAACAAAAGGATCCCTTGTGTTGCCAATTTCACAGCCACACCTCCCTAGTGCCACCTCCATCCACTCCCCTTAACCCCAGCAATCACTAATGTGTTATATATTTCTGCAATTTTGTGATTTCAAGAATTTTTATTAATGGAATCGTATAAAGTATGTAATTACTTGGGATGGGCTTTTTTTTCAGTGTAATTCCCTGTAGATTCATCCAAGTTGTTGTATGTGTCAATATTTCATTCCTTTTTATTGCTGAGTAGTATTCAGTGACATGGCTATACCAGAGCTTATTTAATCATTCACCCATTGAAGGACATCTGAACTGTTCCAGTTTTTTTTTTTTTTCCAGTTTTTGACTATTACAAATAAAGCTTCTATGAAAATTTGTGTACATGTTTTTGTGTGAACATAAATTTTCCTTTCTCTGTTATAAATGCCCAGAAGTGCAGTTGCTGGGTTGTGTGGTAAGTGCATATTAGTTTTAAAGAGATTTTCACATTGTTTTCCAGAGTGATTGTATCATTTTACATTCCCACGAGCATTATATGCGAGATCCAGGTTCTCTGAATTTGAAATGTTTCTTGTAAATAGCATATAGTTGGGTTGTGGGGTTTTTAAGCCAACTCTGCTAAATCTTTGCCTTTTAATTTGCATATTTACATCATTCATGTTTAAGGTGATTATTGATAGGTTATGGCTGCCATTTTATTATTTGTTTTCTGTTTGTTTCCTCTGTTTCTTGTTCTACTCTCCTTTTTTAAAAAAGATTTTATTTATTTGAGAGAGAGTGAGAACTAGAGAGAGAGAGAGAGCACACAGAGGGAGAGGCAGAGAGAGAAGCAGACTCCCCGCTGAGCAGGGAGCCCGATGCGGGACTCCATCCCAGGACCCTGAGATCATGACCTGAGCCGAAGGCAGAGGCTTAACGACTGAGCCACCCAGGCGTCCCTCTTGTTCTGTTTTTCTTTTCTTGCCTTCTCATGGGTTATTTTTTTAGGATTCCATATTGGTTTATTTATAGTGTGTTTCTTTGTATCTGTGCATAATTTTCTCAGTGTTTGCTCTGGGTATTACAGTGTACATATGTGATTTATCATTCTGATGGTATGAACATTTTACCATTTTGAGTGAAGTGTGGAAGCCATTCCATTTAGGGTCTTATCACTTAATGTTATAGTTTTTGTTTCAATCATCAAGTATTAGTTAAAAATTCATGAGAAGGGTAGTCTCTTGTATGTACCCTTATTTCTATTCTTCCTTCTTTCCTGATACTCCAGTATCCCTTTTTTTAAAGCTTTTTTAAAAGATTTTATTTATTTATTTGAGAGAGAGAGAGAGCACGAAAGAGCAGGGGGGAGGGGCAGAGGGAGAGGGAGAAGCAGACTCTCCACTGAGCAGGGAGCCCGATGCGGGGCTTGGTCCCAGGACCCTGGAATCATGACCTGAGCCAAAGTTAGATGGTTAACTGACTGAGCCACCCAGGCGCCATCTAGATTCCCTTTTATTTTTTTCTTTCTGTTTGAAGAGTGGGTCTGCTAGCGACACATTTCTTTAGTTTTACTGTTTCTGAGACTGTATTTATTTCTCCTTTGTTTCTGAAGGATCGTTCTTTAGATATAAAATTCACAAGAAATTATTATAGAATCGACCATTCAGGGGCGCCTGGGTGGCTCAGTTGGTTAAGGGGCTGCCTTCGGCTCAGGTCATGATCCCAGGGTCCTGGGATTGAGCCCCGCATCAGGCTCCCTGCTTGGCGGAGAGCCTGCTTCTCCCTCTCCCTCTGCCTGCCTCTCTGCCTACTGTGCTCTCTCTATCTCTCTGTCAAATAAATAAATAAAATCTTAAAAAAAAAAAAAAAGAGAAACGACCATTCATTTTGTTCAGCATTTGTAAGACTTTGTACCACTTCCTTCTGGTCTCCATGATGTCAGATGAGAAATCTGCTGTTGATTGAATTAGTGTTTCCCTATAGGTAATGTGTTGTTTCTCTCGGCTTTCATGACTTTTTTTTTTTTTTTTTAATGCTCAGAAATTTCATTATGTGTCTTTGTGTGTGGACTTCTTTGAGTTTATTTTATTTAGATTTATTGAGTTTCTTGAATATTTTTGTTTCTTGTTCACCAAGTAAGTTTTTAGCTAGTAGTCCTTTGAATACTCAGTCTTGTTTTTCCTTCTGGGACTCTGATGGTATGAACTTTAAATGTTTTGTTATTATTCCCACAGCTCCCTCAGGTTCTGTTAATTTTTTTCAGTGCTGTTTTCTCTCTGTTGTTCACATCGGGTAAATTTTGTTGATTTGTTCTTAAGGTCATTGATTATATCCTCTGTCATCTCCATTCTACTATTGAACCCGTCTAGCACATTTTTACATTATTGTACTTTGCAGATTTATAACTTCACTTCTTTTTACAACTTCAGTTTCTTTCCTGATATTTGTTATATTTTCATTTGTTTCAAGAAAATTTGTAAGGGCTTATCAAAGAATCCTCTTATAATTTCAACATCTGTTTTAGTGTTGGTGTCAGTTGATTGTCTTTTCTCATTCAGGTTGTAATTTTCCTGGTTCTTGGTATGATCAGTGGTTATTACGTTTGGATGCTGTATATTTTAGTTGTTATGTTAGGAGATGTTGGGTCCTATTAAATTCAAATCTTTTATTTAAGCAGGCATTCACACTGTTTGGGTTTACCATGTGAGAACTAGACTCCTTTGGTGGACTGTGGTTCAATAACAATTTAATTTTCAAAGCCTTTGCTATGCTATTTTGGTCTTCTTGTTTTATCTAGTGATAGAGGCTCCCAGTGATCTCTGCTGCTTTTTTCTGAGGAGGTAGAAGGAGTTTCCACAGACCGGGCTGCCTGATGCCTCTAAATGTGGGGTAAAGGGAGTCTCCAGCTTGTGGGGGCAGAGAGGCTTTCCAGACGAGGTGCTTGTGATGGGACGCTCTCTTGCTTGTGCCACTGGGCTGCTCAGCGTCTGTGCGGAGAGGGCTAGCAGTCCCAGGCCCACAAGGATAAAGACTTCCTGGGCTGGGCTCCCTGTGGTTTGATCCCACTTGTGGGTGCCACTTTGCCTTTCCATTTGTAGTCTTTATTTTATTTATTTTAATTTTTTAGAGGGGGAGACAGAGGAAGAGGGAGAGAGAGCATCTTAAGCAGGCTCCACGCCCAGCACAGAGCCCGACGTGGGGCTCAATCCCACTACCCTGAGATCATGAACCAAGCTGAAACCAAGAGTCTGATGCTCAACCGACTGAGCCACACAGGCACCCTAGTCTTTATTTTTGAGGTTTGAGGGAAGCTCATTTGCAATCAAAACTATTTAATTATATAAGCTTTACCATAACTCCAAGTTACTTCTGTGAATTAGAAAATGCTAGGAATTGGGGCGCCTGGGTGGCTCAGTCGTTAAGCATCTGCCTTCGGCTCAGGTCATGATCCCGGGGTCCTGGGATCGAGCCCCGCATCAGGCTCCCTGCTCCGTGGGAAGACTCCTTCTCCCTCTGCCACTCCCGCTGCTTGTGTTCCCTCTCTCGCTGTGTCTCTCTCTGTCAAATAAATAAAATCTTAAAAAAAAAAAAAAGAAAAGAAAATGCTAGGAATTGGTAAAATTAATGGATCGACTGGCTCCTTCAAAATTCTGAATCTTGGGGTGCCTGGCTGGCTCTGTTGATAGTGTGTGCAAGTCTGGATCTTGGGGTTGTGAGTTCGAGCCTCATGTTGTCATGTTGAGCATAGACATTATTAAAAAAGAAAGTCAAAATTCTGAATCTTGACATATGTGCCTATGTCAAGACCAAGAGTTCGTGTTCAAAACAGAAAATAATTGTAATAAGTAGCTTTGGCTCTTTAGATGCAAACTATATTGCTAAATGAAGAAAAAATGCCACATAGGATAAAGATACAAAATTACAACAAATTCTTTCTTTTTAATGTCCTTAGGATTTTTTTTAAGATTTTATTTATTTTTTCATTTTGAGAGAGTGAGCAAGCGCTACTCAGAGGAAGAGCAGAGGACAGGCCGACTCCGTGCTAAGCGTGGAGTGCAACGTGGGGCTCGACCTCATATCGAGATCACAACCTGAGCCAAGATCAAGAGTTGGTCGCTCAACCAACTAAGCCTCCCAGGCACCCTAACAAATTATTTTTTGAAGTATGTAATCAAATCTGTTGAAGTTTGTTCTCTCTCCAGCTTATTTCTTTTAGAACTATGTCTGTAGCTTACATTGACAAGTTTTAGTCTATTTTTAGTTTCTGTTTTCTTCACTGGTACTTCTTTTACCCTAAATAGTATGTCCTCATATGCAACCCTCTATACCTCTTTTGTGCTGTTTCAGGAACTTGGCCCAGCCAGTTAAGGTATGTTAGCATCCTGATCAGCTGAAATAAAGGCAGTTGATGATACTGTTTTATATGCAGTAGTTACGAGTGACCTTTCTTAGAAGGATTGTGTTTCTCTTAAAGTCTATATTTTCTTTTCATTATGTGTTTCTCATAAGATTGAAAAGCAGGATGCTTTAGTTAATCAGTAGTGGAAATGGCTACTGGCTAAGATAGGAGTCACGTACTTTATGCATATGATCTATTTAATCTTAAACCCTCTGAAGTCTTTATTTCTTTATTTCTTAAAGACATTGAAGCAATGAGAAATTACTTAACGAGTTAGTGGTAAAACTTAACTCTACATCTGTCTGACTGTAAAATATAAGTCCTGCTTCTGTTGCCTCACTTTTGAGTGGGATGAGGAGACTGAGTAAGGCTTTTAAAGAACTCTTTTATATTTCTCATTAGGTGAAAAGTTATGGTGTTCTCGGAAGTCCTTCTCTATTGAGAGTTTGTGATTTTCTAATCTAAATATAATTGAACCTTGTTCATTTATTTACTTTAAAATAAAACAGAATCAATCAGTCAAATAAAACAACCATTGGACCATATTTTTTCTTTTCTTTTTTTTTTTTTAAGATTTTATTTATTTGACAGAGAGAGATCACAAGTAGGCAGAGCGGCAGGCAAAGGGAGAGGGAGAAGCAGGCTCCCTGCTGAGCAGAGAGCCCAACATGGGGCTCCATCCCAGGATCCTGGGATCATGTCCTGAGCCGAAGGCAGACGCTTAACTGAGCCACCCAGGTGCCCCTGGACCATATTTTTTCTGTTTTGTTTTTTTTTTTTACCCCTTTGATGAAATGGTTTTGCTCACATCTTACTGGTACTGGACAAAGCGTGCTTTTGGAAAAACAGTAGTGGGGGAAAAGGCAATAATGGGAAGATAAAGAGAGGATATAGAGAGTATACAGACAAATTTTTCAGAGTCTGTGTTTATTTCTGTGACCTCCCTCTCCAGGCTAGTCCTAGATTTACTCTTACTTGTTTTGTGCCCTTTCACTACTCTGCTAATCCACACCTGTCATTTTGGGGTCCCAACTGGGCTTCTCCAAAAATGCCTGTTTAAAAATTTCCCTGCACACCCTTTCCCTTTCCAGTGATTCTTTCCCTTTTGTTTCATGGTATGTTTGGGGAGGAAAATAGTCTGAAGAAACTAATTTGTTAATGTATGGATGGGTCAGATGCTATTTTTTTTTTCCAAAGATTTTATTTATTTATTTATTTATTAGAGCGCGAGAGCGAGAGAAACAGCATGAGAGAGGAGAGGGTCAGAGGGAGAAGCAGACTCCCTGCTGAGCTGGGAGCCCAATGTGGGACTCGATCCCAGGACTCCGGGATCATGACCTGAGCCAAAGGCAGTCGCTTAACCAACTGAGCCACCCAGGCGCCCCAGATGCTATTTTTTAAATTTAAAAACTTACATTATATTTAAGTTATTTCCTTTTTAAAAGTAGATTAGTTACCCAAATGAATTTTTTGTTGGAAGAATTGCTGGTTAACATGACCAAGAGAGAGGGCAAGCAAAAGACTTTAGTGAAAGGGTTTTTAAGAATACAACAATTGCCAGTGAATTAAAAACATACCAAGATTATTTATTAATTTAGTAATTTCTAAACTCCCTATTTTTCAACATAATGGTGCTGTTGAGTTTGGTTTTGTTCTGCATGGGTAGGCATGCCATAAAAATCAGTTCTTAGTTTTAAAGTTACGTGGTGCTGAATTTTTAGTTTGTATGTGGATAATAATTACATCTGTTTCTGAGTTTGTATGGATATATGTATAAGCATATCATGTAAGCAAAAGATTCTTACATGTTTATTATCTTTGTATATTTAAAATTGACCTGAAATAGGGCATTCAAGCATCCGTTGGGGAACTAGATGACTCTACATTTCTTTTAACCTTGGAAGTCTGAGTCTGTTATTTAATCCTATTGAAATTCAAGGGATTGAACTTTGAAGGATAAATATAGAATGTGTAGTAGTTTAGTCAGAGATAGGGAAGCTGATTAATTGAGGCCTAGTTTTGACAAGCTTGTTCTGTAGGAGGGAATACAGAAAAATGAACAAGAGATTGGGATTAGAGATTAGGCTGGGTAATTTATTGCAAGGGGAAATATCAGTAAGAATAAATAAATTAGACTGGTGAAGTCTCTTAAAGCTTTTTTATCAACGGCTTGAAATGGGCATAATAAATGAGGACATTGGTGAATTTTATTTTATTTTTACCTTTAATTTATTTTTTATTTTTTGGAAAGCTTTTCTACCTTTTATTTTTTTAATTTATTTTTATTTTTTAAAGATTTTTATTTATTTATTTGTGAGAGAGAGCATGAGCACAAGCAGGAAGAGCTGCAGGCAGAGGGAGAAGCAGGCTCCCCGCTGAGCAAGGAGCTGGATGTGGGACTCAGTCCTAGGACCCTGAGATCATGACCTGAGCTGAAGGCAGATGCTTAACTGACTGAGCCACCCAGGTGTCCCTATTTTTTATTTTTTTAAAGATTTTATTTATTTATTTGTCAGAAAGAGAGCATAAGCAGGGGGAGCGGCAGGCAAAGGGAGAAGCAGGCTCCCTGCTGAGCAAGGAGCCTGATGTGGGACTGGATCCCAGGACCCTGGGACCTGAGTCAAAGTTAGATGCTTAACCAACTGAGCCACGCTCCATGGTGAATTTTAAGGATGGACTGTAAAGTTTATTAAATTTATTAAATTTCTTTTTCTTCTTCTTTTTTAATTTTATTAAATCTCTTGGAGAGGATGCCCATGAGGAGAGAACCAAAAATATGAAAAGGAGTAGAGTTTAGGATTTTATGAAGTGTTAATTTTTTTCCCCCACTCAAAAAGATAACTTATTGCAAGGTCATTTTGGAAAATTCAAAATACAGAAAGTCATAGATTTTTCCACCACGATAGCCACTGATTCCCAGCAAAAATCAAGACTAAAAATGGATTTACAGGAAGACACACACTTGGCTTAGCTTAAGGAAGAATTTATGAATTATTGGAAATGCTTGAGGCCACAGTTAGCCTCCACCACCTTATATGCTTGTGTGAAAGACTCGATGATGACCTACTAATGATGTTTTAGGAGGAGCTATAAGCATCTGTAGTAAATGGGCTAGATGCCCTGGGAAAGCTCCTTGTCAACCTGTGGGTTTGTCTGAGTCTTACCTGTAGGCATTGCATAAACTGAGAGTAAGGTAAAGAATGAGTAGGAGTTACAGGATTTTATTTGACCCAGCAAGTCTGCTTTTGGGTATATATACAAAGGAATTGAGAGTAGGGACTTGAATAGATCTTTTTACACCAATATTCCTAGCAGCAATAATCACAATAGGCAAAAGAGAAACAACACAGATGGCCACTAATGGATGAATGGATGAAGAAAATGTGGCATATATATCAATGAACTATTATTCAGCCTTAAAAAAGAAGGAAATTCTAACATGCTGCAATATGGATGAACTTCAGAGACACTGTACTAAGTAAAATAAACCAGACCCAAGAAGGGAAATACTGTGATTCCACTTATATGAGTCCTATTTATAGAAGCAAAAAGTAGAAGAGTGGTTGCCAGGGGTTGGATGTAGGGGAGAAATAGGCGTTTAATGGGCATAGAGTTTGAGTTTTGCAAGATAAGAGTTCTAGAGCTTGGTTGTATAAACAGTGTGAAGATACTTAAGTGTAAGTGAAGTGTTCACTTAGAAGTTAGAAGTGGTTGAGATCGTCAATTTTGTGTTTATAGTTATGTATATAGTTATTTCTGATGGTATTCAGTTCTTGAATTGATAGCAAAGTTACAAATATGGCTAAATTTTTTTGTTACTGCACATTTAAAACTAGCACCAACTTGCCTCATCTCTCTGGTAGGAAGGAAATATCAGTTAATCATAAATTAAATGATTGTACAGTGTGTGTGCACGCACTAGGAAATAAAGACATATAATCTGGCTCTGCTCAGTGCCAATTCCATTATTTTTATTATTAATTCATTTTTTTACAGAGAGAGTGTGTGAGGGCACGGCAGCAGGAGGAGGGGCATAGAGTCGGGGGGAGAGAGAATCTGGGCGTGGAGCCTGACTGGGGGCTCAATGTTCGATCCAGAGATCATGACCTGAGCCCAAATCAAGAGTTAGACGCTTGGGGCGCCTGGGTGGCTCAGATGGTTGGGTGTCTGCCTTCGGCTCGGGTCATGATCCCGGGGTCCTGGGATCGAGCCCCGCATCAGGCTCCCTGCTTGGCGGGGAGTCTGCTTCTCCCTCTCCCTCTGCCTCCTCCCCTGCTCATGCTCTCTCTCTCTTTCTGTATCTGTGTCTCAAATGAATAAAATCTTTAAAAAAAAAAAAAAAAAGAGACGCTTAAACGACTGAGCCACCCAGGCACCTCCTGTTATTTTTGCATTAAATGTAAGAATGTGTACTTACGGAAACCTCTGCTTCCTCTTTTATATCACCAACACTTACTACCTTTTGCTTACATGATAGCTCCTCTGTAAATGTTCAGTGAATGAGAAACCAGATTAACTTCTTTTCCACGTTGTTTTTTTTTTGAAAAGCAACTTTATTGGTGCGCCTGGGTGGCTCCGTTGATTGAGCCACCAACTCTTGATTTCGGCTCAGGTCTTGATCTCAGGGTCATGAGATCAAGCCCTGCATCAGGCTCTGTGCTCAGCGTGGAGTCGCTTGAGATTTTCTCTCTCCCTCTCCCTCTGCCCCTACTCCCTCTCATGTTTTCTCTCTTTCTCTAGAATAAATAAAACCTTAAAAAGCAGAAGCAGCTTTATTGAGGTATGGTATACATACTATAAACTTCACCCATTTTAAGTGTAGAATTCAGTGATTTTTAGAAGATTACTGGATTGTGCAGCCATCACCATAATCCAGTTTTAGAATATTTCCATCTCCCAGTAAGATCCCTAATACATGTATACAGTTAATACAGGTCCCCACTGCCAGTCCCTAGTCTACTTTCTGTCTGTAGATTGACCATTTCTGGATATTTCATATAAATGGTATCATATGTGGGTTTTGAGGTTAATCCATATTGTAGCATTTTTCAGTACTTCATACTTGTTTCTTTTTTTTTTTTTCTTTTTTTTTAAAGATTTTATTTATTTATTTGAGAGAGAGAATGAGATAGAGAGAGAGCATGAGAGGGGGGAGGGTCAGAGGGAGAAGCAGACTCCCTGCTGAGCAGGGAGCCCGATGCGGGACTCAATCCTGGGACTCCAGGATCATGACCTGAGCCGAAGGCAGTCGCTTAACCAACTGAGCCACCCAGGCGCCCAGTACTTCATACTTTTTCATTGGTCCATATTTTTTTGGTAGACTTTTCTCATACAGTGCATGCTTTTAGCTTTTTATTTGTTTGACATACTAATTTCAGACTAAGAAAAGTTGCAAAAGTGGTACAAAGAATTTTTATATAACATCTACCTAAATTCCCTAAATGTCAGCATTTTATACTTTCTTTATCATTCTAATTTGTATTTCTTAAATGTCAGAATAAATTGTAGACTTGATGCCCCATTCAGCTTTAAACACTTCACAGTGTATTTTCTTTTTTTTTTAAAGATTTTATTTATTTATTTAATTGACAGAGAGAGACAGCGTGAGGGGGAACACAAGCAGGGGGAGTGGGAGAGGGAGAAGCAGGCTTCCCGCGGAGCAGGGAGCCCGATGCGGGGCTCGATCCCAGGACCCTGGGATCATGACCTGAGCCGAAGGCAGCCGCTTAACCAACTGAGCCACCCAGGCGCCCCCACAGTGTATTTTCTAAGGGAAAGTGCATTCTTTTACATAACCACAATGTACCTCTCAAAATCAGAATACTAACACTGATAAAATATTACTACTATCTAATCAACAGATTTTATTTAGATTTGGTAATTCTTCCCCTGATATCCTTTTTTTTTTTTTTTTTAAGATTTTTTTTTTTTTTTTTGTTACTGGAAAAAGAAAGAGAGAGAGGAAAATGAGAGGGGGGGAGGGTCAGAGGGAGAAGCAGGCTCCCCGCTGAGCAGGGAGCCCGATGCGGGACTCGATCCAGGGACTCCAGGATCATGACCTGAGCCGAAGGCAGTCGCCCAACCAACTGAGCCACCCAGGCGCCCTTCCCCTGATATCCTAATTCAGGCTCACACATTGCCTTTGCATTTAGTTTCCATGTGTCTTTATAGCCTCCTTTAATGCCATGCTGTTCTTTAATCTTTGTCTTTCATGACCTTGGCAGTTTTAAAGATGGCCAGCTCTTTTGTAGTTTGTCCCTCAAATTGGGTATGTCTGATGTTTTCTCACTATTAGATTCGGGTTGTGCTAGAGTAGGCGGGAGCAGAGGGTGTGGGAAAATGATGATGGTCAGGTCATAGTAATAATTTGATTCTAAGAGCATTATGATAGCATGGATGAATTTTAAGTTTGGCAAGGTGGCATGATCATATTTGTTTTTAAAAGTTTCCCCTGGGGGCGCCTGGGTGGCTCAGTGGGTTAAGTGTCTGCCTTCGCCTCAGGTCATGATCCCAGGGTCCTGGGATCGAGTTCTGCATTGGGCTCCTGGCTCAGCAGGGAGCCTGCTTCCCCCTCTCCCTCTGCCTGCCTCTTAGCCTACTTGTGCTCTCTCTGTCAAATAAATAAAATCTTACACTTGATCTTAGCCAAAAGGCCAAGAAGCGATATAAATAAAATCTTAAAAAAAAAAAAGTTTCTCCTGACTTTGGAGTGGAGAATTGATGGGGGTGGAGGTGAATTGACTATCATTTGAGACAGGGAACACTGGAACACTATGAAACTGGACTGGAGGAGCAAGTTGTTAGGGTAATGACCACAGTTACTGAATCTCTTCTCTGACTACACTTTATATATATATATAATCTGTAATCTGTGCAATCAAATTACAAAGTAGGTGGTATTACATCCATTTTACAGAGGAGAAAATGAAGATTAAGGGTATTTAAAGTGACTTGCCCATTGCCACTGTCAGATCTGAATTGGGATGGGTTCGTGAATATCTAAGTCTGGCTCTTTTTGCTACAAGGTGATGTCTCCTTTCCTTAGTTACTATATTTAATGCTTCATCTGAGCAGTGTAATTACAAACCTTAGGTCTTTCAGCCCTCCTCGTCACTGCTAAGTAACCACTTTTCGTGCGAAGGGAACTAAATAAGGTCATTGGCAGTATAACTAAAGTTACTTCTGTTCTTGGGCTTTGTGTATGAAACATCTTACCTGTATTTCCTTACATGAGGTGGATTCAGCATAAAATTATAGCACTGCACTTGTTCCTTTCCTAACCCTCCTCCCCAACTCTGCTGTCTTGAGCATGGGTAAGAAAAATTAGAAGCTGTATTGTCTCATGATAATTATGTAATCTTTTGAGGTATTCTAGCTTTAGCTGCTGCGGGTGTCAGGACTTCCCTCATACTGTACTGTGTTTGACTTTGCCTTGGCATTGATCTCCTCAGTACCAGGGTGTTATTGCCCATTCAGACGGTACTTATTTCTTGGAGTTATTCAGTTATTTTTATTTCATTATATAATTCTGGAGTTATTTTCCTTGAAGATCTATTCCTGCCATCATGGGAAGTGTAGCCTATTGTACTTCTTGCCATTGCTTCATTATTCATAAAAATAAACTCTGCCAGGATTCTGACTTTTTACGTTTTCCTGAAACCAAATCTAAAATTTTGTTTTAAATGGTGTAGTGTTCTGGTGGTACCTGCGTGGCTCAGTTGGTTGAGCATCTGACTCTTGATTTCAGCTCAGGTCATGATCTCAGGGTTGTGAGATCGAGCCCTTGAGTTCTGCTTGAGATTCTCTCTCTCTCCCTCTGCCCCTCCCCTGCTTTTGTGCTCTCTCTCTCTCAAATAAAAAAAATAAATCTTTGGGGCGCCTGGGTGGCTCAGTCGTAGGGCGTCTGCCTTCGGCTCAGGTCATGATCCCAGGGTCCTGGGATCGAGCCCCATATCTGGCTCTCTGCTCAGTGGGAAGCCTGCTTCTCTCTCTCCCACTCCCCCTGCTTGTGTTCCCTCTCTCACTGTCTCTCTCTCTGTCAAATAAATAAATAAAAATCTTCAAAAAAAAATATTAAAAAAAAACCCAACAACAGTATAGTGTTCTGCATATCTCGTGGGTTATTCCAAACTTATTTCCTTTAAAGGAAAATTATACCCAGATTTGCAAGGAAAGTATTACGATGGTGTTTGTATGATTTTTACCACATCTTTCCACCAGATGTGTGTACCATTTACTTTCATTTCTTGGGTTTTACTTTAAGGAGTTTTTTTGGTTTGGGTTGGGTTGTTTTGGTTTGGTTTGGTACAATATCAAAATCAGGCAATTGATGTTAGCACAGTACTGTTAACTAAGACTTGGATTCATTTGATTTCTTCCAGTCTGATCAATGGTATCTTGATTTTTTTTTTCATTTGATCACTAGTAAGTTTGGGCTTCTCCATGTGTTCCAGTGACCATTTATATTGCATGTTTTGCGATCATTTATTCATATCCTTTATCCATTTTCTTAAATTGGTTGTTTGTGTTTTCCTAAAAGTAGCTCTCAGGACTATTCATTGTTTTGTCTGCCATTTTTTTTTGCAGTTACTTATTTCAGCTTCGTATACTTTCTATAGTTTGGTTGATCTTGTTTTTTTTTTTTCCTACATAGAGCTTTTTATTTATTTTTAAAGATTTTATTTATTTCACAGAGAGCGAGAGAGGGAACACAAAGCAGGGGGAGAGGGAGAGGGAGAAGCAGGCTTCCCGAGAAGCAGGGAGCCCAATGTGGGGCGCTATCCCAGGACCCTGGGATCATGACCTGAGCCAAAGGCAGACATGTAACGACTGAGCCACCCAGGCGCCCCTAGAGCTTTTTGTTTTTATTTAGTCAATTTGTTTATCTTTTGTGGTTATTAGGTTTTCTCTCTTATTTAGAAAGGTTTATCCATCTGGAAGGTTGTATACTATTTTCCTTTTTTTTTTTTTTTAAGATTTTATTTATTTGAGAGAGAGAGAGCAGAAACAGAGGGAGGGAGAGGGAGGGGGAGAAACAGACTCCCTGCTGAGCAGGTAGCCCAAGGCGGCTTGATCCCACCACTCTGAGATCGCGACCCGATAGGAAGGCAGACGCTTAACCAACTGAGCCACCCAGGCGCCCCCCTATTTTCCTTTTAATACCTTCTACTTTTTACTTTTTGGTCTTTAATCGAGTTGGAATGTGTTTTGGATATACTGTGAGAATTATTTTCCCCAGATGTATAACATGCTGTTCCAGCACTACTTAACATAAACTTTTGTTTACGACTCTTTTGGTTGCTTATGACTTAAAACCTCAGTGATTACAAAGGTAGGGATGACTCAAGGCAACGCTTGATACAGTGGCAAAAGTAATATTGCTAAAATTATTGCTGTTTTCCTTACCCCCCGTAGTTCAGTGCCTTTTTGGGTGTTGTATTTTTCCCTATAATCCTTACCTAACACTTCCTTTGTCTGTCCTGTGTGTTGTTTAGCCCAATCCCAGATATTTTCCTCATGGTCACATGATTGAAAGTTTTAGGCATTACTTCCTCTTACTGCTCAGGGGAAGAGAAAGAGTTTCTTTCTGAAGCTTCTCAGCAGAACAAGTTTCTTTTCTTAAATGTCCAAGTAAATAGCTCCTTAGATTGTTGCCCCAGATTGAGTCCTTTGTCTGTTCCTGAATCTGTCGCTGTGGGAGTGGGGAAGAATGGGGTGCACACAGAAATGCTGATTGGCTTTTTCAACCAGGAAATAAGGGTTAACAGTTTGGATTTACACCTGTGATTAATTCTGTCTCAGCCACCTTTATGAGGGTGGGAAAGGGATAATGTTTTATGGGAAATTTTAGGTATTGTCTCCAGAAGAGGGTTCGGGTAGATGCCAGGTAGTCAAACCACAGGTGACCAGATCATGACCCTGTCTCCTTCCTACTACACAGATAATACAGAAAGGTACAGAGATTGCAGCTTTTACATTTATTATGATCTGTTTCTGTATTCTGTTTTGTTCTAGCAACAGTCTAGAGTGTTCATTTGCCTATTTATCCTGTCCTAGAAACATATTGCTTCAATAATAATAGCTTAGAGTACATTTTAATATCTTCTTAAGAAGGCTCCATCATTTTTTCCCCAGAAATTTCTTATATATTTATTTGATATAAACTTTGGGATTCTGACTAGAATTGCATTATGTGTATTTTTAAGATGGAAATTCCAAATTATATAAAAATATGAGAAGCAGCCTGGAGGCTCTCAGTACTTTCTTAACAAAAAAAAATTTTTTTTTTTTTAATTTTCTTGGTTGCTCTCCTTCTTCTTTACAGTTTTTGACCCTCAACACTTTTACAAGTAGCAGAAGACAATGGACCCATGGTCCTCCTATCCCCCAAAGAGAACTCCTATTTTTAAGTATACCCAAGATACCTAGCAGCCTCTTCTAGTAGGCTATTTGGGTTATTGAGTGGTACCAGCAGAGAACTGAGAGGGAGAACAGCTGGAAATGTGCAAATAAGCTGCCTTACCCCTCAGGTATTAGGAGAGATTTTTTTAAATTAAGGATGCCACACATCTTCCATTGTATTGCTATTTGTTATGTTAGATAGGTACAAAAAGATAGGAAAATGAAATGTGATAACAGAAAGGAAAATAATACATATTTTTTACAGATTATTTATTATATGCCTAAAACTCTAGAAATACAGTAAATGTGTATTGAAATTAGTAAACATTTAACCAAGGTGCTACATAGACGATAAATATTCCAAAACCTACTTTATACCTCTTTAAGTGATACTGTGATAGGTTTAAGTACAAGAGACCATTGCATCATACGTATGTGTGTATGTATATATATATATGTATGTATGTATGTATATATACATGGCATCACTATGTTGTATACTTGACACTAATGTAATGTTATATGTCAGTTAAATCAATAAAAAATACTAAAAAATAAATACAAGAGACCATAGAAATGTATATATTTCACACCTCAGATTCAGTCCGTTGCAGCAGTGTGCAAGATTTATATATGTATATAACACATATAACATATATATGTGTTATATATATATAATATATATATATATTTTTAAGGAGACTAGTATTTTTATTTGAATCTGTAGGTATGTTCTTTCCTCCTTCTGTTTTACTTCTGGGCCTGTAAAGCTTGTGTTAAGTGAAGGAGAATGTTTTTGTTTGTTTTAAATTTCAGCTTTAGTGAGGTATAATTGACAAAATTGTAAGTGAAATACAATATTTACAAAATAAATTTGTAAGACTTCTGTGAGGTCTGTGAGGTCCGTGTTTTCTTACATGCTAAATACTGGATCAGGATTAAGAAAATGAAAGAATTATTTTTCCTTTAGCTATATGAGGATGAATTTTACATCTGTTTTCTCCATGGGAGCCTCTCTGTAGATTGATAGACCTTTTATAGTTTATAAAATGTGTTTATGTCAAAGGATGTTGCTCAGTTAATTTTATCTTAAGTCAGTGTTACATAGGATACTCAGACACAAAAACTAATCATTGTGTTCCTCTTGTTCTTTTTTTTTTTTGCAGTGGGACTTCCCCTCTTGCATGCCTGAATGCAATGCTGCATACAAACTCCCGAGGTGAAGAGGGCATCTTCTATAAGGTTCCAGGTAGAATGGGAGTATATACTTTGAAGGTAAATATTTTTGTTAGGGCATCATTTATAAGGTAAATACATGAAGTGACGATATCTAAATGATATTTGTGTCATAGAGATAGAGCTCTGTTCTTGAACAGCTTATTTTCAGGAAGAGGTAATATGTTCAACTCTGTATCCTGTAAATTTTTAATACTAATCTGTGGCCATCTGTAGGTAGACCAGAGAACTAACTTTATTTTTTATTCTTTATGATAATGCTGTCTTGAAAGGATGAACTGAAAATGACTTCCAGTAACTTTTTAAAGAACCTCAGAACATTTGAGTAATGAGTGTTACCTTGGAGCATATGACTTTGTTATTTAATTCTCCATTACAGTTCAGAGCTGTGGTTCTTTTTTTTGTAATGGAGAATGCCCAAGTTCAGAAGATTGCATTTTCTTGTTTTGTGTTTGCCAGATAGTATAAGAACTGGAATATGGACCCAGATGTGACTGAATTCCTGGGCTCGTGTTCTTTTGACCATAACAGTCTTGCTGATTTCTATTTCTGGCACTGAGAAGACACCTTGACTTATCAGTGTCCCTTCAGTCACAAACAGGGAAACCAACTCGAATGAGCTTGATTAAAACAGAGAGTTTATTAGTTCATATAACTGTAAATTCTAAGATAACTCAGCCCAGATCCAGGAGCTCAAATGATGTCATCAGGGATTGATCTCTCTGCTTTCTTTTGGCTTTCTCAGGCAGTCTCTCTCCTATCATACATGACTTCACTGTCAATGCCCACTTGGCAGGCTGTAAGTCTGAAGAGAAAAGAGCTTCAGGAACTGAACTGGGAGTTCTTCAATTAGTTCTGATTTGGCTTAATTGGTGTGGCTTGGCCCATGTGTCTATACCTGAATAATCGCTGTTGCCAAATGGATTGAGTCTTCTGACTGGCTATATGTAGGCTCATGATCACTCTTGATGTGAGGTTGAGGGTAAGCCCTATGCCAGGTGAATTCAGAAAAGGGATTGTTTGCCAAAGGAAATTATCAGCAGAAGGAGAGTTAATACTTGGCATGCACTGGCTATTGTCCATGTGTACATGGGACTATGTTCCCTCTTTTTAGCTTTGAGCTGTAGTCATCACTATGCTCAGTGGTTGTGTGTAGCCCACTAACATTAGAAAGTTCGAATTTGGGGCACCTGGGTGGCTCAGGTCATGATCCTAGGGCCCTGGGATCCAGCCTCACATCAGGCTCCCTGCTCCGCGGGAAACCTGCTTCTCCCTCTCCCACTCCCCCTGCTTGTGTTCCCTCTCTCGCTGTGTCTCTCTCTGTCAAATAAATAAATAAAATCTTAAAAAAAAAAAGTTCTAATTTACCTGTAGTACCTCCTTCTTATATACTTCGTTAAACTTCCTATGATACAGGGCTCTACTCCCACAGGGAGCTTTTTGCGTTGCTTTTAAGTTTTAGCTGTTCTAGACCTTCCATATCGTTAATAACATCAATTAAATGCCTATCCTATGCTGGACACTGTAGAGACTATAAAGAAGAATAAACTGTGGTCCCTGATCTCTCGATGCGCACACAGTTATTGAAGTAATTGTACACTAACAAAACATACTGTGATATAAAGTACTGTACTATAAGGCATCGTCATAGTGTAGAGAAATAAAGATTAATTTTGAATAAGAGGATCTAGAAAACTTGTTTTTGTTTTAACTTGTAAGATTTGAATTGAACTTTGGCTGGTAAGTAATGGGGGGAAGGACCTTCCAGGATAAGGAACTAGCTTAAGCAAAGGCACAGATGGAGAGATTCAGAATGGATTTGAAACTAGAGTAGATTGAAGTGGTTACCGTCATCTGTGTGGGCTAGTGAGGTAAGGAGTTGGGGGCGGGGTAAACATTAGGTGAAGATCAAACTTTGGAGGCTTTTTGAAAACCTGAATTAGCAGTTTTGAGAGAGAAAGCACTGAGAGATGGCAGAGGTTTTTCAGGAGAATAGTATGATCAAATCTGTGTTAGAAAGATAATTCAGGGCGCCTGGGTGGCTCAGTCGTTAAGCGTCTGCCTTCGGCTCAGGTCATGGTCCCAGGGTCCTGGGATCGAGTCCCACATCAGGCTCCCTGCCCGGCAGGAAGCCTGTTTCTCCCTCTCCCACTCTCCCTGCTTGTGTTCCTGCTCTCTCTGTCTCTGTCAAATAAATAAATAAAATCTTTAAAAAAAAAAAAAAAGAAAGATAATTCAAATCGGATAAATTTAAGGGATTGTTTGCAAGAGATAATTGGCCTGAACTATGAGAGTGGTTAAAGAGAGGCAAGGGACATTAGAGAAATAAAATATATACTATGGAGTGGGTAAAAGGAGGGGTGAAATGATTCTGAGATTTGGGGCATGCACAGTTGACCAGTTGATCTTGGAAGGGTTACAAGTTTAAGCTTAAGAATTACATTTGTACTTAAAAATACTTGTTGAGCCTACAGGTCAGGAGGTCTGGCTGGCAACTAACTCTGTAAAAGTTGTTCCACATTTGAAGGAAAGGATAGAAAAATATGGGATGTGTATTTTAAGAAAGTATATAACATAGGAAATGTCTTAGAGAGAAATGGCACTAGGATATAAACCTAAGTGGGAAGTAATAGTTCCTTACTAGAGGAGAGGTTATTATCTTGGCTATAATGTGAGTGTCAGTTGTAGGAAGGAGGGTCACATGTTAGAATTATTTTTTATCTGATTATAAAATGTGGGAAAATAAAAAAATATATTGAAGAGAAAAGAATTAGCCATAGTTTCATAACTTAGAAATTCACTAATATGTTTGCTTACATGTGTATATTTTTATATACTACATGCATACGTAGTAGCTAATATTTATTGAGCTCTTATTATATGCCAGGCACTATTTTAAGCATTTTACATTTAACTCATTTAATTTCAGAATGATCTTTTAAGGTAGGTACTGTTATCTCCATGTTACAGACAGGGAAACTGAGGCATAAGAGGTTAAGACTTTGATCAGACTGCATAATTAGGAGAAGATAAAGCCAGAGTTCAACTCCAGAAAGTCTTAGTTTTCTAGTTCTTGATCTTGCACCTATCCTACTATACCTCCTACATACTGTGCTGACACAGGTATCTTTTCTGATTAGCATTCTCATTATTCAGTGGAAACCAAAGATTCCTGTGAGTTTTTAAAAAAAAGTATTCCTTGGGCGCCTGGGTGGCTCAGTCGTTAGGCGTCTGCCTTCAGCTCGGGTCATGGTCCCAGGGTCCTGGGATCGAGCCCCACGTCGGGCTCCCAGCTCAGCGGGAAGCCTGCTTCTCCCTCTCCCACTCCTCCTTCTTGTGTCCCTTCTCTCGCCGTGTCTCTCTCTGTCGAATAAATGAATAAAATCTTAAAAAAAACAAAAAATTAATCCTTTTGGGGCGCCTGGCTGGCTCAGTCAGTAGAGCCTACGAATCTTGATCTTGGGGTTGTAAGTGTGAGCCCCACATGAAGAGTTTACTTAAAAATAGAAAAAAAATTTTAGATTATTCCTTTTGTATTTGACTCTTGCTACTTATTAACCATTATTTAGGAATCAATTAGATTCAAATAATGCACAATTTCTTCCTATCCAGAGTCAGCCCAACTCACAATACTTAATGGTACATACACATAAATATATATCCTTGGATGATGAGTATATCTACCTTTTACAAAATTGTTATTGTATAGTTTTTTTGTTCTGAACATCTTCTCATTTACTTGGACTTACATATACCCAGTTGTTTTGAATTTAAGAAATTAGATTTCTCTGTTGTGCTTTCATATGATTGTCATGTATAATTTTTATCTTTGGATGTAGATGGAAACGTTAGCTAATTTGACCCAAAGAAGAGAGATGACAGGAATTCAGAAAATATTGCTGGTTCTGCTACTGAATCCTATAATACTAAAAATTAATCAGCACAGTTAAGTTGCAACAATGCATATCAGAAATTTAATTCCTATTTGCTGAAATGGTAGTGATTAATCCTAATTGGATGCCTGTATTTTCAGAAAGATGTGCCGGATGGGGTGAAAGAGCTATCAGAAGGTTCGGAAGAAAGCAGTGATGGTCAGTCAGACTCCCAGAGTTCTGAGAACAGTGGAAGCAGCAGTGATGGTGGCAGCAACAAGGAGGGGAAAAAGAGCAGGTGGAAAAGGAAAGGTAAATCCACCTGATCTCTCAATAAAGTACTGAATGCTATAGGACAAATGCCCTTGTTAGTAGCTCCTCTCTTTTCAGACCCCAGGACAGTCCGTCTCTTCCTTTCCCTTTATGATTGGTACCGTCCAGTTGACTCTCTTGTGATGATGGAAATGTTCTGTGTCTGTGCTCTCCAACCCAACACAACCCAACAACAGTATGTCTGTTGAGCACTTTGAGCTAGGGCAGTTTGAGGAACGGAATTTTTTATTCTTTTTAAATTTTAATTTAAATAGCCACACGTGGCTAGTGGCTGTCAATTGGACAACATGGCTCTCTAGGTTTTACTTGGGTTAATATTGAGCCTTTTTGAAGGATGCTCTTATCTGATTTGCCTCTTTAATCCTCTCTTCTAAAATTTGAGCACTTACTGCTCTAACAGCTCTCTACTTACCAGGAAAAGAATGCTTTTCATTTCTACTAGCAAAGACTAAATTTAGTCTGGTGTTCTTTGCTCTCCCCTGCTTGCTGTCTGCTTCATAGCTTACCCAAAAAACATTTTTTAGGGAATAATGTCTGTTGCTGCAGTATCGCTGGGATGGATTTTCCACTTAAGAATACATTTTATTACCCATTCTTGCTAATTATATGTAGCTTCTTGTCACAGTCTTCTTGTTTTTACCTCAATATTTATAAACTTAGCTGTGTATAGCAGGGCAGATTTAAGCCAACTCATGATGGTTCCTTTATAAGGACTGATATAGTGATACTCTAGAACAAAATGACATCCCAGAATTTCCCTAGCTTGGATATCCTTTTCGGTTTGTGTTACAGGTGAGCTGTCTTTGGATCTAGAAGCTAGAGTTATGTTTGTGGGAATACTTGATTCGTTAATTTTAAGTGCCTTTGGAACTATTGATTTGGAACTGCATCAGAAAAATAGTTTGATTCATTACCATCCCTGCATTCATGTGTGTGCTACTCCTGGAGAGAACTCAGATAATTGGTGGCATCATTTGTGTTCTCTGGTAACGCTACCACACATACAATTTGGGCAAATTTTGTAATCAGACGATTTTAGCTTTAAGATCACTATCACTTGGAGAGTAACCCAGACCTCAGATGTTAGGAACAAATGGAATGAAGTCAAGGTAAAGCTAGCTCCTGTAACCAGTGTTCTTGAGATAGATTTTAAATCAGTAGTGAAAGGAGGTGTGGTCCAGGGCCTTACACTCCTCAGAGTCTACTAAGGATCTTTTTTTTTTTTTTTAAGATTTTTTTATTTATTTGACAGAGAGAGACACAGCGAGAGAGGGAACACAAGCAGGGGGAGTGGGAGAGGGAGAAGCAGGCCTCCCGTGGAGCAGGGAGCCTGACACAGGGCTGGATCCCAGGACCCCGGGATCATGACCTGAGCCGAAGGCAGATGCTTAACGACTGAGCCACCCAGGCGCCCCAAGATTCACAATTTCTGGATATGTCTAAAGACAGGAAAATCAGTAACTGATTTTGGGCTCAGTCAGTAGAGCCTACGAATCTTGATCTTGGGGTTGTGAATTTGGGAACAGAATCGTGGTCTCAGAGGTCATTCCTTTCCACTTTTCAATAGCCATATATGAACAGTAGCTGTTTTGAGTTTGACAGCTCTCTCTGTCAAATAAATAAATAAAATCTTTAAAAAAAAATAATCAAAGAAATATCTCTATTTAGACTGCTTGCCACACTCATTCTTTCTCCAGTATGTATGTACTATTTGCCAGGTATTTGGGAAACCAATTTAAATAAGGTGGGGGCCCCATCCATATCTAGAGGTATAGAAAAAGAAAAGTGGCTGTTACATGTTTGTTAAAGGTGATCTCTAAGAAGTTCAGGTGTATGTATTGAGATACAGGAAGATCTAAGAAATAACAACAGAATCCCAGTGTCAATAGGTTAATAGATTTAAATAGCATAACCTTGCACTATATTTAGCATTATAATAGAAGATATTTAACAGCAAAGTAATAGCAAATTCAGAATTGTGGTCCAGATAAACTGTTATTGAACTGCCTTTGTATTCATTCCTCTTCTAGAAATTATCACATTATTGAATATTTATCGTCAGTTTACATTAAGACGAGATGTTCTGTAAAGATCTTTTCTGATTATAGGTAGTCTCTTAAACTGAGAGTAGAATGGGCTATGTATGGTGTTTGGAAGGTGAAGGTAAGAGGTGAACGTGATGTCATATGGATTTCATGTTTACTCTTTGCTGAGCGACCAACAATGAGGAATGATTTAGTTTCTCATAGGATGTGCTTCTCTCGTTGATGGCATGTGGCATAGGTATGTAAATTTTTAGGTACATATTATATAATCTCTGAATGTTTTTGTACTCCAGTGCAGATTAACATGGAAAGCTTGTAGTTAGCAGTAATAGGAGCAGCATGCAAAAGAGCAGTTCTAAATCAGTTACAGTTATTAATAAAGGTAAAGCAAAGTAATTGTGCCTATTCCTTTGTCTTATTTAGGGTTTTTACTCTCAATCTGACATCACTTTATTTCAAATGCATTGTAAGACAGGAAGAACATTGAGATAGTATCAAAACCCACTTCCTTTTATGTACAAAAATAAAGAGCTCTGACAGCAAAACTGATACTTCTAGTTGAAAATCGATAGAAACTCTCTTGATAATAGATAAACCTTTTAAGCAAATAGGAACAGAGAACAGAACTTTGAAATTCAGTCCAATATTAAAACTAGTTTATTGATTTCCATGTAAAGTGGAAGAACTTAGAAGTTCATAGTTTGGGTTCCTAATTATCAGACAGGAAACAATGTTCAGAGGAGAGCTTTATGGAATTCCAAGCCAAGGTAAGGTGGAATAAATCCAGAAAAAAAGATTAAAATAAACTTTTTCTGTTGCTTTTTTTGCAGAATCATAGCTAAGCAAAGTCTCTGCCTTTTCCCCAAAATAAAATATAAATATTGCTGTATGAAACAACGATAGAAGTATTTTTATCTTCTGGTAGAGAAAGTTTATTAAATTTTGGCCTGCTTTTAAAGTGTCTTAAGAAAAAAGTTAATTACGTAAAATACACCTTTTTACTTACAAGGAATTACTAATTCTTTCTAGGGGCATAAACTAATGTTAATTTAATTGCTTGTTCAAAACTACTTTAAATCAGGAATTTGATAAATACTATGTTTGGAGTTATTTCAAATACCAAAGACCTGCCTGCCCTCTAATATCATTTCTGTATGTAAGTTTACTGAATGGGGATGATTATGTATATAATGTCTCCTTTAAAAAGTATACTCGGGAGAAAAACTCCTTTGGGCAAAGTTAAGTTGTATGGAGAGCAATCTTTGAGAGAGATCTTCTCTTTTTCTGTGGTGTGGTTGGTGGCTGAGTCAGAGGTTTTAGCTCTGTCATGCATTAAACATGGCTCCACTATTAGGACTTGGATAGGTAGGGTACCCAGAAGCAAGGAAAGGTGCTCAGGTATGGCCTCTCCATCTTTGATTAGGGGATTGTTTGAATATTAATCAGTAGCCACAGCCTGCCAAGTTTGAGGTAGACTGCACTTGGTGTGGGAAGTTAACAGTCTATTAACTTCTGGAAATAAAATTCCTCAAAAGACAAGACTCTGGTGAAAATAAAAACTGTCCCTTAAGAGAGGGATTGCTGTTTAGGAAGATTAAAACAATTTTGGATACTTCAGTTGTTAATCAGTCTTTCAGCTATTAATCCTTCAACTGTAGAAGGCTAAACTTCAATTTTGATGTTATTGCTTCATTATTTCTGATAGTATTTCTAATACTTGAGAGGGGCCCATTGAATATCTTCAGGAAGAAATAAAATAGGGATTATTCAGTAAAGCCTTTAATTCAAAGGCATCTAATGTGGATAGTCTATATCCTTTTGACCTTGTTCAATATCATATCCATTGAAATGGAAAATTCTCCATGCTGTAATATATCTGAAAAGTAGTACCTTCTGAATGTATACTCAGTGGGTAGTAGTAATTGTCCAGCAACCTGAGACTACTTCAGTAAACTATGTAAAACTGGCTTTAAGTGCCTCAAGTTCTAGGGGTGCCTAGGTGGCTCACTTAGTTAAGCGTCCGGCTCTTGATCTCCGTTCAGGTCTTGATCTTGGTTTAGGTGTCGCTCTTAGGGTTGTGAGTTCAAGCCTCCAGTTCTAAAATTTGTTTTAAATAATTTTCTGGAAATAATTTTAAGCTTAAAAACTCATTTCTCTACTCGGGGTGGGGGGGCTGGTTTTTAAATCAAATAACAAGTAACTGTAGGTCTTTTGATCAGAGTTTATTAATATTTAAAAAAATTGTTAATATTTTATTATGTCTTTGTATTTATATGAAAGCACGCATTTTTTTTCCTAATCAGATACTAAATATGTTCCTAAATAAGAGAGCTTTTAAGTGTTGAGCAGTCCACATTGGAGGACCAGTAGATCAGGATATAATCTTGAGAAGTATTATTTAGGCCATTCATTAGTTTACTTACAAAGTCAAAGAAATAGGGGCACCTGGGTGGCTTAGTCGTTGGGCGTCTGCCTTCGGCTCGGGTCATGATCCCAGGGTCCTGGGATCGAGCCCTGCATCGGGCTCCCAGTTCCACAGAGAGCCTGCTTCTCCCTCTCCCACTCCCCTTGCTTGTGTTCCCTCTCTTGCTGTGTCTCTCTCTGTCAAATAAATAAATAAAATCTTTAAAAAAAAAATAATCAAAGAAATATCTCTATTTAGACTGCTTGCCACACTCATTCTTTCTCCAGTATGTATGTACTATTTGCCAGGTATTTGGGAAACCAATTTAAATAAGGTGGGGGCCCCATCCATATCTAGAGGTATAGAAAAAGAAGCAGACAGTTAGCAAATGACTTTAATAAGTAGCAAGTGTTTATATGTGTCATGTTATGGCTGCATTAGAGAAGGAAGTTGTTAACTTTACCTGGGTTAGTAAGTATTGTGTGAGCTATAGAATATTTTAATATACTTCCTTCTGTTGGGAGTATAACCTCTAAGGAAGACAGGTTGTATCACGGAAAGAAAACATATATAAAGACAAGAAGGTAGAAAGGAGGCCATATGAAGGTAAGTTTGGGTGGAAAAGGAGATTTGTGGAAAGAAAGAAGGGGAAAGAAGTAGGGATCAGACTGTTCATCTTTAGTGCTAGTCTCCATTATTTATAGGGTATTGCTCTGCATAAAGTGATTTCTTAGGAGATTTAAGAAATGTAGTATGTATGGATCAGAGAGTAGCAACCCCACTGAGTGTTTCAAATTTTCATAGCCACATACCACGAGGAACCAAAACAACCATTTTTTAAAAAGATCTTTTTGACACAGAGAGAGAACCCAAGCAGGGGGAGCGGCAGGCAGAGGGAGAAGCAGGCTCCCGGCTGAGCAGGGAGCCCAACACGGGGCTCGATCCCAGGACCCTGGGATCATGACCTGAGCCGAAGGCAGACGCTTAACCATCTCAGCCACCCAGGCGTCCCCAGGGAACAAAATTTTTGTTTATAGACCTTTTGCTGTTGGTTTCCTCCTCTTGTCCATTTAAGATCTGAGTTAATACACTGGCTTTTTTAAATTTTAATTTTAATTTATTTTTATTATTACTATTTTTTCAAGTTTTAATTTAAATTCCAGTTCATTAAATACACTCGCTTTGATTTGTTTTTCTACTGACTATTGTTTATTGTGGTGTCTCTCCCAATTGGACGGGGCCCCCAAATGTGGGGCGACGATCAGGTGGAAGCTGGTGGCGCTGGTAGCACAGGCAGTCAAAGAATTCACCTGAGGCAGAACGAAGGAGATCGAAGTTTACTGAATACACCACAAGGGAGCAGCGGGCAGGACAGCAAAGGAGGGACTATCTGCACAAGGTGGTGGTGAGGACTCTCTTTAAAAAGGGGGAGAGTTAGGACAGATAGGGATGTATGGAATATTCCCCATTTTTGGTAACTGTGCCTGGTTGTAAGTAGCCCATTGGTCAGTTAGGGCTTATGGATATTTTGAGGTGGGTCCCCTGACGGGCCCTTCTGTCCTCAGCACCTCGGCTCTTTTGCCTTGTTCTGCATTCCATTGCTCAAGCCTGTTGCCTAAAAGTGACCTCTACATTTATGTTAGTTCAGTTTTCTAGTCACTGGTGTTTGGGTTAAAAGCGTTCATTTCTGGGGCACCTGGGTGGCTCAGTCGTTTGGGCATCTGCCTTCGGTTCAGGTCATGACCCCAGGGTTCTGGGATCGAGCCCCGCATCAGGCTCCCTGCTCGGCGGGGAGCCTGCTTCTTCCTCTGCCCCTCCCCTGCTCACGCTCTCTCTCCCTCTTTCTCTCTATCTCTCAAATAAATAAAATCTTTTAAAAAAGAAAAAAGCGTTCATTTCCATTCCACTCTGGAAAATCATTTGTTCTGGGTAGTAGATTTCCTTGAGACAGGATGAGATTAATTGGTGACATTAATTGGTTTTATTTGAAGTAGTATAGAAGTGTGAGAGATTATTTTTCTCCAAGTGCCACTTTGTAAGATAGGATTATGAACAATGTCTCAGTCCTTGTGGGACTTTGTGGGCCAAAACACTGGTGTCCTAGCACTAACCAGTGGTCTATGAAACCCAGGAAACGTTGGAATGGAGGGAAGGCAAAAAATCATAACAAAGGCTTGATTTCCCACTGCTTTGTGCTGATATGAGAACTACAGAAATATGTGTCTTGCACATGAATTTGTACACTGAAATTACTTGCAGTACACATAATGTCTACCAAGAAATAAATGTCATTTGTTTTAAATAAAGATCATAAATAGGGGCTTGATGAAGTTAAAATGCAGCCTTTAATGTTCATTTTTCAAACAGTGTCCTATTCTTAATATCTTTATCCTTTTTAAAATGTAGCCCTAGGAAATCTTAGTTCCTTATTTTGTAACTCTGTGGGCACTTATTCCCATGCCCTTCCCACACATCCCTTACCCCGCATCCTCCCCTCCCCAGCTAGCTGATTTATTCTCAAACTTTTCATCACAAAGTACTATTCTCTTCCCTCCTCTATCCATTATGGACTGACACTTACGTAAAATACAATAAAAACGGCCCAGCAGTGTCAAATTTCTATGAAAGTATCTAAACGCTTGTTCTCACTTTTTGTATTTATCATATAGCCGACCAGTCTTTGGACTACATTCCTCCTTTAAAGGAAGAAAAACATAAAATGATCTTGTCCCCTCTTTTTTGAATTGAGAGTGGAAAATAACTCTATCTTCATGAGTAAATAATGAACTGTAATGATTTTTTTTTTTTAAGATTTTATTTATTTATTTGATGGAGAGACACAGCAAGAGAGGGAACACAAACAAGCAGGGGGAGTGGGAGAGGGAGAAGCAGGCTTCCCGCCGAGCAGGAAGCCTAATGCGGGGCTCCATCCCAGGACCCTGAGATCATGACCTTAGCCAATGGCAGACGCCTAACGACTGAGCCACCCAGGCGCCCCTGTAATGATTCTTTACTAGCACTGCAGAGGCATTAGGCCAGCTCTCAGTCACTGCTCATCCTTCCTCAAAAGTAACTATTGTCCTGACTTCTGTCAATATAGTTTTGCCTGTTTAAAAATTTTTATTAAATTATATATATTCAGAAAAATGCACCTTATGCAGCTTGTTGAATTTTCACAAATGGAACAACACCGTGAACCATCAGATCAAAGAACAAAACATTGTCAACACCCCAGTGGTCCTCTCTGTGCTCCCTTCTGGTAATAACCATTGCCCCAAAGTAACCACTTTAGTAATTTCTCATAGTATAGACAAGATGTGTCTGGAGCAGAACCAGAAGCTGGTTTTAAACTTAAATCAAATCATGCCTTTTTTTTTTTTTGGCTGGCCCAAATAATGTTTGTAAGTTTTCCATCCATGTCTTTGTATATTCATCAGGTTCTTAAAACTGTATAGTATTCTATAACTATTCTCCCCCAGTAGCTCTACTTATCTATTCTACCATTGATGAACATTAGGTTATTTCTAGTTTTTGCCTATTCTACTGTGAATCCTTTTTTATGTCTTTTTGTACTCGTTTCTTCTGGGTATGTACTTGGGAGCTGAATTAACTATAGTGTATGCTGCCAGACAGTTTTTCAGAGTGGTTCTACCAATTTATACCCCCCACCAGTAATGCGTGAGTTCCAGCTATTTCACATGCTCACTAATTGTCAGTCTTCTAAATTTTAGACTTTGATTAGTGTATAATAGTGTTCCATGTGGTTTTAAGTTGTATTTTCATGATGGCCAACAGAATTGGAGTCTTTTTCATTATGAATCATTTGGATATCCTCTCTTATGCAGTGCCTTTTCCAGTCTTTTCCATTTTTCATGGGTCATCTTTTCCTTAGTGATTTGTAGTTTTTCATATATTCCCTTATTGAATATATATCTTGTAAGTAACTTCTCCCTCTTTATGTCCTGTCATTTTACTCTCTGAAAAGTGTCTTTTGATGAATACAGTTTCTCAATTTTAATAGAATCCAGTACATCCTTAAGAAAATTGCCTCTCTCACTGACATGAAAATAGTTTCTTCTGGGCCATAAAACATGCCTTAACAAATTTAAAGGGATGGAAATGAGCTAATGTCTGCCTCAGATCACAATTAAACTAGAAGTCAGGAATAGAAAGATAACCGGAGGGGCTCCTGGGTGGCTCAGTTGGTTATGTCTGTCTTTGGCTTGGGTCGTGATCCTGGGGTCCTGGGATCGAGCCCCATGTCAGGCTGACTGCTCAGCTTGATCTGCTGCCCCTCCCCCTGGTTTGTGCATGCGTGCACTCTCTCAAATAAATAAAAATCTTTTAAAAAGGAAGATAACTGGAAAATTGCCAAATACATGGAGCTTAAACAACACACTTTGAATAAAACATGGGTCAAAGAAGAAATCTCAAGAGAAATTTTTAAATATTTTGAACTGAATAAAAGTGAAAACACAACATAACAAAATTTGTGGTATGCAGTGAACAAAGCACTGATTTACCTTTTTTAAAAAAGGGAAAAGACCTAAATAAACAAATTAGGTTGAAGTAAATACCAAAACAAGAAAAATGTAAAACATGAGACTTTTTCGCAGTGCTTTAAGAACTTAGATGAAATGGGATGATTTTGTAGGAAAATAGAATGCATAAAAATTGAACCCAATAGAGATAGAAAATCTAAACGATAAATTTTCGTACAAATAAGGATATAGAAGAGCTTCCCTTCAATTGAACACCATACTTAAATGGCTTTTCAGGGAAATTCAACCATATGTTAAAGGATCAAACAATCCTAATGTTTTCAGGAATAGTTTAGATTATTCAGATTCTTTTTGGAAGTTAAAATTTCAAAACTTTTTAGAGTACAGCACTATCTTGTGAATACTGAGGGAAAATCTTAAAGTTAGCATATAAAATCCAACCATACATTAAAAACTATAAATCCTAAACAAATGGGGTTTTAGGTTGTAAGTATGATTCACTACTGGGAAATCCATTATTATTCATCATATTAATAGATGATATGGAAAATCCTATTGCCATTTCTATACTTGCTGAAAAGGCCTTTATGTAAATTCAGTACTCAATAAAATTGAGAATTGATGGATACTTCTTTTACATAATAACTTAGAAAACCAGCATCTTAATGGGGAAACAAACACTAGTGGCTTGCTCTTTAGCTAGAAGTCAAGAACAAGGGGCCCAGTATCTCAGTTCTTAAATCTCAACACAAGGAAGCAAGAGAAGCAGTTGGAACAGTGAGCAACAAAAAAGGGGAAGACTACTTCAATGTGCGGATGATACAGTTATGGATCTGACAAAAGAATCAGTGGAGATAAACACTGATGAAGAAGGTAAAGAATTTGGTAAAGTAGCAGGTGTAAATAAAATTAATATTTGGCAACCAGCCATATATAGAAAAAGGGAACACATTCAAAATAACTACAACAGCAGAAACTCTGAGCATGACCTTTGTAAGATATGTGCAAAGGTGTTAGAACTGAATTTCCAAAAAGGTGAAAATGGGTTCATTTTTCATACCATCCTCTAGGATAAATTCCAAACAAATGAGAGATATAATGTAAAACATGAAACCAAGTACTAAAGGAAAACATGCGTGAGTTCCTTTTAAAACCTGAGAATAATGAAACTTTTTAAACTGTTTCTGGAAGCATGTGATTTTATCCCCTGACTCAGCAAACCCACCTCTCAGAATCAATCCACAGATACAACGTCAACAATACAAAATAGCATAGCTTAAACTAACGCTTCTCAAACTTGAGCATGCATCGGAATTAGGTGGAGCTTATTTTGACACAGATTCCTGGGCCTTACCTTCAGAGTTTCTGATTTAGTAGATCTGGGCTGGGATCTAGTAATTTGTATTTCCAAAAGATTTTTTGTTTTATTTTTATTTTTTTAAAGATTTTATTTATTTATTTGAGAGAGAGCGAGCACGGGGCAGTGGCAGAGGGAGAGAGAGAAGCAGGCTCCCTGCTGAGCAAGGAGCCTGATGTGGGGCTTCATCCCAGGACCCTGGGATTATGACCTGAGCCGAAGGCAGACTCTTTTTTTTTTTTTTTTTAGATTTTATTTATTTATTTTTTAGAGAGTGAGCGAGAGAGAAACAGCATGAGAGGGGAGAGGGAGAAGCAGGCTCCCCGCTGAGCCGGGAGCCCGATGTGGGACTCGATCCCAGGACTCTGGGATCACGACCTGAGCCGAAGGCAGTCGCTTAACCAACTGAGCCACCCAGGCTCCCCTCCAGCAGATTTTAAAATACTGATTGTTTTTCTTAGTATAACACATTAAGAGCCACTGGTTAGGACATTGTAGTAATAAGAGCAAAAGTCCAGAAAGAACCAATATACTCATCATTCTGGTTGAAGTAATTATAATACATCTGCACAATGGCATTCTGTGTACCTATTAAAAGGAATGTGGTAGATCTGTATATTCTGTTGTAGAATGTTCCCCAGGATATATTAATTATTTTAAGTTTTAAAAAATCAATATTCTGGACAGCTTATGGTACTTGATTTTTTGCTTAAATGAGTAAAAGGGGGCGCCTGGGTGGCTCAGTTGGTTAAGCGACTGCCTTCGGCTCAGGTCATGATCCTGGAGTCCCGGGATCGAGTCCCGCATCGGGCTCCCTGCTCGGCGGGGAGTCTGCTTCTCCCTCTGACCCTCCCCGCTCTCATGTGCTCTCTCTCATTCTCTCTCTCTCAAATAAATAAATAAAATCTAAAAAAAAAAAAAAAAAAGAAATGAGTGAAAGTATTAAAATATCTATACTGTTTCACCAAAACAAAAATACAAGTATAAAAACAATGGAAGGATACAAATTAATATAAATGATTTCATAAACAGGAAGAGAAGTAATAAAGGGGTGTATACAGGGGAGGGAGCTAGACTTACATGGAAGTCAGTTTTATCACTTTACAATAATTAAAACAAGTTTTTAAAATGTACTTTCTAGAAATATGAAACAAAGCAAGCTCAAGAATATGTCAAATTTGTGGCATAGTGACATAAGTAAGTTGCTTGGAATCTTAGTTATAGGAGACCAAACATCAATAAATCTTAAACTGCATTCAGTAGTCTTATTTTCAGTAATAGGTACTGTTTCTTTGAAATTAGATTTATAGTAGAAAGCAAATTAATAATTACAGTAATGTTATCAGGAACCAGGATTATCAAGGAAGAAGAGAAGTGATAGAATTATAGAATCAGGAAAGTTAGGTGACAGTCCTGTAATCTTAAGTTTAATTTGGTATCCATCCATGAATTTATTTTTCTCTTTCTAAAAAAAAGGCCTTTCTTGTTCTAACCATTGAAAAGTCCTAGAACCAGTGGTAACCCCGTAGCAGTGCGCACCCCCTACCCTGCAGCACATGGTCTTTTAATAACATTTCCAATTAGAAGATACCAGGGTCTTTGGAGAAGTGGCTGATCCAAGTTGGGCAAAAAAATATGCAAGGTTGCCTGAGACACTTTCTGTGGCAGATAGCGAGGAAGCTGGATACTGCTGAGGTCATGTCCCAGAGGTGATTTACAACTTGGAGGCTCGCCCACAAAACCAAAAGGTTACAGTTTGAATGCCAAATTTGTAATGATTGTTTTTGATTTAAACATTTCAAATACATAAACATCTATGGGTTGATAATGACACTTCAAAATCAGTTTTACATACTATTAGCTTTCTGAGACTGCTGTAACAAATTACCACAAACTACGTGCCTTTATCTAAAGAAAACAAAATTTAGGGGCGCCTGGGTGGCTCAGTCGTTAAGCGTCTGCCTTCGGCTCAGGTCATGATCCCAGGGTCCTGGGATTGAGCCCCGCATCGGGCTCCCTGCTCGGCGGGAAGCCTGCTTCTCCCTCTCCCACTCCCCCTGCTTGTGTTCCCTCTCTCGCTGTGTCTCTCTCTGTCAAATAAATAAATAAAAGCTTAAAAAAAAAAGAAAAGACAACAAAATTTATTTTCTCACGTTCTGGAGGCCAGAAGTCTGAAATCAGGGTGTCAGCAGGGCCATACTCCCTATGGAGGCTCTAGGGGAGAACTCTGTTTCTTGTATTTTTTAGCTTCTGGTGGTTGCTGACTTACTTGCCTTGTGGCCGCATCACTGCAATCTCTGCCTGTTTTCACATCACCTTCTTTTCTGTCTGTCCTCTGTGTCATTGGATTTAGGACACTTGAGATAATCCAGGATGATCTCATCTCAAGATCCTTAACTTAATTACATGTGCCAAGACTCCTTTTCCAAATAACCTAACATGCACAGATTCTGAGGATTAGGACATAACTTTTTGGTGGCCACCATTCAGCCCACAACAAGTACCCACTCATTTTGAAAATATACTGAGTTTGGATCTTGGCTGTGCCCCTTAATGTCTGAGTCCTCTGGCAAGCTAATTAAATTTCCTGATACATAAAATTTAAATGATATTACAATATATAAAGAATGTGTATATTTGAAATTTATGTATAAATATATGTCCTTGGATTGAGCCTGGTGTCAGGCTTCCTGCTCAGTGGGGAGTCCGCTTCTCCCTCTCCCCCGGTACCCCCCGCTTGTGCTTCTCTCTCTCTCTGCCTCAAATAAATAAATAAAACCTTTTAAAAAAATAGATATATGTCCTTAAAAATATTTTCATATTTTTATTTGTGTAGAAAAATGTCAGTAAGGATGCTAATCCAAATATATTATTTAGTTATTTCTGAGGGTAGAATTGCAAGAGTTTGGGTGGGAATAGAAAGGACTTGTACCCATCTTAGAGGGTAGTTCAGTGAAATTCTGTTCAGATGAACCTCCTAGCTTGCTGTTAGAGGCATACAAGATAGTTACTTTTGGTTGCTCTTATTAATAAAATTGTGCCTGACAGTGTGGCCACTAAAAGTAATTACGAGAGAGAAGTTTCCCAGCATGTGCTTAAGCCTTTAATATTTAAAAGTTAGGACAAAGTTTAACTTTCATAGAAATTGAGACCTGTACTTGGCATTAAGTCAATTCTGGGAGATGTTCCTTACTGGTGGGTCCTGAAATTTTCATGATTTATTTCAGCTGGCTTGAGATATGTTTATGGTTCTTCTGTTAGAAAGGGCTTTTGCCTTAAGGGGGAACAGTCCAAACAGTTTGCCGTGGTAATTACAGATAGCTTTATTATCTCTTTTTCAGGCTGCAAAGTGGAATTCTTATATACACTAATGGAATTATTTTGTTTGTTTTCTGTTTATTCTCAGGCAGTATTTGAGGTGGGTAAGGAAATGTATATTTTCAGATTTCTGCAAACCATTAAAAAGAAGGAACGTAGTCAAATATTGTCTTTATTTTTATTATGTCCCTTTAAAAACATTGGTCAAATCAAAAAGACAGGCAATAACAAGTGTTGAGAAGGATTAGAACCCTCATACATTCCTGTAGAATTGTAAAAATGGTATAGCCATTTTGGAAAACATTTTGACAGTTCCTCAAAAAGTTAAACATAGAGTTGATATAAGACCCAGCAATTCTACTTTAAGATCTGAACACAGAAGAACTGAAAATATATGTCCAACACAAAATCGTGCTAGTGAGTGTTCAGAGTGGCGAAAAGGGGAAACAACCCAAATGTCCATCAGCTAATGAATAAACAAAATGCAGCATATGCATACAATGGTCTGTTATTCAATGATAAAAAGGAAGTATTGATCCATGCTTCAGTATGGATCAAATTTCAAAACATGCTCAGTGAAAAAAGCCAGTCACAAAAGAGCACGTATTAATGATTCCATTTATATGAAAGGTCTAGAATAGGCAAATGCATAGGGACAGAAAGGAGATTAGTGATTGCATAGCACTAGGGGCATAGTTAGGGAAAGAGGGGTGATAGCCAACCAGTACAGGGCTTTTTGTGGGTGGTGAAAATTGATTCTGGTGATGGTTGCACAACTTTTAACCAAAGCCATTGAATATTTACACTTTAGGTGAATTGTGTGTTATATAAATCTTATCTCAATAAAGCTGTTGTTTTTTAAAATTGGTCAACATAAGTAGACCGAGGATGTGGTTTCTTTTCGCTGCTCAGTAATCTCAAGAACTTTATTTTTGTATGATATATCACAGTGAATTTTTTCTTAATGTCGCATTTTATGTCAATTCTTTCCCATATATAAACCTTATCATAAGGGTGGGAGTGCAAAGTCAGGTATGCCAAGTATGATAAGTCACCTTCTTAGTATTGTCCTCTTTAAATGTTATCTACTGTGTATTCCTTTCTTAGGATTTGTAAGAATATGTTGAAAAGCTGTTTTCCCAAACTTGTATATTCCAATGAACCATGCTTCTGCATTTTTATGTCAGGTAGCTACCCACCAACGTACTTTATATGGTATATTCAAGCTCTTTAGCCATACCATGAAATCCCATTTTGCTCTGTGGGAGCACAGGCTCCGGGCCTTTTTGGTCCAATTACTACGGAAGGAGAAGGTGTTAGTAAGCATGTACTCTTCCAGAGTCATCACTAGCAGCAGCGATTACTATTTTATTATTTTTGTTATTAAGGGGTCTGAATCAGCATTTTCTTTGTTATCTCTTATCATGAGTAATGCACTGCTGAACTTTACAGAATATAAAAATCTAATTGCTATTTTAGTATAATAGGCTCCTGAAGGGAAAACCGTTATTCATATAAGATTAAGGTTTGGCCAAGCTCTGATGAGGTATAAAACAAGTAGTGATGAAGTAGAGAGAAATTTCACCCTGTGCAAAACGTACATTGCTTCCCTGAGAGAAATCCTAAAGCACCCTCTCACACTGGTAGGCCTGAAACTGTTGATTTAAGAGATGAAGTAATATTAAGAATTAAAGCTATAGTAGAGTTTTTGAGGTGGAGTGGCCTTATTGCCTTCATTTTAAAGATAGGGAAAACTGGGACCCCTGTCAGCCCAGGGCTCTTTTACTGTATCATGTTGTCATTAGATTTACCTTAAGAACATACATGCTATCCAACAGGCTCTAGAATCTTCTCTAAGTTTTATCGAATTTGATGACTCATGGTTTATATTCTGCTTCCTGTTTCAATCAATCTATTGAAAAATCAAAGAATGAAAAGTAATGAATACTAACTCCCATCCCTTCCCCATCCTATCATCCTTCACTAGAGCTTTCTGAGGAAATAAACTGAAAAGGGAGGCTGTTTGCAGTAGAACTCCAAAAAGAAGATCCTTCCCAAAAGTGTTTGGTCACAGTTCTTAATACAGGTAGCAGCATATGATTGGGGAAGGAATGGTGCTTGATATCAACTCTGATAACCACATTATTTATTGTCATTTTTCTCCCCACTAGTATCGTCTAGACTGTCACAGCCATCTTCTCCCCAGTCAGGCTGCCCATCACCTACCATTCCAGCAGGTAAAGTCATTTCTCCATCACAGAAGCACAGCAAGAAGGCACTAAAGCAGGTAATCATGCTAGTCTGTGTTTATCAAGTCTTATCTCCTACATTAAAAATTCATGATTCTAGAAGTCACTGAAAATTTCTTGAAAGGGCATTAGGTCCTTTTAAGGAAAAATTTCATGCAGTTTCCCACTTTGGATTTAATAATTTATGTACTTGTGTGCTATAGGTTTGTGGTAGCTAGTCTTTTTATTTATTTATTTATTTTTAAGATTTTATTTATTTACTTGACAGAGAGAGACACAGCGAGAGACGGAACACAAGCAGGGGGAGTGGGAGAGGGAGAAGCAGGCTTCCCGCCGGGTAGGGAGCCGGATGCGGGGCTTGATCCCAGGACCCTGGGATCGGGACCTGAGCTGAAGGCAGACCCTTAATGACTGAGCCACCCAGGCACCCCTTTTTTTCACATTTTAAAAGCTCTTTATTCCTAATTTGCTAAGAGGTTTTTGTTTGTGTGCATGTTTGTGGTTAAATTATGAATAGGTATTGAACTTTTCGGCTTTGTTTTCTTAAGCATTTATGGAGATGATCAGGTAGCTTTTCTCTTTAAATTTGCTGACATACAGACTTCCACGGCTAGAGTTTCTAATGTTAACATACACTGAGCTTTCAGGAATAAACTCGACATGTTTGTTCCATATTTTTTAATATGTTATGGATTTTTCTTTTTTAAGATTTCTGCTTGGATTTTGCTGTTTTCTTGTACAATTCTTGTACAATTTTGGAATCAGGATGGTTCTAGCATTATAAAATAAGCTGGATAGCTCTCTGTATTTTTCTAGATTTTTGGAAAACAATTATAGAATTGTTTTCTTAGCACTTCAGTTTCATCTGTTACTGATCTGATTTGATTCCTGCTTTTTGAACTAATTTTAGAAAAAATCTTTTTCTTAATTTTGGATATTTATTTCTCTTAGAAAATGGTCCATTTCATTTTTGATTTTTAAAAACATTTGCATGAAGTTGTAGTAGCATTCCTTTATGTTTCTTTTTTGTTCCTCAGTGGTGTTCACTTTATAATGTATCTTTTTTTCTCCGGTGCTACTTGCCATTGGTCTGTGTTATTGGGCTTTTCAAAGAACTTTTTTCTTTTTTTTTTTTTTTTAATTTTCTTTTTTTTTTTTTTTTTTTTTTTTTTTTTTTTTTTAAAGATTTTATTTATTTATTTGAGAGAGAGAGAATGAGAGACAGAGAGCATGAGAGGGAGGAGGGTCAGAGGGAGAAGCAGACTCCCTGCTGAGCAGGGAGCCTGATGCGGGACTCGATCCCGGGACTCCAGGATCATGACCTGAGCTGAAGGCAGTCGCTTAACCAACTGAGCCACCCAGGCGTCCCAGAACTTTTTTTTTTGAAATGCAAATGGTCAATAAATACAGATTCACTAATAACTGAACATTACAGACTACTTTTTTCCTCAGATTAGTATAAACTGAAGAACTTAATTATCAGGCATTTGCAAGTGTTTGGCTACTGGTAGTTTGCTGGTGGGATATAAATTATTGTACTTTGGAAAGAAATCTTGTGATTATTAAAATTGTGAAGGCACATACCCCATGACTAAGCATTTGAACATTTTGGAACTTAGGTTAGAAAAATACAAATATCCATACCAGTTACACACACACACACAGAAAAATATTTGCATTCAAGTTTGTAATAGCAAAAACTTGCGAGTAACCAAATATATATCAGTTAGGGGATTCCTTCGTAAATGATGCCATTTGTATATGCAAGATTAGAAGTTTGTAATGTGTTTGTTTTATGTATATTGACCTGGAAGCATCACCACACTATAATGTTGAATCACTAAAATTAAGTTGTATTACAACATGTGTAGAGCGTGATACCATTGACAAAAATAAACACATACCTACAAAACAATATTATATATATACACATATATATTTAAAGATTTTATTTATTTGACAGAGAGAGAGAGAGACAGTGAGAGAGGGAACACAAGCAGGGGGAGTGGGAGAGGGAGAAGCAGGCTTCCTGCTGAGCAAGGAGCCCGATGTGGGCCTTTATCCCAGGACCCGGGATCATGACCTGAGGCAAAGGCAGACACTTAACGACTGAGCCACCCAGGTGCCCCACAATATTATATTTTTAATAGAAACACGTAAAAAAAAACTCAATAAGGAAAAATAAATTGACTGTAGTTATCTCTGAAGATTAGGGGCAAGACTGAGTGGTGGTCAAGAGAATTTAACTTTATGTTTGAATTAAATGGTAAAGATATAATCATGTATTATGTAATTGAAATTTTAAAAATTATTTAGGCCTTAAAGTATTAAAAGAAGTATTTAAAGCAAAAGCACTTTTATTAAAAGAGTTTCAGAAATTTGATAGGATTTATTGCTGTGTGCCTGGATAATCTCATAGCAGTTGTATTTTTATAAATTTTTTGAAAGATTTTAAGAAGTAGAAGATGCTTCCTTCCACAGGAAAAAGGCATGTACTTTCCTAAACTTTGTTAGATAATGCATGACATGTTTACTACTCCTGTATTATACTCCTATAATCCCAAGAGTCGAATGTATTTTCTTTAAAGAATACCAGTATGGAAAAGTATGTAAATTAGGTTGTTGGTATGTAAAGTAAGACCTTGCCTCCAATGTATGTTTTTTATAGTGTTAGGTGAGAAAAATTACTTCAATATAAGTTATCCTTTACAACAATGAAGGTTGTTGTTTTTTTAATTTTAAAATAGAATTAGGAACAGAGTTTATAAACTACTGAGGGAGGAAAAAACTGAGTACAGTTCTTAAATAGAGAGGCTATAAGTTACTCTGTTTCTATCATGTGTCTGAATTTACACCATCACAGCAGGAATAGATGAGAGCAAATGGTTCTATTAAATTTTGGATTAACCTAGAATGATCTGGATATTGTGACAAGGAAAGACCCAGTGGCTGCCACCCAGGATTTTCTGTTCTGATTGCAGAGAATGAGAGATAAGCTGTAATCAGTGATCAGACAACACTGACAATTTTTTATACATTGTGCTCCTGCCTTGGCTGTTAAAAATGTTGTAGGTGAATGTAAGCTAGATCCCTGACTCACTCAGTTCATTTTTTCCTTTGGCAGCTCAGGTCAAGATCAGTTGTTGCACCATGCCTATATAACATAGCCAGAGATGAGGGTGAAGAGGCAATGAGAACCAAGTAGCCAGTTACTTCACACTTTTTTGCATGATAGTCTTGATGGTTAAAGCTTAAATTGGCAATTTAGCAAGGTCATAGATGTCCAACCTTCTCCTGAAATGTAGCTTTACTTTCTTAGTTTCTGTGTCTTTTTTTTTTTTTTTTTTTAAACCTTGAGTTAAAAAGTTGCCTTCAGGGGCGCCTCTGTGGTTCAGTCGGTTAAGCAGCTGCCTTGGGCTCAGGTCATGATCCCAGCGTCCTGGGATTGAGCCCCACATTGGGCTCCCTGCTCAGTGGGGAGCCTGCTTCTCCCTCTCCCTCTGCCTGCCGCTCTCTCTCTCTCTGTCAAATAAATAAATAAAATCTTAAAAAAAAAAAGGGTGCCTTCATATATTTTCATGACTAAACTCTGGGAAGTTGTCATCTTATTCATTCTAAATAGTTTAGTGTAGTGTATTCTATGAACTAGAAACATTATAGAAATAAAAATATGCTGAAATAGCCAGAAGAAATTATACTATTCTTAGAACCAGTGTTTTGTAACTTTCTTTCCCTTCTATTTACTGTGTTGCTGTAAATTACTGAGGATTTGGTCATTGGGCCAAATCTTACTGCTCTTATAGGGGATCAGAATCAAATAGTTATTTAACACCAATTGTTCAAATGTATCATCTCTGAAATAGACGTAAGCTAAATATTTATATTTCTACATAGAGCTAATGCAAATGGGACTCTGTTTGGTCAAGGGCTTAGAATTTTATTTCCAGAAATGATTAGAAACCTCTAAGTTTCTGCTGCTACAAGTATGGGAAGTCCATGCCTTACTGGTGATTTTTAAGTTCTAAAAATGTTTGTGACTGATTCTCACATTTATACACAAGAGTAATACTGCCCAAAAATATGCAGACTCTTAAGTATCATTTTGGGCTTGTATTTAATTGGTTTCATTTTTTTTTTTTTTTTTTAAAGATTTTATTTATTTATTTGAGAGAGAGAATGAGAGAGAGAGAGCATGAGAGGGGGGAGGGTCAGAGGGAGAAGCAGACTCCCTGCCGGGCAGGGAGCCCGATGCGGGACTCGATCCCGGGACTCCAGGATCATGACCTGAGCTGAAGGCAGTCGCTTAACCAACTGAGCCACCCAGGCGCCCCTAATTGGTTTCATTTAAATTTTTGTTTACTTTGATAGCTTTCAAAGAAATGGGATGGTCATCATGCTTCTCACCACTTTAAAAAGCGGTCATTCACTTCCTGTTATTAATTACTAAAAAATGATGTTATTTTGTTGCTTATAGTCAGTTTTCTTTTATAGGCTCTAAAACAGCAACAGCAGAAGAAGCAGCAACAGCAGTGCAGGCCGAGCATGTCCATCTCCTCCAACCAGCCTCTCTCTCTGAAGACTGTCAAAGCAACCAGTGACTCTCTACCTGCCAAACCTGGTAGGCAGACTTGGGGTCTTTTCAATGGAAATTTCTTTTTCCAGAATTTTTATGCTGTTTTTCTAATTTGTATACCTTATCATTTATTTTTTAATTACTGGGTTTATTTATGTAGTCTATTACTGCCAGATCATCAGTATAAATCTTTTCAGGATAAATGGGAAAATTTATGCAGAATCATCCATCATGTAGTTATGAAAAAATAAATCGGCGAGATTTGCATGTTAGAATGGAAAATGACTGACTTCCAAGATGTCTAACCTAGTAATATTTGGACGCCTCTAATCAGTGACCTTACAAAGCTGACGTTGCCAAGACACTCAGACTAAACTCTTCACCAGTTCTCTCCTTTAAAGATAAAAAGTTTTCCTAAGAACATAGGCTACATTTGAGTTTCCATTGGATATAAACACAGCCTTTGGATTTTTGATGTTCTTTGTTTTGTTTTGTTTTGTTTTTCATCTAACCCAGATTAGAAACAGGCTTTGTATTTTATTACACAATTCATTTTGATACTAGCTGATTATATAGGCCTGCCAAATTTAAATGGTATCTTGCAGAAGTTTGCATTTTTGTTAGGAAGGAAATTTACCACCAGAAGCAAATAATGTGCTGGGGAGAAGGAAGTGATTTTATTTTACTTTTTAACTCTGAATTTGCAGACTCAAAACGCATTTGCAGGGTCACATTGCATCATACGTAACTCCTTTTAGTTTGTGTTGAATGATTTAATTGATTGATTTCTATCTATAACCTCAGTGTCACCAGTCTTTGATATATTTTTTCTCTTAGCAATATGGGAAGGAAAGCCATCTGATGGGCAGTCAAGCAGCCCTCAAAACTCAAACTCTAGTTATTCTTGTTCAGTTCAAGTGGAAAATCCCTTGCTGGGCTTGGGGAAGAAGTCATTCCAGCGGTCTGACAGGCTCCATACAAGTAAGTTAATTTACAAAGACTTTGGTTCTGCATCTTAATTTGTCAACTCTGTGTTTGAAATTCATCAGCTGTTTTGTGGTTTCGTTCTTTTTCTGACAACAGGTTGTTTTGTCCAGCATTATTTATGTCTTATCTCTGTGTACAGAAAAGTAAAAGGACTCATAATGAAACATGCCAAACTGACCCTTTTTTCCTGCTCCCTCTGAAATCCCACTAAGATGGGAATATGGAAATCCAAAAGATTAGATCCATAAGGGTGAAGAAAACAAGGAGGCAACAGATGGGCAAGCAGTGTCAAGAAATTTTGATGAAAACTGGATGCTGAACAACAGATGCCAATAATAAGCAAGCCAGCTAGGGCTGCAGAACACCAGAAAGAATCAAGAATAGCAGACATCATGTATCATAGTGGGGAAGGGTGAAGCCGAGGGTTGAAAAGAAGAACTTTTTTTGGAAGTTAAGAAGCAGTTTGATGCCTCACTCTAGCAAGAAATAGATGGTTTATTTTTGAGGTGAAATTACGTACGGACTTCAAACTCAGAGATACCACTTACGGCTGATGGCAGATAATGAGGCAGTGTACTGAAATCAGGGAAATCAAGAAAAATATAAATACTAATAGTGATCCTTCTTCTTGACTTCCAGAATGCTAGTAGTAAGGCATATTTCTGTCACCACAACTTCCTTCCTCCCAGCCCCACCTATGTTCCAGCAGGAGATGGGTGGGTTGGTGCCTAAAGAAATTGAGTAGCCTTGGGGCGCCTGGGTGGCTCAGTCGTTAAGCATCTGCCTTCGGTTCAGGTCATGGTCCCAGGGTCCTGGGATCGAGCCCCACATCGGGCTCCCGCTTGGCAGGAAGCCTGCTTCTCCCTCTCCCACTCCCCCTGCTTGTGTTCCCTCTCTCGCTGTGTCTCTCTCTGTCAAATAAATGCATAAAATCTTAAAAAAAAAAAACAAAAAACGAGAGAAATTGAGTAGCCTCAGAAGAAAATCTGCAGGCTAATTTACAGATTCCCAACTAAATAGAAATTATCTTGGTCATACTTCTGTGACGCTCACCAGTCTATAAGACCCACCTACACACCCAAAATTTCGAGACAGCCTTTTTAATGCCTTTTCATTGTGATTATTCATGATCACCTCTGAAGAAGACCTCCATCATGAGACACAGAATCTGAAATACAGAAGAAACAGACAATTCAGAAAGATTTAAAATAAATAACTTTAAAAACTGTAATATCCACAGAAAGGTATAAAAGATGACATTGCATCTATGAAAGAACAGACTGCTATTTTAAAAATCAAAAAATAAAGAGTTCCAGGGTATTAACTAATAAGGTAGCCGAAATAAAAAATAATAATAGATGGGGTGCCTGGGTGGCTCAGTCATGAAGCATCTGCCTTCAGCTCAGGTCATGATCCCAGGGTCCTGGGATGGAGTCCTGCACTGGGCTTCTTGCTCAGTGGGGAGCCTGCTTCTCCCTCTGCCTGCCGCTCCCCCTGCTTGTGCTCTCTCTGTCTCTCTCTCTCTCTGACAAATAAATAAAATCTTTAAAAAAAAAAAAAAAACTAGTAGAACCATCAGAAAGAACAGAAATTGAAAGGGGGGTTAAGATAATAAGAGAAATAATAGAAGAAAATTCCAGAGAATTGAAAGCCACAGATTCCAAAGATGAAAGTTCATAGTTGGTGTCAAGAAACATGAATAAAAAGAAACCAATTCCAAGGCACATTCTTTCGAAATTTCAAAATATCCAGGATAGTGAGAAGGTTCCAAAAAAGCCACCAAGGAGAAAGAAAATACTTCATATACAAAGATGTAAGAATTGGGGACGCCTAGGTGGCTCAGTCGGTTAAGTGTCTGCCTTCGGCTCAGGTCATAATCCCAGGGTCCTGAGATCGAGTCCCACATCGGGCTCCTTGCTCAGGGAGGAGCCTCCTTCTCCCTCTGCTTGCCACGCTTCCTGCTTGTGCTCTCTCTCTGTCAAATAAATAAAATCTTAAAAGAAAAAAGTTGTAAGAATTGGGATGGTAAACATCTCAGCAGCAGAATAGAAGTTAAAAGATGTGCAGCAATGCTGACAAAATTCAAAGGATTTTTTTTTTAATTTTTTTAATTTTTTAAAGATTTTATTTATTTATTTGACAGAGAGAGACACAGCGAGAGAGGGAACACAAGCAGGGGGAGTGCAGAGGGAGAAGCAGGCTTCCTGCGGAGCAGGGAGCCGGATGTGGGGCTCGATCCCAGGACCCTGGGATCATGACCCGAGCCAAAGGCAGACGCTTAACGACTGAGCCACCCAGGTGCCCCAAGGATTAGTTATTCTGTACCCATTTATATGTTCCAGACACTTCCAAACTATTAAGTGTGAGAACAGAATTAATAATATTTTCAGACTGCTTTATTTTTTTGTTTTTTGATTTTACAAAATTATTTATTAAAAAATAAGTAAGATAGCTGCCTGGTGGCTCAGTCAAGTTAAGCATCTGACTCTTGATTTCAGCTCAGGTCATGATCCTCAGTGTCATGAGAATTGAGCTCTGGGTTTGGCATATTAGTATATCATATTAGTATGGTATTATGCCAATATTGGCATATTGGCCAGTATTGGCATAATGTATATGCCAATACTAATATTGGCATATTAGTATATAAATTTTATAAGTATTTATGTGATTTATGAATATTTTTAATCTTTGGCAGTGGAATTGATGATCAAAGGGTATGCTCAGTTTATGGCAGATATTGCCTCTAAGAAAAATGCACAAGGAGGACAATAAGGCAAAGAAGCTGGCACCCCCAGCAACTTGTAGATTAGGTTTTTACATTTTATTGCTTATATTGTGCCTGGTAATCTTTAAATTATTTCCCCTCCTGCCTTACAACTCACTTCAGCGTCTTCTTGGGTAGCAGGAACAAATTAGATAGGTTCTGCTCTCTGCAGGTGCCAGGACACCTGAGCCACAGCTCCTGCAGGACTGGCAATGCTTCTACATCTCCATCATGTAGCATAATTTTCCAAAAAGCACTATAATTAAAATTTAAATCAATCCCAGAAAGGCAAGTGTTGGATTTCAAGAATTCTTTTTCCTTTCCTTTTTTTTTTTTTTTTTAAGATTTTTATTTTTAAGCGATCTCTACACCCAACATGGGCTTGAACGCACAACCCCAAGATTTAGAGTTGCATGCTCCACTGAATGAGCCAGCCAGGCGCCCCCAGACTCCAAGAATTCTTTTTTAAATTTTATTTATTTATTTATTTATATATTCTTAAAAATATTTATTTATTTCAGAGAGGGAGGGAGGGAGCACATGCCCGTGCGAGGAGGAGGGGCAGAGGAAGAGAGAGAGAATCTCAAGCCGACTCTCCACTGAGCTCAGAGCCCAAGTCAGGGCTTGATCCCACAATCCTTGAGATCATGCCCTAAGCCAAAATCATGAGTTGGACGCTTAACTGAGCCATCCAGGCGCCCTCACAATGAGTATTTTTTATTTTTTTTATTTTTTATTTTTTTATTTTTTTTTCTTTTTTTAAAGATTTTATTTATTTATTTGACAGAGAAAGACACAGTGAGAGAGGGAACACAAGCAGGGGGAGTGGGAGACGGAGAAGCAGGCTCCCCGCTGAGCAGGGAGCCTGATGTGGGACTTGATCCCAGGACCCTGGGATCATGACCCGAGCCGAAGGCAGTCGCTTAACCGACTGAGCCACCCAGGCGCCCAGTATTTTTTAAATGTATGGAAGAATCTGTACCTTTTGTGTAAAACAAATGTAAAACTAAATTAGATAATTCACCTGAAATCTTTTTTAGTTTACATTGGTATAATTTGTTTTAACTGTAGTAAACTAGGGTGTATCATACAGTTTTACATCCCAGATTCAATTAAAAAAAAAAAAAAAAAACATAGCTCAGATTTTAAGTATAATATGATAGAATACCTAAAGTGGGAAAAATAAAATAAATAAAACAAAAAAAATAAAATAAAAAAATAAAAATAAAAACAAATAAAATAAATAAATAAAACAAAAAAATAAAAAATGAAATAAATAAATAAAAATAAATAAAACAAAGTCAACTTTACTAAAATTAGAGGACTTAAACTTTAAATTCTAGAAATGAACCAGTTTGTGTGAGGCACATAAAAATATCCTCTGTCACTATTTGATCAATAATAGATCAGAATAATTCACAACTATTTCTCGGTCTCTTTAAGCAGTTAAGTTAAAATTTTAATGGGGCACCTGGCTGGCTCAGTTGGTGGAGCGTGCAACTCTTGATCTCCGGGTCATGAGTTCAAGCACCACACTGGGCGTAGAGCTTACTTTAAAAAAATTTATTTTTTTTAAATTTTAACTAAAGTTTGACTCCAATGTAAAGGTACAAAATGAATGCACAAATAGTGAAAACTATTCAGGGAATGCTGACACTATCGTTTCATCAGTCATATGGGAGAGCAGAACTATGATGCTGCTCTCAGTCCCTGGAGCCATTGCAACATTGTTTATGTAAACCAAAACATAGTAACCACTTACGGGTGGGTGTCTGATTAAATGAATCATGGTACATATGTTGGAATATGGTACAGCTTTTTATTTTTTATTTTTTTAAAGATTTTTTTTATTTATTTGACAGAGAGAGAGAGGGAACACAAGCAGGGGGAGTCGGAGGGGGAGAAGCAGGCTTCCCGCTGAGCAGGGAGCCCGATGCGGGGCTTGATCCCAGGACTCTGGAATCATGACCTGAGCCGAAGGCAGACGCTTAACGACTGAGCCACCCAGGCGCCCCATGGTACAGCTTTTTAAAAAGAAAGAGGTAGCTTTGTAGGTGATAGTTTGGAAAGTAGTTCAAGATATTCAGTGAAACAGAAGACAAGATACAATTGGCATGTATATTGTTATTTCATTTATTCAAATTAAAAATGTCATTTTATTTTTAAAGATTTTATTTATTCATTTGACAGAGATAGATACAGCGAGAGAGGGAACACAAGCAGGGGGAGTGGGAGAGGGAGAAGCAGGCTTCTCGCGGAGCGGGGAGGCCGATGCAGGGCTCGATCCCAGGACCCTGGGATCATGACCTGAGCCGAAGGCAGATGCTTAACGACTGAGCCACCCAGGTGCCCCAAAATGTCATCTTTGGTAGGAAGCCAGGGTTTGAATGTTGAAACCTTTACTTTTCATTTTATATATTTTGGTACTATTTCAGTTTTGGGGACATTTACCTTCATCTCTCAAATGCTTTTTTAATATCATTCAATTGGGGGCCCCTCGGCATCAGGGAAATACAAATCAAAAGCACAATGAGATACCACCTCGTACCAGTCAGAATGACTAAAAGGAACAACTCAGGAAACAACAGATGTTGTCAAGGATGGGGAGAAAGGGGAACCCTCTTACACTGTTGGTGGGAAAGCAAACTGGTGCAGCCATTCTGGAAAACAGTATGGAAGTTCCTCAAAAAGTTAAAAGTAAAGCTACCCTATGACCCAGAAACTGCACTGCTAGGTATTTACCCAAAGGATACAAACATAGTGATTCGAGAGGGCACATGCACCCCAGTGTTTATAGCAGCAGTGTCCACAATAGTCAAACTATGTTAAGAGCCCAGATGTCTATCGACAGATGAATGGATAAAGAAGTGGTGTGTATATACAATGGAATATTACTTTGCCATCAAAAAGAATGAAATCTTGCCATTTGCAACGATGTGGATGGAACTAGAGGGTATTATGCTAAATGAAATAAGTCAGTCAGAGAAAGACAAATACCATAAGATTCCACTCATATGTGGAATTTAAGAAACAAAACATGAACATAGGGGAAGGGAAGGAAAAATAAGATGAAAACAGAGAGGGAGGCAAACCATAAGAGACTCTTAACTCTAGGAAACAAACTGAGGGTTGCTGGAGGGGAGGTAATTGCGTGATGGGCATTAAGGAGGGCACTTGATTTAATGAGCATTGGGTGTTGTAGGCAACTGATGAATTACTAAATTCTGCCTCTAAAACTAATGATACAGTATAGGTTAATTTAATTGAATTTAAATAAAAAATTTAAAGATACATATTGGGATTTTGTGGCACCTGGCTGGATAAGTGTGTAGAACATGTGATTCTTGATTTCACGGTTGTGGCTTCAAGCCCCCCAGTGGGTGTAGAGATTAATTAAAAATAAGGTCTTTAGAAAAAAAAAATATATTTTATGTTTCTGTTTTGAACTTTTAACTTAAATACCTAATAGAGATCATGCACTTTATGTTAGCTCTGCGTATAGCTCTATATAGTGATAACAGACTCTGAAGCCACAGCTCTGGGTTTGAATTCCTGCACTGTAACTTAATAGTACAATTTTGGGCCAGTTTCTTACCACGTCTGGGCCTCATTTTCTTCATCTGTGAAATGTACAATAATAGTGTCTTACTTCATAGGGTTATTTGAAAAATAAGTGAATTAACACACGTCAATGTTTAGAATAGTGCCTGGCACTAATGAAGCCTTATAGAAATGTTTGCTGCTGCTATTATTGATCATTATATGAAATTTACTGAGACCTGATTGTGTTCATTCCTGATTATTTTATCCCCATCTTTACAATCACATTCTTTAATCATTTTATGCAGCGCTGTTCTGTATTTTATTTGTGACAGTTTCAGTGGTAGTAGTACTTTTAGGTCTAAACCTTTTATTTTTGGTTTCTATTGACTGTCATAGTAGCATGTCTGCTGGTTTGTCAGGGTAGTCTGTGAGATAGTGCTGGATTTTAATTTGGAGGAATCCTATGGGCCTAACTTAAGGGAATTCCTTTCCTCTTAAGAGAGATTACTTTTGCTTCACCTTCAGCCAGGAACAGAGGTTATCCATATTCAAGATGTGTAGCTTTGTGCATGTATTTCTAACTGTAAGATTTCTGGGTCTTAGATTCTTATGCACATTAAATTTTGCAGTATGTTATCAAATTTTCTTCCAGTAAGATTATATTAATTTGAGACCCATCAGCAGTATTTGACAGTTGTTTTTGCTTTTTCTATGTGTAGTCTCATCACTGTACTGCGGTATTTGCCATTTTGATAGACAAAAAAATGTTCATTGGTTTAACTGGCATTTAAAAAATACTAATACCGTAGCATCTGCTTATGGTTAGTCAGCTGTGAATTACCTATAATTCCCTGTGCTCATTTTTCTCATGGTGATACTTCTTTTTCATATTGATTTATAGATGCACTTAAAATTTTTTAAAAATATCTATCTACCGATCTGTTTATTAATTTAAAGTAAGCTCTACGCTCAGTATGGGGCTTGAACTCATGACCCTGAGATCAAGAGTCGCATGTTCTACCAACTGAGTCAGCCAGGCACCCCATATAGATGCACATTTATTTATTTTAAAAGGTTTTATTTGAGAGAGAGAGAGTGCACAAGCGGTGGGGAGGGTACGGAGGCACAGAGGGAGAAGGAGAAGCAGAATCCCCGCTGAGCAGGGAGCCCATGCGGGGCTCTATCTCAGGACCTTGAGATCATGACTTGAGCTGAACGCAGTCGCTTAACCGACTAAGCCACCCAGGCGCCCCTAGATGCACTTTTAATATGAAAAATCATAAAGTTTTGTCATGATTTGCAAATATTTTTGGCAAGTTAGTCTTGTTTATAATATTTTTTGTTATTTACATTTGAAGACTGTGTACTCAAGTTTGTCAGTCATTTGAAAGACTATAGATTGTGACTAAGTTTCTTTTTTTTTTTTTTTTAAAGATTTTATTTATTTATTTGACAGAGAGAGAGATAGCGAGAGCAGGAACACAAGTAGGGGGAGTGGGAGAGGGAGAAGCAGGCTTCCCGCTGAGCAGGGAGCCCGATATGGGGCTCGATCCCAGGACCCTGGGATCATGACCTGAGCCGAAGGCAGATGCTTAACGACTGAGCCACCCAGGCGCCCCGTGACTAAGTTTCTTGAAACCACTAAGGTATTCAGTTACAACATTTTTAGGTAATCAAAATTAAAATCAATGAAAAAGTTTTGATGGCAAAGGAAAAAGGATCTCAGTATGATATATATATAGATTTGAATTTTTCTGGATTTTTTGGATCACTTTGTGTATGTGTCATGCCTTGCTTTTATTAGTCTTAGAAGAAATTTCTAAAACCTTTAGGTGTTCCCTTCTTCACAGTCTGATATTTAAAGTAGTTACAACTGTGCTTTTTTTGCACTACAGAGTAAGCTATACTTTAGATAGAAACAAGAATGTAAAGGAGGCCCAAATGATTCTTTTCCCCTATTTTTGTAGGGCAAATGAAAAGGACTAAATGTGCTGAAATTGATGTTGAGACACCAGACTCCATTCTGGTTAATACAAATCTACGAGCACTGATCAACAAGCACACCTTTTCAGTCCTTCCTGGAGATTGCCAACAGCGACTGCTTTTACTCCTTCCAGAGGTGGATCGACAGGTGCGTTATTTTCAAGCATAAGCAGTTTTTTAAAAACCTTCTGAGGATTTCTTCACTCATCCCCTTTAACACTCCTTAAAACTTTTTAAATAGCTTTTTATATATACTTGTAAAGAAGTGGTATCAAAGGTACTAAGACAAGAAATAAGAATATTTTTATGTAAGTGTTCTTAATAGTTTTGCCCTGTAAGTCTTAGAAAAGAAAAAAACTCTTATCAGAACATCAAGATTATGGAATAAAATTTGTGTAGCTATCATATTAGGAGGTAAGGTATTCATTGAATACAGTCCAGGAGGAAGAGTTGTCTTGTTTAAGATATTTAACAGGGATTTTTTTAATGGATTTTTTGAAGGGAGAATGAATGTTAATTATTTTCATTCTTTTGTTATATTTTTTTTTTTTAAGATTTTATTTATTTATTTGACAGAGAGAGAGATAGCGAGAGCAGGAACACAAGCAGGGGGAGTGGGAGAGGGAGTAGCAGGCTTCCTGCCGAGCAAGGAGCCCGATGTGGGCTCGATCCCAGGGCCCTGGGATCATGACCTGAGCCGAAGGCAGCAGTCGCTTAACGACTGAGCCACCCAGGCACCGCTTTTGTTAGATTTTTAAAAAACAAAAACATTTATTGTTTTCATAATAAAGAACTTTAAAAACCCAATAAATTACACTCTTAAAAAAAAGATAGCTAGAAGAAATTCCAAAGGTTTGGGAAAGTCTAGGTAGGGACTGGAGAGATTTTGGTTGGTCAGGAATAAGGTCAAGATCTGAGACTTAGGCTTTTATCCAGGAAAGAGTGACTAGCAAGTCACTCCCCCTTCTGATTATCTCTTTCCTCCTCTACAAAAGAAAGATAGGACCATTATGATTTTTAAGGTTTATTCAATTCTGAGGGTTTTTTTATTCATTATTATTTCCAAACACATACTGTGTTCTTAAGTAATCTGATAGCCCTCCCCTTTTTTCCTAATCATTATAAAAACAAGATGAGAGGTATTTTCCCTAGTTTACAGTAAGAAAACTAGATTTATACCCTGGTTTGTGGTAAGAGATTAAAGGAGAGTAAGTAAGTTACACACATCATCCTAGCTAATTGACTGTGTCAAAACAAAATATTTCTAATTCTGAAAATGATCTTTCTATTAAACTGTATTGATACTAGTTTCAGTCGCATAATGATGTATAAATTAGCACATGGGAAAGCAGGCCAGATTCCATTTCCAGAAGTAAGTCAGGTACACTACCAGCCATAGGGAAAAGAAGTAAGTAAAGCTGATCCTTCCCCACTACTGCTTTTCCCTCCTTAAAACTTCTTGGGGAAATTACAGTTTTGGGGATGCCCACCTTTTGGTTTGAACAAGTTAGGAGGCTAATGTTTCTGCAGAGTTTTTAAAGAACTTCTCATTGGGGATTGCTCTCGTCTTTTTTAACGGCTCAGGTTATTAGGTTGGGAATAAGATAGGACCTAACTGAAGGCCTATCTAGAACTCTAGTGCAGGTTTCTTAGAACTGTCTTTTGACTAATGGCCCTTATCCTCTCTCTGAAGAAGGATTGCCACATAAAATTTTAGAATGAAAAGGGACCTTGTAAGTTATCTGTTCAATTTCCCATAGAGTACAGTTGTGTGGGGAATTCTTAATAGGAAGTTACTTGGCCTTTTTTGAGTATGGTGAGAACACAGTAACCTGAGAAATAATGTCCTTACGTATAGAAGTATGGAGCTTGAATCAACTTCACTGTCAGATGCAATTTAGAGTGTTTATATAGAATCCTGGTTATTACTAGGACGAAACATTGAAAACCATATTTCATTGTATGGATTGCCCAGCCATGAAGTAAAAATAATTTAGACCAGAGAAAAGAAAATAGGAGGGGAGTGGATTAAAGCATCTCTCTATATTTAAAGGTCTGTCATATGAAAGAGATAAACTTTTTTGTTTCTCCAGAAAGCAGATGTGAAGTTAAAATAACATTTTTTTTTTAACAGCTACAGCTGTTAAAATGGATTGACTTGTGATGGAGTAACTTACTCATCACTGGACTATTCAAGCTTAGGTTGGATGACCTGTTCTGATAGGGAAGACCATTACCCTCTGCCAACTCTCTAGAGTACAAATCGGCAGTCAGCAAACTTGGGCCAGTTTCAGCCCACTTGCCTGTTTTTGTAAATAAAGCTTTATCGACATATACCCACCTTCATTGGGTTACATATGGTATACAGCTATGTTCGTGCGGCCATGGCAGCGTTAGACGTGGTTGCCGCAGAGTCCCTGTGGCCTTCAAAGCCTAAAATAATTGCAATCTCTCCTTTGGCAGAAATAGTTCACCAATTTCTGCCCTAGAGCTGGGGGGGCAGATAACGTGGGCCCAGATAGACGTAGAAAGTGAAGTTGGTTGAGAAGCGTTCCTCAATCCCTAGGATGTCCCAATAGTTACTTAAATTTTCTTCAGAAAATTGTTTTTGACTTAAAGGTTACATTTAAGTTTTTTTTTTTTTTTTTTTTTTTTTTTTTTAAGATTTTATTTATTTGCGAGAGAGAGAATGAGAGACAGAGAGCATGAGAGGGAGGAGGGTCAGAGGGAGAAGCAGACTCCCTGCTGAGCAGGGAGCCTGATGTGGGACTCGATCCCGGGACTCCAGGATCATGACCTGAGCCGAAGGCAGTCGCTTAACCAACTGAGCCACCCAGGCGCCCCTACATTTAAGTTTTTAATACACCTAGAATTTTTTTTTGTATTGCTCTGAAATTGGGCTTCAACTTAATAATAGATAGCCAGTTGTTTCACCACTACATATTTAATATAACCATCTTTTTCTCACAATTTGAAATACCATCTTCGTTATATATTCTATGCACTTACATGCAGTATGTGTTTATACGTACACTCCACTTTTCCACTCATTTCTTCATTCCTTCTAATGTTAGTAATAATTGTTTTGAGTGCAGTGGCTTTGTATGTGGTATGTTTAATAATTGGAAAGGCGATTTTTCTTATTTTTTCCTTATGAACTTTAAAATCATTTTGTTAAAAAAATATAAAATCGTTTTGTTAATGAAAAATCTGCATGGGGTTCTGGTTGGAATGTAGATATTAACTATGGGGAGAAAGTCAATTTTATTAAGCTTTTCTGTCTAAATTTTTTTCAGATCTTGTGTTTTATGTCCTTATATAAGATTTATGGTTCTAAACCAAGATAGGAAATCAGAATCTCTAATAGAATCTTAAAACCTTTTGGCAAGACATCACAAATCAAGTCAGTGGGCAGATAAATTAGGGGAAATTTTTTAGTGTATGTGACAGTTTTACTATGAATAATATGTAAAGGATTCTCACAAATTGATAATAAAAATAAGCAGCCTTATAGAAAAATATGCAAAATGATAAGAATTTCACAAGGTGATAAATCTGAATATTTAATAAACATGCAAAAGTTTGAACAAAACTCCAATAGTCAAGATAAAGGAAATTCTTACATTTCAAACCCTTTAGACTGGCAAAAATTAAATAATTTAGTTAACAAATATTGTTCACAGGATAAAGAGTACACTCATACATTTCGGGTAGAAATATGAATTGTTGTAGTCTTTTTGGAAAATAATCTAACAATACCTTGTTACAGACACAGATATTTCTTTGCTTTTAGAACTTATTCCACAGAAGTAAAAGCCCTAGTATATTCATCTTTGCCAGAATGCTAATATTGCAGCGTGGTTGATTGTGGGAAAACACTGGAAACAAGGTTCATGTTTATGATTAAGAAACTGGTAAATGAATTAAGGTGCATGCATCCAGTGAAATAATATGCAGCTATTATAAAGGAGCTAACACTATGCCAGTTGACTTGGAGAGACGTGCACAATGTATTATGTGAGAAAAATAAGATTCAGAGCTTGGTCTGGAGCTTGGTCACAGTTTTATAAAACAAATAATAAACCTCTCAGGAAAAAACTTCTTACATGTAGATTTATTTGTTTGCGGATGATTCTTTGAGTATAATTAATGGGGAATGGAATTGAAAGTAGAAGAAGGAGGAAAGGTAAACAGGAAATAAATTTATTAGAAAAAATGATATATTATAAAATAGTAGTATCCATAATAAGCAGCATGGTATGATATAGTCATGTTTCTATAAAAGTAAATGTATATACATTCTTCTCTAAAACGAAAGAAAGTTCAATTCCACATTTGGCTTTCTTTGTAAGCTTCTCTTGGCTTATTCTTTGACCCAGGTTGGTCCAGATGGTCTGATGAAGTTAAATGGCTCAGCCCTTAACAATGAGTTCTTCACTTCAGCAGCCCAAGGCTGGAAGGAAAGACTCTCAGAAGGTAAGTGTTCAACCTTACGTGCCTCCTAGATTGTATATGTACTTGGAGCTACTATGAGGGCAGATTGGCACCTCTATGCCTCAGTGAGTTTTTGAGCTAAGGACGAGATGTTTCCATAGGGTAGAACTAGCTATCCTGTGTGAAACACTATACTGACTTTTTTCTGGAGCCTATGTAACCAGGTCTGGCTCCAGATGGAGTCTAGCAATGTTCCTTTAAGAAGTCAAAGTCACCTTTCAATTTAGGGAAACTAAACAAATACAGATTTTAGACCCTCTTCCTCAATATTTTTATCAGTGATCAGATTCTGATCAAGATTTTGATTCAGGGATTCTGGGTTAATGCCTAGGAATTGAAATTTTAATAAGCAGAGTATAGAATTAGGGTTACAGTGTTCGCTTATGTTTGTTTTTCAGTACACATGGAATACAAACTAACACTTGAAAGGTCATATGAAGTTATACCAAGGCATAGCTTAAAACAACTGTGAAAAGCTTTAAAATGAATACATTTGTTTTTTTTTTTTTTAATGAATACATTTGTAAGGAGAGCAATTAGGAATGCTATTCATTGCTGACATTTTGTCAGATCACTAGCATTTAGAGTTAATTGACCAGCTAATTAATATCTATATTGTTCACTGCAGTTGTTGACATTTGCCTTCCTATTGTTTTGAGTTTTTTTTTTTTTATTGTTTTGGGGGGACAAATTCTGTATAGAAAGGCTCTCTCACTGATTACTCTGGTACTCTCAAAGATTTCCTTGAGCAGAGACCACTTTTTTTTTTTTCTGAAAGAGCTGCAATCACACAAGCACTTTAAGACATATGCATTACTATTACCTTTCTTTAAGAATAATTTGATAAGGGGTGCCTGGGTGGCTCAGTCGGTTAAGCAGCTGCCTTCGGCTCAGGTCATGATCCCAGGGTCCTGAGGTCGAGCCCTGCATCAGGCTCTTTGCTCAGCGGAGAGCCTGCTTCTCCCTCTCCCTCTGTCTGCCTGCCACTCCCCCTGCTTGCGCTCTCTAGCTCTCTCTCTCTCTCAAATAAATAAATAAAATCTTTAAAAAAAAAAAAAAAAGTAATTTGATAAAGGATTTATGCCCCACCCAACTCCCCATTTTTTTGTTTTTGAGAGAAAGAGAGAGCAAACTGTGGCAAGGGGGTGGGGGGCAGAGGGAGAGAGAGAATCTTAAGCAGGCTCATGCCCAGTGCAGAGCTGGAAGCAGGGCCTGATCCCTGGACGCTGAGATCATACCCTGAGCCAAAATTGGGACTGTTACGACTGAGCCACCCAGGCGCTCGCCCCCCTGGTTCCCGCACCACCCAGTTTTTTAAAATAGGTATTATCATCAGTGATACCTTGGTCGTTATCAGTGTTACTTTTCTTTCTTTTTCTTTTCTTTTCTTTTTTTTTTTTTTTGCATATAAGCAGTCACTGCTATACCTAGTCATTTATTTTATGAGCAGCAAAAACTTTGAACACTGTACACATGTGAACAGAATTCAATACTTTTTATTCCTCATTCTCTCATGCACAGTAGACTCAATGAAAAAGTAGTTATGGGTTGGACTCTGACAGGCAGAGTCCTCTTTTCCTTTTTTTTTTTTTTTTTAAAGATTTTATTTATTTATTTGACAGAGAGAGACAGCGAGAGAGAGAGAACACAAGCAGGGGGAGAGGGAGAGGGAGAAGCAGGCTTCCCGCCCAGCAGGGAGCCGGATGCGGGGCTCCATCCCAGGACCCTGGGATCATGACCTGAGCCGAAGGCAGATGCTTAACGACTGAGCCACCCAGGCGCCCCCAGAGTCCTCTTTTCCTACTCTTATGCCCAGGACTGTGTCCTGTAACACTTTTCCTTTCTATCCTCTTATCCCAAAGAGACCTAAACTTGAAGTCTACCATTTCTGCCTCTTTTTCCTTGATGTCCTGGGTATTAGAGTATAAAAGAGAACAACCTTTCTGAGCCGCAGTTTGAAGATGGCCTACCCAGCACATTCAGCTGTCCTCTGCTGTTGGAGTGGGAGGGATTGAAGTGCTTGGTGATATATGCAAATAAATGTCATTTCCAGAGCAGTGCGGTCATTGGCATGTTGAGCACTTTATTGCCAAGGCACTAGAATGGTACAATTTCTGGAGCAATTAGAAAACTGATGACTCCCAAATAACTCCCTATGGTTTTACTGGAACCTCAACTGCCTATAAGCAGGATCACAGGTCACAGCTGTTCATTATGCAGTTAGAGATAAAAGGCACAAAATAACAAGTTGCCTGAGAGAAACAGAACTTTAAAATAACCAAATGCCCAGTGGCATTATTTACTGAAACCACGTGACTCTTCTTGCAGTGGGAAAGAAATGACAAATTCAAGGTTAATGATAAAAGAAATCTGTGGGGCATATGATGTTTGGAGCAGGAGGGAGGTGCCACAGGAGGGCCCAGAGAAAAGGCACAGGTGGCCTCCGCTGAGTCCTGGAGACTGCATGCAGTGGTGTGCAAGCTTGTATGTCCCCCAGTGGCTTCCAGGGGCTCCTTTCCAGTGAGGAATTGTGGGAAATTTCTCTTACTTTCACATGATAGTATTCTGACTCCTGCATGAGACTTTCATGATTCACAAATAGTTAAAAGTTACAAACAGCATATTTCTATTGAATATCTTTTTTTTTTTTTGTACATTACAGGTGAGTTTACACCTGAGATGCAAGTGAGAATTCGACAAGAGATTGAGAAGGAGAAAAAAGTAGAGCCATGGAAAGAACAATTCTTTGAAAGCTACTATGGTCAGAGGTAATAACAACACAGGTTCTGTAAACCAAATGTGAATTCCTACATATATCTCACACCGTGTTTCATCTTAACTACCTTTCCAGAAATTCTAGTCCTTAATTTCCTTCTATTATTTCACCAGTTCTTTTTAACTAAGAATTTTTTTTCTTTTTGTGAATCATGCGTGCACAGAATTGGGTTCCTTGACTCTTGACACATTACCATTGTGGGTGGGATGGTTTCATTAAAAAAAAAAAAAAATGTATTATCTTGAATTGGAATCCCTTTCTTTGAATAGACTGAATAGTTCTTATCAATAATTTTATAAGTTATAAGAATACTGAAGTTCAGTACATTTTTTCTAGTAGTTAATTATCCCACAAGATGGTAATTTATCCAGAATCTCCAAGGAATCCTAGGAATCCCATAATATGGACCATTACACCCAGGGCATCATTAAACAGCCTCTTCTCTCTAGAAGGCACTCTGGCGGGTCTTCATAGCTGAATGAAGATACAAACTCTGTTCTCAAGGGGATATACGTTAAATTTTTTTTTTTTTTAATAAAGTATCCGAAAAGAAGTTAATGGGGACATTTAAATAGATGACAGTGGAGCTATATTGTTTGAAGTAGAATTGAACATCCAGAGATTTATTGGTTTGTCTCCCTTCTTGCCTTCTGCATACCTAATGGCAATCCTTAAGGACACTCCGTAACCACAGTTTGACAACTAATGGCTCTTTTTCTTATTTCCCAGTAGTTCATTGATCCCCTTTATGGTCACGTAGGAAGTGATTCCTATTGTGATTAAGAGTCTCACGTATGGGTACGCCTGGCCGGCTCAATCAGTAGAGTGTGTAACTCTTGATCTTGGGATTGTGTGTTTGAGCCATGTCGGTCTTAAAAAAAAAAGTCTCACATATTGATCTACACTCTTGGTATGAGCTTTGAGCCCTTCTCCATAAATGATGGTGTATCCATTTAGACTGTTATCGCAGGTAGCTGTCACTCTGTAAATATTGTTAATTTCCTCCGTAGGCATTGTAGGAATTTTTGGGTCTTTCTGTTTTCAGCTGTTAACTTTTTTTTGCCAGTTTTTACAGGAGGACTGTTTTTTATTATTGTCTAGTTTTGTTGTTAGCCACTCCATTTCAGAGGTGCAGTACTGATCATTTGAAGTCACCAAAGAGTCCCTTGCTTTTGCCTGGTTAAACAATGTTCTAAAACATTATGAAGAGTCTCTAGTGACCCCGCTGAGTAGCCTAGTTCTAGCGAGGCCACTCTGTGGAAGTCCCAGTTGACCTTCACTCCCAGGATAGCTCAGAGGCATTGATCTCAGAATTAAAGAGCTATAGTAAGTGAAGTGTAAATGGGCTTTCCAGAAACTCCAGAGTTCTAATTGTCTGAAGAACGTTGACAGCCACCTCCTACTGTCTCCTCAGGGGCCCGTAGATTTCTTGGGCCCCCCTTTCTGCGGGTGCTACAGAGCAGAGTTGATCAGGGTACGTGGGTCTTGGCCTTCTTTCACTTCCCTTGTGGGTAGTCTGTGATGTTTGCCTCTAGACAAGGTAGCCCCTCTTATAAACATAAGTAATAATGATAATTAACATTATTGAGCTTTAATATGTGCTAAGTACTGTTCTAAGTACTTTATATGCATAATTTAATCACACAACAGTATAAAGTGATGAACCTCAGTATATAATGAAGAAACTGAGATACAAAAGACTAGTAACTTACTTAACGTCACATGGATGTATCAGAGCCAGGATTTGCATCCAGGCACTCGAGCTCCAGAACTTCACTAATAATAATAATAATAATAATAATAGTAATAATAATAGTGATGATATATGAGGAATACCTACTATATGTCAGGGTTTCTTCTAGGCATTGCCATATACTATTATCTCCTAACACTTTCAATAACATAGGCCATTTTTCAACTAGAATATTTTTTCCTTCCACCTTTTAGTTCTGGTCTGAGCCTTGAGGATTCAAAGAAATTGACAGCCTCGCCCAGCGATCTCAAAGTAAAGAAAACCCCAGCTGAGCAACCAAAATCCATGCTCCCTTCAGAGGCCTCACCTGTCAGTATAGTCCCAGTAATTTCCCAGTTAGGGTCTAAAGAAGAAGTGGTGCAAATGCCATCCCCAGTAAGAAAAGAAGAGCATGAAAGCCAAGATATGGTGCAGCCAAACCCCAAATCCACAGAACCCCTACTTCCCTCAGCAAGCAATACACAAGAGCTTAGCAGCATTCTTCCCATCAAGTGCCCAAAGGATGATGATCTCTTGGAGCAGAAGCCAGTTGCCTCTGCTGAACAGGAGTCTGAGAAGGAGAATCATCTCACTACAGTTTCTAATTATAACAAAGATGAAAGCCAAGAAGCTTTAGTTACATCCCCAAACAAACCCAAGAGTCCTGGGGTGGAAAAACCAGTAATGAAGCCCATAGCAGAAGCAGGTCCACAGGATATCACTGCGAAAGAACCTCCATCAGCTCTGGTTGATCACAGCCCAGAAAGCCTCAAGAGGAAATCTTGTCTCATCCAAGAAGAGGCCCCCGTGAGCTGGGAGAAAAGGCCACGTGTCACAGAGAATCGCCAGTACCAGCAGCCATTTCAAGTCTCGCCACAGCCCTTTCTCAGTAGAGCGGACAGGATCCAGGTGCGAAAAGTACCACCTCTCAAGGTAAGAGAGTGGGAAGAATTGAAAAAGAGAGAATGTATGAACAGTAAGTTTCTGGTCTTATTAAATTTCAAGTCATTTGTGGTATTTCGTAACGCAGTTGTATATATGTGATAAGCCTGTTAACTGTGTTGTAACATGAACAAAATTATTAATAAACGGGCATTTAGAACTGCATTCCTACAGATCTTTATTAGTGGTTGAGTAAGTAATGGATATCTAATTAATGAGACCACCTCCACCCACCCTCCCTGCTGGCTACTCTTACATCTTAAGATAGTTGTGGAAATTATTCTGTCTCATGTGACAACATAAGAAATATAAACAGAAGGAAGCCATTGGCTTTTTTGTGGCAAGAGCCATGATATTTAAGTGTACCCTGGCCCTTTTCTTACTGCCATAACTGATTTGATGTTCTGTGGCTCTAGAACTACCTTTAGTTCCATCTTTTTAAAGGAAACCTCTATGGTTGCCATGGGTCACTGCTGGTTACTTGAGGGACATGAGTAAGGTGGGATAGCCTTGTTAAGCTCTCTTGCTCAGGCTGTGTTACTGACTTCCATGTTAGCATTCTATTGCTGCTTATCAAATCTTTCACACTCATAAAGCAGTATCCTTATCTTAGTATATAAAGACTGCATCTAACCAGTAGTGAGCCCTTTAAAACCCAAACACATTTTTACTCCTGATCTAAAGGTTTACTAATACTTGGGCTTGTGCTTTATATCAGTTTGCAGTTCATTTATTCACTTAATAAATAGTATATGTTAATAAATTTTTACTAATGGTATTCATTAATACTATTGTGTCTACTGTGCGCCCAGGCACTGGGTATTACTCATTCACGTTAGGATATAAATAGAAAAAGAAGGCACATAGAAATACTTTTTCCCCCTTTTTTATTTAACTTAGATGAACAAAAGTTAGTTCCATCAGGACATATCCCTTAGAAACATTCAGTTGCTAGTACTTGACCCATTTCATTTGCTATGTATTTCTCTCTCATTTTGCGTCTTATTACTAATTGTATGACATTCTCATTACTTTTTAATTTTAAGATTTGTGCACCTAGGAATCTCCCTTTTTAAAAAATGTTTGCCACTTTTCTACCATTAACATACCTTGCATGCTTTGCCAGAGATTGTGATTTTTTTATCAAAATCACTTTACCATTCTTTTTTTCCCCACTTTTACTGTTATAAAAATATTAGAAACCTTTCTGTAATGAATGTCAGTCAGAACTTCTATGCAGACCCGAGAGCCGAGTTACATTTTAGGTTTTACTTTATATAAATGATACTGGGTAAGATTCATCATTTCTGTTTCCTCATCTGTATAGAGGCGGAATTACATGCTACTTGGTCTGCTTTCTCTAATCCAGAGAGGCTCCACACTGAAAACTTAAGTCTACCATGACCGTATTATTGTTATTTAATTTTTTCCCTTTTGCTCTCTTCTCCTTCCTCATCCCCCTCTACCCCCCCACAGAATATTTTCTACCAGAAGTTGCTTTAATAACTCTTACCTTAGGCCGTATCTCAAATCCCACTTTCTTAGACAAAACTTAATGTAATTTATAACAGCAAAATCTTTTAACTAAAACTTAAGTAGAAAAATAAAATTTTAATTTTATTACAAATGTTATACAAGTGTATATATGTAAGTTATATACGTGCATATGTGTGCACACGTTACAACATGGATATCTGTAACATAATATGTATGGGGGGGAGATGGAAAACTGTGTTTCCTATTTGGTATACATTTATTTATTTTTTAAAGATTTTATTATTTGAGAGTGAGAGAGAGCACAAGTGGGAACAGGAGCGGGGCTGGGGATGGTGGTGGGGGAGAGGGAGAGGGAGAAGCAGACTCCCTACTCAGCAGGGAGCCCGATGTGGGGCTTCATCCCAGGACCTTGAGATCACGACCCGAGCCGAAGGCAGATGCTTAACTGACTGAGCCACCCAGGCGCCCCATCTATTCAGTATACATGAAAAGAATTTACCTTGTTCTACCAGGATAGCGCTTCTTGGTGTTAAATTGTTACCAGTGCCCAGACGACATTGAGCCCTTAGTGCTTACAGAGTGTAACATCTCATTTATTCCACATAAACAGGTAATAGAGCTATTTACATAAATAACTGAAACTTATTATTTTTACGTATTAAGACTTTCTATTAGAGCCACTTTTAATGAATTTATCAACATGTTAGTAATGATTTTCAGTCATTACAATAGATATTATTTATTCTTCTAGGTATGTTATTATTCTCAAGATTATTCTGATGTAAGGTTGTTTGTCCCTATATACAATTCCCCTAAACAATTGTGCTTTTACTTTCTTGGATTTAATTTTCTGGTTTTACCTACTTTCTACCCGTCCTAGTGGTCTCTTCTAGGTGATATTACCAAGGGGCAACAATTGCTTCTTTCCCTCTATTGGTAGCTTCTAAAATACTGTGCAGTTAGATGTAAAAGAGACTCAGTGTTTAAGAGAGAGATTAGGTACATCTCCTGACGTGAGGCGTGTGGACTGTGACGCCTGTGACGATCCCACTGCTCTGACTTCTCAATGACGGAGAATCTGTTTCTCAGGACTACTGACCTTTTGAGAAATGGATATTGCAAATAATGAAAAATTTTTAGTGACTTTACTATTCTTAATTTTAAGGAGTTCCGGAAAGATAACATGCATTTCCTTAGAGCCCTGTGGCTTAATTTTTCTTTTTTTTTAATTAAATGCCCTAGAAAATCTGTAACAGTTATTTGCTCCTTTAAGTTCTGGCCACTACTAGAAGGGTCCAGACTTTGATGCATTCTAATTGAACTCTGATAGCTTCCAAAGTATTGTTTCAAATAGGAGCCTGATTCCTTTCAGATACAGTATTTTATGCTATGAAAATCAGTGGTTTCAAACTTGGTGATGTATCAGAGTTTCCCAGGAAGTGTTTCAGAAAAGCATATTTTCTCTAGAGTTTTATTTTTTTATTTTTATTTTTTTATTTTTATTTTTTAAAGATTTTATTTATTTATTTGAGAGAGAGAGAATGAGAGAGAGCACGAGCGGGGAGAGGGTCAGAGGGAGAAGCAGACCCCCCGCTGAGCAGGGAGCCCGATGTGGGACTCGATCCTGGGACTCCAGGATCATGACCTGAGCTGAAGGCAGTCGCTTAACCAACTGAGCCACCCAGGCACCCTTCTCTAGAGTTTTAATTTGTCAATTTTGGGATAGGACCCGGAGCACATATATTTTTTTTAATTTTTTTTTTTTAAAGATTTTATTTATTTGAGAGAGAGAGAAACAACGTGAGAGGGGAGAGGGTCAGAGGGAGAAGCAGGCTCCCCGCCGAGCCAGGAGCCCAATGCGGGACTCGATCCCAGGACTCCAGGACATGACCTGAGCTTAAGGCAGTCGCTTAACCAGCTGAGCCACCCAGGCGCCCCCAGAGCACATATATTTTTAACCAGCTCCCCAAGTAAGGATAAAGCCAGCCAGGGATGAAAACGAGTGTGGTGAACACTGTATACATTATGTACATACTCCCTCGTGTGGATGGACGGAGTGGGGTGCATCTGTGGATCACACACTGTCTACCTTCCAGTGCTATCTAGACGCCTCTGTCATTGAGATAATTCAGCCTGAGTGCTTACGTGTGCGTGTGTGCGTAGAGCAGAAGAGAGCAAGAATTCTCCTCGGAGCTTGGAAGGAGAGCTAAGAAGAAAAAGACAGTGGTATGCCTCTTCTCTCACACACACATTCGAAAGTGCAAACACCCCGCAAGGTCTGTATCTTAAGTAATAAGCAGTCGTGAGTAGTAATGCCATTAGGAGGGAGTCGCTTTAAGAGAGGCTTGGGGATTTGGGGCAGAGAGGATGTTGGGGGAGGAGGGGCTTTGGCACCAGTAGCGGAGCTGGAAGGACCCTAGAGACACAGTCGCGTTGCTGTCTTCTCCACGCTTTGGTCTCTCGGCCGTGACCCCCCATCTCTGTGACTGGGGTGCAGCGGTTACTGCAACAGTTCAAGTGTTCGGGAAGTTCTGTTTTTCTTGTCAATGAAAACTAAGCTCTGGGTTTTTTTCCTCCCTCCTTCTTTCAGATCCCGGTCTCCAGAATCTCCCCCATGCCTTTTCCTACATCGCAGGTCTCTCCCAGGGCTCGTTTTCCAGTCTCCATCACTAGTCCTAACAGAACAGGAGCCAGAACTCTTGCAGACATCAAAGCAAAAGCCCAGCTGGTCAAAGCACAGAGGGCGGCCGCCGCCGCAGCGGCCGCTGCCGCCGCCGCCGCAGCGTCAGTTGGAGGGACCGTTCCAGGACCTGGCCCCGGGGGCGGACAAGGCCCCGGAGAGGGCGGTGACAGCCAAACCGCTGGAGGAGGGAGGCCAGACTCAGACCGAGGCCGCGAACCTGGAGAGGGCCCCACCCTGGAGTTGGCAGGAACTAGAAGCGGGGGAGGTCCGAGAGAGCTTTTACCCTGTGGGCCAGAGACTCAGCCCCAGTCTGAGACCAAGGGCCCCGAGCAGGCACGGCCTCCTGGTGTCTCTGGAGCACAACTACAGCAAACCCCCTCGGTGCCTCCAACCTCTGCCAGCGGTGGAGCCGGCGCAAGGGCCCCCTCCCCAGCCCGCACTAACGCGCCCCCACCAGCCGTAGGGAAGCCGGCTAACGAACCCCCGCACCCCCCCAGGGCAGCAGCCGCAGTGGCCTCTCTCCCCCACCCGCAAGGCCCCGGGACCTGCAGACAGGAGAAGGCGCCTTCTGCTCCGGCGGCTTCCGCTCTCATCTCAGGTGCCTCCCCACCTGTTCGTTTCGCAGCCGATGGCACAGTCGAGCCCAGAGCAGGTTCTGGTAGGAATATGCCAGACCCTTCGGCCTCAGCAGAGACAACCGCTAGTACTTCAGCGGCTGGGACTCCCTCTCCTTTAACATCGTTGTTGACCGCAGCCGCTTTAGAAAAGCTTCCTGTACCCCAGGTCGGTGTGACTGTAGCGCCTCCGGGATCAGCTCCGTCCTCGAGCACTTTGCCAGTAGCTTCTAGCCTTAAAACTCCAGGAACTTCTTCAAATTTGAATGGACCCATGCCAAGGCCGAGCTCTAGTATCCCTGCGAATAACCCTTTGGTCACTCAGCTGCTTCAGGGCAAAGATGTTCCCATGGAGCAAATTCTGCCTAAACCTCTCACCAAAGTTGAAATGAAAACTGTTCCACTGCCCACGAAAGAGGAGCTGGGGACGGGAGCGCTCACCGGCGCCGGCGCCACAGAAGACAGCGTCAGAGAGGAAGGGGGTGAGAGGCAGTCCCACCTGGCTCTGCAGCAGCTGGGGAAGGCCTTGCAGAGTAAGCAGCTCCCCCAGGTTCCAAGACCCCTTCAGCTCTTTTCAGGTAAGGAACTGAGGGACTCTAGCATTGACACCCACCAGTACCAGGAAGGACTAAGCAAAGCCACCCAAGAGCAGATCCTTCAGACTCTCATCCAAAGGGTTCGGAGGCAGAACATTCTCCCATTTGTGCAGCCCTCCCAGTTCAACTTCGCTCACTCAGGTTTCCAGTTGGAAGACATCTCCACAAGCCAGAGGTTCATGCTGGGTTTTGCTGGCAGAAGGACATCGAAGCCTGCCATGGCAGGTCACTACTTACTTAACATTTCCACCTATGGCCGGGGTTCAGAGAGCTTTAGGAGGACCCATTCTATAAACCCTGAAGACCGTTCGTGTCTAAGTAGCCCCACGGAGGCCTTGAAAATGGGGTACACAGACTGTAAAAATGCAACAGGAGATAGTAGCAGTGGCAAAGAAGAAGATACGGATGAGGAAAGTACCAGTGATGAGCAAGAACCCATCGTGGTGAAGGAGGAGCCCCAGGCTGCCCAGGGTCCTGGCAGGTGTGAAGCAGGTTCGGGGCCCCACAGTAGAGAAGCCCTATCCACCAACGATTGTTTAGCAAAAAAGAATGTGAAGGCGGAGACACCAGTGCATGAGCAAACCACTTTAAGCAAGGAGAATTACCTGTTCGCGAGAGGCCAAACATTTGATGAAAAGACCCTAGCCAGAGATTTTATTCAGGCAGCACAGAAACAAATGGCTCATGCAGTGAGAGGCAAGACGATGCGTAGCAGCCCTGAGCTTTTCAATTCTACTGCTCTTCCTCTGACCGCAGACAGTCCCACCCATCAGCCTCTCCTCCTCCCACCACTGCAGACCCCAAAGCTGTATGGAAGCCCCACGCAGATCGGGCCAAGCTATAGAGGCATGATCAATGTCTCCACCTCGTCCGACATGGACCATAACTCTGCTGTCCCGGGGATGCCTGACTGTAGCCAGGTGGCTAGCAATGTAGGTGATGTCATGTCCTTTTCGGTGACTGTCACTACCATCCCTGCTAGCCAAGCGATGAATCCCAGCAGCCATGGCCAGACCATTCCTGTTCAGGCCTTTCCTGAAGAGAACAGCATAGAGGACACACCTTCGAAATGTTACTGCCGATTGAAAGCCATGATCATGTGCAAGGGGTGTGGAGCATTCTGCCACGATGATTGCATTGGCCCCTCGAAACTGTGTGTCTCCTGCCTTGTCGTTCGGTAACGAGACTAGAAAGAGAACACGCTGTAAAGGAGGCAGGGAGGGAAGGGTTGATGAGATGTGTTTTTTGCGTCCTTTCGGAATCACAGAAATAAATAAGTAGGTTTCAATTGTCTTAAGAGACAGACGTTACTTAATCAGGAATACAGAGTACAGATCTTATATTTTAGAGGAAGAGCACCTTGTATAGTAAGTCTAGGTCAAGCAAGACTTTGTGAATTTGTGACAAGTTTGCACTTACAAAATCATGTAAATATGTCACATTTTGTTTTAACATTGTTTTCCCAAGTGTTTAGGTAATGATGTATTTGAATTCAGATTTATGTTCCACTTCACGTGACTCTGAGAAAAGTTTAATGCCATGCATGGTTAAAGGAAGCTGTCTTTCTTCTCTCCTTTCCTAAGAGGCCAGGAAAAGGAAGGAATGAAGGAATGGTCTGGAGAAATGACCATTCAAGCTGATTATGTCATGATGGTCTGACTGCAGGCTTTACTTAGATTATTCAGCCTTGGCGGGATTTGGATTCAGGGTTTACTCAGTCCCTTTACCTTAGACAGAACCTTCTTAAGTTCAAATTTTTGATACTGTATTAATTTCATAGGTAGTAATTCAGACTCTGAAAGCTCTTGACCTGGTTCTTGGCTTCCACAAACCAATACTGTTGCCAAGCTCTCTGCTTGCGCTTTGTGGCCCCCTGCCCTCAAGGCCCCCTGCCCTGCCCTGAGACCGTGAACGTGGCCCACGAAGGGTGTGCCAGCCCAGGCCCCTGCTGTTAGCTGAGCCTGTGCCGGGCAGCAGTTCCAGCAGTAACATCCGGGTACCTGGTCAGTCATGGGAGCTTACAAACAGGTGTGAGATGCTAGTAGAGCAGTAACAAAAAATGTTAGCGATGGGGTGATTTGAACTCTGTGTTTTGTTGGGCAAGGGAGTAAAAAAAAGTGCAGAAACTATTAAACTGAACATAACGGACTTTGGAAAACGATTTTTAACCCTAGAAACAAGGTAGCCTCTCTTTTCCTCTTCTTGCCCAACCCTGTTCCCTAATGTTCTGTAGTCCGCTGTTGTGCAGGAGGGAAAGCTCCTTGTTGCCACATTTGCCCGTTCTGTTTAGCCTGTTTTGACCTCCCAGGCATCTGAGGAGTGTGGAATAATCTTACTAGATACTACTTTGAACAGAACGTGTGCACACAGACATACACAGTAAAAGTTAGACACTTCTCCTGTTCTGGAAGATACGTCCTCTGTTTTGGATTACTGCTTTCTATGCACTAGAAATTTCTAATGTAAAGGGGCTTCAGTAAATGGCTAAGGAAACATCTAGAAAGGAAGAGAAGTTAGCTCCAAAGTTTTGTTGCTTGTTTTGTTGATTCTTTTTTGTTTCCTTTGTTGTTGTTTTTTAAATCTTGTCACTAGTGACTGAAGAGTTTTTGAGTACATATATTTAGGTCATGGTTAAAGAACATTAAAATAAATCTACAATTTATCAGAATTTGGTATTAAGGAACCGGGTATTGTCAATATGCATCATGCATATTGATTTTAAGTTTTCCTAATTTCAAGTGTGTAAAGTAAAAATACTACTGCAACCTAGTACACTTAGTATTCAGGATGTGATATTGACCATATGCAGAACAGAGTAACTTGTTAAGTCACATTCCAGATTAGGAGAAAGTAGACAGTAATACTCTTTGCTCTTCCCCATTCTGTTACCCATTCTTCACCCCACATTATACATGCTTTTAATACTTTTGAACCCCATAAGAAACTTAATACTTCACTGTTTTTCAGTTTTTGCTTCTGTTACTTCTTGTGGCTCAAGGCGAATACAGGATTAATATCTCTGTTCTAGTTTCAGCCGAGACAATAGGATGTCCGCCTAATTTCCCCTTTTCTTCCGGCACACACACAAGGATCCAGGGATAAGGAGTAAGTTCTCTAGCCAAGATCCAGGAAGAAACAAAAATGGTTCAGTTCCCCAAACTTTCAGTACTCTGTGTAATCCAAGGGCAGGGGCTAAAAGGACCTATTGCTGGTTAAAACTCTGTGCTCAGTTTCCTCACTCCCCATGTTCAGTGCCAGGACTGAGGGCTGGTCTGTGTGCTGGAAGTGCCTGAGTATTTCAGAACTAACCCCATGCTAAACATGAATTACCAATTTGGATTGATCAAAGTGAACTTTCTTCTTTGCACCTTTCCTGTCGTAGGAAGTCCCTCCTCCATGGTTCCCGTAATCTGAGTTTGGACAGACTAACCAGGAGAGGAGGAAAGGAGAGGAGGAAAGGGATCAGGGATTTTCAAGTCCATTTGGAGAGCAAACCGTATCGTGCCTCTTCTTCTTGACCAAGGCTCTTGCAGATAGGTCCTAAGCATTATTATTCCCCAGATTCTCTTAACAAATGATACTCAGCTAAAAAAATATTTGCATTTATGAATGTCCCTGAGACAGGATATGTCAACTAGGTACACTGCTTCAGTCTTGACAAAATGAGAGGATAGGTTCTCTCGGCTTGGTAGTAAATTGAATACAGTCCGTTCGTCAGTTTGTTTCAACACAGTGGTTTCAGGTAGAAAGTCATTCATTTTAAGAGCTGAACAGAAAAACAACAGCAACAATCCAAACACATTAACAATACAATTTGGCCCTTTTGAAAATGAAGCAGTAGGAACAAGAAAAATCTTTATATTATTGAGAGCATGGTACTCCAATACCTTTAAAGCAGTTTTTATTTTAGGTTTTCGGAGTTGCTTTACCTTTCAGTTCAATCTGAAAGGTTGCTAATCAATGCTAACCTTTTTTTTTTTTTTTTTAATGGTATTTAGTTGCACTATTTCCAGTGACTAGTCAGGCATTATGCCTGATGCTTATGCCTCCAGGGTATGCTTCTCGAGCCTTCAGATACCTTCCATTGTAGGTCACATTGGGGAGATAGCATTAACAATAAATATGTCATCTCAGTCTTAATGACTGTTCTGAGTTGTCTAGTAGAGAAGGCTCCCTGAATCTTAAGAAATTCGATAAAAATTCTCCATCCTATTAAACAACCTGGGGTTGTTCACCCTACTATTCCTTAACCCCTATGCTCAAGATTCTGAAACTATCTGTGGTATCCCATGGAACATTTCTAAGAATAAGATCTGGCAAATGGGACATTTTTCTTGAAGAAGGGGAAGCATACTTGCGTGGGCTGGGAAGGCACCCAGATGTAGGTGTTAGGAATTATCTCAGATTTAAATAGCCAAAGGAGGACCTCCTTGCCTTCCCGGTGAAGGTGTAAATTCATACATATTGATGACTTGACAGTTAACCATCCTAATTGCTTATTATTGCCTTTCTCCACCTTAGAGCCCTTAAAGAACTCTTGGGTAAAATTATTTGTTATAATGAGGGGTTCTTCTCTGGTCATTACACCACTATTTATTTCTAGAACTCACTGTCAGTGAACAGTGCCAGGGTTTTCTCTGTGACCTGGAGGTTTCACTTCACAGCAAAGAGGGAAGAGTCCCCGTTGCATTACAACACAATGTGCTAAGTAAAAAACTTGGCCAACGGTAGTTTTCAGCTCAATTTATAGAATAGTCCAAAGAGACTGAGAAACATGATAATAGGCAGGGATCTTTTCCTACCATGTTTCAATACCTACGTACCTATTGAAAGGGAACAATAGGTAAAACATTTCCTAAAGTTGAAGTAAGAGCTTCATAGATTCTTGGTTACTTTATTTTTTTTAATGCTTTACATTTGATACAACTATTAAAGATCAATTTTAAAAAAATAGCTTTCCAGTAATATATTTTAAGTAATATATATTTTAATATCTATGTAAAAAGTGACAGTGGAAGACTTTGAATTTCTCATATATGGTATGTTTATGTAGGACCTCACTGTTAAGGCACAAATTATTACAAAGGAAGTTACTCTAAAGACACTCAGATTATTTCCGAAAAATGCAATAAGGGGAATAGTTTTGGAGTTTATTTTTTATTTTAAAAGAAAATCGACTTATTTACCACGAGCTATTTTTTTTCTTCTGGCTTATAAGGTTTGTACAGACTGGTTTGGTAAATGCTAAACTTTTGTGTCTTTTGCCTTTTTAAAGGAATTGTTAACATTGGAATTGAGGGTATGTACAGAGAAGTTGGTGTCAACACCATTTAAAAAGTCATATTTTTTCACAAATATAGAAAAATCATTTTACATAAGAATTTTAAGTATTTGCAATAAATATATGTATATAGATTGTATGTATTCATATATTCTTATTTTTCATTTTATTATTAAGTAAAAGATAATTAAAGTGAAAATAAAAACCTTGGAGTTTTTGGTGACTCTTGAGGTCTGACATCGTCTGAGAGCGGTGCGGGTTAAGGGCCCTCAGCTGTTCCCTTATATCACCATTGCAAGGTTACCGCAGATTGTGTAGAAGAGTCAAAATGAGGAATTTGGTGATAAACAAATCAGGGTAGCGTATTTCTTTCAGAACTCTAGTAAAAATATTAAATATGCCTAATCCGTCTGTCTCTGTTTTCACCCTTGAACTGTTCTCTCTCTTAACCATGGGATGTTACTGGGAATGTTAAAAACAGACAAACACAAAAACATGGTGCATTCTTTTTTTTTTTTTTTAAGATTTTATTTATTTATTTGACAGAGAGAGACACAGCGAGAGAGGGAACACAAGCAGGGGGAGTGGGAGAGGGAGAAGCAGGCTTCCCGCGGAGCAGGGAGCCCGATGTGGGGCTCGATCCCAGGACCCCGGGATCATGACCCGAGCCAAAGGCAGACGCTTAACGACTGAGCCACCCAGGTGCCCCCCTCTTTTTTTTTTTTTAATGTGCCCACTGTTTGCTTCTAAAACAAAGAATGGTAAGAAAATATCTCAGGGGTGAAAATAGGTTTTTCTTTACCAGCAGTGGTTAATAATTCATTAGCAAACATTCACTGCCACCACCTTGCAGGCAGTAGGAGTATGTGAAGAAATAATTTCATGAAGATAATCGAAAACTTGTTTTCTGTTTCCCAGTTCTTCTCTGAGAAGTGAGTTTCCTAACCAGTTCTGTATCCTTCCTGATGAGTCTGAGAGGGAGTTTCCTAACCAGTTTTAGGTCCTTCTTGATTGATCCGGAGAGCTAGAAGAGCTAGGAGAACTTTGATTTTGATCTCCAAAGTGTCAGGAAGGGCATTTATGCAAATGAGGACTGAGCCAGTTACTAGGAGAGCTTAACTGTCCATGGTCCCAACCTACGATAGCCTGGAATCCTGCTGTTCAAGAGATTTTGTGGTTGCAAATACTTGGTTTTAGGATCTGATTGAAGGAGCCAAACACTACCTAGATAATCTTTGGAAGTAAAGGTATCCGGCCCATTCTTTAAATACAGATTTATTGATGAAATAAAAAATAAGGTCAGAACTTCACGAATGTATCTTAGTGACCCATGAAACTCACTTTTTATTCTAGTTCCCTAGTTCTCCCCATAATTACTCAGCCATGATTATTTTCACTGATAAAAATAGCATATTTTGGAAATTAATAAGGATACATAGAATGCCTTTTAAAAAATCGCTTTGTTATTTTTCAAAAATTGAAATTTCAAACATCGGGGTTGCCCAAAGACGTTGAAGATCGATTACCAGTCCAAGAGAACAGCATTCTAAATCTTTGCTGAAAATATTCTTTACTAAAGGAAATTTCTTATGTCTCAGGGAACATCTGCATCCTTACAATTCCCATATATAATAGGAGTGAAAGTGAAATATTTCAATGTGTGTGAACCAGCCCATTGTGGCAATTTCCAGAAACCACCCCCCGTCCGCCGTTCATAGTACATATTTGTAATTATTTAAATGGGCCTCCTACCTCGCTGGAAGTGAAATTCATATTCAGGTTAATGACACAGGGGCCTAAACGTATAGTTGATAGGCAGTTGAATGAGAAAGAGCAGTATACTAGAACACAACTTCAACTTGAATCCCCAGCTGTCCTTTATTTACATCACAGTCCAGAAACCTGTGTTCGATGCTTTTGACGCCATTGACCATAAGTGGTCTTAAGAAATAAGATTTTGCATAACGTTTCTAGCTGGTTTTGTGTACAAATCCTGTTGTTCACTAATTCGTCTCTTTCTCGGAGCACCTACTATGTGCTAAGCACTGTACTAAGGTTCAGGTTCTGCAAGGGTAAACAAAAGCAGCCACGTAATTGTAAAAGGTCTTCCTAACGTAGTAGCCATGCAGCATGTGTCTAGTTCAGGGCTCAAGGAGTATTGTATGCTACATATTTCCCAAGACATGATGGAAATTTAAGTGTAAATGAGTTACGGAAGGGAACCATTTGAGGCACTGGGTGAAACCCAGTGGCAAAACATGAAGCAAGAACGGAAAGGCATTGCCCCTAGGTGAAATAACAATGTGGAAATGAAAAGTCATGTTAGTAAAATTTACCTTTTCTGAAAACAATCATTGGAAGATGTAGAATTCTTTTTTTTTTTTTTAAGATTTTATTTATTTGACACACAGAAAGAAGGAGAGAGCTAGCACAAGCAGCGGGTGTGGCAGGCAGGGGAGAAGCAGGCTCCCTGCTGAGTAAGGAGCCCGATGTGGGGCTCGATCCCAGGACCTTGGAATCATGACCTGAGCCGAAGGCAGCTGCTTAACTGACTGAGCCACCCAGGGGCCCCCAGAAGATGTAGAATTCTTAATAGAAACTTCAGGAAATTTCTTTCTTTTTTTTTTTTTTTTTAAGATTTATTTATTTATTTGACAGAGAGACAGCGAGAGAGGGAACACAAGCAGGGGGAGTGGGAGAGGGAGAAGCAGGCTTCCGGCCGAGCCAGGAGCCCGATGTGGGACTTGATCCCAGGATCCTGGGATCATGACCTGAGCCGAAGGCAGACGCTCAACGACTGAGCCACCCAGGCGCCCCAAACTTAAAGAAATTTCTTGGTAACGTCTCAGTTGAAGAAAGAATCCCTTTCAATTAATTCTGGTGAGTGCATCTGGAAAGATGCTATAATCTTAACTAACCTTTTCTAATAACTGTTAGGTAGATAATGCAGCCTACTTGTCACTGATGTTTAAACCCACAAGAAGCTTAAGGGAATTGAAACTAAACCTTGATTTTTATCTTGTAGTCTGGTGAGAATGAAGTGTATCCCTTTATTTTATATTGTTAAAGAGATGTTGTATCCCTGTTTTTTCTCCATAATGGATAAAATTAGTGTTCTAAAGTTTTTATTCTAATACTGTAGAATTGGCTCCCCCACCCCATCTCTAAGTCACAGAACTTGAATTACAAGAAACTTCAGCAGGATCCTAGCCTTTTTTAGTGGCCTAAATTCCCAATTCTTTGAGAATTTCTGGTAAAAAAAAAAAAAAAAAGTTTTTAAAGGATAAATCGTTGTATTTTGTTAGTGCTTATTCTTGAATTTTCCTTACCATTTATCATTAACTTGGATTGTTGGATTTGCAACTCAAATTCTGCATGCCAAAATATCCATATTCACCTTTCAGTCCAAGAGGTATTTGGTATATTCCACCGTGAAGTGTCTCAACTTTGTCCAGGAAGTAGGAGGGTGGGTATCCTATATTTTCCTAATACTTGGTGGCCTTAAACAGATTATTGGGTTTCTTTTATCGAGACTGTATGAACCAAGGAATCTCTATACCTCCATGGAGCTCTCAGTCTTAACCGATAAAGGTCATCCCTAGAAAGACTTCCTTATAACAGGAAGGAGGGACTGGGCCTGGAAGGGAGAGCCAGAGATGATCAGGCTGTGGAGATGGGCTATGACCAGATGGTCGGTTCTCCTGAAGAATAACTTCCAACTCAATGTTCCTGGTTCTTCAAACTCAAAAGAGGCTAAAGGGAAATAAAAAACACTGATTTCCATCTTGACTGCAAAACCCAGAGAATGCCTAGGGAAGAAGAAAGGTAAACCCAAGATTGGATTTAAAAATAGGTTTAAGTAAACTTTCAGTTATTCTTAACTTACTCTTTTACGAAAAATTTTTTAAGGTTTTGGGTTCATATAATGTTAAATTGCCATGATTAGAACATGGAATTTGATTTGAGATATTTTATGGGCTAAGTGATGGTTTTCTATTGAATTATCTAGTGGCAGCTTTTGCTGCTGATCAGAATTTAGGGTTGTGCACCTGTGTCTGTTAAATAATGTCAATGTTGCTCATAAACACTATTAAGCCAACTTGAGTCAACACTTAATTTTATTAACTTTAATCATGGATCCTCTTCTTAAATACTTAAAATTTAGATTAACCCAATAAGAAAGCAATGCATTAAATGTTATCAAAATATTTGAAGATATTTTAGAACTATTATTTTACACACAGCCTATTTCCTTTCTATGGAAAGTGTGGTACAAAAAAGTTTTACTTTTTTACTTTCTTTCCAAAAGCCCATGTCTGATGTTTTCAGATACCTAGAGCTTAGAAATGATAGAGTTGGACTTTGGCCCTAAGTCAGCAATTCCTCATTTTAGGTTTTCAGGCAATAGCAACTTGAAGACATGGGTCGTGACCCCAACTGAACTTATATGTAATCAATTAACACAAACTTTAAATTAATGAAACTCTTGCAGAGTCTCATATTTGGTTTCCCCTTTGTTGCATAAGGAGATAGATCTGGGCTGGGAAGGACCTGAAAATTTGTTCTTTGATAATAAACTACTGGTTGAAGGACAAGTTCTTATTAATTCATAAAATTCATAGAATCCGTGAAAGATCTCAAGTACATGACTAGTGAAACTCTAGAAATTAAAAACCTTTCTCTTAGCCATAAGTGCTATGACCTGTTTTTTTAAAGCCCATCTTAATCCTGTGACTCATTGCATCACACCTTAAAACTTGCACCAGCACCAGGAGAAATCAGAATGGAAGAAATGACCTTGTGCTGGTCTTGTTCACTCTAAAATCTTTGTGCACATAGGCCTTAGCACTTTGACAGATGAAACTCTGCCTTTTAGCTCCCTCTCACTATCGTCTTTATTCCTCTCACTTTTAGACTGTTCCTTGTACTGGTTGTATAAAACTACCTTCCTCAGAATTGAATGTATAATGTTTCTGCACATGGGCAAATTGTATTTTAATGACTCATTTAAGTTGAATAAAGGCATACAGTTTTACTCTAGCGACTGTGCCTTCTCTTTTCCAAAGAAACCAGATACCATGTTGAATGACTTACCTGTTTGTTGCTCCTTTTCTTGCACCTGATTACACAATTATCCCTGGGTCCTGGCTAAATTTGGGCACTACAGAAAGTGCCAGTCTCTAAGCAACACTCGAAGGGGCTTAAAGAATTGAACAAGAGCCAAAAAGCATGTGTTGTGCATTTCAAGAATAACAAGGAAACCTATACTACAAAGCCGCAGTAATCAAAGCAGTGTGGTAATGGCATGAGGACAGACCTACAGACCAAGAAAGTAGAACAGAGAGCCCAGAAATAAACCTTCACATATATGATCAAATGATTCTTGACAAGGGTTCCAAGACTAGTCAATGAAAAAAGGGCAGTCTTCAATAAATGTTGTTGGCAAAACTTGATATCCACATGCAAGAGAATGAAATTGGACCCTTACCCTACACCATACACAAAAATTAACTCAAAATTGATCTAAGACCTAAACATTGACAGCTAAAAATATAAAACCCTTCTTAGAAGAAAATTAGGAAAGCTTCATAATTTGATTTGACAGTGATTTCTGGGATTTGCCAAAAGCACAGGCAACAAAAGAAAAAAATAGATAAATTGGATTTCATTAAGAACTAAAAACTTGGTAAAAACAAACAAACCTAAAACTGAAAACTTCTACATCAGAGGACATTATTCATAGTGAGAAGGCAGCCCACAGAATGGAGAAAATATTTGCAAATCATGTATCTACAAGAAATATTGAGAATATATAAGGAACTACAGCTCGACAACAAAAGAACAACCAATTAAAAAAATGAGTGAAGGACTAGAATAGATATTTCTATAGAGTAGATATACACAGACGGACAATAAGCATGTGAAAAGCTGCTAAAGATCCCTAACCACCGGGAAAATGCAAACCAAACCACAATGAGACAACTTCATACCCATTAGGATAGCTATCAAAACAAAATAAAACAAAACATGGGGCACCTGGCTGGCTCAGTCAGTAGAGCATGCGACTCTTGATCTCAGGGTCGTGAGTTCAAGCCCCATGTTGGGAGTGGAGTTTACTTTAAAAAAAAAATATATATATATATATATGATCGAGTGATTTTTTTTTTTTAAGATTTTATTTATTTATCTGACAGAGAGACAGCGAGAGAGGGAACACAAGCAGGGGGAGTGGGAGAGGGAGAAGCAGGCTTCCCGCTGAGCGGGGAGCCGGATGTGGGGCTCGAACCCAGGACCCTGGGATCATGACCTGAGCTGAAGGCAGATGCTTAATGACTGAGCCACCCAGGTGCCCCTGATCAAGTGATTTTTGACAAGGGTTTCAAGACTAGTCAAGTCCAAGTAAACTAGAGTTTATTTTTAAAAAATTTATATATATATGATATATATATAGTTTATATAATATATATATAAATGTGTTTATTTTAAAAAATTTATATATATATATGATCAAGTGATTCTTGACAAGGGTTCCAAGACTAGTCAATATATATATGTGTGTATATATATATATATACACATACACACACACACACAAGAAAATAACAGTGTTGGCAAGGATGTAGAGAAATTAGAACCCGTGTGCATCGCTGGTGGAAATGTGAAATGGCTCTACTGCTGTGGAAAACAGTAGGGCAATTTCTCAAAACAGAAGTACCATATGATCCAGCAATCTCACCTCTGGCTATATACCCCAAAGAAATGAAAACAGGGACTTGAACAGATATTTGTTCCTCAATGGTCATAGCAACATTATTTATAATAGCTAAAAGGTGAAACCACCCAAATGTCCATCAACGAATGGCTAAACAAAATGTGATATACTTGGAATATTATTCAGCCTTAAAAAGAAATGAAATTCTGACACACACTACAACATGCATGAACCTTGAAGGCATTGTGCTAAGTAAAATAGCCAGACACAAAAGGATAAATATCGTATGATTCCACTATACAGTATACCTAAAGTAGTCAAATTCATAGAGAAATTAGAATGGTGGTTGACAGTGACTTGGGAGTAGAGAAGATTGGGAGTTTGTGTTTCAAGTTCAGGAGATGGATGGTAGTGTGGTTGCAACATTTGGAATGTACTTAATGCTACAGCACTGCACACTTAAAAATGTTTAAAATGGTAAATGTTATGTATATTTTACCACAAATTTTAAAAAAATATTTCAGGGCACCTGGGTGGCTCAGTTGCTTAAGTGACTGCCTTCAACTCAGGTCATGATCCTGGAGTCCCAGGACCGAGTCCTGTGTCGGTCTCCCTGCTCAGCAGGGAGCCTGCTTCTCCCTCTGACTCTCCCCCGTCTCGTGCTCTCTCTCTCTTTCTCTCTCTCAAATAAATAAATGAAATCTTAAATATATATATATTTATTTCAGAGAGAGAGAGAGGCGTGTGTGCCCATGTGCGTGAGCAGAGAGGGGCAGAGGGAGAGGGAGAAAGAATCCTTGAGCAGGCTCCCCACTGAGCATGGAGCCTGAATCGGGCCCCATCCCAGGACCCTGAGATCATGACCTGAGCCAAATCAAGAACCTGTTGCTTAACTGATTGAGCCACCCAGGTGCCCTGTTTTACCACAATTTTTTTTTTAAAGATTTTATTTATTTGAGAGAGAGCACGAACAGGGGGCGGGGGGTGGGGAAGGGCAGAGGCAGAGGGAGAAGCAAACTCCCTGCTGAGCAGGGGGCCAGACTTCGGGGCTGGATCCCAGGACCCCGGGATCATGACCTGAGCCAAAGGCAGACACTCAACTGACTGAGCCACCCAGGCGCCCCTTACCACAAATTTTTAAAAAGGAGCCTCAAAAGTGGATTAAAAAAATAAGACTTGCCTAACATTTTCTTTTCTGAGCAACCTGAGAAGATTAATTTAAAAGTAGTGGTTTTTTTGCAGGGGTGGGGGTGGGCACCAGGGTGGCTTAGTGGGTTAAGCCACTGACTCTTGATCTTGGCTCAGGTCATGATCTCAGGGTCACAGGATCAAGCCCCACCTTGGGCTCCACTCTCAGCACAGCATATGCTTGAGATTCTCCTCTCTCTCTCCTCTGCCCCCCCCCCCTTACCCCTTCTCCCTGCTCCTGCTTGCACTCTCTCTCTAAAATAAATAAATAAAAATCTTTAAAAAGTAGTTTTTGGGGTGCCTGGTCGGTGAAGCATGCAACTCTTGTCCTTGGGGTTGTGAGTTCAAGCCCCATTTTGAATGTAGAGCCCACTTATAAAAATTAATTTAAATAAATAAAGTTTTGTTTAAGAAAATGCAGAACCTAAAGTCCACCAGTGGAATTAAGAAAAACCCCGTAGCACTAAAGAAACTGGTAATGTTGGATGGTTAGAAGAAGCCATGTGTCTTTGAGGGAAGCAGAGCTCTTATTAGAGTCCTCGCCGTGCAATGACTCAGCAAATTGTCCTTGATCTAAGAAATTACAGCTGAGAGTGGAACCAAATTCAACATTTTAGTATAGCCAGGAACCCAGGCCGTAGCATCAGAGTTGAAGATTACCAGAACGTTCCAGGAACCGATGGCAACGAGGAGTGAGTACCTTTTGAAAGTAGCAAACCATTAACCATCCTTCTCCCTCATATTAAGCAATTCTAGTGAAGAGTAGAGTTCTTGGAGTGGATATCTTTGCTGATCTGCGAGGTAAAAACGTATTTCATTTTAAAGTTTGCCTTTAAAAAAATTTTAGTCCAACATCTCTTTATATGAGCTATTTGTTTCTTGTGAATTTTCTGATCAGGACTTTTGTCAGGTTTTCTACTGGCATGTTCCTTTTTTTTTTTTTTTTTTTTTTAATGACTTCTAAATGTTCTTCCTACAGTAAAGATATTAGTCTTTTGCAATGTGTGTTGCATGTATTTTTCCTAATTTTTCCATGTCTCCCATTCTTGTTTATAATCTGTTTTGCCACACAGAAACTCTTAAATTGAAATTCAATTGTTTTCCTCTAAGATTTTTGTTTTCGAGATGCCTGGGAGGCTCAGTCCTTAAGCCTCTGCCTTTGGCTCAGGTCATGAGCCCAGGGTCCTGGGATCAAGCCCCCCGTCGGGCTCCCTGCTCAGTGGGAAGCCTGCTTCTCCCTCTCCCACTCCCCCTGCTTGTGTTCCCTCTCTCGCTGTGTCTCTCTCTGTCAAATAAATAAATAAAGTCTTTAAAAAAATAATAAAAAATTAAAAATCGTTAAAAAAAAAGATTTTTGTTTTCATGATATACTTAAGAAGCCCTTATACATTGATTATAAAAACATTTAACAACCCCCCTTTTTTAATTCTTCTATAGTTAAAATTTTTTAAATTATATATATATCCTCTCTCTCTTAAGTAAGGTCTATGCGCAACGTGGGGCTTGAACTCATGTCCCCAAGATCAAGAGTCCCATGCTCTATTGACTGAGCCACCCAGGCACCCCCAACATGGGGCTTGAACTCAAGACCCTAAGATCAAGCGTCGCACATTGCGCTGACTGAGCCAGTCAGGTGCCCGATTTTGTATTAATTTTTGTATATAGTGAGAGGAACAAATCAAAGTTCTTTTCTTTCCTTGTTGATATCCAATTGTTCTCACATTAAAAGACACACTGAATGACTTTCATATCTCTGTTGAAAATCAATTGTCCATATATGTGTGAGTCTATTTTTAGACTATTCTGTTCCATTAATATGTTTGTATTATCTTTGCATCAATATCACATTGTCTTAATTACTGTAGCTTTATAAATGGTTTAAAGTCAGGTAATGTTAATCCTCCAACTTTGTTTTTTACCTTCAAATTCAGTTAGGCTATTTGTTTGTCCTTTGATTTCCATATGAATTATAGAACCAGTTGTCAGTTTCTGTAAAAACAGGATTTGAGCTGGGATTGTGTTTAAGGTATACATCAATCTGGAAGGAATTGAGATCTTAGTATTTTGCCATTGATCCATCTTTTCATTTATTTACATATTATTTAATTTCTCTTAGCAATGTTGTATAGGTTCCAGTGAATAGAGCTTTCATATATCTTTTGTCAGATTTAACCCTACGTTTCAATTTTTTTACATTAACAATTTTTTAAATGATACTGTGACAATTTTTAAAAAGTTCACTTTTAAAATTCAACATTCAATTTCTGAGTGTTAATTGGTGGATATGAACATTCACATTATAATTTTATACAGATTTTGCTAAAATCAATTGCTAACCTCACTTACTAGTTTTAGCAGCTTCTTTGTACATTCTGTTGGATTTTCTATATAGATGGACAGTGTTATCTCCAAAGACAGAAAGCTTTATTCTAGATAACTTTTCTTTTTCTCACCTACACCGGTTAGAACCTGTAATACAATGTTGAATACAAGTGGTGAGAGTAGACTTCCTTGTTCCTGATCTTACAAAGCAAGCATTTAATATTTCATATTAAGTATGATGTTAGCTAAAGATTTCTCCTAGATAGCCCTTCATCAGGGTGAGGAAGCTCCCTTCCATCATCTATTTGTTTTTGTTTTTTTAAATCAGGAATGGATGTTGAATTTCGTCAAATGCTTTTTCTGCGTCTATTGATTTGATATGGGTTTCTTTTTCAGTTTGTTAATATGATGAAGTTTGTTGATTGACTTCAGAATATTAATCCAGCTTTGGATTCATTGGTTTTCTCTATTGGTTTTTTGCTTTCTAATTTCATTGATTTAGTGTCTCTCTCTCTCTCTCTTAAGTAAGGTCTACGTGCAACGTGGGGCTTGAACTCATGTCCCCAAGATCAAGAGTCCCATGCTCTACTGACTGAGTCACCCCCATTGATTTCTGCTCTTACTATGTTTTGTGTCTTTTGCTAATTTCAGGTTTAATATGTTATTCTTTGTCTAATGTCTTAATACGGAGGCTGTTGTCAATAATTTGAGAACTTCATTATTTCTTAATATAAATGTTCAGTACTATGAATTTCCCCTAAGTACTGCTTTAGTAGCATCCCAACAATTCTGATATGTTGCTTCATTTCTCTTCAGTTCAAACTACTTTCTAATTTTGACTTTGATTTCTTCTTCAACCCATGTATAATTGAGAGATGTGCTACCTGGTTTCAAATATTTGAAGACTTTTCAGACATCTTTCTCTTATACATTTCTATTTTAATTCCATTGTAGTCAAAGAACATACTTTGTGTGACTTGAATCATTCTACCTGTACTGAGGCTTTTTTTTTTTTTTTTTTAAGATTTATTTATTTATTTCAGAGACAGGCTGGAAGCAGTTGGGATTGGGTAGGGGCAGAGGGAGAGGGGAAGCAGACTCCCAGCTGAGGGTGGAGTCTGATGTGAGGCTCCCCATCTGGAGATCATGACATGAGCCAAAACCAAGAGTCGGATGCTTAACCGACTGAGCCACCCAGACGCACCCCCCCTTTTTAAGATTTTATTTATTTATTTATTTATTTATTTAGAGAACAAGAGAGCCCATAAGCACAGGGAGGGGCAGAAGGAGAAGGAGAAAGAGAATCCCAAGCAGATTCCTCACTGAGCACAGAGCCTGATGCGGGGCTCAATCCCACAACCCCGAAATCATGACCTGAGCCGAAGTCAAGACTCAGACACTTAACCAACTGAGCCACCCAGGCACCCATAAATATAGCCCATATTCTCTGTGCTTTTGAAAAGAAAGATGTGTATTCTGCTGCTGTTGAGGTAGTATACCATAAATGTCAATTAGGTCAAATTGGTTGATGAAGCTGTTTGTGTCTTCCATATTTTTACTGACCTTTCTGTATACTTGCTCTATCAATTATTGAGAGAGGAATATTGAAATCTTTAACTACAATGGTAGATTTCTCTCTCTCTTTGTAGTTCTATTAGTTTTCATTTCATATATTTTTATTTATTTATTTATTAAAAGATTTTATTTATTTATTTGACAGAGAGAGACACAGAGAGAGGGAACACAAGCAGGGGGAGTGGGAGAGGGAGAAGCAGGCTTCCCGCGGAGCAGGGAGCCCGATGCGGGGCTCGATCCCAGGACCCTGGGACCATGACCTGACCTGAAGGCAGATGCTCAATGACTGAGCCACCCAGGAGCCCCTCATATATTTTTAAATAGACTTTTAAGAGCAGTTTTAGGTTCACAGCAAAACTGAAGGGAAAGGACAGAGAGTTAACATACACCCTCTGCCCCCACACATCCCGCATTATTAACATCCTATACCAGAGTGGTATATTTTTTAAAATCAGTGAATCTACACTGACACACAGTCCAGAGTGTACATTAGTGTTGTAACTTCTATGGGTTTTGACAAATGTGTAAGGATGTGTATCTACCATTATAATATCATACAGAATGGCTTCAGTGTGGTAAAATCCTCTGTGCTCCACCTATTCATCCCTCTCTCTCCTCAACCACCAATCTTTTTACTGTCTCCATTGTTTTGACTTTTCCAGAGTGTTCTGTAGTTGGAATCATACAGTATGTAACCTTTTCAGACTGGCTTCTTTCAGCTATATACATTGAAGTTTCCTCATGTATTTTCATGGCTTCATAGCTCCTTTCTTTATAGCTCTGAGTAATATTCCACAGTCTGGATATATTGCAGTTTATTTTGTCCATTCACCTACTGAAGGACATCTTGGTTGCTCCTAAGTTTTGGCAATTATGAATAAAGCTGCTATAAACATCAGTGTGCAGGTTTTTGTGTGGACATTAGCTTTCAACTCATTTGGGTAAACAGCAAGAAGCATGACTGCTGGATTGTATGGTAACAGTATGTTTAGTTTTGTAGAAACTGTCAAACTGTCTTCCAAAGTGGCTATACGATTCTGCATTATCATCAGCAGTAAATGAGAGTTCCTGTTGCTTTGCATCTTTGCCAGGATTTAGTGTTGTTAGTGTTTTGGGATTTTAACTATTCTAATAAATGTGTAGTAGTGTCTCGTTGTTGTTTTAATTTGCAAGTCCTTTATGACATTTGATGTTGAACATCTTTTCATATGTTTATTTTACATTTGCATATCTTCTTTGTTGAGGTGTCTGTAAAGTTCTTTGCCCGTTTTTTAATCAGGTTATCCATTTTCTAATTGTTAAGAGTTCCTTGTATATTTTAGGTAACAATCCTTTATCAAATATGTCTTTTGCAAATATTTTCTCCCAGTTTGTGGCTTGTCTCATCATTCTCTTGACAGTCTTTCAAAGCTTTTAATTTTAAAGAAGTCTGTCTAACCAATTATTTCTTTCATGGATTGTGTCTTTGGTGTTGTATCGAAAAAGTCATTGTTGTATCCAAAGTCACCTAGATTTTCTCCTATGTCATTGTCAGTTTTATATTTGTGTTTTACATTTAAGCCTTTATTTCATTTTAAATCTTGATCCCTGAGTACCTGTCATTTCAGTATGTGTGACAAAATGGGGAGTTTACACATAAAACACATCTGCATACTGAAGTATAGTAATTTTGAGAAAATGCATTGGTGTAGTTATTTGGGTGATGAGCAGATCTAGCTGCTTTTTTCATGTTTAAAAAATGGGTGAAAAAAAATTAAAAAAATTAAAAAAAATAAAAAATGGGTGAAGGAGCGCCTGGGTGGCTGAGCAACCAATGCTTGATTTTAGCTCAGGTCATGATCTCAGGGTTGTGAGATGAGCCCTGCCTCAGGCTCCGTGTTCAGCGGGGAGTCTGCTTGAGATTCTCTCCTTCTCCCTCTGCCCCTCCCCCTGCTCCTTCTCTCGCTCTTTAAAATAAATAAATAAATAAAATCTTAAAAAAAAAAAGAGGGGCACCTGCATGGCTCAGTCAGTTAAGTGTCTGCCTTCGGCTCAGGTCATGATCCCAGGATCCTGGGATCGAGCCCCACCTCAGGCTCCCTGCTCAGCATGGAGCCTGCTTCTCCCTCTGCCTGACGCTCCCCCTGCTTGTGCTCTTTCTCTCTGACAAATAAATAAATAAAAGCTTAAAAAAAAAATGGGTGAAGTTTGTCAAAGGAAAAAATGAAAGAAAGGAAGAAAATCCATATATGAGTATGACTGACAGACAAACTATGGTTATTCAGATTCAGGAATTTTCTTGAAGATGAACAAAGTGAGCCTGTCACTTAAGAAACATAATTGAGGGGCGCCTGAGTGGTCAGTCGTTAAGCGTCTGCCTTCAGCTCAGGTCATGATCCCAGGGTCCTGGGATGGAGCCCCGTCGGGCTCCCTGCTCCGCGGGAAGCCTGCTTCTCCCACTCCCACTCCCCCTGCTTGTGTTCCCTCTTTCGCTGTGTCTCTCTCTGTCAAATAAATAAATAAAATCTTAAAAAAAAAAAAGAAACATAATTGATAGTGGGGCACCTCGGTGGCTCAGCCGGTTAAGTGTCTGACTCTTGATTTCAGCTCAGGTCATGATCTCAGGGTCCTGGGATCGAGCCTCTTCTTGGGCTCCCTGCTCATCAGGGAGTCTGCTTGTCTCCCTCTCCCTCTGCCCCTCCCCCTGCTCACACTCTGTCTCTTTCTCTCTCTCAAATAAATAAATAAAATCTTAAAAAAAACCAATAACAAGACACCCTAGAGAAACACTCAGTATATATTTGATCTGCCAAGAGATCAAAAAGTTTGAGAACCCTGTTCTATAACACTCTCCATTACAGCTGATCCGTGAACAACATGGATTTGAACTGCACAAGTACATTTATATGCTGATTTTTACAGTAATGTAATGGTATTTTCTGTCCTTTATAATTTTCATTACATTTTTTTCTCTAGCTTACTTTAAGAATACGGTGTCTAATACATATAGTATACAAAATATGTGTTAATTGACTGTGATATTGGTAAGGCTTTCGGTCAACTGTAGGCTATTAATTTTGGGGGGAGTAAAAAGTTATGTGTGGATTTTCGATGGGCGGGGGTGGTCAGCGCCCCTAACACTTCCCACTCCCCCCTTCAACGGTCAACTATATATGGTTGGTATCTTAGGAGATGGTGGGCGGTCACCAGGCCCACCTAGCTTAGGCACCTCTCTCAGCCATTGCTACTCCTCCAATCCAAAGCCAAAGTCTGTCTGAGAGACATGATCAGTATCCTCACACTCCCTGGGGAACCAGAACACCAGTCTTGATATTCTTAACGTTACCCATACTTACCTAGTGTTTAGCTACTGCACAGTTCTGACACTCAGGTGAGGCAAGAGACCTGCATTTAAACCCCGCATTTTGGGGCGCTTGAGGGGCGTGGTCGGTGGAGCCTCTCGGTAAGGTCATGGCTGTGGGATCGAGCCCTTGGTTGGGCTCTGTGCTCAGCGCAGAGTCGGCTTGAGATTCTCTCTCCCTGTCCCTCTGCCCTCCAGCATGTGTTCTCTCTCTCTCTGAAATAAATAAGTAAATACATATTTTTTAAAAATAATAAAAAATAGGGGCGCCTGGGTGGCTCAGTTGGTTAAGCGACTGCCTTCGGCTCAGGTCATGATCCTGGAGTCCCGGGATCGAGTCCCACATCAGGCTCCCTGCTCAGCGGGGAGTCTGCTTCTCCCTCTCCCGCTCCCCCCTCTTGTGCTCTCTCTCTCTCTCACTCTCTCTCTCAAATAAATAAAAAAATCTTAAAAAAAAAAAAATAATAATAAAAAATAAACCCTGCCTTTCTCCTTCTCATCCTGAGCTCATTCCCACTCTGGTGGAAGGGCTTTCTCCCCCATGTATGGCAGGAATCTATGCTTCCTACTCTCTATGGCTTATTCTATCGTCCGTCTCTAAAAGGCATTGTAGAGGGGCGCCTGGGTGGCTCAGATGGTTAAGCCTCTGCCTTCGGCTCAGGTCACGATCCCAGAGTCCTGGGATCGAGTCCCGCATCGGGCTCCCTGCTAGGCGGGGAGCCTGCTTCTCCCTCTGCCGCTGCCTCTCTCTATCTCTCTCTCTGACTCTCATGAATAAATAAAACATTTAAAAAATAAATAACTAAATAAAAGGCATTGTAGAAACCCAACGTTAGCATTTCTGAGAAATCCCTCTTTATTTCTTAAAAGAACCCTGGCTCTCAAGACTATTTCTCACGGTGAACTTTTAAAAAAGTCTCATTCGAAGCGCAAAGCTGAGCCACAACTTCTTTGTTTTAGCCCGTGTTCATCTTTCTCTTCCCTCAGGCAATAAACTCTAGTCGGAGGGAAAGGGTGACGGGGAGGATGGGGGGCGAGTGGGGAGGAGCTACCGGGAAGGGAAAGTACATTATTGCCCAATAATTATGGATTGCAGGTGCTAATTAGGTTGAAGAAAAAGTTCAAAACACTGAGATCCAGGGTATTGAGTGGCAAGTCCACATGTAGATGGGAACAGCAGGTTTACAGCGGGGTGATTTGGAGAAAAAAACCCCACAGATTTCAGAAGTCTTTCTCAGTTCTTTCTCATATATGTAAATGTATGTTGAATCAAGTAGAACTCTTCATTTGCAATTTTAAAATTCTTTCCTTTTACTTTCCAGAATTGGGGGACTAGGACAAAGGGAAAGCAAGGGGAAGGAAGTTGGTTTTTTTTGTTTTTTTTTTTGACGCACCGTCAGAAAGAGGGAAGAGTTCATTAGACTCTCTAATTTCAAATTACATTTAATTGGATGTCAAATGATATGAAAATTATTAAGTTAAGGCGCCTGGGTGGCTCAGTTGGTTAAGCGACTGCCTTCGGCTCAGGTCATGATCCTGGAGTCCTGGGATCGAGTCCCACATCGGGCTTCCGGCTCAGGGGGAAGTCTGCTTCTCCCTCTGACCCTCTCCCCTCTCATGCTGTTTCTCTCTCTCTCTCTCATTCTCAAATAAATAAATAAATAAAATCTTAAAAAAAAAGAAAATTATTAAGTTAAAAAATGTACAGCTGACAGGATAAACAAAGGCATATCGATGTTATGTACCGCTTTAAGTGTACTTGGGAATGAAAAAATGCTCACCTCTCCTCAATTTATTTGTAAAATGTATATTTAGACAAATATACGGTTATCTCTTCTGTTTGCTGAGTCGGTATTTCTCTAGTTTAATACTTTAATTGCAAATAGTAATATTAGCCATCAAATATTTATTGAGCACTAACCATGCGCATGAGGATTGGGACACTGTGGTCCCAGAGAGGAGGAAGGGCGAGAAGATGATGACACACTTCACAAGTAGGCGAGAGCCTCACACATCAATGTTCAGTGGCCACTGGCCTTTGGTGAACGGGGAAATCTGGGCACCTCTATTATTTATGGCCACGTGCCTACATTTGTATCACACATCTACAATTTATATAAAGTGCTTTACAAAATGTATCCCATTTCATCCTCTCATCACTCTCCTGTTAGGTCGAGATTATCATGCTTATTTAACATGCAAACCTCTGAGGCTTCGAGGGGATAAAGGGTCCCCCGTTGCACAGCTAGTCAGTGGCAGAATTAGGAGTGGAACCCAATGTCCTGAATCCTGGGCCCAAGCACACGTCTGCCTCCCTTCTGGGAATGGGAGAGCATGCCCTGCTGTGGTGAAGGCCGGCCTGCTTGATTGTATTCCTCTTCTGGCCTTACCATTTACTGGGGAGGAATCCCAGGCTCCTCCAGGGGAAAGAAGCTCTGCAATTAGACTAAATATAGTCTGCGAGAGGCTGCATCTCATTTGGACTAATTATACTGTCACCCATCAGAAGAACAAAGAGTGAAGAATTTTCAGGCCTCATCATTTCCATTCCTCTTGCTAGCTTGGGCTTCCATGGGATCAGCCTGGAGACAAATGTTAACAGAAGAGACCTGCCCGTGGACTGAGGAAGGTCTGGGCTTCCCCGGCCAGCACAATGACTGCATTTAGAACTGGAAGGAGGCTGGCCTGGGGAGAGATCCCTCCGTCCTGGAGACTTCTGGATGAGAGACCGTGGACAGTGCAGCCTACCGGGCAGTCGCATGACACATCGACCACCCGTTTCGCAAAGCCCACTGTGTCCTTCCCTCTAGCAAACCCTTGGCGAGCACAGGTGCGAGCCACGTGGGGAGTTTATGAAATATCGCCCTGTAAGGAAAGCAGAAGAAACCCGCCCTGAATCCCTAAGTGTTGAATTCAAAACCAAAGTTAGAAAAATTCAAGAGGAGAAAGATACTTTGGTCAAGACATGTGCTTGTGGGGCGCCTGGGTGGCTCAGTCGTTAAGGGTCTGCCTTCGGCTCGGGTCATGATCCCAGGGTCCTGGGATCGAGCCCCACATCAGGCTCCCTGCTCTGCGGGAAGCCTGCTTCTCCCTCTCCCACTCCCCCTGCTTGTGTTCTCTCTCTCGCTATGTCTCTCTCTGTCAAATAAATAAATAAAATCTTTAAAAAAAAAAAAAAAAAGACATGTGCTTGTACCAGTAAGTCTGGGGGTTGAGTTTCATTACTGAAGGCTAATATGTCAGGGGCAAGTTTAAGCAAGGAAATATTGTCTTAGGAAGTTTTTACTAAGTTCTGTTTATATTAAGGAAGTGCCATCGAACACCTGGCATCAGCCAGTAACAAAAAAGTTTTTTAAAGATTTTATTTATTTGAGAGCGCGCGTGGGAGTGAGCGCACAAGCAGGGGGAGGGGCAGAGGGAGAGGGGGAAGCAGACTCCCCACTGAGCAGGGAGCCCAACATGGGGCTCAATCCCAGGACCCCGGGATCACGACCCAAGCCGAAGGCAGACAGTCAACCGACTGAGCCACCCAGATGCCCCAGATAAATTGTTTTATCAAAGAATCAGTAAGCACATCTCTGACAGGTTCCAGGTAAAATGCTGCATTGGAAAAGACGGATGGCACATTTCAGATCACATGTTTGCACATTTTTTTTTAAAAAGATTTTATTTATTTATTTGAGAGAGAGAGAGAGAATGAGAGACAGAGAGCACGAGAGGGAAGAGGGTCAGAGGGAGAAGCAGACTCCCCGCTGAGCAGGGAGCCTGATGTGGGACTCGATCCCGGGACTCCAGGATCATGACCCGAGCCGAAGGCAGTCGCCCAACCAACTGAGCCACCCAGATGCCCCAGATAAATTGTTTTATCAAAGAATCAGTAAGCACATCTCTGACAGGTTCCAAGTAAAATGCTGCATTGGAAAAGACGGATGGCACATTTCAGATCACGTGTTTGCACATTTTAAAATCAAATCTCATTTCTTAGAAAAGGTATGTAGCTTGTTCAGCCGATGGGATGTGAAATACAGAGTTCAAAGCATTCACACCCTAGTTTGAATCATCATCTAACCCAGATGAGTAGGGACATGACTCACACATCCTGTGTCTGGTACTCATTTGTGGCTATTCAGGCTTCGTCAATAAAGTACCGATAATCCACTAGGATAAAATGAATGGAAATGGTGAGTAGTCTTGCATTTCAGGTGCACATCCTAGCTTCCCTTCGGATCCATATGCTGCTTCAACACAGGATTCTGCTGCAGATCCACTATGAGACAGGAGCTCCCACCTCTACCCAGAAGCTAGAGGAGAGGGAAGGAAGCCAGAGCACAACACTGCTTCTGGAAAGCACTACAGAAGGCAAAGGAGTAAGCTGATGAGAGGATCCAGGGCTCTTCATGCCGAGAAGGTTAAGACTGGCCATTTCCATTCTTTCTGGGCGTGGTAGCCCCTCCGTCCCCCCAGTCCTTTGGTTCTCTCCTCTCTCTCTCTTTCTCTCTCTCTCTCACTGTCCTGAGCTCTTGCTCTCTCTCCCTCCTTCTTCCCTCCCTCTCCTTCTGGCTTCATGTTATTTTGCCTCACTATTCCTCATCCTCTGCTTTGTCCAAAATTTCTATTGCCTTGCTGCACAGATGTGAGAAAACTATCAGATCAAAAGCCAGCCACTCTGGAAGTCTGGGCTGCCCTAAAAACCAAACCGGATTAATTACGCCCAGACAAGCTTTTAAAACACTTGAAAAAGAAAAAAAATCAAATGAACTGAAAACTTGGATTCAGTGGCCTTGAGATAATTTGGATCATTTGCATATCTTGGTAGGGTTTTCAAAGGGTAAAAAAGATAAGGCCTTTTCCAAGAACTTTTTTTTTTTTAAAGTAGGCTTCATGCCCAGCATGGAGCCCAACATGGGGCTTGAACTCACGACCCTGAGATCAGCACCTGAGCTGAGATCAAGAGTCAGACACTTAACCGACTGAGCCACCCAGACGCCCAGGAACTTCTTGTCTGAAAACTTATTTCTGTAAGAGAATCAGTCAAATATAACACTCCAGGAATGCAGTTGTCGTGCTGAGTTACTCTGAAGACAGACTCCCAGGTCCATTCTCTCTGTCCCCGAGAGGAATACGTTTCTGGTTCGAGAAACTGGAAGAGCCTCCGCTAACATGGGCAAGTGTCATAGAGCCTAGAACAGAAGGGCTGGCTTTTCTAAGACTCGTAAGGGTGGAATGTGTTTCTCCCCCTTTGTGGCCCAAAATAACCGATTGTGGGATAAGCAGGCCCCCTCTAGACCATGGTTTCTCAGCCTCGGCGTATTGAAATTTGGGGCCAGGGGAGTCTGTGCCAGGGGGGCTGTCCTGTGCCCTGTAGTGTGTTTAGCAGAAGCCCTGACCGCCACCATCACATGCCAGGAGCACGCCCCCCCCCCCCCAGGTTATGACAACAATATCAAAAAATGTCTTCAGGGCAGCAAAACTGACCCCTGTTGAGAACCACTGCTTTAGAGAAGAGGATGGAATATTCTGTTCCAAAATATACATATAAGATATTAAGTTTTTGAAAGTATTTGGGAAAAGAGGATGTTTTAGAAGAAATATGATGATAATCCCTTCATCGCTTGCAAGGCATTGCTCCAAGCCGTTATTTCTGCTAAATTATAAGCTTTCAAGGGTGGGAACAACATGCATCTTTCTTATTTACTGCCGTAGTCCTAGGATCCAGTATAGTGCTGGTGACGTACTAGGTGTTTAATAAACAGTTGTGGGATGAAGGCATGATTTATTGAGCAAATACTACATGCCAAGCACTATGCCATGTTCATGTACTAACCCTAATCGTCATGATGACACTAATAAAATAGGCATTAAAGTAAAACTCTTCAACAAAGCAAATTCAGATATTGCATAATTGTTATTTGCCTCCCGGTTCCTGTCCTTCCCCCAGGCTCTGCTCTCAAATGGATGAGCTAAAGTTCTTACCCTTACCGACCAGAGTGGGGAGGGCTGCAACTCCCTCTGGGGAAGTGGGGGGGCAAGAGAGCGAGTCCCTGTGTCCTCAGCGTTCTTCCAGCCAAATTTCCCTGGGTCCAAAAGACACTGTGGGTGCCAGGTGACTCGGAGATTCCTGGAATTATTGCTCCTGTCCTGGGAACTATAGCCAGCCGCGGGACCCATCCTTGTCCCCATCAATATTTAAACCAGAGTAAACGTACTCAGGTGCCACCAAACCACAGCTGAGACTGGAAAGGGCTTAGCTCACATCGTCAGAACCTTGGGAATCCAATCTTTTCATTAACTTCTTGAAATGGTGCCCTTGCGTTTTACACAGTTGACCTCTCTTCGGTCTACCCATCACCTGATGGTGGGGTTTTACTGTATCATCCCTATGGTACGAATGGGGAAACGGAGGCCCTAAGAGATCGCCTGACTTGTTCACCTCACAAAGCGGCTCATGGTAACCCAAGATCCGAACCACGCAAGGCTGGGCTGACTCCTTACTCTGCCAGACGCTGCGAAGCCGGACACACGAGCTCTCCCAGCGCTGAGCTGCGGACTGCCACTCCTGCGTTCCCTGTGCTACAATTCCCTGAACGGTGCGGGGTGGGGGGTCACAGTCTCTATTGCGTGGGCTGGGGAAGGGCAGATGAACAAGACCTGGCTTCGGGCCAATAGCCCCTAAGCTACGCCAAGCCGGGGTGCAGCAGACATACCGGGATGCGCAGCAGGCAGGACCGGACTGGCCCGGTAAGAACAGGCAGAGGCAAAAATGCAGCATCGATGGAGGAGGGGATCAGGGTGAGGCTGCACCCCGATGGGGAGCTTGCTCAGCACTTCTGCCGTAGAGCGGACCGCGGGCTGGGTGGTGGCCTCCGAGAATGCCGCCGACGGGAGGCCGGCCATCAGAGAAGCAGGACTCTCGCAGCTGCCACGGTGTTGAATGACATGCATCTACAGTTGCTTGCGGGGAAGAAAGCGAGCTGGGTGCAGGAGGAAGCCCATGGTCTTTACACGTACCCTTTTTAATTTTTTCGAGCTCTCTCATTCGTTAAAAAGTGTTCTGCTTTGGGCAGTTGTGTGGTCACCAGTGTGGTTGTGGATCTGCATCAGTGAGTGGCGCAGACAGGACAGACCAGGGGACCAGCTGGTCAGAGAAGTCAAGCACACAACCGTGTCTAGCACAGCCGGTGGAAGCCAACATGCTTTCATTTAGGGAGGAGCCGCGGGACACCTGACCCCATCTTCCTGATCTGGGAATCCCATTGCAGGAAGGCAGCCAGGTGTGCTCTGGGAGCTGGAAACGGAAAAGGAAATAGACCCCGAACACAGTCCGCGTGAGCAGGTGGTCCCAGAGGTGAGCCGAGGGGGAGGTGCTTCCAGGAAAGGAGAGCAGGCCTGCTCGGTGTGACGAGCCCAGGGTGGCAGAGGGGGCTCTGGGGCATGGGACAGGACGGAGCTCGCTGCCTCTCCCCCGCCCCCCGGGGGCTCGCTCTGTCTACTCCCGGCCCTCACCTCCCAGGGTACTCTCTTCCCTCTGCAAGGAAGACGATCTGTGAGCAATTGTACTTACGACATCCCTCTCCTTCATAGTGTGAGCCCATGTCATATATTACCATGAAAATGATTTCCTGTTATTTCATTAATCAAATTCCGTCCACGCAGGGCAACTCAAGTGCTAGGTCTTTCATTCTCATTTATTTTTTCGTGTGTGGAAAGTTAGTAGTATATATTTTTAAAAAATGTATCCAGACGTTTATTGATATTTACTAGGTTCTAAATTTTGTTGCAGATCCTAGGAACATAAGACACAGAAGATTCCTGCTCTCTCATGGCAGTGGTAATGCTAGGGAAGCAAGGTGGGAAAGAAACGTGTGTAAACAGATAATATAATCCAGATAGCGATCATCATATCTCTGAAGTTAACGCCATGCATTACAGTTTCCTGAATCACTACGTTTATTGTTCTAGATAATATTCTGATGCTCATCACACGTGATAGTTTCCCTGCTCCTCAGTGTCCCGGAGAAAGCATGAACCCTAAATGCAGGTAGGCTTCTTTTCGGCAGAGCCACTTAGCTCTGAAGCTGTTATGTTTCCAGGGGGCTAGTTTGGGTCATCCCATTTCTTCCCAGCAATGTTAAGTTCCATCTGCGATCAGTGAGTCAGCCATGTCATTGATTTGCTGCCATGGTTAAGGAGGTGAGAAGTATCAGGGAAGAGCTTTTCGGGTAGGCAGGATTTTGGAATGGTGAAGAGTTTCACCTTTTTTGGCAGGTTGGAACAGGCTGAATAATGAGCCCCTGAGATGTCCACACCCTAATTCATAGAAGTGGCGTTGCTTTATACAACAGACAAAAAAGGGCAACCGTTTGCAGGTGTGATGAAGTTCAAGACCTTGAGTTGGGGAAATGCTCCTGGATCTTCTGGGTGGGCCCAATGTAATCCCAAGAGTTCTTACAAAAGGGAGGCAGGGGATCTGAATGGGCAGAAGTCGATGGGATGATGGAAACAGAGGGGGGAAGGCAATGTGATGTGGGCCAAGGAATGAGGAGCGCCTCTAAGAGCTGGAGAGGCAGTGAATTCTCTCCCAGAGCCTCCAGAAGGAAAGAGCCCTGCAGACCTTGATCTTAGTCCTGTAAAACTAATTTTGGACATCTAACCCCTTGAACTATTAAAAAAATCATTTTGGTGTTGTTTTAAGCCACTAAGTTGTTATAATTACAACAAGAGCCAGAAATCAGTGCATGTGTGATTTTCATCCAGACCCCACAAGAGGAAAATGTATGACTCCTTCTCCTTCTGGCTCCATCTCTTCCATCTGGTTGCAGAGCAGGACTCAGTTTGGGAAGCCAGAAGGAATGATAGAGTTGTCTAGGGAAGGAAGGTCACGCAAGGGCAGGCATCTGATCTCCTTTTTCTCTAGCTGCTAACATTACATCCCCTGCCTCCTGCCTTCTTTTGTAGTCTCTCTTCCCGAAACATAAAAGGGAGGCTTCCATGCCTCTCTGCCTCTCTCTCTGCTCCCAGTGGAGAGGGGCCGCATCGATCTGGGAAGACCAGACTGATGGGGAAAGACCAATCTGAACTAGTTGTGATGTTGATTCCCTGGCAGCCAGTTGAGGAATCTGTAAGGAATAAACGAGCGAAGGAATACATGAGGAATTCAGTTCGTTACCAAGCATCTTTTGAGAGCCTCCAGTTTGCCAAGAACTGCATTGATATTGGAGAGCCAAAGATAATGAAGCAGAGTCCCCGACCTTGAGGAAAGGCAGATGTGCACACAATGGATTATAAAACCATACGTCACATTCCGTAACAGACGGATCGAATGTGCCTTAGGAACACAAGACACAGGCAGTAATTCTGGCCAGAGATTAGCCGTAGCTCCGTTCAGGAAATATCATCCGATCTGGGCTTTGAAGGATGCACAGGAATTTCACAGAGAAGAAGAAATCCGTGTTCCAGGCAGAGGAGAAGAGACATGAAAATGCATGATTTAGCAGCCCGCAGACCTGCATCGCCCATCCCTCTTCTTTACCTTAACGGGCCCCTTGTGTGGCTTCATTACCAAGCTGACGCTAAGTTTCATGCAGAAGAGTGTGGGTAGGAGTCACGCACCAAGGACCATGGAGACCAGAAACTAGCAATGTGTGGGGGGACAGTTTCCTTCCAAACGCAGAACTACTGGCCTCGTATTAGCTGCCACCCAGCCTTCTCTTCACTCTTTGGCTGTTCCAAATCCGCCATCATGTCTTACTGCCTATTCATATACAACCCACGGGCCGTGGAACATTTCTCCCTTTCACCTATGTGGAGACCACTACATAACTGTTCAGAAATGCATTTTTAAAACTATGAGCACAAGACATTATAGAAAAAAAAGAGGGCAACCCTCTCGGGACTCCTCCTTCTTTGGGGGCTTTGTACTGTCACTCACTGAACTTTGCTTTACTACATAACTCAATAAACTTTGCTTTGCTGCCCGCCACTCTGTCTGGTCTACCTCTTCGTTCGTTGAAGAAGAGGCGTGACCAAGAACCGTGGGCACTAAAGGAGAAGAAATCTGTAACAATTCCTCCGTAACTATTAACCATAGCAACGAGTCAACTCTAAGGCAAAACTTCCAGATCAGCCCCAGAAAAGTAGGGAGGCTGGCCACCTGTGGCTTTTCTTTCCCTCACCCCATCCAGTCCCTCCCCTTTCCAATTCTTTTTTTTTTAAGATTTTTTAAAAAAATTTATTTATTTGACAGTGAGAGAGGGAACACAAGCAGGGGGAGTGGGAGAGGGAGAAGCAGGCTTCCCGCCGAGCTTCCCGATGTGGGGGCTCGATGCGGGGGCTCGATGCGGGGGCTCGATCCCAGGACCCTGGGATCATGACCTGAGCCGAAGGCAGATGCTTAACGACTGAGCCACCCAGGCGCCCCCTCCTTTCCAATTCTTATCCACCCCCCAGTTAACCATTCTCCCAGAGCCCCTTCTTAAGGCCAGCCCACTGGCCCTGGAACCTGCTCCACCCCCCTGCTGTGTCCCCGGTGCCTTGGGGCCTGTGCTCTGTCACTTCCAGGGACAGCGGAGACGTCCTCCCCAACCAGCCCTTTCCCTCCCTCTCCCCGCAAGTAGAATGTGTGCGTCTTCCTCTTCACAGTGACCTTGGTGACATCAGCCTTCCCATTTGCTTCCCAATGGAAAGGAGGGAGGGCGCGGCGAATCCCCTCCCTGCCTTGAAGCCTGGGGTCCAGTCTCGCTCCTGCTTGCCTCTCCTCGGCCCAGCTCAACACTAGGAATCCGCTCCTTTGCCTTCTCTGCCTCAGACCCCGCTCCGGAAAGGAGACCTGCGCAAAAGTCGCAGCGCGGGCGGTGGGGGCAGCGAAGCCGGGAGCCCTCCCAGGGGACAGGCTGGGCGCAGTGCATGGGGTGGTGGCATTTCCAGGGCCGGTGGGGCGCAGGGCCAATGCCACAGCGGCCTGACTCCCCGCGGCCCTGCGCGGTCACCCGTGGAGCGGCCCTGCTGGCAAGCATCTTATCAGACCTGCCCCTGGGCCAGAAACGCAGGTGGCAAAAATAAATAAAAAACGAAGGACAACCCCACCACCACCAGAGAGAGAGAGAGAGAATGCAAACTAAGACTCTTAGCTAGAGACAACGCACGGAGGGCGACCAGAGTGGGGAGATGGGGGGGGGAATGGGTGAAACAGGTGCCGGGGATTAAGGAGTGCACCTGTCGTGAGCGCCAGCTGATGTACGCGAGTGACTCGCTATATGGCACACCTGAAACTAATATTGCACCATGCGTTACCTGGAATTGAAAAAAACCTTTTAAAAAAAGGAATTTGATAAATGTTCATCTTGCATGTACCATTTCAGCTTTCGTCAGGAAACTTAAGTTAAAACTCACGAAGTTATCAAGCTCACTTGTCAAAGTCAGGTCCCTATCCTCGCACAAACACTAAGAGACAGGGGCTCTGTCTTCAGGTGTGGGCTGGGACAAACAGGGCATGCCTTTGGCAGCCTTGAGTTTTCTCAGGCAGGTACTTCAAGTGGGGCCTACGGTCATCCCAAGGATGTGGCCTTGAGCTGTTGGCAACTATGTTAGTGTTCATTCACGTGTTTCTAGGCTGGGCACCCGGGTGGCTCAGTCGGTTAAGCGTCTGCCTTCGGCTCAGGTCATGATCCCAGGGTCTTGGGATCGAGCCCCGCATCGGGCTCCCTGCTCGGCAGGAAGCCTGCTTCTCCCTCTCCCTCTGCCCCTCCCTGCTGCTTGTGTGTGCTCTCTCTCTCTCTCTCTCAAATAAATAGATAAAATCTTAAAAAAAAAAAGTCTTTCTAGGAGGTCAAGGAGAGAATGGTCATCACCACTCAGATGGCTGGCCTTGTCCCTGATGACTTTCCAGGACATGTTCCTGTCTTTGAGATACCTTGTTCTATTTGTTGCTCTTGGGACCCCAAAGATATCTCTCAATAAGTTCTCCTAGTCTCCCAATAAATGTTTCTTTCTTTTTTTTTTTTTTAAGATTTTATTTATTTATTTGACAGAGAGCGAGAGAGGGAACACAAGCAGGGGGAGTGGGAGAGGGAAAAGCAGGCTTCCCGCAGAGCAGGGAGCCCGATGTGGGGCTCGATGCAGGGGCTTGATCCCAGGATCCCGGGATCATGACCCGAGCCAAAGGCAGACGCTTAACGACTGAGCCACCCAGGCGCCCCATAAATGTTCCTTTCTTTAAGCTACTTGGCTGGAGTCTGGGCTCAATAGGAAGCAATCCCTAACCAAGACAGATCATATTGTCAACACAGCCCACATACTTGTCATTTTTAAAGGTTAAATGGCCGTTCCTTCTTGTTAATGCATCTTAGCTTGTTTTACAATGACTGAGGTCATTTCTAGTTTCTTTAATTCTATTGCTAGAGCTCCGGAGAACATATGTAAGAGTTACTCGTTCCTCCCTCCTGTAAGGTCAACAGGTGCCCTGACTTCAGAGCTCCTCTCCAGCTGGAGAGCAGGGGCGTCTCTACTCCCACAGCCCCATCTCAACAGGGTTTCATTTTTATGTATTTTGGTTTGTGTAATGGTACCTTGGAATTGTTTCACTGATATTTTTAATTTGCTAATGAGGTTCTGTGAGGATTAAATTAGATACTATGCGGATAGAACAGAGCACAGAGCCGGGTATATAGGAAGCTATCGTCATTAGTATTGACAGTTGCTGAGTAAAAAAAAATTAAATATTGACCTTATATATTTGTATTTTTTCTTTTTTTTTTTTTAAGATTTATTTATTTCAGAGAGAAAGAGCTCGCCTGCATGCAAGCGGTGGGGAGGGGCAGAGGGAGAGGGAAAGGGGGAAGCAGGCTCCCTCTGAGCTCAAAGCCCGATCACCTGGGGCTTGATCCCACCCCCCACCCCCCACCCCTCCCACACCCTCGACTCCCCCCCCCACCCCGTGACCTGAGCCTAAACCAAGAGTCGGAAGTCCAACTGACTGAGCCACCCAGGTGCTCCTGTTTGTGTTTTTTCTTATGTATTTGTGTTGAGGGTTGTTTCTCTCTCTTTTTTTAAAAGATTTTATTTATTTGGCAGAGAGAGAGAGAACGCAAGCAGGGAGAGGGAGAAGGAGGCTCCCCCCCGAGCAAGGAGCCCGATGCAGGCGCCCCGGCTGTTTCTTTTTATCTCCCTGGTAGCACCTTCTCAGTCTGTGTGCTGCCTCCTGGCTCAGGCCTCAGGCCGCTTCACTTTACTCACCAGTTAGTGGTTTCATTCCATCCCGTGTCCTTACTACTCTCCGTATGCCGGCAAAGCGCACTCCTGCCTCTAGCCTGGATCTCTCTCCTGTTCTCCAAGCACATCTAAGTGCCTCCTCAACATCTCTGCTGGGATGTGGCATCTCACACTTAATAGCCTCCAAAGCGGAGCCCTGCTCCCCACTAAAGCTGCTCCTCCCGCGGCCCTTCTCCATCTCAGCCAATGCCAACCATCCTTCCAGGTGCTCAAGTTAAAGACTCTTGAGTCTTCCTTGACTCATTTTTTCCCTCTCCCTCTTTATATCCCTGGCCTCCCAAATCCTTTGGGCACTATCTTCAAAATATATCCAGAATCCAGTCACTTGTCACCACCCTGGCCAAGACACCACCATCTCTCACCTGGCTCTCTCACCTGCAGAAACCAGTCTTCCCACTTGTACACTCGAGCACCCTCAGCATTTCAGCTCTTACCTTGGCCCTCCTCATGCTCATGTCCCACGTCTGGCAATGGGCCTGCCTTCATGGTGAAGGTGCAGTGGGAGAAGAGGACACCTCTTATTTACGGCGAGAGACCATTTGCAGAAGCTCGCCAGCAGAGCTCCCTTCACCTGCCCATCCCTAAACCAGTCACCCACAAGAGGGACGGATCACCGGACTGACCTGGACCGATCGGGATCACCCCTGAGCAGTGCTGGGGACAGGGTTATCTTTTCTGACGAGTAGACCTCCGAGCAGCAGTGAGGTTTTGTTTGTTGAGGAAGAAATGGGGGACAGATGTTGGGTGAATACCCAAACAGAGTCTATCACAACGTGGGAGGTCAGAGAGTCAGTAACAGAGTTTCTGAGCTGCTCCCAGTGTGGGTGGCCCCGGATGCACAGGCCTTGGCAATATACCAGGGACAGGGATGTGGCAGGGAACTTGGGTGTATTTCTGCCAAGGGGAGGTTCCCACCTTTCTTGGGGGGCCCTTTATTTCAGGTTAATGGAAGAAGGCACTTAACAGTGTTAGTATCCTCGGGCTAGGTAACAGATGACCACAAACTGGGGCTTAAAATAATAGAAATTTATCCTCTCTGAGTTCTAGAGCCTACCAGTCAGAAATCAAGTTGTTGGCACGGCCACGCTCTCCCAAGGCGCTAGGGGAAAATGGATTCCATGTCTTTTTCTTACCTTCTGGTGCCACCAGTGAGCCTTGGCGTTCCATGGCTCATGACTGCATCACTCCTGTCCTGACCTCTGTTGTCACTTGGTCTTCTCCCTGTGTGTCCCTGCATTCTCTTTGTGTAAGGACATAGCCATATTGAGTTTAGGACCCACCCTATTCCAGTATGACCTTATCTTAACTGATTACATCTACAACTACCCTATTTCCAAATAAGGTCACCTTTTAAGGCCTGGGAGTTAGGACTTCAACAAATTTTGGGTGGGGGGGGGCATGAAGGAACCCGTAACACATATTTACAGTATTAAAGAGAACCTAATTTTTCTTCACTTCTTCCTTTCTGATCTGAACGCCTTTTTTCATTTTTCTTGCCTAACTGACTGATTTAGAACCTCCAGGCATTTATAAGTTTCCCTCTATGTACTGCACTCACTAGCTGCATCCCATACATTTTGGTATGTTGTACTAAATTTTCTTTAGAAACTATTGTGTGTTGAGGCTTGACTTGAGTTTGCTATGTCAGTATTAGTAACTGAAATTTTGAAGATGAATATGTATAAAATATGTTTCTTTCTTTCTTTCTTTTCTTTCTTTCTCTTTCTTTCTTTCTTTCTTCTTTTCCTCACTTTTAAAGAGTAAGGGTCATTTACTGGAATAGTAGCCACGGATTGAGAATTATAGTGCTTAAAGAGAGAGCATAAAGACATTGTGCATTAACGTCCTCTGTTTTCTCATAGTTGTTCACACCTGGGTTATGTCTTTCCCATTGGTGCTAATGGGGCCAAAGCTTGATCCCACTGCACACATCCCGGTCAGTCCACAAATTACAGACGCCGTGCTTAGGAGGAAGCTGCCGTGACAGACTGTATAATCTTAAGACTATATATGAAATTCGCATTTTTCATTTCAGTGCACTACTGCTTTAAGTTTTATCTGTAAGCCAGCAACTTTTTGTCTAGTTAATCACCTTCATTTTACAGAACCATTTTTAAGACCCGTGGATGGAATTAACTCAATGATGAAGTGTTTGTATCCTTCAGCTTCCTAGGGATTGGAAGAGCCAAAGGCCCAAAAGGGAAGCATCACAATGGGACCGGATCTTCTATTGTCTCCCTCTGAAAAAGATGCTTTTCTTCCTCTCCCCCCTGCTGCTCCCCCACAGCTCCCAGCATCGCTGTGGCACCTAAATGCTCTTCCAGTTCACCAGCGTTCCCCTGTGAACCCCGCCTTGGCCCCCTCTCTCCAGCAAAGTCCTCCCAGTCTCTAATTACATCTCAGGAACTGGCATTCTCCTCCTGCCCTCTGTCCCCAGGGAAAGAAGCGTCTGCCTCTCATTGCGTTCACAGAAGGCAAACCTGACACCGAGGCGAGGATTTCTCCGGCTGCCTCTCCTTGCGCGGCAACCCCGCTTCGCGCACACTCGCCCGGGGTGAGCAGCCCCAGGCGTTTCCCCTGCAGCCCGTACACGGCACTGCCGCGGCCCCGGCGGTGAAGGCAGGTGGGCCCTTTCGAGCTCGCCCCTCCTTCTAGACCCGGCCCCTGCGGAGGCTCGAAATCTGCCACTGGGCGGGGGGTGGAGAGCGTGGCTCGGGCATGAATCTACTCAGCGTAGAGATCGAGCAGAATTAGGCGAGATAAAAAGTCAGACTGTCAGCTCTTCCCGCCGCCTTGCCCAGACCTCATCCTCCGGCCGTCGGCAGAGCACCCCCCCCCCCCCCGTCCCCGCAGCCTGCGGCTTGAGCACCTGCTAAGGGGCTGCCCCCCCCTCACCTGCCTCTGCAGGGGACCATTAGCTGCCGGGAGCGGAGGCTCCGGTTGCCGAGAACACGCTGGGCTCAGAGCTGCCAGCCGGAGCAGCGACCGTGGAATTCACCGGGATGCTTTTTGACCTTGGAGTTCACCGGGATGCTTTTTGACCTTGGAGTTCACCGGGATGCTTTTTGACCTTTCAAGGTTGGTGAAGCTCCGCAGTTGCATACAGTTCTGTTATTAAACGTTTCCGTCCTGAGTATGGTTTCTCATCTTGTAATTCGGAGGAGAAAAGGGACAGTAGCAAGGTCGTTTTTTTAGTGACTGTAACACTGTGACAGTTTTAAAAGTTTTAGAAAAACAAAGATGGTTACAACTCTCACGTTTTGTTTTTTGCATATTGTTTTGTTTTTTATTTTTGTGTAGCTATAATGATATTTTCTGCACTTAAAAATGCATATTTTTTATTGAAATATAGTTGAAGTATAGGGTTACATTCGTTTCGGGTATAAACACAGTGATTTGACATCTCTATACGTTCCGCAGGCTCATACAGGGTGGCTGTCTTCTGTCACCATGCAACCCCATTACAGTATGGTTGGCTGTATTCCCTACGCTCTAGTTTTCATCCTCGTGACCTCCTCATTACATGACTGGAAGCCTGTTCCTCCCACTCCCCTTCACCCATTTTGCCCATCCTCCACCCCCACCCCCTTGGCAATCACCAGTTTGTTCTATTTATGGGTCTGTTTCTGCTCCACCCCCCCCACTGCCATTTGTTTGTTTAGTTGTTTCATTTTTTAGAGTACACATAGAAGTGAAATCATGTGGCATTTGTCTTTCTCTGACTTATTTCACTTAGCATAATACCCTTTAGGCCCATCTATGTTGGCAAGATCTCATTCTTTTTTATGGCTGAGTAGTACTCCATTGTATGTGTATACCGCATCTTCTTTGTTCATCTATCGATAGACACTTAAGTTGCTACCATATTTTGGCTAATGTAAGTAATGCTGCAAATAGGGTGCATATATCTTTTCAAATTAGTGTTTTTCTTTCCTTTTGGCATTATTGGATCATATGATATTTCTATTTTTAACTTTTTGAGGAACCTCTGCACTGTTTTCCACAGTGGCTGCACCACTTTATATTCCCACCGACAGTGCACGAGGGTTCCTTTTAAAAATCAGATTTTTTTTTTAGTGTTGAGCTGTGTAAATTCTTTATATATTTTGGATATTAATCCCTTATTGGACATATCATTGCAAATATCTTCTCCCATTCAGTAGGTTGTCATTTTGTTTTGTTGATGGTTTCCTTTGCTGTGCAAAAGCATTTTACTTTGGTGTAGTCCCAATAGTTTGTTTTTGCTTTTGTTTCCCTTGCCCGAGGAGACATATCTAGAAAAATGTTGCTAAGGCAGCTATCAGAGAGATTAGTGCCTATGTTTTATTAATAACGTATATTATTTAATAAGTATTACCCTAAGTTTCTTTTTTTTAAGATTTTATTTATTTATTTGACAGAAAGAGCGAGAGCACCAGCAGGGGGAGGGGCAGAGGGAGAAGGAGAAGCAGACTTCCCAATGAGCAGGGAGCCCAATGTGGGGCTCAATCCGAGGACCCTGAGATCATGACCTGGGCTGAAGGCAGATGCTTAACTGACTGAGCCACCCAGGCACTCCTTGCCCTAAGTTTCTATACAATCCTTATGGTAGGTTTTTTTTTTTTTAAGATTTTATTTGTTTATTTATCTATTTGAGAGAGAGCATGTATGTGTGTGTAGGGGGGGGAGTGAGGAGCAGAGGGGGAGAGAGAGGAAGAGGGAAAGAACCCCAAGTGGACTCTGAGCTGAGCACGGAGCCCCATGTGGGGCTTGATTTAAGGACTCTGAGATCATGACCTGAACCAAAACCGAGAGTCAAAGGTTTAACTGGCTGAACCACCCAGGGACCCCTCTTTATAGTAGCTTGAAAGGCTGCCTAATCCACTGAGTTGATGTGTATCACAGATGACATATCACTTCCTTACTTGTTGCATATCTAGGTTTTTGCAGAAGTCATTTAGTTGAAGAAGGTGCCAGAGAATGCAGTACTCGCCAGGGGGTTGGTAAGGGGGGCCACAGTGAAGGTTCTGGTATCCACTGCCATGTGAAGCCATTGGGTACCATGGGATGGGGTTGTAATAGGACAGAAACAAACCACTCACCTACTTTGTCAGAGACTAGCCCTGGTTCTGTGTACGTCAACTCATGCTTCATCTTAAAAAGAAAAAGAAAAAAACCCAAACCCAAAAAACTCATGTTAGAAAAAAATGTTGAGGTCTGTGTCATTTTTAGTACTGCAGGAACCCCATGGTGTCCTATCAGGGTCCAAAAGCCAGAGCCCACTGGTCAGCACACGGTAGAACTTCTATTAGGTTCCAGGACTAGCATGGCTGCAGCTGGGGTTTGTGAAGTGGGTAGTATACACACTTAGGAATAGAAACAGGACTCACCTTGGGGAGGGGAACCACAAGTAGAGATTCTTAGCACACACACACACACCCCCATACCATGAAGAACCGGAGGTCTGGGCTGAGGCCCAGGAATTAGCATTTCGACAAGTATGCTGATTATCCTGATACGATGATCAACGGGATGGGAGACATACAACCTCTGGACATAGCTTAGGACTTGTGGTCAACACTGCTTTCCTGACGCAGTAGCTGGGCCCTACCACGTACTCTGCCCACTTCTCAGGGAACGGGGCGTCTGCTTGGCTCCTCCACCCTCCCAGGTTCTGGCTGGGCCCAACTCCTGGCTCATGGGCTTCCACGACACCGGCCGCTTGAATGTGGGGCGCAACCGTCCTCATCCTGCCTGGCTGTCGGACACTCCCGGGTGACTCCTTGAAGAGACACTCACCAGTCCTCATGCTCTCCTATCCCCTCCACACCTCCTGCCCGGTACCGACAGGCCTTCTCCTCCCGTCTGCTGCCAGGCCCGCGCCACCTCCTCCCCACCCTGGTCCTCCTCCCCTCAGCCGGCACATCCACCTGCCTCGGAAAGAATCACCCTCCGGTCAGAAAGCCAGACTTCCCAGGAGCTACTATGAATGCTGTGCTTGGCAGCCGCCGAGGCTCCAGCTCCCGTTTCTCAGCTTTTCTGAAAAAACAGCAGGGTGTCTCACCCTTCAACCTGTGGGTCTTTCATGATCACCTCCAAAATGACGCCTTCTCACGCCTCCTGGCGCCCTGGTCAGTGCTCTGATCTGGGACCTTATGATGTCTACCCGGTGGCCTCCTGCTCGCCGCAGCCATCAGCTCGTTACCATTTACAAGCAGATGAACATGAGGCCAAATAGGTACAGTTAGTGTTGGAGTCAGTCAGTCAAACCAAATAAATGTGATATATTTAATGGCGCCTTCTAATTATTCTGCTATATGGTACTTCATCATGAGTAACAGCCGTAAACGGGAGTCACACTGCTGTATGGCTGATGACTCAGACATGGGTTTGTAAATTCGCCCTGACCTCTGCTCATAAACCAACCAAGTAGGAACGGCCATGCAACTGCAATGGGCCGGCCTCACCACCAGAAGGCAAAGGTGCGGGGTTTCTGCCTCTCTTTCTGGTAGCTTGAAGCTTCTGGGCGAAGGTGCTAGAGAACAGTGGGTTTCTAGGCTCCTGGAGTCCCAAAGTGGGTGGGGGCGGTGAAGGAAGCTACCAAGGTGGGAAAAGAAGGAAGGCGACATTAACTGATAGTTTCGGGCGCGCTGGGTTCTGTGTTAGTCACTTCCACACACCTATCTTACTTAATCCTTTTAGCCGCCGATTGACAGAGGAGCAAACAGAATCAGGGGGACAGAACACCCTGCCCCAGACAACGGAGCTAACTCCAGTGGAGCGCAGATCGAAGCAGAGGCTGTCTTGACGCCCAAGCCTGGGCTTTAGGGCACAAATCAGACCAGCAAGGGAAGGCTAGCGTGCCTCATCACAACCGGGCTTCGTTTGTAGGAATGACCAGCTCTGTTCTTACCACCTGGGCTCCGACCACAGCCGTCTGTGAGCTTCAGGCTTCTGCCTCCAGAAACGGTGCTTCGGAAGCCTGGCAGGCTCCTTCCTTCCCGAAATTCAAATACTCAAGTGTCCTTCTAGGGTCAGGCCTCGAATCCTAAAAGATGGACCAGACACCCTAGTCTAGGGCTCTAGAAATGGGGGTGTGAGCAACTGCCAAACCAGCGACTCTGCCCAGGCCAGGCTGGTCGGCTTGTACCGAGCTCGCACATGTCCAGCACCACCCATTTTGTCAAAGTTGCACTGGTCTATTTTTATGCAGTTATGTATCTCGTTTTGAAGAACACACCGTGGACAATTCCACTTCTGGGTACATGCACAGAAGAACTGAAAACAGGGACTGAAGAGGTATTTGTCCACCAAAGTTCCCAGCAGCATTATTCACAGTAGCCCATTGTTGGAATCGACCCACGTGTCCACTCACTGAGGAATGAATAAACAAAACGCGTATCCATACAATGCAATATTTTTTTAAAGGTTTTATTTATTTACTTAGAGAGCACAGAGGCAGAGCGAGAAGCAGACTCCCCGCTGAGCAGGGAGCCCGATGCAGAGCTCGATCCCAGGACCCTGGGATCATGACCTGAGCCGAAGGCAGACGCCTAACCGACTGAGCCACCCAGGTGCCCCCATACAATATAATATTATTCAGCCTTAAAAAGGACAGAAGTCCTGGCACATGCTATAACGTAGATGAACCTTGAAAACATTATGCTAAGTGAAATAGGCCAGTCACAAAAAGACAAATACTGTATGGTTTCCCCAATAGGAGATACCTAGAGTAATCAAATTCCTAGAGACAGAAAGTAGAACAGTGGTTACCAGGCACGGGGGTGGAGGGAAAAATGGAAAATTGGTGTCTAATGGGGACAGTTTCAGTTGGGGATGTTGGAAAGGTTCTGGAAATGGATGGTGACGATGACTGCACAACAATGTAAATTATTGAATGCCACAGAACTGTACTCTTTACAATGGCTAAAATGGCAAATTTAATGTTATGTACAATTTACCATAATTTTAAAAATTGTGTTAAACACCTCCCTGAAAATCTCAGCCCTAATTTGCCGGTGACCTGTCCCTGAAAGGAGCCTCGTCTCCCACCGATCACAGCCAACGGAGCGCCGCTCTGGGCACCCGGGAAATCTCTGCTGTCTGGCATGGCAGCAAGGGGACCCCAGGAAAGGCTGGCTCTCTCGACCATGTCCTTGAAAGCTCCTGAGATCCCCTCACGCCCCAGCCTCCCATCAGACTGTGTCAGCCCTGAGCCTGGATAATCAGCGTGAGGGGCTGCTTCTGCCGAGGCAGCCAGCCTTGTGGGAGGAAAGCAAGTGCCAGCTAGCTGCACTTCTCATTCAAGCTCCAACTCAGCAGGGACCTTCGTGTTGCTTGGAAATCCCATGCTTTCCAGCTCAAGTGCCGTCAGCAGCTCGTTTTTTTCCACCATGACTCTTCCAAATTCTTTTTTTTGTTAAGCTTTCCATTTTTCAACATCCCCATCACGCTGGCAGCAAAATCTCTCCGTTTCTCCTTCACTCACTTCATTATGTTCTCCTCCCTTTCTGTTTTGCTTGGAGCTGATGCCCCAGGAGAACGAGGGCCTTCCACGGCCCCCCTGGTTCCCTATTTCAACTCAACAGCAATGATTTTAGATATTGCGGTTCTGAATAAGGTTTGCCTGAAAGAAGTTGCTGTCATTTAAAAAAAGTTTCTTCTTCTTCATCATCTTCGTCTTCTCTTTCTCCTTTTTTTTTTTTTTAAAGATTTTATTTATTTATTTGAGAGAGAGAGAGTGAGAGAGAGCATGAGAGGGGAGAGGGTCAGAGGGAAAAGCAGACTCCCCGCTCAGTGGGGAGCCCGATGTGGGACTCGATCCTGGGACTCGATCCTGGGACTCCAGGATCACGACCTGAGCTGAAGGCAGTTGCTTAACCAACTGAGCCACCCAGGTGCCCATTCTCTTTCTCCTTCTTTTTTAAGTTTCTTTCGACAGCATTGCCTTGGAGGCTCAGGTATCTCTCTTCTGCTGCAGCTGACTCCACTACGGCCCCATCCATCCTCTCTTCTCCAGGGCAGTGATGCTCATGGTCCTTTTATCACCATCTTCTTACCTACAAGCATGCTCAAAGGTGTACACCCCCAAAAAACACATTCCCTTGACCCTGCACCCTATTCAGGGGGTCACCTAACCCTCTTCTCCTTACCACCAAACTTAATGAAAAAGTTGTCAGAGTCTGTCCCCACTTTGTGATGGTGCTTTCAGCTTCTTACAGCCTGGCTTCCGGCGCCCCCCCCAATGCTTACCTGGGACCCTCCCCCCCGCCCCCGCCCCCGGGCTGGCCTTGCCTGCTCATCACAGTCGCCACTTTCCATCCCAGCCCGGGGACCCTGCTCTCCTCTGCGCCCTCTGTCCCACCACTTTCTCCGTCATTTGCCTCTTCTCCTCTGCCGCCTACAGATGGGGTCATGAGGTCCTGCCATCAGCCCTGACATCTCGCCCTCCCCCGCTGCAGCCTTTGAAGGGCTAGCTCTCAAATGCAGCCCTGACTTGCTCTAGCAAGCCTCTTGTTGGACTCACTGCATCCTGAGCGAAGCCCCTCCCTTTCACCTCCTGCTCCAGCCCATTCTTCCCAGTTTCCTGTCCCCATTGTCAGCATCCCCAGCGCTCTGTCTCCTGGGCTTGAAGCCCTGGACTTATCTAGGGCTCCTTCCTCCTGCCGGACACCAGTCAGTCACCAAGCCCCATCGGTTCTGCCTCTGCAGCCCTCCTCACGTCTTCTCCTTTCTGTTCGGCTGCTGACACCCCATCCCCATCCAGCTCTCTTTGCCCCTCCCTGGTACGGCTGCTCCTTCCTGTCTTCCCAGCTCTGACTGTCCCCAAGGTCCTGTTGCTGTGCACTCTGCGTTATTCTAAAGCATGACCCCCCCTCCTGGCTCCAATCCCCCTTCGCACCAAATCTCTGGCTGCCCTCACTCCGTGGGCTCGGGCCCAGCCTCACTGGACCGCTCACAGCTGCCCAGGTGCCCCAGGGCCTTCCCCCACCTCTGCCTTTTCGGCTTCCACCGGCTCCTCAGCCTGAACACCTCCCCAGGGGTCATCTCCACCAAAACCCATCCTTTAAGGCCCGGAGCAAGGGACCCTTCTGGCTGGACATGATCTCTTCCTCCTCCTGACTTTGGTAGCAGTGGTTTGCCCCACTGTTAAATATTCTGCCTTGCAGCCCACACCTCCCTGTCTCTCTGTCTCTCCATCTCTGTGTCTCTCTCCCTTCTCCCCCCCCCCCCCCCGCCACACCCCAGGCTGGGACGCAAGCTCCTTGCAGTAACAACCCTGTCTTAGTCATCTTTGTATCCTCTTGGGTGTCTTATGCAAAGTAGATGCTCAAAAATGGGGTTACTTTAACAAGAAGATGATCTTAACTTCAGATGGGGGGCTGGTGAGGTGATGTCACTTCCGTCAGTGTCTCTCTGGTTTCCAGCAGCAAAACGCCTTGGTCAGGTCACCCCTCGGGCCATGTGGTTCCCTTTTCAGGGCTCCTGCCAGAACCCTCTTGGCAAAAAGTGGGGCACCTCAGGGTCTCTCACGATTGCCTTGTTATACTTCCTTCCTGAGTCACCCTCTTGGATGGAGCTACAGAGGGCCTGAATAACCCTCTCCTAGCTTAGGGACTCAGGGTCGGCCCCTCTGGGTCACCGGCGGGTCTTCTGGATGCTTCCAGGACAGGCCTGGGCCTGTGTCAGGGCTCCTACAGCTTGGAGGGCCTCAGGGCACCCCCAGAGCGTGTGTGGTGGGCTTTCCTGTTCTCTTGCTCCCATAGGAACACCCGAGTAGTCACCAGAGTGAAGAGCAGAGATAATTTCTTTTTTTTAAGATTTTATTTATTTGGGGCACCTGGGTGGCTCAGCCCTTAAACGTCTGCCTTCGGCTCAGGTCATGATCTCAGGGCCCTGGGATCGAGCCCCGCATCGGGCTCCCTGCTCCTCGGGAAGCCTGCTTCTCCCTCTCCCACTCCCCCTGCTTGTGTTCCCTCTCTCGCTGTGTCTCTCTCTGTCAAATAAATAAATAAAATCTTTAAAAAAAAAGATTTGATTTATTTATTTGAGAGAGAGGGGGAGGGTCAGAGGGAGAAGCAGACTCCCTGCTGAGCAGGGAGCCTGATGCAGGACTTCATCCTGGGACTCCAGGATCATGACCTGAGTGGAAGGCAGTTGCTTAACCAACTGAGCCACCCAAGCTCCAATAACGGCGTTTTTTTTTTTTTTTTTATAGATTTTTTAAAAGATTTTATTTATTTATTTGACAGAGACACAGTGAGAGAGGGAACACAAGCAGGGGGAGTGGGAGAGGGAGAAGCAGGCTTCCCGCTGAGCAGGGAGCCTGATGCGGGGCTCCATCCCAGGACCCTGGGATCATGACCTGAGCTGAAGGCAGACGCTTAACGACTGAGCCACCCAGACGCCCGATAACAGCATTTTAAAACACTTTACTATAAAGGCAACCTATAAGAAATAAGAAAAACTTTCACCATGATCTCAGCTCTTTTATACAACTATTTTCATATTTGCATGTTTCTTTCTAGCTGTGTCCATGTGCAGTCTATTTTTATACAGTTGCTGTAATACGTTATATATATATATGTAGCCTTTTCCACTAATTGTGAAATCACAAACACTCTCCTGTGATTTTACACCTTTCATAATAGTTCTTGTAATGGCTATAGAATATTGCCCACCCAATAATTTATTTATCCTTTTTATTAGATATTTAGATTGTTTTTTATTTTTTTTCCATTGGAGTTGATGCATATAGCTTTTATAGTATGTTTAATTATTTCCTTGGGATAAATTCCCAAGAATGGGATGACAAAAGTCAAAGTCAAACATTTTTATGACTCTCGATTCTTATTCCTGTATTGGATTCCAAAAGCACTGTACCGACCTACAGATCATAGTATTTTAGTGCTACCACAGTCCATGTTACTGCTAATTCAGATTCAACAATATTTGACTGCTTATTTTTTTTAAAAATGTACTTATTAGACAGAGAGATCGTGTGCCTGTGAGCCGGGGGAGGGGCAGAGGGAGACAGAGAGGATCCCAAGCGGACTCCCAACTGAGTGCAGAGCCCGACGCAGGGGCTCGATCCCAGGACCCTGAGATCACTACCTGAGCGGAAATCAAGAGTCGGTTGCTCAACTGACTGAGCCACCCAGGTGCCCCTTGACTGCTTATTATATGGGAGTACTTACATATTTATATATACATTAAAATATCTTCCTAGGGGCTCCTGGGTGGCTCAGTTGTTAAGCGTCTGCCTTCTGCTCAGGTCATGATCCCAGGGTCCTGGGATCGAGTCCCACATCGGGCTCCCTGCTCAGCGGGAAGCCTGCTTCTCCCTCTCCCACTTCCTCTGCTTGTGTTCCTGCTCTCGCTATCTCTCTCTCTGTCAAATAAATAAATAAAATCTTAAAAAAAAAGAAAAAAGAAAATATCTTCCTAGAACCTTGGGCTTTCAGAGTTGGAGGACACCTGCTCATTTTACAAAGGAAGCACGAAACCCAGAGAAATTACGTTCAGCGTTCAGCGTTGCATGGTTGGAAAACAATAGCACATGTATGGTAACCCTTGATTCTCTGATCCTGGAGCCCTCCGCACTCTCTGCCACGCCCAACTGGTACAGTCTGGGTGTTTGTTTCTTTCCTGTTAATGCACAGCAGAGAAGTGACAGTACGTGTTTGCCCTCTGGCCATGGCCACCCACAGAATCTCTTGCACCGCGTATGTTTGGATAGTAAAAGCGGGAAAGCTCCAGACCTTTAAGGCCCCACAGCCAAGCCAAGACCTCTGATGCATAATGAAAGACTAACTGGGGCTGCTTCTAAAAGAGGGCTTCTTTGGGGCGCCTGGGTGGCTCAGTTGGTTAAGCGACTGCCTTCGGCTCAGGTCGTGATCTCAGGGTCCTGGGATCGAGCCCCGCATCGGGTTCCCTGCTCGGCGGGAAGCCTGTTTCTCTCTTTCCCACTCCCCCTGCTTGTGTTCCCTCTCTTGCCGTCTCTCTCTGTCAAATAAATAAATAAAATCTTTAAAAAAAATAAAAAATAAAAAATAAAAGAGGGCTTCTTTACTCCTTCTGGGGGTGGTTCTGGCCGACTGGCGTATTAAGCAAGAAGTAGCCTGTAACTCCCTGTCCTTCCCCTTCCCCTTTGCCCCCGCTTATACTCCTACCTTGCCTTGCCAGGAATAACCTTTTTCCAGCCTTCTATGTGCTCACCCTCTCTGATCTTTAAGTACTAGCTCCTCCAAGAAGGCTTTTAAAAATCTTCCTGTGTATCAGTTATCTATTACTGCCTAAAAAAAACCATCCTGAAACTTTTTACTCAAACTATTTTTTTTTAAAGATTTTATTTATTTGACAGAGAGAGGCACAGCGAGAGAGGGAATACAAGCAGGGGGAGTGGGTGAGGGAGAAGCAGGCTGCCTGCTGAGCGGGGAGCCCGATGCGGGGCTCGATCCCAGGACCCTGGGATCATGACCTGAGCCGAAGGCAGACGCTTAACTGACTGAGCCACCCGGGTGCCCCACAAACTAACAAGTATTTATAATTTCCCATCATTCTGTGGATTGACTGAGTGGTTTCAATGGTGGTTTCGCCTGAAAACACTCATTCAACAAGGGTGGGAGGGCTGATGGTCAAGATCTCTGGCAGTTGTTGGCTCACCCGCGGGGCACCTCAATTCCCCTTCCTGTGGCCTCTCCTCCACCAGTGGGCCCAATAGGCTTACATGGCAGGTGCGGGCGATGTTCTAAGGTGCACGTGCTTGTCAAGCCTCTGGTCTGGCATTGTCCCATTGGCCAAAGCAAGTCACAAGGACCACACTCAGAGTCTATGGGAGAGGGAGACACACACGGTGGGTATACTGGGACGGTTCCTCGAACAAATGGCTCACATCCCTCCCATGTGCAACATCTCCTCATTGCTCCTGGTGCCCTCACGCCTCATCTAATCACACCCCAGGCTCACAGTGCAGGGCCTCCTGATCAGATCAGACCCTGGTGCACGCAAGCCTCCTCAGGGGCAGTGCCTCTGTCCTTCCTCTTGGTCCAAGGACTGTGAGTTTAAAAGAAACCATCTCCTCTTCTCCAAACACCCAACACACAATGGTGAGAGGGGGCAGGATGACTTCCGTAAATACTCACATTCAAAGCGGGAGCAGCGGGAGCCGCGGGAGACACACAGCCACTGGGCAATTCTAAAAAGAGCAGGATCTGGGTTGTCAGGGCTCTCTACTTTGGAGGTAAGCGTGCTTCTGCCCTAGGGCCCTGCGAGCTCCCTGGGACTGACTCCTCTGTCCATTGTTCTCTGTGCCTCTTAGCTTTGCCCTCTGGGCTTTTGTTCCACCTTCTGAGATACTCTTCCCGGTCAGGAAGAATTGTGTCTGCTCCTGAGGACCTCTCAGCCTGCTTTCTGCACTTAGAACTCTCCCTGTCCAACGACCCCCCCTGAAAGAGTGTCAGAAAAGAGTCTACTTGGTTAGACAAAAGCCATTCCTGCAATTAATTTAGAGATGGTTCTCCCTTCGTTTTGGGCAGCATGTTGGAGAGCTACGGGGCTATGACCTTATGATTCTTGGGAGCTCCTTTTCTGGAGAGGGCTAATGGCCACCACCTTGTATCTTTCTGAGGTCTTTTTTTTTTTTTAAAGATTTTATTTATTTGACAGAGAGAGACAGTGAGAGAGGGAACACAAGCAGGGGGAGTGGGAGAGGGAGAAGCAGGCTTCCCTCGGAGCAGGGAGCCCAATGAGGGGCTCGATCCCAGGACCCTGGGATCATGACCTGAGCCGAAGGCAGACGCTTAATGACTGAGCCACCCAGGCGCCCCGTCTTTCTGAGGTCTTAACAAAGAGTCACAGCCTCAAACTTAAATTTGATCTTTACCCTGAAGCCATGTCTTACTTGGAGACTCTTGTGGGTTAGAGAGACCAGAAATACAAAACACTTTATTTTGTTTTGTTTTTTATTTATTATTATTATTGTTATTATTTGAGAGAGAGAGAGCATGCAAGTGCGAGCAGGGGGAGTGGCAGAGGGAGAAGGAAGAGAGTGAATCTCAAGCTGACTCCCCGCTGAGCGGGGAGCTCTTGATCCAGGACTCGATCTCACAACTCTGAGATCATGACCTGAGCTGAAATCAGGAGTCAGACGCTTAACCGACTGAGGCACCCAGGCGCCCCTGAACTTCTGGTTTCTTGCTGCCAGTGGCCTTGGTGATCTTCTGCACACTGAAGAGCACGGTCTCGCTCGAGGGCTGGCACTCGCCCACGGTGACAATGTTGTCAATATGGATGTCCCTGAAACAGGGGGGCAGGTGCATGGATATGTTCTTGTGGTGTTTCTCGAAGTAGCTGTACTTTAGGATGTGGTGGAGGTAGTCTCGGCAGGTGAAAAAGGTCCTTTGCATCTTCATCTTGGTCAACACACCAGATGGGATCTGCCTTCAGATGGAGACACTACCAGTAAAAGGGCATTTCTTGTCAGTACAGGTGTCCTCAGTGGCCTCCGTGGACATCTCAAAGCCCAGACTGACGTTTCTTTAGTGTCACAGAGGCTTCTCATTGCCACTGTCTCCAAACAGGCCCCTCTTCTTATTTTGAAAGCTGGTCAGCTGCTTTTGGTAGGCATGCTCACTCTGAATGTCCGCCATCTTCCTGCCCCGCTGAGGAAAGGTCTGTAAGCTTCTCTAAGCAGAAATTTCCAGGTCTGTTTTTTATCCCACCTTTTATTTCATAGCCTAGTACGCAGTAAGTATTCATTAAATAGTAGCTGTTAGTGAGAAAGTCCTAGAAACACAGCGCAGGGCATGGTAGTTTGTGTGGGGTTGGCATGGAGTTCCTCCTTGCTGTTTCTCACCAAACACCCAAGTACTGCACAGGTTCTCAATCTCCTCAGGTCCATGACTTTTTCAGAGTTCTGAAGAGCCATGAAAGAATGCTGACTGGTGGGAATGTGGTTTAAGCTGTTAGTCTACGTATAGCATAGTCTCCTCCTTCATAATCACACTTAACACCTGCATCCCAGCCAGGTGCAGACCCTCTGAGGCCCAACCCAAGCCCAAGGTCTCCCTCTCATCTCTTAAGGACACAGCTCTCATCACGTGTTCTGACCATGAGTCCTGGGTTTTGAGGAACTTGAAATCTAGTTGAGGAAGCAGAATGGGCACATACGAAAAAAACCCCAAACTACTTACTAATCAACATGTCAACAAAGGCAAAAATCAGTACACTACCACTGGGCCTGGCAGTGTAGGGGATACAACACCGAAGTGGTCAGGATACAGTGAGGCTAGTTCTAATACACCGTCTCCTGGAGAAGGCGAAGTTTGTGTTGGATCTAGAAACGGTATGGTGCAGACAATAGAGGGTGATCTAGTATGAGTGTCTGTGAAGGTCTGGGGTCAAATGAATGAGGTAGGAAATTAGCACTCGATGTGTGGCCGAGAGTAAGCAGATCCGGAGGCAGGAAACAAAAAAGGTTGGGAAGATAAGTGGAGTGACAGATACGCGTTTAAAAGCCTCAGCAAAGCAAACTGTACCCAGCGGGTGTCGTCTGAGTAGCTGAGGTTGCCTCTGTGGGTGCAGTTTGTTTCTGGAATTTTCCTCACCCTCCAGTGGTTTTGCATTCGGGGCCATTAAAGAAGGGAGAAATAGCGGAGGTGGGAGGCTGCTTGGCTCTCCCTGTGTTCCCCAGTTCCAACGGGTAACTTCTTTCCTCTCTGCAATTTGGGCTCTTTGCTCCTGCATCTTTGCAAGAAGTGGAAACATCCCAATGACAGAAAAAGGAGGAACTTTTCTGGGCACCCATGGTTCTAACCCATACTGGAAGCACCCTTAATAGGACATGAAATTAAGGCCCAGGGGCCCCTGGTGAGGCCCAGAGAGGCGCTCAGCAGCGGTGGACCCAGGCCCTAGAAGAATTCATGGTGGGGAACGAGAAGAGGCCGCCATGGGCTGAGATCTGAAATGCTGAGATGAGGAACATAAATGTGCGGAGGCACGGAGCAGGAGAGGTTAACCGCTAAACAAGGAGACCCGAGACCGGTGAGGGCGAGAAAAGACAGCACAGCTCAGTACAGGTGACGAGGAAGCGCGTTCTTGTCCTGGGGCTCGCTGGGCTCACGCGTCCTTCTTTCTAGTTCTAGAGAGTTCTAGAGAGGGGCCCAGAAGTGGGGCGCAGAAGAGGAATGGGCATGCGTAGCTCTCTTCTCTTCCTTCCCTCCCATGGTCACAGGGACCCGAAAAACGTTCCAATGTCCAAGGCGACATTCTGGCATAGAAAGCAGCTCAGCACACCTGCCCCAGTCACCCACGCGGGAACAGCCGGGGGCGCACTCGGGCCCGTGTGGGCACTGGAGACCTGGTGGAGTTGTCTTCCTCCTTCCGCTGAGCTGGTCCACAGAGGCCTTTTGCCCTCTTCCTATAATCAGAACCTCTTCAGATAATTAACTTTAACAAATGGAGAAGCTCGGTGCTTCTCCATTTTGGCTACACATGGTATCACTTGCAGGCACTTTAAAAAAATTCAGTTCATCTAGGGTGGGCCTGAGACGGAGGGATTTCCTTTTTAATAATTAACTAATTAATTAATTTTAATTTAAATTCAATTAACATATAAGGTATTATTTGTTTCAGGGGTATAGGTCTGTGATTCATCAGTCTTATATAATACCCAGTGCTCATTACAACACATACAATACCCAGTGCTCATTATAACACATAGACGGAGGGATTTTTTTAAAAGCATACCAGGTGATTGGTATGCAGCCAGATTGAAAACAGCTGGATTTACTAATCTTGAGCCACTTTAGAAAGTTTAGTCAACACAGAATTTGTTGATCTTTTGAGGTGTCTGAAAATACCACATAAATAATTAGCCTTTGGGGATGTCTGGGTGGCTCAGTTGGTTGAGCGTCTGCCTTCGGCTCAGGTCATGATTCCGGGGTCTGGGATCGAGCCCCACATCAGGCTCCTTGCTTGGCAAGGAACCTGCTTCTCCCTCTGCCTGCCGCTCACTCCTGCTTGTGTTCTCTCTCTCTCTCTGGCAAATAAATAAATAAAATCTTAAAAAAAAATTAGCCTTTGGTATACCAGCAAAACCTAGGAGATACCTTCCCTTGGATTCTGTGGCCTCTGGGTTGCCTTCCTGGGGGAATTCTTTTTTTTCCCTATAGATTTTATTTATTTATGAGAGAGAGGGAGGGAGAGAGCAGGGGGAGGAGTGGAGGGAGAGAGACAAGCAGACTCCATGCTGAGTGTGGAGCCCGATGTGGGGCTCGATCTCAGGACCCTGAGACCATGACCTGAGCTGAAACCAAGAGTCGGATGCTTAACCGACTGAGCCACCCAGGCGCCCCTCCTGGGGGAATTCTCGAGGATCTTTAGTGTATCTTTTAGGCTCTGGCCTCCTGAGCTTTCCACAGTATGGCAGAATAGGAGATCCTCCTGTGACCATGAGCACGCAGAAAATACCCTAGTGGCTCAGTGTAGCTGTCTGTTTGGTCCAGTACAATCTTGAGCTTGACACCCAAGGACAGTTTTGTTGAGGAGCACAACTGCTGTCCATAATGTAAATCTCAGAAAGTTTCATTCGTAAGGTTTTCCACGCAATTTGTCACAGACTCTCAGACCTCACAAGACATTACGGAGGGTGAGACTACCCCTGTCTCAGTACTGTCTCTCTTCCTGGCAGTCCTGTCCCCATCCAGCCTCCCAGTCGGTCTCCTGGGCCATCTTCATTTCATGTTTGGACAAGACTGAGAACCAATGATTTTTGGGCAAGACTGAGAACCAATGATTCAGCCTCTGGGTGTGTGTGTGGGGGAAGGATTTCCACATTGCTACCCACAGGGCAAAATAGCAGTTCCTATTTATCTCTTCCAAATTTGCCTCTTTCAACCACCATCAGCCCCCTCCGACTGCTGGTATAGAAGATTCGGTGACCGCATCCTTCCGACTCTGTACGCCTTTGGCATATCACCTTTAAGCCCTGGTCTTCCTCTGAAGGCCAGTGTTTGGTTTTTGTCATCATGTAAAGAACGCTCTTTCTGCTTGTCATTTTAATTACCCTCTATCAAACCCTTTCCAGTCCTGTTATATCCTCTGTAAGTGCCAGAGAATAGAATGACACACAGTATAGTGTCCATTTACTATAATTCCATACAAGGATGGGATTGTGATATTTTGTGTCCAGGATTCTTATTTGCATGTCATCGGGGACTTTTGGTGGGAGGGGTGAAGGGCAGGGCAGTGGATTCATAACTTTAAGAAATGGTTTTCAGGTTCATTAAATTATTTCCCTTGAGCTGCTATTACCTTCTTGTTGCCCACAGATGCTCAGCAGGCAGGTGTCTGCCCTCCCACGCAGCTCGCTAACGTCCTTCTGCCGCTTTATTTCTACCACTGTAAGCTCACTACCTGGCCAGACTTGGTGTCACAGACGACCTTGGTGACTCCACTGTGTACCTCTTCCTCGGATCATTTATAACCATGGAAATTAAGACTTGGATGTTCAGACTGCAGAATGCAAATGGGACAGGTTCTAATAACAGATTTTGAAAAATATTCTTTCTTGTTTTCAAAAAAGTGCATATTCATTTAAGACTGTTGGAAAATATAAACAACTACAAAGAAAATTAAAAGCACTCCTAATCCTACCTCCCAGAGATAATCTCTGCTAATATTTTGGTTTCCATTCTTCCAGTCTTTTCTTCAGGAAGCACAACACACACACACACACACACACCCCTATAAAACTCTTTCCCTCTATCTTTTTTAACACAAACACCAAGAAGCAAAACGGTATGAATAATTGGCAATAATTGTCATTTGCCTAAGTGCTCTCCCAGCTTTCCTCCCACGGGGTAACTATTTTCTCAGAGTCTGTGTTTATTATTCCCTTGCTTTATAAAAGTGATTTTATAAATTGTTTGGGTTTACTTGATTTTAAGCTTTATAAAAATGGTATCATGCTTTAATCATACGTCTCTTGCTTTTCTTCACTCAAAAAACACATTGGTTCACTTTATCCATGCTGTGTTGTGTAGATAGAGTTCATTCGTTGTGACAGCTATTCAGTATTTCCGTTGTAGAGATGCACACGGTTTGTGTTCATTCGTCTCTTGCTGGTCACGTGGATTGTTCTTAGTATTTTGTCATTGTAAACATTGCTTGTACATGCGTCGAGAGTGTCTTTGGGGTGAAATCTTTGGCTATAAGTATGTTTCCAACTGATCAGCCTCCTGTCCGCCATTTGGAATTGTCAGACTTTAAAACTTTTGCCTTTCTAGTAGGTTTATAATATTGTAGTATTAATTTGCATTTTCCTGAATACTAATGAACTTGAGGATCTTTTCGTGCATTTACTTGCCATATGTGTTTACCCTCCTATAAAATGTCTGCTTATATTTTTGAAACTTTTCCGCTAGTGGTTGTTTGTCTCTCACAAATACTTTTTTTTTAAAGATTTTATTTATTTATTTGACAGAGAGAGACACAGTGAGAGAGGGAACACAAGGGGGGGAGTGGGAGAGGGAGAAGCAGGCTTCCCGTGGAGCCGGACCTTGGAATCATGACCCGAGCCGAAGGCAGACACTTAACCAACTGAGCCACCCAGGCGCCTATCTCAGAAATATTTTTAAGCAAAATTTGAATTGTACTCACATATCATTTTATACTCTTCTATGACATAAAACATTCTTTTAGGGGTGCGTGGGTGGCTCAGTCGTTAAGCGTCTGCCTTCGGCTCAGGTCATGATCCCGGGGCCCTGGGATCGAGCCCCGCATCGGGCTCCCTGCTCCGCGGGAAGCCTGCTTCTCCCTCTCCCACTCCCCCTGCTTGTGTTCCCTAACTGTGTCTCTCTCTGTCAAATAAATAAAATCTTAAAAAAAAATTCTTTTATACTATCATTTTCATGGCAGTGACATCTTCTATCTCATGGATATCTTGTAATTTAATCGAAGATTTATACCTGTTTTTTTTTTTCAATTTTAGTTTTCAGAAGTAATTCTGGTAAGATATCCTAATGCATAAATATAATTACACATCACTAAATGTTTTTGTCAAAGAAGCTTCAAGAATTTGGATTTCTGGGTCAAAGGATATCAACATTAAAAAATATTGATATATATTTCCAAATCATTTTAAAGGTTCTATAATTTATATTTCTTCAAAAAACTCTTTAACACTGGATATTAAATATCAAATATTTTGCTAATTTGTAAATATTAGCAATAAAGATAATATTTTAAATTGTTTATTGGCCACTATGTTTCATCTTTTCCTGGTATTCTTTTTTTTCCAGCTTATAGTTTGCATTCAGCTGAAGGTATATCTAAGTACTATACATAAAATTTCTTGGTTTACTTCTTTCTCCCTCTTCATGTGGTTATGTCATTCATTTGACACACAATTGGGTTTATTTGTTTCTGTTTGCATCTAGTTACAGGTTTTTAATTTTTTCTTATGCTTGTTGGTTTAATTTTATTATGATTTTTAGTAGTTTTATTTATTTAAATAATCTCTACACTCCACATGGGGCTCAAACTCATGACCCCGAGATCAAGAGTTGCATGCTCCTCCGACTGAGCCAGCCAGGTGCCCCTTAATTTTATTTTTGAATGTATATAACATTAACATGTTTCCAAAGCCAAAACTACCCCAAAAGATATCCTCAAAATTGTCTCTCCCTCTCTTATCCTTTCTGCCTGTTCCCTCACCCAACATCTTATAGGCAACCAATTTCATTGTTTTCCGGTTTATTTTTCTTGTGATGATCTTTTACTAAAAGAAGCAAATCCATTTTATTTTCTTATTTCTTATCTTTATTATACAAAAGGTAACATACTATACATTTGCTTTTGTACTTTGCTTTTCAAACTTAATAATATACTCGGGAAATTACTATGAATCAGTTCATAAAGATATTCCTCATTCCTTTTTATTGCTTCCTAGGAGTCAATTATAAGTTTATTCAACCAGTCTTCTCCGTTTGGACATTTAGGTAGCTTCCAATATTCTGCAAATACAAGTAATGGTACAAAGAAGAAGCGTACATATGTAGGTGTACATGTTATTTCTGGAGATATCTTTAGGACAAGTTCCTAGAAGTTGGAGAGCTAGGTTGAAAGGTAAATACACAGAGGCACCTGGGTGGCGCAGTCAGTTAAGATCTGACTCTTGGTTTTGGCTCAGGTTGTGATCTCAGAGTTGTGGTCTCAGGGTCATGATCTCAAGGTCATGAGATTGAGCCCTGCATCTGGCCCCGCACTCAGCATGGAGTCTGCTTAAAACTCTCTTTCCCTCTCCCTCTGCCCCTCCCTCCTCTCCCTGCCATTTCTCTCTCTCTCTCTCTCTCTCATAAATAATCTCAGAGGGGCGCCTGGGTGGCTCAGTCATTAAGCGTCTGCCTTCGGCTCAGGTCATGATCCCAGTGTCCTGGGATCAAGCCCCGCATCGGGCTCCCTGCTCCGCGGGAAGCCTGCTTCTCCATCTCCCACTCCCCCTGCTTGTGTTCCCTCTCTCGCTGTGTCTCTCTCTGTCAAATAAATAAATAAAATCTTTAAAAAAAAAATCTTATAAAAAAAAAAGAAAGGTAAATGCAAATTGTTCATTAGATATTGGTAAGTGCCACTCCAAAGGGGTTGTACTATTTCCCATTCTCTCTAGTAATATTTGTCTCCCCATAACCTCAGCAACAGAGTGAGGCTGTGTATGGCTGGACAGTCGTCCCAACACCATAATAAAAAGTCCTTCTTTGTCTCAGCTGTTTGACTGCTTCTCATATACTAGAATTCATATGCAGTTGGACTGATTTCTGTACCTTCTACTTGGTTACCTTGGCTGCCTATTCATGTGCCAGAATCACACTGTTTTCAGTCAAGAGGCTCTATAGTGAGTTTTGATATTTATTAGAGCTAGCCTTCTCTCATATCTCTTTTCAGTGTTCCATTAGCTGTTCCTGAGTGTTTATTTTTCCACAAGAACTTTGGTATCAATTTGTCTAGTTCCAGAAAACAAGAAAAAAACTTGTTTCTATTTTGGGAGAATCATATTAAATTTATAAATTAACATAAGGAAAACCGTCATCTTAATGATGTTGAGCTCTTTTAACCAAAACCAAAGGATGTCTCCTTCAAGTATACTTTTGTGTCTTTCAGGATCGTCTTATAGTTTTCTTTTTTCAAAGAACCAGATTTATTGAGACATAATTCATATACCTTTCAATTCATCCATTTAAAGCATACCATTCAGTGGTTTTAGTATAATCACAGACTTGTGAACTCATCACCACAATCATTTTAGAACATTTTCATCAACTCAAAAAGTAATCCCATACCTGTCAGGAGTTCTTTCCTAATCCCTCCAACCCCTCCAGCCAACTACCAACCACCAACCTACTTTCCGTCTCTGTCGATTTGTCTATTCTGTATATCCCATATAAATAGAATCACATAATATTTGGTCTTATGTGGCTGGCTTCTTTCACTTGGCATGTTTTCAAGTTTCTTCCATGTTATAGCATGTGCTGCATTCTGTCTTGTTTTTGTTTTTTAAGAGAAAGAGAGTGTGCATGTATGCGCCGGGTTGGGTGGGTGGGAGAGGGAGTGGGAGAGGGAGAGGAAGAGAGAATCCTAAGCAGGCTCCACGCCCAGCACAGAGCCCAAGGTGGGGCTCAATTTCACGAGCCTGAGATCACGACCTGAGCAGAAATCAAGAGCTGGCCGCTTAGCTGACTGAGCCACCCAGGTGCCCCTGCTCTGTTCTTTTTTATTGCTAAATACTATTCCATCATATGGGTGGGTGTACCACATTTTGTTTATCCATTCATCAGGTGATGGAGTTTGGGGTCTTTTTCACTTTTTGGCTGTTATGAATAAGACTGTGAACATTTGTGTATAGGTTGTTGTGTGGGCATATATTTTCAAGTTTCTTGGGGTATATACCTAGAAATAGAATTGTTAGGGCATATGATAATGTTATTTTAATATTCCAAGGACTGCCAAGCTGTTTTCTGAAACAGTTGCACATTTTTACATTCCCACCAGCTATGTATCAAGGTTCCAGTTTTTTCACATCCTCACCAACACTTGCTATTGTCTGTGATTTTGTTGGGAGCCATCCTAGTGGGAGTGAAGTGGTATCTCATGTTTTTGATCTACATTCCACTAAGAGCTCATTATGTTGAACATCTTTACACGTGCTTATTGGCCAGATATATATATCTTCTTGGAAGAAAAGTCTGTTCAAATCCTTTTCTTATTTTTCAGCTGAGTTATCTGTATTATAATTGTGTTGTTCATATATTCCCAATATAAGTCCCTTAGCATATATATTATTTGGAAATATTTAATCCCATCCTGTAGGCTGTCTTTGCATTGTTTATGGTGTCATTTGATGCACAAAGGTATTTAATTTTGATAAAGTCAAATTTATCTACTTTTTCTTTTGTCATTTGTGCTTATGTGTGTATCTAAAGAGGCTTTGCCAAGGTAACAAAGATTTACACTATGTTTTCTTCTAAGAGTTGTACAGTTTTAGCCTTTATACTTAGGTTGTTGAAGTTCTACTCAGTACTGAATGTGACTATATTTGAAGATAGGGTCTTGAAAGAGATAATTATATTAAAATGAGGTCATTAGGGGGCACCTGGCTGGCTCAGTTGGAGGAGCATGCGACTCTTGATCTTGGGTTCATGAGTTCGAGTCCCACATTGGGTGTAGAGATTACTAATAAATACATAAGTAAGTAAATAAATAATAAAAAAAATAAAATGAGGTCATTACGGTGGGCCCTACCTCACTATGACTAGTATCCCTAGGACAGACACTCACAGTATACAGTGAAGACCATGTGAAGACACAGGGAGGAGAAGGCTATCTAAAAGCCAAGGAGAGAGGCCTCAGAAGAAACCAATCCTTCTGGCACTTTCATATTGGACTTTTAGCCTCCAGAACTGTGAGGAAATAAATTTCTATTCTTTATTTTTTTTTTAAAGATTTTATTTATTTATTTGTCAGAGAGAGAGAGAGAGCAAGTACACAAGCAGGGGGAGCAGCAGGGCAGAGGGAGAAGCAGGCTTCCTGCTGAGCAGGGAGCCCTATGCGGGGCTTGATCCAAGGACCCTGGGATCATGACCTGAGTCAAAGGCAGATGCTTAACCGACTAAGCCACCCAGGTGTCCCATAAATTTCTATTCTTTAGGTCAGTCTGCGGTACTTTGTTATGGTAGGTCTAGCAGACTAATATAAAACCCTACTTGGTAACTGAATGTTATTTTCTTCTTTTATTTTATTTTATTTTAATTTAATTTTATTTATTTGACAGAAAGAGACACAGCGAGAGAGGGAACACAAGCAGGGGGAATGGGAGAGGGAGAAGCAGGCTTCCCGCGGAGCCGGGAGCCCGATGCGGGGCTTGATCCAGGACCCTGGGATCATAATCTGAGCCGAAGGCAGACGCCCAATGACTGAGCCACCCGGGTGCCCCAGTATGTTATTTTCTTAAATCATATGGGTCTTGTGCTTTTTTGGGAGAAATAACTTTCTCTATTTCTTTTCCTCTAGTATTGGAGTGACAAACTGCAACTCATGGGTCAAATCAATTTGGCTGCCTATTTTTTTTTTTTTGAAGATTTTATTTATTTGTTTTAGAGAGAGAAGGGGCAGAGGGTGAGGGAGAAAAGCAGACTCCCTGCTGTGCAGGGAGCCCAATGTGGGGCTTGATCTCTCCACCCTGAAATCAGAACCTGAGCCAAAACCAAGAGTCAGACGCTTAACCAACTGAGCCACCCCGGCGACCCTGGCTGCCTGTTTTTGTAAATGCAGTTTATTTGGGACAAAGCCACACTCACTTCTTTGTATATATCTATGGAGGCTTTTTGCTTCAATGGCAGAGTTGAATATTAGATCTGCAAACCCCAAACATTCGCTATCTGGTGCTTTAGAAAAAAATGTGCTGACCCCTGCTTTAGTAAATACTTAGGATGGGCTTATATGCATTTTATTCTTTGAGTTCTTGCATTTTAAAAAGAGGGTTTGTTTTTATTTTTCTTCTATAGAGTTCAATGCTTGAAAAACAGTGTGGATGGGTGGATACAAAATCCCTTAGCTTGCATTTTCTTTGCTTGAGTTTTTAGAAAATGCTGCATCACTATTGCCTTGCTTTGCTCTTGAGAAGTCTGATGCCAGATATTTTGGTTACCAGATTCCATAACAATCTACCTTGAAAAGTAACGGTTTAAGGTGAGAACTATTTTGATTATAATTTCACAATTTTGGGGGTCAGGAATTTGGGTGGGGTTTGGCTGGATTATTCTTCTGTTCCACATAGCTTCAACTGGGGTCACTCAGTGGTACCCAGCTGATGGATGAACTGATATAGAGCATTCATGATGACTTCACTCACATTGGCTAAGGCCAGCTAGCCTCTCTTCCTCTCTATGCCATCTCAGAGCCTCTCCACAGGGAGTTAGATTTTTTTAAAAAGATTTACTTATTTTATTTTAGAGAGACAGAGAGACACTGCATGAGTGGGAGGGGTGAAGGGAGGGGGAGAGAGAATCACAAGCAGACTCCACGCTGAGCGCAGAACCAGATGCGGGGCTCCATCCCAGGACCCTGAGATCAAGACCTGAGCCGAAACAAAGAGTCGGACGCTTAACCAACTGTATCACCCAGGTGCCCATGGGAGTTAGATATTTCATATTGTGGCTCAGGGCTTCAAGAGCAAGTGTTCTCAAAGACCCAGGTGGATTCTTAAGACTTTTATGACCCAGGCTTGGACGTCCCGTATACATCACACATTCTGTTGGTCAAGCAATTCACTTGGGCCAGCCTGGATCAAAGGGAGGGACAAAGAATTTGCAGACATCTTTAATGTACTGCAGCCCCATGTCCTTACCTTTTTAAGTAATTTGAACTTTTTGCACTGAGGCTTTGAAAAATTCTTATTTTTGTCTAATAGTTTTAAGAGGTTGGCTCTTAGAATTGATCATTTTGTGATGATTTCCCCAAGTACACTGGGGCTCTTTCATTATATAGGTTTACATTTTCTTATTTCCAGAAAGTTTCATTATATGTGGAACTTCAGCTGCACCTATGTTGGACGTTCTTTGCTTGTACTCAAATGACATTCCAAACTGAGACAGAAATAAGCACAAAGGTATTGAAGCAAGGGAAAGTAGGAATATTGCAGGAGTTTGGTTGGGATGTGTGTGGGAAGTGACAAAAGAGGGAGTGGGGAGATGGACAAGGGCTAGATAAATGGAAGGTCTTGTGTGCTATGCTGAGCAGTGACATACACAGGCAGCATATTCTGGAAAGTTTTTTCTGACATGCAGTATGGAATATGGAATGGAAGGAATGAGACCATCAACAGGATTGTTAAGTGAGGTGGGGATGGGAAGGAAGGAGTCAAGGATGACTCCCAGGTTTCTGAACTGGGCAACTGAGTGGACAGTGGTGCTAAAGACTTTTAGACACGTAGAGCTTTGTAGTGTCTGTAGGGCATCCAGGTGGAGAAGTCCAGCAGGCTTTGTGTCTGTGGAGCTCAGATGAGTGGTCTGAGCCAGATAACACACTTGGGAGATGCTGGTATATGTGGCAGACGAAAACAGGGAGTGGATGGAATGGCTTCGGGAGATGGTGTGGGGTGAAATGAAAGCTGAGAACAGAACCCGGGAGACTCAGGAGAGGTCAAGAGGGGTGAGGAGGTGAAGGCCAAGGGAGTTTCAAAAAGAGTAGGGTGCTTTGTGTCCTCAAATGCCACCAGGAGCTCAGTAATACAAGGACTCAAAAACAGCCTGTGGCATTTAGCATTAAGCAAGCCCTTAATGACTGAGCGGTGCAGTGACGTGGTGGGGACAGAAGTTACAGAACCATGGGTTGATGAGGGAGAAGCTGCTGAGTTGGCAGAGAGGAGTGCAAACTACTTTCAGGATGTTTGTGAAGGAAAATACAGACAGGGACCAAGCAGTACCTAGAACACAATGCAGAGGGACAGAGGTGTTTCTTTTTCTTGAGGACAAGAAAAGCTCAAACATGGCAGATGGTGAAGGAAAAGGTACAAGTGGTTGATAATTTTGGGAGTGAAAGCTGGGGCATGATCGAAATATGTTTGAAAGGAGTTTTCTGAGGGTGTGGGAAGTGATGAGGTACAGAATGGCGCAGGAGAGATGCTAATACAAGTGTACTTAATTTCCAGAATAGTTTATTCTAGTCTAGCTCACGTACTGAAATTACCTCGGTTTCAATCGATAGGGCAAATATAGCAAACAATATCGACATATTTATTTTATCTCATTTACACATCTTTTCTCCAAAGGGTAGGATCAATGTTTTACCCTTTCAAAGCCTCCCACATAGTTGGTGCTCAGTAAGTGGTAAATGAATAAACAAGATGTCTCTTGCCTGTATTCTGAGTATCTCAGCATATTCAGAACACAGTCAAGACCCTGCATACACGTGAAAAATTCTTCTAAGCATGCAAAAGAGTCCCAAAATTCATGTGTGAAAGGTGATGTCCTTTTTTTGAGGAACCTGTTTACCCTCACTGAACAAAGTTGGTTACCAGCATTTTCTTCACCATAGGAGTTTAAAAATAGGAAAATGAGAGGAGGAGGAAGAGGATGTTCTAAAGGCAGGCAGGCCGACAGACAGCAGGAGGAGGCGCGATCTGCCTTACCATAAGGTGCCAGAAAGCAGTGAAAACCAGACGCAAAGCATACAGGCTTGGGGGCTCTTCGCTTAGGGACTTCCATCCCGCACTCACACAGCAGTTGTCCTTAAAGGACTGCTGATCTGGGCCTTAAGAAATGGCGAGAAAAACGATCCTTTGAACCATCACCAAAAAAAAAAAAAAGCATAGCTGTTCCTAATTTCGAATCATCTCCTATGTTTCACACAGTTTGGAAAGGATTCTATCAGAAATGGATAATATTAAAACAAAAGAGCTGATGCTGAGATGGTGAACCTGGGTCCCCTCAGTTCCCTTGTCCAGGCTGTTTACCTAGCCTGGATGCACTCCTTTTTTTCTCCTAGAACGTCTTTCTTTTTCTTCCTTCCAGGCGCAACACAAATGCCACCTCTTCCAGGAACCCCTCCACACGGTCCAGGCGGAAGTAATCTCTTCCTCCTCTGCCCTCCCATAGCATCTCCTTGTGGCTTGGCTTTGCATGGGTCACCAGGCCGGGTTGTTTACATGGCTGCTTTTGCACTAAATTATGCGCACCTCGAGACCAGGGGCCGTGACCGTGACGGAGTACCTACCCAGCACCTGGTACAGCGCTAGGCGCGGAGTCGGTGCTCCGTAAGCGCTCGCTGAGTTGAATCAATTTGGAAAAATCCCTCAGGGCAAGATCTCTTGCTCGAGGCGCGGATGAATGATTCAAGGGTGGTTTTTTGCATTCTTTACCTTATAGTCACGGCGCGCCGAGTATCCAGCTGCCCGGCACATACCTGTGGAATTGAAACGCACCTCCGGCGCCCGCCGCCAGCGTGCGGGACCAGCCCGAAGGGGGCAGGTTTCCCCCGCGCGTCCGCACGCCGGCCGGGGAGCTGGTGTGGGGGGGGGCCCGGGTCCTGCTCGGCCGCAGGGGGCGGGGTTCAGAGGGAACTCGGCCCGCTTGCCCGCCCCTCCTCCGCGCGGCGGAAGCCCCGCCCCCGGCCGCGCGCTCGCGCAGGCGGCGCGTGCCCGCCCCCCGCCCAGCGCCCTCGCGCCCTCGCGCCCTCGCGCCCTCGCGCCGGGGGCGGGCTTGCTGCGCGTGCCGGGCGGGGAAACTGCGCGAGCCGGGCGCCTGAGAACGTTCCCCGCGGGGGCGGCTCCGGGGCCTGAGCGGGTGCCGCCGCCACCTCAGCCGCCGGGGCCGGGCGGGAGGAGGCGGAGGAGGCTGCGGCCGCCCGAGACCTTCTCGACGTCCCCAGCTCCGGCCGGGAAGTGAGTGAGGTGGGGGTTCGCGGCGGCGGCCGCGGGCTGCAGGAGAGGAGCAGGGTGCTGGAGCCTCGCGCCCGCGAGGAGCGGGAAGGAGCCCGCGCAGCGCCGGGACCTCGGGAGCCTGCGGGGGTGCAGGGTCGGGAGCGGCGGGGACGGGGCTCCGGGAGCCGGGGCCGCTGCACCGCGCGCGCTGCGAGGGGAGACGGTGCCGCGCGCCCGGCCCTGGAGGGGCGAGAGGAGGGGATGGAGCGGAGCCCCGGGCCGGCGCTGCCGGGCTCTGAGTGCCGGGCCGGGGAGGGGGGGGTCTCCGGGGTCCCGAGCGCACCGTGGCCGCAGGGCGCGGGGCCGGGGTGCGGGCGCCGGGCTGATGCTGCTGAAGCCCGGCTCTCTGGGAGGAGGCTGTGCGTTAGGTGCTGTAAGGGGCGAAGGAGGCAGGTCCTGGCAGAGGGCAGGTGAGGCAGTTAGGCCCTGGCAGAGGGAAGGGAATGTATTTCAGATCACCCCCAAACACTGCTTGCCGAGGCTCCTAACAGTGAACCTGTGCACCGAGGTCACCTTTGAAAGGAAGGTGTCCTGCGAGGAGGGAGGATGGAGCTAACAAATGCTTGCTGTTAAATTCCTGTGCCAGGCCTTGGGATTAGGAAGACCTTCCAGCATTTCTAGCAGACGTTTATTGATTAGCTACCTTGGGTTAGAGAACCGCGGTCAGCACTGGGGCCACAAAATAGTGTAAAACACAACCGTAATTTGCTATTTAGGTGCTGACAATTTGGTAGTGAAGGTATGCGTGTAGAATACAAAGTGGCATTGGATTTCGCCTTATACTTCATTCACTTTAGGTCTTTTCCCAGTGTTGGGAAATTGGAGCCATAAATTGCTTGGTTTGGGGATAAAGCAGAAGAGTCAGAGGAGCTTGTGGGGGAGATTTGGGAGAGTTTTGAAGGCAGTTCTGCCTAACATTTAAAGGGGAAGAAGGGAAGAAGAAATTTGGAAAGAGAAAGGAAGTTCCCTTCCTTCCCTCCTCGAATTAAGCTCCGTGACTATCACTGCTAAATCCTCAATGACAAGAACAGTGCCTGGCCCACAGAAGTCAGGCAAAAAATAGTTACTGCATGAATGAATGAACCAAGCAAGGTTTTGCTGTATTTTACACACAGCAGTATTAATTATTTTGGTATTAGGGATGGGTGATGGACTTCCTCTGTTCCTGAAATATTCTTTCTTTTCTTCTCCTTTTTCTTCTTCTTCTTTTTTATTTTCTTGTCTTGTAAGGTAACCCAGGTTTCTAGGTCTGGGAATTTAAAGCAATGGCCAGGGTGATGGAGTGGTGATGTTTTGGGGCCACCCTGCCACTTCTTTATTGCATATTGGCCATCAGGAGCTTACTTCTTGGGACATTGCTTCAAATCATCCAATTCTGGACCTTCTCTTTTCTATCACTCGAGGAAGAAGAGTACTTTTGTCTAGGCAACATTTTTTTTCTCTTTTATCCTGGTTCTTGGATCTTCCATCTGCAGTAAGAGACTATCTGCTCTTTTGTAAGGGCTGCAGTTCTACCTGTTGTCTGCCATGGTTGGATTTCTGGGCTCTCCAGCTCCCAGCTGCTGTTTCAGTGCCCGGGGTTGCAGTGCCTGTTGGATTACTTTGTCTGCCAAATTAAAACTTGACCTTTTACGAGTTCTGTGAGGATTTTTATCATACATAAGTGGAATTACCTTTGGAGAGGGTTACGTAGGTGAAGTTGTGCTAGCAAGGTTTTGAGTGTTCCCTACCCATGAGACAGATTTTCTACTAAAATCAATAGAATGCCAAGTTACCTTTTATTTTATGACTTTTTTTCTTTTTTGTTTTTATTTTATGACTTTAATAGAAATCTTTTAAGGGCCCTTGTGCCCACGTATAAAAAACAAGGGTAATACATTTTTTAAAAAAGATTTTATTTATTTATTTGAGAGAGAGAGTGAGAGAGAGAGAGCACAAGAGGGGGTAAGGTCAGAGGGAGAAGCAGACTCCCCGACAAGCAGGGAGCCCGATGCGGGACTCGATCCCGGAACTCCGGGATCGTGACCTGAGCCGAAGGCAGTCGCTTAACCAACTGAGCCACCCAGGCGCCCAAAAAAACAAGGGTAATATTAATCCAGATTTGGTCTCGTGCTGTAAGCCTTGAAGAACTAAGTTCATTTCTCTTTCGTTTCAGAGTACAACCAGCAGGAGTCCATCAGTTCTTGTTTTGGGGTACCCTAGTCCTGTTATTTTGGGTGCCTTATTCCAGGTTCTCCCAGTGATATTATAATATATCCGTATGTTTATATTTCTTTTAAAATCAACTTTATGGATGTGCAGTTGACATACAATAAAATACCCAAATGCCTGTGTACAGTTGGATGAGTTTTGAAAAATATATATACTTTGTAACCACTATCCCAATCAGGATGTAGAAATTTTGGGGTGCCTGGGTGGCTCAGTTGTTAAGCGTCTGCCTTCGGCTCAGGTCATGGTCCCAGGGTCCTGGGATCGAGCCCCACATTGGGCTACCTGCTCAGCGGGAAGCCTAATTCTCCCTCTCCCACTCCCCCTGCTTGTGTACCCTCTCTCGCTGTGTTTCTCTCTGTCAAATAAATAAATAAAATCTTAAAAAAAAAAAAAAAGAAATTTACATCATCCCCGAAAATTCCCTCATGCTGATTTATACTCCATCCCTTCTCATTTACTTCTAGTTAGACAAGCATCAGGGCTGTGGTGTCTAGTTGTGCAGGATGTATATCGCCCACCTTTAGGGGGTGCCATTCCTAGCAGAATCCCTGCAGATGTACCTCCTGGGGTTGTCTCATGCACAGTCTGTGGGGTTGTGTACTGCAGCTCTGCAAATGGCTCATGAACACACACTTATAAAATACTCAAATAGTACAGACTGAATAAATGCCCCCTTGGTCCACTCCCTTTTCTACTGAAATTGCAGTTATCAGTTTGTTGTTATCCTTCCAGACCTTTGCATTTTCATCTACGTATAGGTAATCCCGAAAAAAAGCAGAATTTCCCTCCACCCCTAAGTTATTGACATGATACTGTACATTGTTCTGCAACATTTTTTTCCCCCCTACCAAAATGTCTGAGATCTTTCCATGTTGGAACATAGGTATCTACCTGATTTTTCTTGACTACTACATGATCTCTTCTGTGGTGTGTGTATTGTACTATAGTTTATTTAACCGTTTCCTCATTAAGGGCCATTTAAGCTCTTTGCTGTTTCAGACATTGCTGCAGTGAATGAAAGAAGTAGAATTGCAAAGGGGGTGCACATTTTAAATTTTAATTCAGGGAGATTAACCATGGAACTTGATCTGGTTCATTTTTTTTTTTTTTAATACTAGGTAATGTTCAATTGTGTAGACTTAAATCACCTTTTTCATTCTTCATTCACTGAGGGACAGACAGTTGTGTTACTTTGGATGCTAATTCTTTGATGGATATATGTGTTGCAGATGCATCCTGCTAGTTGAGGCTTGCCTTTCCCCTTGGTTAGCAGTGTCTTTGTACGCAGGTTTAAAATTTTAATGTGTATTTATGAAAAAATTTCCCTTAAATTAAAAAAAAAGGTTGTGTTGAGTCTAGTTTTTTGCTTTTGTTTCTCTTTTTAAAGATTTATTTGTTTGAGAGAGAGAGAGCAAGCACGAGCTGGGGCAGAGGGAGAGGGAGATGGACAAGGACAAGCCGACTCCCCGCTGAGCAGGTAGCCCGACATGGGACTCAGTGTCAGGATCCCAAGATCATGTCTTGAGCCGAAGTCAGATGCTTAACCAACTGAGCCAACCAGGTGCCCCTGTGTGTGTCTGGTTCAAGTAAATTTTCTCTACCCCAGCGTATGAATGATATATTTCTGTATTTTCTTCCAAAATGAAAAAAGGGGTGCTTGGCTGGCTCAGTTGGAAGAGTGTGCCACTCTTGATCTGGGGTTGTGAGTTTGAGTACCACATTGGGTGTAGAGATGGCTTAAATAAATAAAACTTAAAAAATTTTAAATTAAAAAAAGTTTTGCTTTCTTTTTTTTTTTTTAAAGATTTTATTTATTTGACAGTGAGAGATACAGCGAGAGAGGGAACACAAGCAGGGGGAGTGGGAGAGGAAGAAGCAGGCTTCCCAAGGAGCAGGGAGCCCAGTGTGGGGCTCGATCCCAGGACCCCGGGATCATGACCTGAGCCGAAGGCAGACGCTTAACGACTGAGCCACCCAGGCGCCCCCAAAAAAGTTTTGCTTTCCATGTGGAATTTCTATGTGGTGTAATGAAGAGAGACTTTTTTTTTTCCCCAATTCGATAATGAAGACTTTTTTTTCCACTTCGGATAACCAGTTTTTCAGCACCTTTTCTCATTTTTTTCAATTGTAAAATATACATGAAATATAGTTGACCATTTTAGCCATTTGTAAGTGTACATTTGTGGTATTAAGTACCTTCATATTGTTGTGTAACCATCACCACTGTCTATCTCCAGAACTTTTTCATCTTCCCCCACCTGAAATTCTGTACCCACTAAACACCGATTCCTTATTTTCACCTCCCTTCAGCCCCTGGCAACCACCATTCTGCTTTCTGTCTCTATGAATGTGACTACTCCAGGTACCTCATATAAGTGGAATCATACAATATTTGTCCGTTTGTCTGGCTATTTCACTTAGCATGTCTTTGGAGTTCATTTATATTGTAGCATGTGTCGGGATTTCCTTCCTTTTTTAAGGCTAAATACTCTTCCATTTTATGTATATACACATTTGTTTATTTATTCATCTATCAGTGGACACAGATTATTTCTACCTTTTGCCTATTGTGAATAATGCTGTTATGAACATGGTGTTCAAGTCCCTGTTTTCAGTTCTTTTGTGTATATACACAGAAGTGGAACTATCCATGATATTTTTTTTTTTTAAAGGTTTTTGTTTATTTATTTCAGAGAGAGAGAGAGAGCACAAGCAGGGGGAGCAGGAGAGGGAGAAGCAGACTCCCCACCGAGCAGGGAGCCCGGGATCATGACCCAAGCCGAAGGCAGATGCCCAACCCACTGAACCACCCAGGCGCCCCGTCCATGATATTTAAAAAAAAATTATGTACATGACTGAATATGACCAAAATGGGTAGATAGTAGAGAGTATATACCCCTTCTTCTCCACCTGCAGTTTCTCCTGTTACTAACATCTTGTTTTAGTGTAGTACCTTTGTTATAACTGATGAATCAATGTTGATACATTATTATTAATTTAAGTTCATAGTTAGGCTTCTCTTTGTGTCCTTTGTGTTTTGTGGATTTTGACAAATGCAAAGTGTCATGCATCATTAATGTCAGCACATGACATTTCATGTAATGTTATTGCACTATTGTCAGAATAATTTCATTGCCCTAAAAATCCCGTGTTCCATCTACGCATTCCTTCCTCCCTCCTCCTGAGCTCCTGATAACTACTGATTATTTTACTGTGTCTATAGTTTTGCCTTTTCCAGAATGACATATGGTTGGAAATCATACAGTATTGTAGTCTTTCAGACTGTTCTCTTTCACTTAGCAATATGCATTTAAAGTTCCTCTATGTCTTTTCTTGGCTTGATTGTTTGTTTGTTTGTTTGTTTCTTCTTTTAAATTCTAGTTAACATACAGTTCAATATTGGGTTCAGGAGTAGAGTTCAGTGGTTCATCACTTACATAGAGCACCCAGTGCTCATCATGGCAAGTGCCCTCCCTAATACCCATGCCCCCTCTTTCCCATCCCCCACACACCTCCCTCCATCAACCCTCAGTTTGTTCTCTGTAGTTAAGAGTATCTCATGATTTGTTTCCCTCTCTCTCTTTTCCCTGCCCCCCGTATGTTCATCCATTTTGTTTCTTAAATTCCACATGAGTGAAATCATATGGTACTCGTCTTTCTCTGATTTATTTTGCTTAGCATAATACACTCTTAACTCCATCCATGTCATTGCAAATGGCAAGATTTCATTCTTTTTGATGGCTGAGTGGTATTCCAATATATATACCACATCTTTATCCATTCATCAGTCGATGGACATTTGGGCTCTTTCCATAGTTTGGCTATTATTGATAATGCTGCTGTAAACATCGGGGTAACTTATTTGTTTTTATTGTTAAATAATATTCCAGTACCAGTTTGTTTATCCATTCACCTATTGAAGGACATCTTGGTTACTTCCAGTTTTGGGCAATTATGAGTGAAATGTCTAAATATTCATGTTCAGGTTTTTGTTTGGATACAGGTTTTCAACTCTTTTCAGTAAATACATAGGAGCATTTTTGCTGGATTGCATGTTAAGAGTTTAGCTTTATAAGAAACTGCCTAACTGCCTTCCGAAGTGGCTGTGCAATTTTGCATTCCCATTAATTAAAGAAATGTATATCCTCGCACCCTAAATGTACTTAAAAAATAAGTCTTTGTCAGACTGTTCTCTAAAATTAAACTTCATCTGGAATGAATTCTTATTCTAATTGTTGCTCTTGTTGGCCATCTTTCTTAGCATTATATTTCTTTATGTCTTTTGAAGTTTTGTTTACAGACTCATTCGAGTGTGAGTGCTTTTGATTTTGTTTTCCTTATTTCTGTGCTCACCCTTCTCTGTGAGATATTTCAGGTGTTCCCATTGACTTTTTGGACAATAGTCAAGAAGTCAGGTATAATAATGGTGGGTCAGGGGGTCCTACTCTTTGAGATAATTGGGTCTATTTTAGATCGATTCACAGAGTATGTGAATGTCTTGGTTCAGTTCCTGGTCATGAGGCTGTGTTTTTATCTTCCCACTTTTCTAGGCCTAAAGCATTACATAAACCGTAGCTCTAGGCAGAGACTGGCAGCAGTATTTTGTAGCTTCCTTTCAGCTCCAGCTTCATCCTTGGCTTTAAGCGGTGAGTCTGGTTCGGATGTCTCCTGTTTCTCCACCTCCTTTATTTTGTCGCTGTCACCCTGCAGAAGGTGCGCACCTGCTTCTGGGCTCAGCGTCCAGCAAGCCTGTAGCTTCAGTCCTGCTTACGTTTTTGTGTATCTGTTTTGTTTCTGATCCAAATGGGGTTTTATCTTGTTTTGGAGCCTGCTTAAGTCATTAAAAAGAAAAAAAATATATATATATTTATTTTTAAGATTTTATTTTTAAGTCATCTCTATACCCAACGTGGAGCTTGAACCTAACAACCCTGAGATCAAGAGTCACATGCTCTACCGACTGAGCCAGCCAGGCACCCCAAGTTATTTAAAAATATATTTAAAAAATATTTTATCTATTGCTGTGTATTTGGAGTGGAGGGGATGCATCGAAGTGTTTACTTACTGGGCTACTTTGATTAGAAGACTTCATTGACCAGGCTTCTTTCTAATCTCCACACCACTTATTTTGTTGTTTGTGTTATTGCAATGCCTAGACCCTCCAGTACAAAAGTTGAATAGCAGTGATGATAATGGGCATTTTTATCTTTTTCCTGAATGAGAATGCTTCCGGTGTTTCACTATTAGATATGAATCTTACTGAAGGTTTCTGGTAGATTTCTTTTGTCAGTTTATGGAAGTTTTCATCTGTTCTTGGTTTGTATTATTTTTTTAAGTTTTATTTATTTAAGTAATCTCTGCACCCCCGTGGGGCTTGAACTCACAACCCCAAGATCAAGAGTTGTATGCTCCTCGACCGAGCCAGCCAGGCGTCCTGGCTTGTGTGTGCGTGTTTTTTTTTTTTTAAAGCTTTCATTTATTTATTTGAGAGAGAGAGTGAGCAAGAGAGAGAGAGCACATGAGCAGGGGCAGAAGCAGACTCCCCACTGAGCAGGGAGCCTGATGCGGGGCTCAATCCCAGGACCCTGGGATCATGACCTGAGCCGAAGGCAGACGCTTAACCAACTGAGCCACCCAGGCGCCCCTGGTTTATATTTTTATTGGGTGTTGAATTTTTTTTTTTTTTTGGCATTTGTTGAAATTATCATTGTTTTCTCTTTAATATGTTAAGAGTAGGACAGACAACTTTTTGAGTTGCAGATAACTGAGAAACATATATTGTATATGATTTACTTGATAATGCATTTTTTAACAAAAAATGAATCTTTAGAAAACTCAACTTTGATCTTGAATTTTTGTGTATTAACAACATTATAAATAAGCTAATACAGAACTAAAATGCTATAATAATCAGGTCTGGGCTAAATATTCTTGTAACTAAGCTTCACTATAATGAAATAGTCCTCAGTTAAAACAGCTTTTGAGGGGCACCTGGGTGGCTCAGTTGTTAAGTGTCTGCCTTCGGCTCGGGTCATGATCCCAGGGTCCTGGGATCGAGCCCCATGTCGGGCTCCCTGCCCTGTGGGAAGCCTGCTTCTCCCTCTCCCACTCCCCCCGCTTGTGTTCTCTCTCTCGCTGCGTCTCTCTCTGTCAAATAAATAAATAAAATCTTTTAAAAAATAACAACAACAATTTTTTGGGTAACTTCTGGGACTCTACAAGGATTTGTTCAGCCCCTAACCATTCCCACTTTTTCCTGGCTTCTTTTTGTAGACTCTTTGCTCCCTCCTTTTAACTTTTCTCTCTGCTCTGTCTCCTCTTGCCAGAGAGAGACTTTCTTCTGCAAGTAATAATATTATTTATTGTGAGGCTATAGTGTATCAGGTGCTTTTCATAGATAAGGACTATTCTTTAATCTTTATAAGTTTGGAAGCTAGATATGATATCTCGAGTATATGGGTGAGGAAACTGAGCTCAGAGAAGTTAAAACTTCTTTAGGGCCATACAGGTAATCAGTGACCCTGCTAGTATTTGAACCCCGGGGCAGACTTCAGCGTCCTTTCTACATGCTGTCTTTAAAGAAGACTGTTGTTCCAGTTCAACTTGAGTTTTGTGTTTTGGCTTACCGACGTGATTCCTGAGCATGGTGATAGGACCACTTTGTGTCTCCAGTATGTTTTCCTTAAGAGACTTTTTCTTGTTTTTTTTTCAAGATTTTATTTATTTATTTATTTGACAGAGAGAGAGACACAGCAAGAGAGGGATCACAAGCAGAGGGAGTGGGAGAGGGAGAAGCAGACTCCCCGCTGAGCAGGGAGCCGGACGTGGGGCTCGATCCTAGGACCCTGGGATCATGACCTGAGCTGAAGGCAGACGCTTAACGACTGAGCCACCCAGGTACCCCGAGACTTTTTCTTTTTTTCTTTCTTTTTTTTTTTTTTTTAAAGATTTATTTATTTATTTATTAGAGAGAGAGAGAGAGAGAGAAACAGCATGAGAGGGGGAGGGTCAGAAGGAGAAGCAGGCTACCCGCTGAGCCGGGATTCCCGATGTGGGACTCGATCCCAGGACCCTGGGATCATGACCTGAGCCGAAGGCAGTCGCTTAACCAACTGAGCCACCCAGGCGCCCCCGAGACTTTTTCTTTAGTTAGGTACTGCATTGCTTTTTCCCAGTCTGATGTTTTACATCTTCTTGAGAGATTTCTTATAATGACTAAATCTTTCTTAAAGAAACAGAATGAAAAGTGTCATGGTTAAGCACGTGGGCTCTGGAGTAAACTATTTTGGTTGGACCTTGAGTTTATTTTATTTTAATTTTGTGGACATTATGAAACATTGACTTTCAAAAAGATATGGAGGATAAAAATAGTGATACCTCTGTGCATACTGCTCACGAAACCAGGCTCCTTTTAGGGTTGAACCCTGATGTAACTCCTACCCAATTGTATTCTCTTCCCCTTTCGAGGGAACTACGGTTCTGAATTCAATGCTTTCCATTCCTATACATATTTTCATATTTTTATGACATACGTAAATAGCCCTGAAACGTACATTATTTTGCATTTAAAAAACTTTATATTAACAGTATTAATTATTTTTTTTGTAACTTGTTTTTTTTTTCCCTCTCAGTATCGTGAGACTCATCCATATGGGTATACGTCCTGTACTGCTTTCATCTTGGCAGAGTAGGATTCTGTTTTTTGACTGTGTCACAGTTTACTTTTATATTTTTCTGTGGATTGGCAGTTCGTTTGTTCTGGATTTCTTTCTTTTTTTTTTTTTTTTTGCTATTACAAATAATGCTGCAATGAATAGTCTTGTCGCATATCCTTGTGCACACGTGTGTCTTTTAGAGCATGTACCTGGGACTGAAACACTGGCTTGTGTGCCATGCACATCTTCAACTTCAGCAGGTATTACTCAGTTCTGTTCTGAAGTGGTTTTTACCAGTTAACATTTGCACCAGTGGTCCATTGCTTTCCTGCTTTCTAATTTTTGCCAATCTGCTGGATGAACAATATAATCTTATTTTGGTTTTTAATATAGGTTTTTCTGATTACTAGTGAGATTGAACATTGCTCGATGATTTTATTGGCTCTTTAGATTTCCTCTTCTGTGATTTGCTTGTTTTCATCATTTACCTTTTTTTTTTTTCTGTTGCATTGTCTTTTTCATATTGGTTTATAATTTTTACTACATTTTATACTAATATAGAATGATGGTATAATGGACCAAGAGTTAGGCGTTCTGGGTTTCTATTTCCAGTTCTTTCTTGTGAAGTATAACTGTCACCTGGGACAAGACATTTATTTGGATGCTCAAAATTTGGGGTCTGCGTTAGGTCATTTGTAAGCCCTCCCATTCTGATTCTCCATTGCTTAGTTTTGGCTTTTGTAGCTCATAAGCATTACTACAAATGTGTTAACTGAAATTAAAGGTATGAGAACACAGAGAAGGAATTGTTAACATCTTTCTATGTGAAGGCTGCGCACTGCTATTAATTAATTACTTTAAGATTTTATTTTTAAGTAATCTCCACACCCAGTGTGGGGCTTGAACTCACAACCCCTGAGATCAGGAGTCCCGCATGCTTTACCAACTGAGCCAGGCGGGCACCGTTGCACACTGCTGTTTAATTGGTTTTCTTTTCTTTTCATTAATTCCAAAGTCATTTGAAAAAGTCATTCTTAATATCTGTCTAAAAAAAAGTCTTCAGGGGGGCGCCTGGGTGGCTCAGCCAGTTAAGCATCTGCCTTCGGCTCAGGTCATGATCCCAGGGTCCTGTGATCGAGTCCCGCATCGGGCTCCTTGCTCGGCCGGGCGCCTACTTCTCCCTCTGCCTGTCGCTCTTCCTGCTTTGTGCTCTCTCTGACAAATAAATAAAATCTAAAAAAAAAAAAAAATCTCTAGGAACAAGGTTAACTATAGAAATAACTAGCAAGGATATGTTTTTAGTATTTCCTTATTAGGAAAGTAGTTTAGAATCTTTGTTTAGAGCTAAAATTTCCTCTTATTAACTAAGCAACCCATAGCAGGTTTTAGGAAGAACTAGGAGGTTTGTCTTTAGCACACTAGAGGTACCTGTTTCTTCTTTCAGTGGCTTACTTTCTACTACATTCTTTTTCTGATTCTTTGGGCACATTGCATTTCTACCTCTTTACCTCCTTTCACTTTTGTTAGAACCTTTTCTCTATTCCAAATTTAAAGTATTGCAAGTAATTGATAACAAAGTATTTATTCTTCTTCCAAGTCTATATCTGTATACCATATTTTTTTTTTAAGTCTATTTTATTTTTTAGTAATCTCTACACCCAACATGGGGCTCAAACTCATGACCCCAAAATCAAGAATTGCATGTTCTTCCAGCTGAGCCAGCCAGGCGCCCTGATATTTCTTTTTTTTTTTTTTTTAAAGATTTTATTTATTTATTTGACAGAGAGAGACACAGCGAGAGAGGGAACACAAGCAGGGGGAGGGGGAGAGGGAGAAGCAGGCTTCCCGTGGAGCAGGGAGCCCGATGCGGGGCTTGATCCCAGGACCCTGGGATCATGACCTGAACCGAAGGCAATGCTTAACAACTGAGCCACCCAGGTGCCCCTGGTGCCCTAATATTTCTATACCTTTAAATAAATCAGAAGAATTGTAAGTTAGGAAAGAGTCTTGCCTATAGGATTCTAGTCTATGCATCATCCAAGAGGGTAGTTACACAATAACATCAATAATAATGATAATAATAATAGGAGTTAATATTTATTAGGCTTTTATTTTGTGCCAGGCATTGTGCTAAATGCTTTACATAATTTATTAATAGTTACCACAGCCCTATGAGGTTATTATATTAGCTATTCAGAGCTCTTTGTAGTAGTGGAGTGAAGTTTTGAATATTTTTTTATTGGAACCTAGAGAACTTTTTCAGATTTGTAAAAAAGAAAATCTTAGGGTTTAACAAACATTTACTTTCCCTGGCTTTTTTTTTTTTTTTTTTTTTTTAATCTAAAGGAGAAGAGAAAAGAAGAAGTGGTAGAGGAAGGATAGTTGAGAATTTTCCTGAAATAAGCAAGGAAGTTAGTTCTCTTTCAGGGAAGTTTGACTAGTTACACTAAATACTGATTAGTGACAATCTCTCTTATCTCTGACTTCTTTTTTTTTAATTTTTAAAAAGATTTTATTTATTTATTTGACAGAGAAAGAGACAGGGAGACAGGGAACACAAGCAGGGGAGTGGGAGAGGGAGAAGCAGGCTCCCCACCGAGCAGGGAGCCTGATGCGGGGCTCGATCCCAGGACCCTGGGATCATGACCTGAGTGGAAGGCAAGACGCTTATCGACTGAGCCACCCAGGCACCCCTCTCTTTTTTTTTTTTTAAGATTTTATTTATTTGTTTGACACAGAGAGAGAGACAGCAAGAGAGGGAACACAAGCAGTGGGAGACGGAGAAGCAGGCTTCCTGAGGGGCAGGGAGCCCGACGTGGGGCTCGATCCCAGGACCCTGGGATCATGACCTGGGCCGAAGGCAGACACTCAGTGACTGAGCCACTCAGGCGCCCCTTATCTCTGACTTCTTAAATAAATGGGCATCCAGAGAAAAACTCATAGGAGTTTTGCTGGGAGACAGTGAATTTGCTCAAGAAGTTTTATTACATGGTTGTTTTGAAGTAACTGAGAGCTGGAAGGGTTAAGACATTAATAAAAAGATTCAAGGGAAATGATATTTAACACATAGGTGTAATACAGAGATATTCCGGAAACATTTCTAGAGCCTGCTCTCTTTCCAGTAGTCTTTTCCTTTAGTCTTTCCTGCTTGCAGACTTAGTCCAACTCTGGAGCATTGAAGGCAATGCTCTGAGCCGAAGGCAATGCTTAACAACTGAGCCACCCAGGTGCCCCTGGTGCCCTAATATTGCTATACCTTTAAATAAATCAGAAGAATTGTAAGTTAGGAAAGAGTCTTGCCTATAGGATTCTAGTCTATGCATCATCCAAGAGGGTAGTTACACAATAACTTTTGTTGCACTAGTCTCCAGACTTCATTTAACTGCAACATGAAGTCTAAACCAGCACCACGTCTTGTGGACCTGTATTTTCCTCACTCCTCATGTTTGCCCTGGAGGGGGCGATGTGGTGCAGCAGAAGGAGAGTAGGCTTTAGAGTCAAAGGGGTTGGTTGCCTAACTCCACGAATTACCAACTTTGTAACCTTAGGCCAAGTTAACTAACCACATAGGCTCTAAATTTCCTCATCTAATTCTGCCACCCATGTTACTCATTTGTTCCTCACACCTAGCACAGTCCCATTTTCTCATTCTAGGGTTGTTTTTTTTTTTAATTTTTAATTAAAAACAATTTTTTTTTAAAAAAGCAGTGTTTTCTAGAGTGGGAGATGCATGCAAAATGATCCTGCAGGTAGGGTATAACAAAATATGGGCAATTAACTTTTACTAATATTTTGTCCATAGGTTGACACTTTAGTCCATCTCTATGTCTGGTGATACACGTCGGGTTTGGTAAGCTAAGTAACCTGAGGGGGGGTACTGGGGACACCACAGCCTGGAGGGGCCCGTCATGTGAGCCTCCTTACTTGTTGGCTTACATTCTGGTTGGACTAAAGTTCATCTCTGCCTGGCTTAGTGGTCTTTCAGATCATATTATCTGATTTCAGTTAGATGAACCTTGTTAAATAGACAAAGGCCTTAAAGGATTCCTGCAAAGAAATTGCAGGTTGAAGTTTCAGATTCAGCTGAAGATTGAAGTAATAATGCAAGGACACAGGAACAACAAGAAAAACACAGAGATGATACTTTTATTTATATTATAAGCTTGTCAGTCTAATGCAAAGTATAAAATAATGATCTAAGTGGATTGAAGAGGAATCTGTAAAAAATTGTTAAATATTATTTGATATATGGGTTTATATGCACTGTTGAGTATATTGTATCTTAAGATATTCACTAATGATAGTATGAGGCTACTGTTATCAGTTGAGATATTTTAAAACTAAGCATTTGGTATATGAAGACAAACTTACTGAAAATTTTCAGTGATGATTATAGTCATGAGCTAATTAATCTAGTACATTAAAAATTATTAAGTTAGTGATACATTTTTAGAAGATTCTTTGGAGATTTTTTACTTTAGGGGTAAAAGATAAAAAGCCATAAACCTTTGCTCTCCCTGTTTTGGTAAAAGTGGCTGAAATACCATATAGACAAATTAATAACTTTAGTTTGGTGACTAAAATGTATTCTTTGTTGGGATACTCATAGAAGACATTGCTAAAGATTGAAGTAATAAATATTATATCAAATTTGGAGTTTGCGAGAGTTTGTGTACATTTGGATAAAAGTACAGAGCTTATGGTATTTGATATACTCCATTTCAATAATAAAACATATGGAGTCCTGCCTCCCCAACCCCCCACCCTCTAAGGAAAAGATTTATCAGAGAATATACTCCAAGTAAATGACTTAACATTTTATTATGAGATAGGACCTATAAAGTGTAAAGAATAATCCAGGGTGCCCAGAACCCAGTCTAATAAATAAAACATAGCTAAATAGAGTCGGTGTCCGTCTGCAGCCACAGCATTCTGCTGAACTTGGTGATGCATGCTTCATGTGCACTTGGAAAGAATTTGTATTTTGCCATTATCGGGTGGGACGTTCGATAAGTATCAATTAGATCTAGTTGGCTGATGGTGTTTTTCAGTCCTTCATATTCATCTTGACTTTCTACTTGTATTGATCATAGAGGAGAATTGAAGTCTCCAAGTGGAAGTGTGGATTTGTCCATTTCTTCTTTCAGTTCTATCAATTTTTGCTTAGTGTATTTTGAGGCACTGTGGTTAGGTATGTAGACATTTAGGATTGTTTTGTCTTCTCAGGGAATTCTGTATGTTATAGGCCAACAATACAATGTTACCGATATTGTTTTATGCAGTTGCTTTTTATTTTGAAGATTTTATTAATTTAATTAATTAATTTAATAAATTAGTTTATTTATTAGAGAGAGAGTGCCATGTGAGTGCAAGCCAAGCGAGGGGGTGGGGAGGGTCAAAGAGGGTTGGAGAGGGATAAGCAGACTCCACGGTGAGGGTGGAGCCACATTGGGGGGGGGCCACTCTGTCCTACAACCCTGAGATCATGACCTGACTAAAATCAAGAGTTGGATGCTCGTCGACTGAGCCACCCAGCCTCCCCTAAAGATTTTATTTTTAAGTAATCTCTGTGCCCATCGTGGGGCTTAAACTCACAACCCCGAGATCAAGAGTCGCATGCTCCACTGACTGAGCCAGCCAGCCAGACACCCCTATGCAATTGCTTTTCATTTTTTTTTTTTTTTTTAAGATTTTGTTTATTTATTTGACAGAGAGAGACAGGGAGAGAGGGAACACAAGCAGGGGGAGTGGGAGAGGGAGAAGCAGGCTTCCCACGGAGCAGGGAGCCCGATGCGGGGCTCGATCCCAGGACTCTGGGATCATGACCTGAGCCGAAGGCAGATGCCTAACGACTGAGCCACCCAGGTGCCCCTGCAATTGCTTTTTAAATCAGTTAAGAGAATAGAGGAAAAGAAATATGTAATTGTTCTGTCTTTAAAAAAAAAAACTTTTTAAGAACAGTTTTAGATTTACTGACAAATTAAACAGTAATAGCGAGTACCTGTATGTACCTCTTGCCTGTTCCTTCTCTTATTAACATCTTACATTAGTGTGGTTCATTTGTTACAATTAATGAACCAGTGATGATGTGTTATTATTAACTAAAGTCCATGTTTTATTCAGATTTCTGTAGTGTTTCCTCATGACATTTTTCTGTTCCAGAATCCCGTCCAGGATACCACATTATAATTAGTTGCCACGTCTCCTTAGACTTCTCTCGGCTTTGTCAGTTTCTTAGGCTTTTCTCATCAAGTTTTTGATAAAACTTGACAGATTTGAAGAGTGCTGGTTAGGTATTTTGTATATTTTCCCTCAATTGAGATTTGCCTACTGTTTTTCTCATGGTTAGACTGGGTTTATGGGTTTTGGGGCAGAAGACCCCAGAAGTAAAATGCCATTTTCATCACATCATGTCAGGGGTACATCCTGTCTACATAATTAGTCACTGTTGACCTCAGTCACCTGGCTGGGTTCATGTTTGTCAGATTTCTCCACTGCCAGGGTATTTGTCCCTCTCCCTTTTCCTCTTTGGAAGGAAGCCACTGTGTGCAGCTCACACTTAAGGAGTGGGGAGTTATGCTCCACTTTCTTTAGGGCAAAGTATCTACATAAATAATCTGGAATTCTGCTGCCTAGGATATTTGTCAATTCTTCATTTGTTAATTTATTCACTCATTTATATTAGTACCAACTTAAGGATATTTAATACTATTTAATGTTGTTGCTGAAATTGTTCCAACTTTGGCCATTGAGAGCTTTCAGTTGGCTTCTGTATTCTTTTGATACACTCCTGTCATATGTTTTTTTTCCCCTCCCAGAATTTATTTATTTTCTTTTTTTTAAAGATTTTATTTATTTATTTGACAGAGAGATATAGAGAGAGTGCAAGTAGGCAGAGCGGCAGGCAGAGGGAGAGGGAGAAGCAGGCTCCCCACCAAGCAGGGAGCCCGATGCGGGGCCCGATCCCAGGACCCTGGGATCATGAACTGAGCCGAAGGCAGACGCTTAATGACTGAGCCACCCAGGCGCCCCTAAATTTTCAACTCAACTAGCATCTAGTGGTGCTATTGCTGTATCACATGGTAATAAGACTACGATTAGCTTTGTAGAGACTGCCAACCTGTCTTCCAACGTGACTGTGCATTATCACGCAATGGATGAGAGTTCCTGTTGCTCTACATTCTTGTCAGCATTTGGTATTGTCATTTTTTTTTTTTTAATTTTAGCCATTGTAGCAGGCATATAGTAGTATCTCATCGTGTTTTAATTTGTAATATCCTAATGACAATGATATTGAACATTTTTTCATGTACTTATTTGTCATTTATATGTCTTCTTCGGTGAGGTATCCAGATCTTTTGATCATTTTTTTTTTTTTTTTTTTTATTAAAGATTTTATTTATTTATTTGAGAGAGAGAGAATGAGAGAGAGCACATGAGAGGGGGGAGGGTCAGAGGGAGAAGCAGACTCCCTGCCGAGCAGGGAGCCCGATGTGGGACTCGATCCAGGGACTCCAGGATCATGACCTGAGCTGAAGGCAGTCGCTTAACCAACTGAGCCATCCAGGCGCCCTCTTTTGATCATTTTTTAATTGGGCTCTTTTTTTTTTTTAAAAGGTTTATTTATTTATTTGGATGGGGTTAAGGGCAGAGGGAGAGGAAGAGAGACTCTGCACTGAACATGGAGCCTGATGCAAGGCTTGATCTCACTACACTGAGATCAGGACCTGAGCTGAAACCAAGAGTCAGATGCTTAATGGACTGTGCCACCCAGGCACCCCCTTTTTTTAAAAAAAGATTTATTTATTTATTTTAGGGGGTAGGGGCAGAGAGAGAGGGAGAGGGAGGGAGCTCTTTTCTTATTGTTGAGTTTTAAGAGTTCTTTCATACTTTGAATACAAGTCCTTTATCAGATGTGTTTTGAAAACATTTCTTTCATATTAGGGCTTGTCTTTTCATTATCTTAGCAGGTGTTTTTGTTTTTTGTTTTCCTTTTTCCTTTTTTTAAATCTTAGTTTCTTTTGCACTGTGGTTAATTTTGATAAGATCCAGCTTATAAGTTTTTTCTTTCATGGATTGTGCTTTTGGGGTGTTGTATCTAAAAACTCATTTATTCCATTTGACTTTGGGCTTAAGACATTAAACAGCCTCTTTTAGGGGCTTATGGTTCTAACTCTATTTGATTGAAGAAACTGCTTACATTCTTATAGCTAGGATGCTGTTTTTTTTTTCATATTTTATAGACTAAGGCTGTGCTCTTTTTTTTTAATTTAAATTATTAGGTTTTCTTTAAAGACATTTATTGTTGCATTGTTCAAAGTAGTAGATAATTGGAAATAATTGCCAACAATCAAGGCTTGGATAAGGAATTGTGATAAAATTCTGTTTTGCCATTCAAAATTATGTTTTTGAAGAGTGCTCAATGGCATGGAAAGATGCTCAGATATATTGTTAAATTCCTCCCCCCCAGCTTTATTGAGGTGTAATTGACAAATAAAATTGTATATATATATAAAGTGTACAATGTGATGATTATATATATATATCAAATGTCATAGCTTGGTCCCCAAGCTTTTTTTTTTTAAGAGAGATATATATATATATATATACCTTATGAGATGATTACCACAACTGAGTTAATTAACACATCTATCACTTCATGGTTACCTTTTTTTGTGGTGGTTTAAATTCTCTCTTATCAAATTTCAAGTATACAATACAGTACAGTATTATCAACTGTACTTACCATGGTGTATATTTGATCCCCAGAACTCATTCATCTAATAACTGAAAGTTTGTATCCTTTGATCACTGTCTTCTCATTTCCCCCACCCCCCAGCCCCTGGAAACTACCATTCTACTCCGCTTTTGTAGTGAACTTGCCTTTTTTTTGTATTACTAGATTCCACATATGAATGAGTTCATGGCATTTGGGTATTTTTCTTTCTCTGACTTAGTTGGGTGGAATGAAGCTCCTGAGTAGGGTGATTAGGATCTGTGAAGATGGAATGTGTTGGCATAAACACACCTAGTGGATTTCTTTGTATGTCTACAGGATGAACTACAGGAAGATGTGGGTGCAGAGTCTGAGATCACGGTGTCATAGAATTGTATTTGTGGGGGTGCCTGGGTGGCTCAGCTCAGGTCATGATCCCAGGGTCCTGGGATGGAGTCCTGCATTGGGCTCCCTGCTCAGTGGGGAGCCTGCTTCTCCCTCTGCCTGCTGCTTCCCCTGCTTGTGCTCTCTGTCAAATAAATAAATAAAATCTTTAAAAAAAAAGAATTGTATTTATGCATTCATGTGGACAAAGATTTTGGCAGTCGAAATGGGAAAAAAGGGTGGATACAAGTGATCATGAGGAAGGAAATGGCAGTGTTTGGAATCAGAGTTAGTATGTGAAGGGAATGATGCAGAGGTGTTGGTTACCTCTTGATCATGAGGCTAAGAAAAGGCAAAGTGCCAGGAGTGCGAGTGGAAGGAAGTAAAGAAATGTACTTGGGTTCATGTAAGTGTTGATTTTCAAGGTTATATCAGAAGGACAAGGACATACAATCAGGTATGGCAGTAGGATTAGATATTTGTTGAGTGTGGAACTATTAAAATCATAACTATAAAGCTTTAGTTATTAGGATCCATAGAGCACTGGATGGATTCACCTATCATTAAGGTCTAGGGAAGTCATTTATAGTAATCTTAGTTTATATGTAACCTGTAAATTTGGATTTTATGTAATCTGAATCGTAGACTTGGTTGAAGTGAAAAGACTTAATGTTTTAGTTTGAGTTCCCCCAGAAGCTGACTCAGACATGGATTTGAGTGCAAGTATTTTGTTTTGAAGATTATCCCAGGAAATCCTAGTAGGGGACCATGAAGTGAGATAGGGAAGGGAAGTTTAGCAAATAAAGGATTTGTTTCAAGCAATTTACCACTGTGAGTAACTGGAGCTTATTCCTGCTGGGGAACTCTAGGAGCCAGTATAAAGCATGTCCTCAGAGTTCAACCTCTTGAAGGGGCAAGGTAGGTGGAGTATCTACCAATCATTGGTTAGGACTGTTTCCAGAGGATGGTAAATCTATAGTATTTCAGGCTTGGCATGCAGGGAACAAAATGGACTTCAGAAGTCAGAGAAAGCCATCAGTTTTTGTTTGTGTTTTGTTTCTTTTTTTTTTTAAGATTTTATTTTATTTTATTATTTTCTAAGTTGGCTCCATGCCCAGTGTGAAGTCCAACATGGAGCCTGAACTCATGACCCTGAGATCAAGACCAGAGCTGAGATCAAGAGTCCGACACTCAACCGACTGAGCCACCCAGGTGCCCCTTGAAGATTTTAAGTAATCTCTACACCCAGTGTGGGGCTCAAACCCACAACCCCGAGTTAAAGAGTCATGTGCTCTACTTACTGAGCCAGGCAGGTGCTCCCTGTTTTGTTTTGTTTTTAAAGCAGATGCTGTCTTTCCAGTGGAGACAGAATTGCCGAAGATTAGGAGATATGGGCAGGGGAGCCCTCTTTTGCCTCTTTTCTTTATACTCTGCCATGCGGTTCCAGTATCTTCAATTCATTTTCTATAGGTCATCAATCCTCCTCACCCCGAGGCTTAAATGAGCCAATCCAGCTGCACATTAGCACTGGCTCTAGGTGTCCTCTCTGGAAGATTAAATCCTGGGTCATGGGGGAGTGCCCCTACATCAACAATTCTCCTCACCAACCTTACGCTTGGTCCCCAAGTTCATTCCCAGGTATGTCCTCCCAGGTCCCACCAGTGCATTTCATCAGGTCCAATAGCTGTTTTGGGAATCACCCCTTTCCATCCCAAGTAAGGACAGTACCTCCCTATTTCCATGATGCCGAGACTTGACCTTAGTTATTAGCCTGGAATTAGTGAAAGAGGTAGGGACAGATCCTGAGAAGGGTCAGCATCTTTTGAGGCATGCATCTCAGATGAGGCCTTTTCATGGTCTTTAGGCAGAGGAGATTGCCATCTTGTAGCAAGAGCAAGAGAGCCACTTCTTCTGGCCCAGAGGGTTCAGGAGAATCTTGACTGAACTGTGAATTCAGTCTTTTAAATAATTTACCTACTTTCATAATCAGAATTTGGGCCTGATTTTTAGCACAATCTGCCTTCTAGTTGTAGGGACTCAGAATTCCTTAAAATGCTGCTATGAGGTCTTCCGGCTGTCATACCATGCTTTGCGTTGATACTTAGATGATTTAGGCTTTGACATTTTCTTTCTTCTGTGTATCAATGCTACGTAACAAAAACTCAACCAATTTAATTGTCTTTAAAATTCTTGATGCCCCTCTATCTCTCAAACGCTAAAGCTATCACATAACCCAGTCATCTTTACCTGTATCCCATCCTAGCTCCACCACATCAAGTGTCTTATTAGTAATATTGAAGCAACAGCCCACCAGGGGTTCTCATCAAGCCACTTATTACCACTTATTAGCAGCACTGGGAACCTTGTCATTTGGTTGGTGAGTGATCCACTTAACAGAATCCATCTGGAAGACCTGTTATACCAGGATCAAATCTGTCTTATTCTGGGTTACCCTAGAAGCAAATGCTGGTGTAAAGACAAGTGCAAGTTTGTTTTTGTTTTGTTTTGTGGGGTTTTTTTTTGTTTGTTTGTTTTTAAAGGTGATCCTAGGAGATACCAGTAGAGTGGAGAAGTGAGACAGAGAAGAGAAAGTAGCTAGTAAAGGCTTTCCTATCAGGCACTGTGGGTAAGCAAACTTAATTCCAATGAGGAACTCTGGAAGCCAGTGGAAAACATTGCCTTTTGTTGGGTAAAGGAGCTGCAGTATTTATATATTAACTTCCATCAGTGGGAGGGTTCCTCCAGGGATGTTAATCCCCTGGTGCTTCTAGACTGCCCTGCAAATGTCAAGGCTGCCTTCAGTGGCCAGAAAAAGCCCTCAGGCAAAGAAATGCAGATGCTGGCCACTAGAAGCTGATCAGGGTGATGGAATAAAGGCAGGATATCAACTGGGTCTTCTATACTCTTAAGTCAACAAATAATGTAGGGGCGCCTGGGTGGCTCAGTCGTTGAATGCGTCTGCCGTCGGCTCAGGTCATGATCTCAGGGTCCTGGGATCGAGTCCCGCATCGGGCTCCCTGCTCTGCGGGAAGCATGCTTCTCCCTCTCCCACCCCCTCTGCTTGTATTCCCTCTCTCGCTGTGTCTCTCTCTGTCAAATAAATAAATAAAATCTAAAAAAAAAAGAAAAAAACAATGTCAGTGTTGTAGCTACTGTTGAGTAACAAGCTTTTCTTCCACCTTAGTTTGGTTTTGAGAGTTTTTTTTAAGTATATATGTATTTTAATTATAATCCTGTGTTTAACATGTGATTTGCAAATATTTTTCGTCCGGTGGTTAACTTGTCTTTTCATTTCTTACCAGTTTCTTATATAGAACAAATTGTTTAATTTTGGTGATGTTCAATTTGTCTTTTTTTTTTTTATGGCTTGTACTGTGATGTACCAGACCATGAAGACTTTCTCCTGTGTTTTCTTCTAAAAGTTTTATACTTTTTGTACTTTACATTTATCTTCCATTTCAAATTATTTTTTGTATGTGGTGTGAAGTATAGGTCAAGGTTCATCTTTTTGTCATATAGATAACCAGTTTTTCCAGCACCAAGTCTGTCCTTTTTTCACTGAATTTCTTTTGCACTTAAAAAAAAAAAAAAATCAAATGGCCTCTTCCAGTACTGTGCTGTCTTTATTACTGTGGCTTTATAGTAATTCTTAAAGTTTTCTATAATCCTGCATCTTGATTTTCCCTTATCAAAATTGTCTTGTCTATTCCCTTTGCCTATTTATATGGAATTTAGAATTGTCTATATTTACAAAAATTTCTGCTGGAATTTTGATTAGACTGTCTGATTAGATGGTATGTCTTTCTGTTTGTTTAGGTCTTTTAAAAATTTCATCACTGTTTTGTGATTCTAGTATACAAATCCTATACATATTTTGTTAGTATATACCTAAGCATCTTATTTTTGTTAGAGATATTATAAATGCTATTTTTCAAAGTATTCAATTTCTGGTTGTGCAGTGCTAGTAAACAGAACTGTGGTTGACTTTTGTGTTTTGACCTTGTGTCCTGCAACAGTGTCAGACTCACTTTTTAGTTCTAGGAGCTTTTTTTGGCTCCTAGAATTTGGAATTTCTACAAAGATCATCACGATGTCTGCAAAATAAGGATACTTTTATTTTTTCCTTTCCAGTCTGTTTGCCTTTTATCTTTCATCTTATTTCACTGGCTAAGACATCCCATATAATGTTTAATAGAAGTAGTAAGAATAGACATCCTTGTCTTGGTCCCAGTCTCAGGGGAAAAGCATATAGTTTTCTACCATTAAGTGTGATCTTATATGTAAGTTTTCTGTAGGTGCCCTTTATCATGTGTAGAAAGGTTTTATTTCTAGTTTGCAGAGAGTTTATCATCAGGAATGAACCTTGTATTTTGTCAAATGCTCTTTTTTTTTTTTTTTTTTTAAGATTGTATTTATTTGCGAGAGAGAGAATGAGAAACAGAGAGCATGAGAGGGAGGAGCGGACTCCCTGCTGAGCAGGGAGCCTGATGTGGGACTCGATCCCAGGACTCCAGGATCATGACCTGAGCCGAAGGCAGTCGCTTAACCAACTGAGCCACCCAGGCGCCCTCAAATGCTCTTTTTGCATCTGATATAAACATTTTTTTTTATTAGATTATTAATATGTTGGATTATATTGATTAATTTTCAAATGTTGAATTGGCCTTGCATTCCTGGGATAAACTCCCACTGCTTCCAAGGTTTTTATATATGGCTTGATTCAATTTATAATATTTTGTTGAGGATTTTGCTCATTGTTGAGGGTTTTCATGTCTGTGTTCATGAGAGACATTTGTTTTTGTACTGTCTTTGTCTGTTTTGGGTATCAGGATATTACTGGCTTTTTAAAATGAATTGTAAGATGTTCTTTTGTGTTTTCTGGTAGCAATTGTATGAAATTGGTGTTATTTCTTCTAACATCTTTTCTATTACTGTTCTTCATTTGTAACATTTTGTAATTATTTTCCTTTCTGAAGAACTTTCCCTAGCAATTATTTTAGAGGGTGTCTGCTGACTACAAATTCTCTCAGTTTTCTTTAATTTCTGAAGGTTAGTATTCTCTCAATGTAAAATTAAAAGCATTGCTCCACCGTCTTCTGACTTCCATAGTTTCTTATGAGAAATCTGCAGTAATTCAGGTCACCATGCCTCTCGAACAGGAGCTGGTAGGCTATGTTCTGTGGGTTGACTGACTGTTTTCAAAATAAAATTTCAACAAAGCCATACCCATTTGTCTACATATTGTCTGTCGCTGCTTTCACGCTGCAGTGGCAATGGTGAGTAGTTGTGACAGAAACCACATGGCCTGCAAACCTAAAATATTTACTGTTTGGCCCTTTAAGAAAAAAATTGGCTGATCCCTATCATTTACCTATGGGTAAAATGTTCTTTTACGCTGACTCCTTTCAAGAATTTTTCTTTGTCTTTCAGCAATTTGATTATGATGTGACCATTATAACAAGTTTCTTTGGCTTTAACTTGTTTGCTCAATTTCTTGAATTTGTGGTATGTCTTTCACTGAACTTGGTAAGTCTTCAGCTAGTATGTCTTCACGTGTTGTGTAGCACCACATTGCCACGCTCCTTTTCTCCTTCTGGGATTCTGAGTACATGATGAATGTTGGATCTTTTGTTTTTGTCTACCCAGTCCCTGAGGCTTTATTCCTTTAAAAAAAAAAAAAATCTCTCTCTTGCCTTTTTTTCTCCCCCTGCTGTTCAGATTGGATAATTTCTACTTGATATATCTTAAAGTTGGCTTTCCTCTGTCATCTCCATTCTTCTGTTGAGTCCATCCAGTGAGTCCCTCTTCCCCCCAATGAGTGTATATTTCAGTTCTAACATTTCCATTTGGTTTCTTTCATATCTTTTCTTTCTCTGCTGACACTTAAGATTTTATTTCATTTTATTTTATTTTAAAGATTTTATTTCACAGAGAGAGAGCACAAGCAGGGGGAGTGGCAGAGGGAGAGGGAGAAGGAGGCTTCCCGCTGAGCAGGGAGCCCGATGCAGGGCTCGATCCCAGGACCCTGGGATCATGACCTGAGCCGAAGGCAGATGCTTAACGACTAAGCCACCCAGGCTCCCTGACACTTAAGATTTTAACTCTTGTTTCAAGAGTGTTTGTGATTGCTAATTTGAGCATTTTTATAATCGCTACTTAAAGTCTCTGTCAGGTTACAACAACATCTGTGTCATCTTGTCAGTGGCATCTGATGATTGTCATTTCCCTTGTGAGTTAAGATTTTCTTGGTTGGTTGTTTGCCAAATAATTTTGTATTGTGTCTGGACATACTGAACATGATAAAACTTTGGGTCTTCCTTAAATTTTTAGAGAGTGTTGGTATTTTTGTTTTAGCATTGTAGTTTGGTAGACCTCCCAATGATCCAGAATATAGTTATATTAATTTTTTCAAGATTAATTTGGAAATAAAGGCAAAAGTTAGAAAATTGTCATGAAGAAATTAGAGCTCTCCAGGAATTCTTTTTCTTTGAGAAAAAGTGGTGTAGAGAAATAGCAAAAGTAGAAAAAAGATATAACAAATGAGATATGTTATAAAGGATATTATGATACTATCTTTTAATCTATGGTTAGCATTTAAAATTTGTATTACCTAGCGGTGCCTGGGTGGCTCAGTCGTTAAGCATCTGCCTTCAGCTCAGGTCATGATCCCAGGGTCCTGGGATTGAGCCCCGCATCAGGCTCCCTGCTCAGCGGGGAGCCTGCTTCTCCATCTCATACTCCCCCTCCTGGTGTTCCCTCTCTGACTGTGTCTCTCTCTGTCAAATAAATAAAATCCTTAAAAAAATAAAATAAAATAAAATTTGTATTACCTAGTGAGAGACCAAGATTGGGGAGGAGGCAGTAAACTTTTAAATATCTTCCTTTCTTTGTAATTATAGGCTACTGGTACCAACTCTTGTTTTTTGTTTTTGTTTTTAAAGATTTTATTTTATTTATTTGAGAGAGAGAGGGCAGAAGCAGGGGGGAGGAGCAGAGGGAGAAGAAGAAGCAGACTCCCTGGTGAGCAGGGAGCCCAATGTGGGGCTTGATCCCAGGACCCTGAGATCATGACCTGAGCTGGAGGCAGACGCTTAACCAACTGAGCCACCCAGGCGCCCTGCAAGTCTTGTTTTTTTCTCTAGGACCTAGATTTCATTATATTTTTGCTGTTTCTAGTTGCTTTGTCTTTTGGCTTTCTTCCTGTTTAAAATTTTTTTCTCTTGGGGGTGAATTGTTAAGTAACCATCATGTGTGTTAAGCCTACTTGGTAATACATCAATGATTTAGGAAAGGATTGGTCTTAATTATCAAAATATTAGGTGTAGAATGTTAAGGAATGCATTTACATTTTAAATTTTCTTTAGGATATATTTAAAACTAAACTTTGCCAGGCACCTAGTTTTAATGGATATGTAATTTGTGTAGTTATCATTTAATTTGTGATTCTAATACATTTGAGACTGTGCTATATAAATCACTCCATGATTTACAACAGTTTAATCTCCTTAGGGAAATTGTTTGGCTTATGCTCTTTGTCTAGATATTTTTTCTTCACAGAATAAGGCAAAATTCAGCTGCAATTATCACAGATTTTGCATCAGTAGGGTCTGTGCAATGGGCTTATTTGTTTTTTAGCTTTTTGGGTGTGGAGATTTGGCAGTACGCATCTAAAAGCAATGATTATGTAAGATGTTTAGTGAAAGGGTGGGATTTGACTCTACCACTTCTGAGTTGTGCCCTCACGCAAGTTAGTGTTCTTTTCTAGGCTGTTTCCTAATCTATAGAATGGGGATAATAATAATGATACCAGTATCTAGGGTTGTTGGAAGGATTAAATGAGGTAGCACATGGAAAGAATTTTAACAGAGTGACTGTCAAAGCCTATGTCTGTCAACCTAAACTATTACTGTGTGGTAAAAAATTCATCTCTAGGAGTTCTTTGAGTTTGGGGATGAATACTTGCTTTGTTCAATATTGTTTAATATGAAAATAGAAGATTTTATTTATGTCTTTTATGTATAAGCTAATAACTATTATGTTCTTTAGCCTTTCATTATAATTATTTTCTAAATTATATTTAGTACCATGTTTATCTGGATAAAACAGTAGGGATATGGGAAGCTGTGTCCCAACTAATCCAGGACTCCGCAGAGAAAATAATCATAGTTAGAAATAAGACATAGCCCCATATTTTCAGCACAGGAAGCAAGTGTATGAGCTCATTTAATTATTGACTTTGTAATATTATAGAAGCTATCAAGTAAATAAAGGGACAGTGGTTTGTCTTTTTCTATATCGGGCTTCCACTTTATTTTTACTGATTGTCTCTTAAATGTGCATCAACAGCTTGGTTTCCTGTACCTCTTTCATAACAGAATGATAAGCACTTGGTTGAATTGTCAAATTGCAGTGGTTTATTGTATCTTTCTTTGTTTCTAGGATGATTGAGGAAAGTGGGAACAAGCGGAAGACCATGGCGGAGAAGAGGCAGCTGTTCATAGAAATGCGTGAGTCCTGAGTGCTTCTGGATTCCTTGTCTGTATGTGTGGGGATGCCTTTTTTTTTTCCCTGATGAAGTCACAGCTTTAAGCATTAGCACGTTCCTTTTTTTTTTTTTTTAAGATTTGTTTATTTTAGAAAGAGGCAGAAAGAGAGAGTGTGAGTGGGCCGAGGGGCAGAGAGAGAGGGGCAGGGAGAGAATCTCAAGCAGACTCCCTGCTGAGCACAAAGCCTAACCCGGGGCTCCATCTCATGACCCTGAGATCATGACCGAGGCTGAAGACAAGAGTTGGATGCTTAATCGACTGAGCCACCCAGGTGCCTCACGAATTAGCATGTCCGAATCTTAGGCGGGGAAGAAAGGGAGTTAAAGAATCATGGAGTTGAAGGACCTCAAGCCAGAGCATATATTATAATTGATTTGACTTGAATTGCTTTCTTCAGCAAGATCATTAATACTAAGGCAGAAATGTTACCTAGGATATCTGTGAGTTTAATATTTATTTTTAAGTAGTCTCTACAACCAATGTGGGGCTCAAATTCACAGTCCCGAGATCAAGAGTCGCCTGCTCTGCCGACTCAGCCAGTCAGGTGCCCCAAGGCGCACCAGTCAGTTTAGATCTCTTGCTGTAACTCCCTTGTTACCATGAGCTTGCAGGTGGTGAGAAATAATTAATACATTGTATAAGTTACTTTTTACTAGATACAGATTCTAAGGTGTAGAGGGCCACGTGTTAGGACAACACTTAGAGATATAGGAATAATTAAAAGCACAAATGTAGGGTCACCTGAGTGGCTCAGTCATTAAGCGTCTGCCTTCGGCTCAGGTCATGATCCCAAGGTCCTGGGATCAAGCCCCGCATCGGGCTCCCTGCTCAGCGGGAAGCCTGCTTCTCCCTCTCCCACTCCCCCTGCTTGTGTTCCCTCTCTCGCTGTATCTCTCTCTGTCAAATAAATAAATAAAAAATCTTAAAAAAATAAAAGCACAAATGTATATAGCCTTGGTATATTACTTTATGATACAGTTTTAAATCTTCTGTTAAAAAATTATAGTCTTCTGTGAAACTCGAACAAAGAGAAAGATGGCTGAGAGGAGTGGAGTAGTTCCCAGTATTTGTGTGATTATTTTGGTCTGTGATTTTTTATCTATGTGACTTTGACCAGTGCACTCACACTTGGTGGACCACAAATTCCTTTGCCATGAAATAGGGTTATTGGTCTGTATCAGTCATTATGATATCTTTTAAAAAAGCATTATACTCTTTTTAAAAAGTCGGATCTTACAAGAACCTTCAACATGAGAGTGTCATAAAATTGGTACTGCTTGGTTGAAGAGGGGAGGCAGGAGCCCTGCCTGAGATAGCCCCTGAGGTACTTGTAGGGTGCTAGAATTCTTCATATCAGAGTAAAAATCAGCAGATAAAGTCTCAAAAAATCAGTAGATAGAGATCAAGGTATTTTAAATCTTTAGAGTCTTAGTAATGGGAGGCAGAGTTTGACTCAACTCAGATCTATGCTGTCCTGTCAAGCATAACCTAGATAAGTATTTGTTGAAGATGTCAGAGGAAATTTTTGGCATTGGGTGTGTAGTCAGTCTGGATGATCTTTCAGGAGTTTTGTAGTTCTGAGTCTCTGATTGCTAGTCATCCAAGCCAGAAACCTTGCAGTCCCTTCCCTCTACCTCACCTTCCACCTCCAAAGAAATCACAAAATGCAGCTGAGTTTTACCTCATAAGGGAGTCTTGGATGGTCTGTTCCTCGTACCACAGTGGCTTTGAATCCAAGCTCTACCGTCAGACTGCCTGTGTTTGGATCTTGGCTGTATAACCTTAGGTGACTTGACTTAATCTCTGTGCCACAGTTTCCTTGTCCATAAAATGGGAATAGTATCTACTTCATAGAATGATTGTGAAGATTAAATGGGATAATGTCACTTAGGCACTTAGCACAGTGCTGGACCCCTACCTACCCAGTAGGTATTTAATGTGGTTAGTTTTGTTTAATATTTTATCATTGTTACTTTTCTGAACTAAAGCAATCTGTTTTTGGATCCCTCCTTCCACGGTCAACCCTTTCAAATCTGTGATCGGTGATGCTGTATGCAGTGAACTGTATAAATCGGTTACTTCCTTCTTAAATCCCTTCAGTTGCTCTTCGTCACTCTCCCAGGAAAGCCTGAGCTCCTAGGCATGCCAGGCAAGCCCTCCTGCAGGCAAGCCCTCCTGGTCTCTTTTATCCTCAGTTCTCAGGTTGCCAGTTCCCATCACCCGCCATGTGTGTCATTTCCCAGCAGTACTGAATGGGCTTTGCTCCTGCAGTTGGGCCCACCTTCATCTGCCTTGTGCCCGCTCACCGTTAAGGCTCAGCATAGGGGTCATCTTTTCATTAATTTTTTAACACATTTATTGAAGATCTATTATGTTCCAGGCACTGTTCTAGGTGCTAGGGTTAAGGGGAGAACAGAACATAGTCCCTAACTTCTCGCATATTGCTTACATTTTGGTGAGGAAACAGACAAAATAAGGAAACCAAGTAGATAAACAATAAATCCTGATACTAAGAAGTGCGTGGGGTGCCTTCAGTAAGTAAACATGAGCATGCAAGGGAGCACAACTGGGGTGGATCTTTGGAGTAGAAACTGGGTTTTCTGTGAAGATTTGGGTTTGCTGCTTAGTGAATGTCATCATTCTGACACAGAGAGCTCAAACAAATGGCCTTTCTCTGTAACAGACTCAAGGATATGGACTGTCTTGGAGATGTTTGGTGAGTATGGCTTCTTGTCTCCCCTCTTTCTTCATGGGAAGAATTGCATTGCTGATAGTGGTGTCTGCTGCTAAAAGCCATGCTCTCTCCTTTCCAACATCCCCCCAGATCTCCAGCATTATTACCTTCAATGGATGTAAAAATCATCTTTTGTCAGCCTTATCATAGGGTTCTACCATCTAGGTTTTGGGTTGATTTTATGGCAATTTTGAATCCACTGATGTTTCGGTTTGGATCTTGGCTGTATAACCTTAGGTGACTTGACTTAATTTCTGTGCCACAGTGGGTAATTGATAGATTTTTACTTATTGTAGGTCTATCCATCATTTTTTTTTTTTTAAAGACTTCACTTTTTTAGAGCAGTTTTAGGTTCACAGTAAAACTAAGAGGCAGGTACAGCAAGTTCCCATAGCACACATGCACAACTTCCCCCACTAACAACACCCCCCACCAGAGGGTACATTTGCCACAGCTGATGGGCCTGTGTTGATAAATCGTAACACCCAAAGTTTGTAGTTTACATGAGGGTTCATTCTTGATGTTGTACATTCTTTGGGACTGTTTTTTTTTTTTTAATATTCTTTTTTTTTTTTTTAAAGATCTTACCTATTTATTTGAGAGAGAGAGAATGAGAGAGAGGAGGGTCAGAGGGAGAGGCAGACTCCCTGCCGAGCAGGGAGCCCGATGCGGGACTCGATCCCGGCACTCCAGGATCATGACCTGAGCCGAAGGCAGTCGCTCAACCAACTGAGCCACCCAGGCGCCCTCTTTGGGACTGTTTTTTTTAGGAAGTGGAAACAAAAGTTTATTGAAGATATAGAGAGAGATACAGACAGACCACCCAGGAGACTCAGAAAGGAAAGGAGAATGAGTCTCATCTTTGTTCAGGGCCTGGGGGTTTTTACTAATGGTTGTGCTCGGGTGCACATGTCCTCTCAGGCATCCAGGAACTGGTCAGAATGAGGTCAAGGTCCAGGTGTTGATCTTAGGTCAATTATTCCTTGAAGCCAGGGGTCTTGGTGTTGAAATGTCTAGTGTTGGTGGTCTAGAACACACATATGATAGCTTCATCCAGTCATCCTTCCAGAAAGTGGTCGCTTTTCTGTTCAGAGTTGCTGCTCTTCTTTTCTTTGATTTCCTGTTGAGTTTGTAGGTGTTCAGAATGGTTTGATCATTATCTAGCTGAATTCCTGGGACCAGAGGAAATTTAGGTCTCCTACTCCTCTGCCATCTTGCTCCTCCCCTGGGACTGTATTATTTTTAAAGAAAAATGGTTTTGACTACTATTTTTGCAACTTTTTTTTTTTTTTTAGGATTTTATTTATTTATTTGAGAGAGAGAGAATGAGCCAGAGGGAGGGGCAGAGGGAGAGGGACAAGCAGACTCCCTGCTGAGCACGGAGCCTGATGCAGGGCTCGATCCCAGAACCCTGAGATCATGACCGGAGCCAAAATCAAGAGTTGGACGCTCAACTGACTGAGCCATCCAGGCGCCCTCTCAGATATATTGAAGAATAGGGAGGATAGCAGTCATCCTTGCCTTGTTTTTGACTTGATAGAAGTAATATTTCACTATTAAAATGACATTTGTTGTAGGTTTTGTGTTGTTTATCAAGTTAGGGAACTACTTCTGGGTTCTAATTTACCAAGAGTTATTACTCTTATTTTCTTTAAATCATGAATGAGTATTGAATTTTATCAGATGTTTTCTGTTTCTCTTGAGATGAATATATTTCTCCTTTACTCTGTAAATATAGTGCTAGGGCTGACAATCTTTTCCTTAAGGGTCAGACAGTAAATATTTTAGGATTTGCAGGCTATATGATGAGTTCTCTGTCACAGTGACTCAACTTTGCTGTATAACATGAAAACAGTCATAATAATTTAATAATTTAGTTAGGTTGTATTTTTTCATGTTGTGTGACCTTTACTATTATTCCTTTCTATAATATTCTTTTTTTTTAAAGATTTTTTATTTATTTATTTGAGAGAGAATGAGAGAGAGCACATGAGAGGGGGGAGGGTCAGAGGGAGAAGCAGACTCCCTGCCGAGCAGAGAGCCCGATGCGGGACTCGATCCAGGGACTCCAGGATCATGACCTGAGCCGAAGGCAGTCGCTTAACCAACTGAGCCACCCAGGCGCCCTCCTTTCTATAATATTCTTAAGCCTTTCTGTTTTTAGACAGTATCTTTAAATGCCCTACTATTCTTTCTATGCTTAGTATTTTCTCTTATAGACTCTAAGTGCCATGAGAATAAGGATCACATCTATTTATGTTGGTAGCCCCAGTAGCTTGATAAATGTTTATTGAAAGAAGAGTGGAATAAATTACATACAAGTAATTTGGTAGCTTATGATTCTTACATGGTATAAAATTACTAAGAAAAATGAAAGGTGGTAGTTAGAACAGTAGTTCTTAACTCTGGTGCTAAAGTATAGGTGAATCTACAAAATGCTCGATGCCAGGCCTCCCGGCTCAGAGATTCTGATTTTATTTGTCCTTTTCCAAAATTTTGTCAGTTTTATCGGTCTTTTGAAGGAACTTTGGCTTTGTTGATCCTCTCCAAGTGTCTTTGTTTCTGCCTCATTATTTTGTGCTATTGTGTTTATTACTTTCTTCTTTTCACTTCAGGCGATTCTCTTGTTCTTTTTCCAACTTCTTATGTTGGGTAACTCGAGCCATTTATTTTCAGACTTTTTTCCTCTCTTATGTAAGCACTTAAGAACTTCTTTCCTGTGATTTTCTATTTTTGCATTCCATGTGTTCCGATAGATGCCATTTTCATGATCACTTCTCTGTGGTTTCTAACTTCTCTTAGGAATAATTAGAAGTACCCTTTTAAATTTGCAAATAAATGACTTTTAATTAAAAAAATATTTAGCTTAATTGGGATGTGGGTCAGGGAATGAAGGCTGTTGTAGAATCTTTGAATTTGGTTATATTTTTTGTTATATGTTTTTGTAAATATTCCATGTGTGCTTGAAAATAATGTGTATGATTTCTTCATTATTTAGATTTAACTTGTTACATGTTTTATTCAGACCTTTTTTGTCCTTACTGATTTGACCACTTAATTACTGAAAGTTGTAAAAAATCTCTGCTTTGATCATGGACTTTAATTTTTTACCCCTTAGTTCTGACAGTGATTTGAAGCTTTTGTTCTTAGATGCACATGTATTAAAATATTACATCTACCTAGGAAATTGAATATTTTGTCATTATGTAGGTATACTCTTTTTCTAGTGATGCTTTTTGCTGTAAAGTTTATTTTGTTGTTATTAATATAGCTGTACCAGTTTTCTTTTGGTTAGTATGCCTTGTACAGTATCTTTTCATTCTTTTAAAAAACTTTCCGTATCCTTATGTTTTTTTTTTAAGATTCATTTATTTATTTTGGTGTGGGGGGGTGGAGGGGGAGAGGGAGAGAGAGAATCCTAAGCAGACTTCACACTGGGCATGGAGCCCAACATGGGGCTTGATCCCATGACCCTGAGATCATGACCTGAGCCAAAATCAAGAGTCAGATGCTTAAGTGACTGAGCCACCCAGGTGCCCCTGTATCTTTATGTTTTTTTTTTTTTTTTAAAGATTTTATTTATTTAAAAAAAAATTTTTTTTTTAAGATTTTATTATTTATTTGAGAGAGAGAGAGGGATAGATCACAAGCAGGGGGAGCAGCAGAGAGAGAGGGAGAAGCAGGCTCCCCGCCGAGCAGGGAGCCCGATGCGGGGCTCGATCCCAGGACCCTGGGATCATGACCCGAGCCGAAGGCAGACGCTTAACCAACTGAGCCACCCAGGCGCCCCAAGATTTTATTTATTTATTTGACAGAGAGAGACACAGTGAGAGAGGGAACACAAGCAGGGAGAGTGGGAGAGGGAGAAGCAGGCTTCCCGCTGGGCAGGGAGCCCGATGCAGGGCTCGATCCCAGGACCCTGGGATCATGACCTGAGCCGAAGGCAGACGCCTAACGACTGAGCCCCCCAGGCGCCCCTGTATCTTTATGTTTTATGTGTATGTCCTGTAAGCAGTGTAAGCTAGATTATTTAACAACAACTATTGTGACCGACAGTCTTTGCTTTTTCACTGAAGAATTTATCCTGTTTAATATTTTTTTTTATGAATACAGATATATTTCACTTTTTCTTCCATCTTGTTTTGTGCTTAAACTGTGTCCTTTCTCTGTTGTTTTTTCTTCCTTTCTTGCCTTCCTTAGATGAATTGAGCTTCTTCCTTCCATTCCACTTTTCTGTCTTCTTGGTGGTGGGTTGTATATTCTTTTTCTATTCTTTTTATGGCTACCCTAAAAGTTCTAACATCAATTAAAATGAAGTCCAGAGCTTATCAATATTTATAACTTTATTTGAAGCAATACGGGATTATTAGACAGTTTTAGAGCACCTCCTTCATGAAATATATGCTATTTTTAGTATTACCTTTTTTAACATGACAAATTAGACTTTATAATTCTTTTGTATGGTCAGTTTTTCTTTTGTCTAATTTACTTGATTACCACTTTCTTTGTTTGCTTTAAAAATTTAAGTCTAAATCTAGGTGGAGCCAGTCATGTGTCCCTAACATTTCCTTTTGTGGGATTTTTTTTTCTTCTGTTTCTAGTTCACCCACTGACAGAGTCACCATTCTGTGGTCTGTACCTTCCTCTCTGTTGGGACCTCTGGCTTCATCTCTGATCCCCAGGGTTTCTAATCATACTGCCAAGAAAAAACAAGGAAGTCATTTATGTTTATTTTTGTTACTTATTCAGACTCTTACTCTCTTGAAAAGTTTAGCTTATTAAAAATTGTTGTAGGGGCGCCTGGATGGCTCAGTCGTTAAGCGCCTGCCTTCGGCTCAGGTCGTGATCCCAGTGTCCTGGGATCGAGCCCCGCATCAGGCTCCCTGCTCTGCGGGAAGCCTGCTTCTCCCTCTCCCACTCCCCCTGCTTGTGCTCCCTCTCTCGCTGTATCTCTCTCTGTCAAATAAATAAATAAAAATCTTTATTAAAAAAAATGGTTGTAAGGGTTTCAGACAATTCAGAAATGTTACTATCCTTACATTTACTCGGTTTATTATCTCTTCTCCTCTTTCTCTTTCTCTTCTCTTCATCTCTTTAGTTAAATGCCTTTTTAACAAAATATACTTACTTCCTTACACCTTCTGTGGGTGTGCCGAGCACCTCTACCAAATCCCATGGCTCCCTAGAATGCAGTTTGGAATCCTGTGTTCTATCTGAAGAAGGCTACATGCATCAACATGTTTATACAGGGAAAGGAGTTGCTTTCCCCACTACTTTTATCATCTCCTTTTATTAGCTTTTCCAAAATTGTATAGTTTGTGTAATATTTTGACTTTACTTGGTATATTTTTGGGGGAAAGCAGGTCAGTCTTTTATACCAACAACACAGAACTTTGTAACTTTCAGTTATTTATTCATTCAATAAATACTTCAGGTGCTAGTTTTATTATGTCCTATTGAGCATATAGTAGCAAACAACACAACAATAAAATGGTCTCTGCCTTCATGGAACTTATTTTCCTGAAAATGGAAATAAGGAATGATAGGGCAGTTGGGGCCATGATTGGGGAAGCATGGGGGGCCCAGGAAGGGGTCTGGGAGGAACAATGTCTAGGCTGAGTCAGTTCAGTGATGTGATGAAGAAAGGGCTGGAGTAGTAAGTAGCACTTACGAAGGCTCAGATGAGAGAGCTTGGCATGTTTGGGTAATTATATGTAGCCCGTACTCATTGGAGTTGGGTGTGAGGTAAATTTGAGAGTTGCATGAGCCAGACCTTGTAGCTGAGTGGGGTAGTGATGTGTTTTCCAAACCTAGCTTGATTATAGGACTCCCTGGAACGAAGATTCCAGGTTCCTGTCCAGGAGACTCTGATACAAGCTTCTGATAGAGGCAGATACAATAAAACCCTTCCATTTGGCTCTTTGCTTTTCTTGGGATCTGGTTATACTATAGAAGTTGATATCCTATTCTCATGAATGAGGAGAGTCATAATATGGAAAGAAGGGTTAATCCTTTCTCATCCTTTCGCTGTACCTCTTGGATACTCAGTATTTTTAGATTGTCTCCTGTCCGTCCAGGAGCTTCACTGGGCTCTTCACCTGTGGCTAGAGTTCTGCCTATGTGTTTAGTTAGGACCCTTTGTACCATTTCTTGATAAGCTTGAAATATACTGTATGACATTAGTATTAAAGTGACATTTCAGTGTATTTCTTATAAGGAAATATTCTCAAAATGAATGATAATAGAGTGAAGGGTCATCTTTTCTAGTTCACAGTATCCGAAGGGATAACATAATCATTTTAGTTTCTTCACTGGGGGCTTTCTGTTCTATTTTTTATGTGCCAAACTACCATATTTTCTGATCAGGAAATCAACACGACACTTACATAAGGGAAATTTTTTAAAAGTGAAGGCTATTCTTAGAGAAGTGTATGAGGATTTTCCTTATAGAAACCAGGAAAGATGACTGCTTCAGAAGAAGGTAAATGTATGAGAAAAATGACAAAGAGTAATACTTGATTCTTGAATAGCACCTAGAACTTCAGGGGCTGGAGCTTGTGGGGTTTCCCATTTTCCTCAACTAGTTCCCTTTGGGCTTGTGTGATATTTGCCCTATTTCATTCTTCATCTGAAGAGAGTGAGTTCTATACCATATGCACTGACGTTTTCCTGTCGTTACTTCTCCACTAGCAGACATGGCCCAATATATGTCCTGCAGTCTGACTAATCAGATTACTACTCTTTCTGTTTGGTTAGTTGGGGATGGGACTTCCCTTTCCCAGCTGCTTACCATTGATTTCCTAGTATTTCCCGTAGAAGTGGTATAGAAGGAAAGATTCACTGCGGTTATGAGTGTTCTCCATCAGGGTTTTTGTCAGGCTGGCAGACAGGATAAGGTCGGCAAAACTGCTGACATGGAGTGGTCACGTAGAAAGTGCGCCTAACCCTTCCTGAGCCCTTTTGTTTTCTCAGAAGAAGGCCTGGTTGACATGTGATATATGGCCCGTGCACACGCTGTGGAATAGTCACTTCCCAGCATCGAGAAATTCAGTGGTAAATCCCGTTGAACATCTGTTGTTTGTACTTTTTTCAGGTGCTCAGAATTTTGATGTCATACGACTATCAACTTATAGAACAGCTTGCAAATTACGATTTGTACAAAAACGATGCAACCGTAAGTCATTTCAGCTAATTTCTGTGATATCTGGATAGTGCACTCAGTAATAGAAAATAAAAGGTTTTAGTATCTTTTAGTCATATTGTAATGTTAATTGAATTGTTTTTGTCTTAAGTGTTTATTAAAATGTAAGCTTTGTCATGGAAAGAACTTGTCATTTACTCTGTGTGTCCCTCAAAATGTTTACAAAATTCAATAATGTAACTTGGTTTTGCGGCTGGCATAGTATTAATGTACTTTAAATGAGAGAATTGATTTCTTCTTCTCACCTGTTTTAAATAACTTTTATACAAAATTAATATGATAATCAGCTTCTGGAAGAAAAAAACAGTAATATGCTGATAGAGGTGTAATAAGTTAATTTTCTTGATTAAAATGAATACAACATGAATCAGCCTTTTCTATAAGTAATCACTGTGAGAATTGCTACTTATAAGTAAATAAAATATGTGTGTATGTGTGTGTGTATATATATATAGGTCTATATATATATACACAGACACATAAAATCTTTTTTCTCTTAATTTCCATGAAGATAAACTTATGTCAGAATTATTGTACTTTTCTCGTGTGTGTGTGTGTGTGTGTGTGTGTGTGTGTGTGTATTAATGAAGAACGGTTTTGTACAATGGAAAGAACATTGGCTTTAGAATTGGAAAAACCTGAGTTTTAGTCCTGGTTTTTGGCATTTACTATAAACATGTGATGTTGGGTAAGTCACTTTACATCTGAATACTTCTACCCTACTTTAAGTGTTATTTTCAGAAATCTTAGCATAAAATTCTCTCTAGAGAGTTTACCATGCCATCCTGACTGAAGTCTCTGGTTTCCTAAAGCATTGTTTTTCAAATTATGGGTTGTGACCCAATAATGGTTCATGAAATCATTTTGATGAGCTGTAGCCAGAATTTAAAACATGTAATAAAGAAAAAAAGAGAAAAAAAAATCAGAACACAAATTATGTGGTAAGTCTAAAAGTATTTTGTGAAACTTTTGTTTTTTATATATCTAGGAGTGTGTGTGTGTGTGTGTGTGTGTGTGTGTGTTGGTGTTGATTTAAATATATTTCTGTGGGTTGTAAAAAAGTTTAAAAACCACTGTCAGAGCAACAACCATTTTAATAATTCTTCCTGTAATTATTCTTGGGAAACAGTAGTCTATATGTGGAGGGTTCAGAGTCTGAAACCTGGCTACTGGCATTAGTAATGTACAGTAAAAGATGCATTGTTCTAGAACTTTTATTTTGTCACCTAGGATTCTTTAATCAGACTGAATTTTTTTTTTTTTTTGTGGATGTACAGTTTAGGCAGGAGTAAAATTTCAGTTTTGTCCACATGTATGTTCTATTGTCTCTATACTGTTTATTGAAAAATAACCACCCTTTTTTCTTCACTGCCCCAAAATCTTTCGTCATACTCATTAGGAGAAATATATAAGAATGTTCATAGCAGTTTCTATATATGAGAGGACCTGCTTTTGGACTCTTGTTGCCCACTGGTCTGTTTGTCTATCCTACCAATAACCACTACTGTAACTTTATAATAAGTCTTTTTTTTTTTTTTTTTAAGATTTATTCATTTATTTGAGACAGAGCAAGAGTGTGAGGGGGCTTGGGGCAGAGAGAGAGGGAGAGAGAGATAATCTCAGGCAGACTCTGTGCTAAGCAAGGAGCCCAACTCAGGGCTCAATTCCGACCCTGAGATCATGACCTGAGCCAATATCAAGAGTCAGACGCTTAACCAACTGAGCCACTCAGGTACCCTGCTTTATAATAAGTCTTAATATCAGATAGAGCAAGTCTTCCTACTTTGTTCTGTTTTTCTTTTTAAGATTGGGACATTTTTGGCCTTTTACATTTATTTTCATATACATTTTAGAATCTGATTATCAATTTCTACTAAAAGCAAATAAAATAAAACAAAGAACTCTGCTGGGATTTTTTCCATTTTTATTTCTTTTTTTTAAAGTATAATTTACATATAGTAAAATTTATCCTTTTAATGGAGAGCCCTGTGGCATTTTGTTGGGACTGCACTGAATCTATAGGTTAAGCTGGGGAGAATCACCATATTTCCAATTTCAGATTACCTCCTGTGAACATGGTATATCCCTCCATTTATTTAGGTCTTTAATTTCTGCCAATTATATTTATAGATTTTTTTTTTTTTGTAGAGATGTTGCACTTCCTTCATTGGATTTATTCCTAAATCTTTGATGATTTATGCTACTATTATAAATAGTATTTTAAAATTTCATTTTTGTTAGTAATAGAAATACAGTGACTTTTATATCTTGTATCTAGCAATCATTCTAGACTCAAATATCAATTTTAGTAATTTATCTGGAGAATCTGATTTTCTACGTGTAGAATTTTGTCATTTCTAAATAATGACAGTTAAATTTCGTCATTTCTGAAACTCACATGGTTTATTACTGCTTATTTATATTGGCTAGGACCCAAAGTACAATAGAAATGATGATAGTGGGCATTGCCTTTTTTTTGGTAAAGATTTATTTATTTATTTTAGAGAGAAAGAGCACGATTGTGTGAGCGTGCAGAAGGGCAGAGGGAGGGGGACAGGGAGAGAATCTGAAGCAGACTCCCCGCTGAGCACGGAGCCTGACATGGGTCTTGATCTCACAACCCTGAGATCTTGACCTGAGCTGAAATCAAGAATGGGATGCCTAACTGACTGAGCCACGCAGGCACCCCATTTCTTTTTTTTTTTTATTGTAGTTGATACACAATGTTACATTTGTTTCATGTATACAACATAGTGATTCTGTAACTCTTTGTTATGCCATGCTCACTGCAAGTGTATCTACCATCTGTCACCATACAATGCTGTATTGACTGTATTCCCTATGCTTTTCTTTTTATTCCCATGACTTATTCATTCCCTAACTAGAAGCCTGTATCTCTCATTCCCCTTCACCCATTTTGTCCATCTCCCTCCCTCGGGCAACCATCAGTTTGTTTTCTGTATTTATGGGCCTGTTTCAGGTTTTTTGTTCTTTTGTTTTTTTATATTCCACATATAAGTGAAATCATATGGTGTTTGTCTTTCTCTGACTTACTTCACTTAGTATAATGCCCTCTACATCCATCCATGTTGAAAATGGTAAAAATCTCATTATTTTTTATGCCTGAATAATATTCCATTCTGTATGTATACCACATCCTCTTTATTTATTCATCTATCGATGGACACTTACTTGGATGCTACCATATATTGGCTGATGTAAATAAATGTTGCAGTAAACAGAGGGGTGCATGTATCTTTTCGAATTAGCGTCTACGTTTTCTTTGGGCAAATACCCAATAGTGGAATTACTGGTTCATATGGTAGTTTTATTTTTAATTTTTTGAGGAACCTCCATACTGTTTTCCACAGTTACTGTACCAATTTACATTCGACAGTGGGCATTTCTTACCTCGTTCACAATATCAGAGGAAAGGCTTTCAACATTTTACTATTAAGTAATATGTTTGCTGCAGTTTTCTGTAAATACCCTTAATCAGATTAAGGACATTGCCTAGTACTGTGTTTCTTAATTTCTGAAGTGGTCTTTTTGACAATTTGTAACTTAATCTCATTTTGATCAGAGAGCATGGTTGATATGACTTGAATCCTCTGATATTTGCCAAGATTAGCTTTATGGCTCAGGATAAGGTCAATTTTCATACACATTGTTTGTGTTCTTGAAAACAGAGCATATTCTCTAATCACTGGGGGCGATATTTCATATAGTGCCCATTATGCCTCCTTTGCCAGTTGTAATGTTTGTCTACCTCTGCACTTAGGCTTTGTACCTTTGCTCTATCACTTACTAAGAGAAACGTGTTAATAGCTCCCACTAAGCTTGTGAATTTGTCTCTTTGATGTTTTGTTCAATTTGACAATATATATTTTTGAGGCTATTATAGGGGAGGCAAAACCTTACCTCTACCCTCTTAGGGTCTCTGGTTAGGCCTGAGAGTTAAATTGACATAAGACAGATTAGGAGAAGAGCACACAGATTTTTACATGTACCTGGAGCCCCCATAGGAAAATGAAGACCCGAAGGAAGGATGAGGCCTAAGTGCTGATATACTGGGGAAGAAGGAGTAGCACTTGTGGAAAAATAACTAAAATATATGGGGAGTCTCAAGGAAGATAAGGGTTATTTTAATAAAATCTGTGCAGATTTCTCTTGGCCTCAATTCACTGTCTCTGGGGATAAAAATCTTTCTTTCCCCTTGGAATAGGGAGGGCATCTTTCACTTGGGAGTTTATTTCCTGCTTTCCAGAAGAAAAAAGTTTAGCGTGACCTTCTTGGCACCTGCTGTTTTTCAAGTGTCACAATAGCTCAAAATAATCCTTACGCCAAAGTGGCGTATTTTGGGATCTTACTCTGCCACCCTGCACCATTCTGCTGGATGTAAATAAAAGTTTTTATACCTTTCTGATGAATTAAAACTTTTAAATTGTTGACAGTTCATTTTCTTTGTGTTTTAGTCCATCTTGTTGATATCTGGAACATGATTGAAGCCTTCCGAGACAATGGCCTTAATACACTGGACCATACCACTGAGATCAGTGTGTCCCGCCTCGAAACTGTCATCTCCTCTGTCTACTACCAGCTGAACAAGCGCCTTCCTTCTACTCACCAAATCAGCGTGGAGCAGTCCATCAGCCTCCTCCTCAACTTTATGATTGCTGCATATGACAGGCTAGTACCTTGCATGCTTACTTCATTTTAAGAATGTTTGTCCCTTAGTCATCCTTCTTCCAGATTGCCTTGCTGAGGGTTGTCAACTTAGAATCACAGTGAAAAGGGAAATTATTCCATCTAATTTCCTTCTAAAGACTGGTTAAATGCCAGAGTGACTCACCGTCCTAGGGCACGTCACATAGTAAGTGCTATAAAATTATGGAGAATCACAACACTGAGACATATTGTTTGATCAAATTATAGGTACCTGGAGAATCACAACACTGAGACATATTGTTTGATCAAATTATAGGTACCTTAGTGTAGCTGTTCTCTATCCAGAGAAGTATAGCTAAGTTGTGAATTTGATTATGGACTTTCTATTTGACCTTAAAGCTAACCTTTCTTTACTCTGTGTAATAGTAAATGCCCCTTGACTCTAGTCTTATTTTCTTCTCATTATGTTTAGGATACTATTTTAATTTTTTTCAGTGCAGAACATTGTCTTTACACCTTACAGCACTAGAAGAAAACTATTTAAGTGTACTTCAAATTAAAACAGAAGTGATTTGCTATATTTGTATTCATGGAGAATAAAGTTGGTGTTATAAAAAACAAAAAGAAATCATAAATGATGGAACCACAAAAGTTAATGTTTATATTCCAGGAACCAAGAGTTTAGATTTTTGATTTCTGATATATTGTTGATCATCTGGTTTGGATGCATTAATTCTTTCTGCTTCATTTTTTCTCTCCATAGACCTACTTTGAGTTCATACATTTGTAAAATGTTATTCATTATACTTTATAATATTGAAGACTCTGTGAATTAATGGTAAAAGTCTGCAGGTGTCAAAGCCAAGTCACAATGTAGGCTCTCACTAAATTCACATTTTTATAAGATGTTATCAAATTAGATATTCCATCTTTTAATAAAAAATGATTTTAGGAAATTTTTATTTTTATTTTTATTTTGTTTATTCTTTTAAAGATTTTATTTACTTATTTGAGAGAGAGAGATAGAAAGCATGAGCATCGGGAGAGAGGCAGAGGGAGAGGGAGAGGCAGACTCTCCATTGAGCAAGGAGCCTGATAATGGGGCTCGATCCCAGGACCCTGAGATCATGACCTGAGCTGAAGGCAGATGCTTAACCGACTGAGCCACCCAGGTGCCCCAGGAAATTTGAATTTTTAAAACAAAAGTACACATGAGACATAAGTCCCAGAATTTGAATGCCATTTTTTTTTTTTTAGTAATTTAGATTAGTGAATCCCTAAGGTTCATTTTATACTGTTCAGGGAATGACTCTTTTGATCCAAAGACCTTAGTAAAAATGGTTATTTCTGTGGTGAATAAGCAGCACATGACACCAATTCACTGAGTAAATCAATTCAGGGTTGCACAACACAAGTTAATTCAATAAACAATTTTTTTACAAAATCAGAAATAAAAGTCATCTTACTGTTTAAAAATGATAAGACAGAGATTATAAACTTTGCTTCCATAATCATGTCAAGTAAGTTAAATACTATGACTAAGGAAGGAAGGAGAAGGAAGAGCAAAAAGATAGCAAGAGACAACAGGAAGACCAAACTTAGGAGCAGAGGAGTCCTGGGACATAGTCACAGATAGCTGGACACATCCAGACAGAGACAAAGGAAAAGAATAAGCAAACAGTAAATCAAATGAAGACAGATCAGAAGAACAGCACACTAAAGAACTAGGAAAAACAAAAAAAGTTGAGTGAGTTAAGAAGAGGAAGGACAGTAGTATGTCAGTGGTGAATTTGGTAATTCTCACGTCATATCCTATTGAAAACCTTGGCCATGGGCATCAGAATCAATCCTCACATCATTGCTAACCTTGAACTCTTACATATCTGATATATATGATAACATCTTATTTTGCTCTTCAGTAATTTGAAATTGGCTTTCATGTACTGGTAAAATGAAAGGATGTGGTTATTGGAATTTTATTTTTGAAAATTATAGTATTTTGTTGTGAAATATTTCAAATATTAGTCTCTCTATTGATTGGCCTCTTTATTTACTTAGGCTCGAGAGTCCCTTTGATATGTAGAGTATCTAGTTATTGATTTTAATTAGTCTTTTCAGGATTTTGTTATTTCATAATTCTTGAGTTAAAATTTGAATGCAACAATTATTTAATTATTCTTAAGTCCCCTAACCTCTAAATTCACAGTCAAATTTTTAACCAGGTTGTTTTTTGGTTATAATGGATTATAAGACTATAAAACTACAGCGAGAAACAAATAGGATCTAGACTTTCTCCATCAAGTGTGTATTTTATTAGGAATTAATTTATTTTAATGCCGAGGATTTAAAGTATTTTACATTTGACAACTAAAAACACAAACAACAATACTGTAAGCACCTCTGTAGGACATTAGTAAAAGCTATGAGGAATAGTCAAAACATTTGGATAGCCTCATTTTTTTCCTTGTTGGGTCCTCAGTATGACAGTATCTGTAGTCACGTGGTCTGGTCCGAAGGTGCAACAGGCGATGCTCTGATCAACTATTTCTTCTTTTTTAAAGAACAAGAATATTGAAACTCCCAGCATGAGGAACAGGAAATCTTCCTTACTCTTCTTCATTTGAGCCAATTTCATTATTTAGGGCTTGTGATTTACAAACTCCCTTTCCACCTCTGATGTCTGTATTAGGTCAGTGTCTTTAGTTGCAAGCAGTAGAGAACCTACTCACATGGGCTTTTGCAGTAAAAGGAAGATAGGCGCACATCACTGAGGAGCCCAGAGGCAGGCCAGCCCTCGATCTTGCTCGTGTCAGGGCCCTGGCTTCAGTTCTCTTCGTAGTGGTTGTGGTTTTGCCCTCCTCTTGTATCAGCTTCATCCTTTTGCTACTTCAAAAAATGCCTGCTGTCAGCTACTACGTGCTTCCCCTTTCAAGTCTAGGAAGCAGAGAGAGCTGGTTTCTTTCAACACCAAACTAAGGTGTCTGAGCGTCCCTGCAGAAATGTGCATTTGGGCCACGCATGTGTCGGTGTTATGCTCTTTAGCTCAAACAGATCAGGATTTGTGTCTCTGGAGCAGAGGGTGATTAAATTCTCACCCTCACTGCTTGTTGCCTCACAGTGGGGGGTGGTTGGACTGGCTATGAGGGAGACGGCCACGTGTCCACCACGAAACTCTGCAGCACGTCATAAACGTCTGGCTCCCTTTCCTGTTAAATGGCCCCCGCTCTCCACCCAGCTCCTAAAATCTGAAACCTGTAAGAATCACTTCCACCCTTCCTTCTCCCTCAGCTTCACATCCATGCCGTTACCAGGGTCTGTCATTTCTACACCTTGAATCTCGATTCTGTGTGCGTCTCTCCAGCCCCACTGCTACCACCCAGCCCGCTGCCATCCTCTTCTGCCTGAACTGGTGGCGTGGTCTCTAAGCGCTCTTTTTGCTTGAGCTTTCTTCCCAATCCATTCTTAGAAGTAATAAACATCGCGAGCCCCGCTATCTAACCTGGGAACTTGAACATTAGCAGTAACTTACATTTGTCTCTCTTGTCCCATCCCACCGACCTGCACGTAAATAAGGTGAACCTGATTCTGATTTTGTGTTATCGTGTTTTTGCTTCTTAAAGAACAGTTTTTTCCACATAGAGAGGCATAAGCACAGTGTTGTTTAATTGTAATTATTTTTACTAATTGTAAAAAGAAAGTCATGCTGTCTGTACTATTATCTGACTTACTTCCTTCATGCATAATAGCTTTTCAAGATTCGTTCATGTTGCATGTAGCTGTAGTTCAGTTATTTTCACTGTTGCATAACGTTCTGTTGTGTTACTGTCCATTTTGTTTTCCCTGGGTTCTGGTTCTGAGAAACAACACTGCCTGGAATGTTCTTATATGTGTGTCCTGGTACATGCGTACAAGTGTTCTACACTGCTCTCTTGGTCCTAACCTGAGGAATGGAGTTGCTGATTGGGTGGGGGAGGTACATGAAATTCAGCCTTAGAAGATAGTATCAAATTATTTGAATAAATTGTACCAATGCATGAGAGATCCTCTCGATCCACATTGTTTCTGAAAGCCTTACAGTTGTCAGACTTCACTTTTTGCTAAATAACATCTCAATTGTTGTTTGATTTGCATTTTCTTGATTCTCAAGCATGTCTTTGTGTGTTTCTTGGCCAAATATATTACTTCTGGGAAGTGCCTGTTCATGTCTTTTGCCCACTCTAGTGTGTTGTTTCTTCTTTTTGTGCTGATTATAGGGGCTCTTCAGAGACTCCAGGTAGCAGTCCTTTCTTGCTTATCTGTGTTGCACATATCTTCTATTTGTAGCTTGACTTTTTACTTTCCTTAGGGTATTTTTTTCTTAAAATTTTTTTTTAGTTATTTTAATTTTTAATTTTTATTTTTGGGGGGAGGTGGGGTGGGGCAGAGGGAGAGAGAGAATTGTAAGCAGGCTCCACACTCAGTGCAGAGCCTGATATGGGGCTTGATCTCATGACCGTGAGATTTTGACCTGAGATGAAATCAGGACTCAGAAGCTTAACTGACTGTGCCACCCAGGTACCCCCTCTTAAAGTGTTTTCTTTTTTTTTTTTTTTAAAGATTTTATTTATTTGACAGATAGAGACACAGTGAGAGAGGGAACACAAGCACGGGGAGTGGGAGAGGGAGAAGCAGGCTTCCCGCGGAGCAGGGAGCCCGATGTGGGGCTCGATCCCAGGAGTCTGGGATCATGACCTGAGCCGAAGGCACATGCTTAACGACTGAGCCACCCAGGCGCCCCTTAAAGTGTTTTCTAATGAAAAATTTCAAATATATACAAACATAGAAAGAATATTGTAATAAAACTCAAGGTATCTATCACTCAGCTTCAGTAATTACATCATCGATCTTATTTCATCTGTGTCCCCAGGCTCTTCCCCCCCCACCTTCCTTGGCTTCTTTTGAAGCAAACTCGTGTCATTATTTCATGTGCAAAGATTCCAGTGCACACATTCTGTTGTGTTATAATACTATTTTCCCCCCAGATTTTTGCTCTAAGAAATACTACTGCTTGGAATGTAATGAAATTACATCTTAAATGGAACAAACCTATAAAAAATCATATATCTAATGAAACTAGGTTTGGATAAAATCTTCAAAATACATCAGTGTTGAACCTATCAGTGGAAGGCTCAAGGTTATTGTTTATCATCTAAAATAACAGTATAAAACACTGTTGCTACTTTGAACAATCCAAAGATTTCTTTAGTGTAAAGAGTTTTAGGTGTATAATTTTTGATGGGTAAATATGGAAAAAGTTGCTGTGTAGTTTGGAAATATGGCTAAGAACTATTTTTAAACCTTGCTTTAGCAACTTAATTTGGATATATTTAAAAGTTCCATAGGTTTCTCTTAATACTGAATGCTAAAAACAAAACAATATAAAAAAAGCAAAAACAATTTCATTTTAAGTAAGTAATTGTATTCCTTATATTCAGAATATGCCCAGCTAGCATATTATGGAATGGACGTTGCTAAAGAAAGATAATATTAGGTTACAGTCTTCCTCATTAGTGATTTTTAAACAAAACTATAATATCCTGGGAGGCACAAATACTTCGTGTATTTATGTGTAGTATTTACTCTTATCTCCGCTTGTTCTCGGATGGATTCAGGATGGCAGGAAAAAATACAGCCAAATACAAGTAGGAGAGAAGTAGGGCTGAGTGGGAAGAGTGGGATGCTCACAGTAGCAGCACATTTAGCTCTTACAAGGGTGTAAACATAGCTCTTCTAGGAAATTTCCAGGGGTTGGTGGGGAATGAGGTAGGGGTTTTGGATGTTTTAAAAAGGTGAAGTCCTAAGGGGAAAACTAGTGTAAAATGAAGAGGAACAGCGGCCCTGGTGGAACAGGAGGAGGGCAGCCCACGTGCCTATGCCGCTCCCCTGTGCAGCCACGTGGGTGTCGAGATGTGATGTCACCACAGCCCGTTCACTGAGCCACAGTCTCAGCACTTGGTGGCAGGATTATTCCCGGAGCAAAAATGAGTGAACTTGAAGTTCACTTACCACTCTTCCCATAACTTGCTCTTTATTTTGTAGCTTTTCTTTTCTTTCAAGAGAAGTCATGCATTCATGCTAATTTTCGAAGAATCTTCTTGATTTCAGGATTGCAGACCTGCAAAGGGTTTCACCATTAGTTACTATTTCAGAAAAAAAAATTTTTTTTTTTCTTATTATTTAGGCCTTATCTTACTGTTTCCTTTTTATACTTTTTTTTTTTTTTTTAAAGATTTTATTTATTTATTTGGGCGCCTGGGTGGCTCAGTTGGTTAAGCGACTGCCTTCGGCTCAGGTCATGATCCTGGAGTCCCGGGATCGAGTCCCGCATCGGGCTCCCTGCTCAGCAGGGAGTCTGCTTCTCCCTCTCCCGCTCCCCCCTCTTGTGCTCTCTCTCTCTCTCTCAAATAAATAAATAAAAATAAAAAAAAAAAAAAAAAAAAAAAAAAAAAAAAGATTTTATTTATTTATTTGACAGAGAGAGACACAGCGAGAGAGGGAACACAGCAAGGGGAGTGGGAGAGGGAGAAGCAGGCTTCCCGCTGAGCAGGGAGCCCGATGTGGGGCTCGATCCCAGGACCCTGAGATCATGACCTGAGCCGAAGGCAGACGCCCAACGACTGAGCCACCCAGGCGCCCCTATACTTTTTTTTTAAAGAAAAGGCAGGAAAACACACACTTTTTCTCAGTGTTACTTTTTCCTTGCCTTTGTTTCTCTCTGAAAGTGAGGAGAGAGGTAGTAACAGAGGCTTCTCTAGTCCATTCAGTTCCTCCAAATTAATCTGATTAAGACATTGTTTTCATCGTGTAACTTCCCACCTCAAGAACCTTCCAAAACTCCCTGTGATTTTTGAATGAGATTCCTACTCCTCAGTTCTAATGGCATCAGTCCTTAATTCCCTGCTCATACCAAGCTCTAAGTAAGCTACTTGAGGCACTTTTCTTTTCTTTTTTTAAAATTTTATTATGTTATGTTAGTCACCATACAATACATCATTAGTTTTTGATGTGGTGATCCACGATCCATTGTTTGCATATAACACCCAGTGCTCCATGCAGTACGTGCCCTCCTTAATACCCATCACCGGGCTAACCAATCCCCCCTCCCTGAGGCACTTTTCAGTTTTTCCAACATGACATACTCATTTCTTCCTCCAAGCACACACACACACACACACACACACACACTCCAACCCCCACCCCACTCAAGTTTTTACCTGCTGTGTAACCTTATAATCACCAACCCCATTTTCATTCCTTTGATGACATATAGCATTCGTCTATATCATTATTTTGACCTTAAATTATATAATGCTCAGAGCTGCTTCATGAGTGTACAAATAAGATTGAAGGCCCTTGAGAGCAGAGATTTTACCTTATGTTTCTTTGATTCCTCAATAAACACAGCACTAAATTCTTAATAAATATTTGTAAGGTTGAAATGAAAATTATCAGGCATTCTTATTGTGATAAAATTGAATAATATTCTAAGTTGATTTTACTTGATTAAGCTGTTTGACATTTGCCAAATGGATTCTTGATTTGCAGTTGATTATTGCATAATCCATTCACTGTGAAGCTTTGTAAATTAAGATTAATTGGAAAAATATGAGTTTCTGAAAATCAAAGAGAAATGCTCTTATTACTCTTAGCTACATGTGATAATTGGACTGGTAATAGTGTTTCTAAAGTAGAAGTCTATTTTTGTGTAAGAAGTACTAATTTATGGTTGGCAGCATCCACAATTGTTTGTTGAAGATGTAGAAACAGCTTGTTTTCTTAAGTAACAAATGCTTCCTGTGGTCTTGTTTTCAAAAGTATTAATTTGAATAGCAAGTTCTTACTAGATAGTGCCAAGCTGTAAACACCATCCAGACCAGGTTAATTTAAATATTTTTTAAAAATAGGTAGAATTTGAGACTTTGCTAAACTGAAATGAGCAAACTCTCATCCAAAGGGCGCAGGTGAGGATTGTAGAGGCTTCTGAAGGTACCTGCCTGTTAAAACATAGCCATGTTTATTCAGGGTGACTCACTGTCTGCTTAGCTTGGCACAGAGCTAATCATGGTGTTTTTTCAGTATTGGATAATAAGAACTCTTTTTAGAAGTCATGTGTATGGTTTATTGTCAGACTATAAAATGATAGGTCTATATAAGTGAATCATGCAGGGAAGTCTGAGAAAGAGAAGCATGATGTTTCTTTTTGAGGGAGGGTGCTCCCTGGAGAGACCGTTTGGGTGGGGTTAAAATAACAAGTTTCCTCTCTCCCATCATCCTCAACAAATATTACCTGTTTGTCCTTTCATTTTAGTATCTTTATGTAGGGGTTAATAGTCACTGTTGTGTTACTTATTAAATATTGACCTACTAATCAACTCTGCAGTTATCATAGGCCAGATTTTAAGTTGAGCCACATTTTTTTGGTGATAAAACCTGGTTAGGGGCGCCTGGGTGGCTCAGTCGTTGGGCGTCTGCCTTCAGCTCAGGTCATGATCCCAGGGTCCTGGGATCGAGTCCAGCATCGGGCTCCCTGCTCGGCAGGAAGCCTGCTTCTCCCTCTCCCACTCCCCCTGCTTGTGTACCCTCTGTCCCTGTCTCTCTCTGTCAAATAAATAAATAAAATCTTAAAAAAAAAACAAAACCCGGTTAAGTATCTTTTCTGAATCCTTTTTGCAGAGAACTGATTGTGGGATGAACTTGGACTTTACATTGAAAGGACTGAAAACACAGTTGGTGAGGTTATATATGCCACGGCCAGGGCAGCTAACTCTTTAGTTTTAAATGTAACTTGACTAGTGTATACAGATTAAATTCAGATGTCTGGTGGGAAGGATCAAGAATGAGTTTTTCCAAGAAGAAAGAATCAATTAGATAGAGGACATAATCACAGGGTATTAGGCGGCTAAGCGGCTGCAGTTCTGTATGACCTCTAATTGCAGAGCAAGAATGCAGGAGTGCTAATCCAACACTAGAAAACACAGTAAAAGCGACACTTTCCCTTTGCTTTGTTTGGGGGCAGCTATAGGAAGTTTTAGTTAGGCTTAAAGTTGATGGAGGAGCCTTAGTGCCAAGAAAAGCATTCAGAGCAAAGGAAAAAACGCTGACATGTGGCCTACAAAACAAACAGTTGAAAGGAAGGAGCTAAGGTTCTTTCTATTTGAAGAGAAAAATATAAGTAACGTGATTTCAGGAAGAATTCTGAGAATATCCCTTCACCAATTTTATTAGTTGATTAGATTTTATGTAAGTATCTTTAATAAGTACTTAAGGTTTCTTTAAATATACCATTTATTAATTTGCTTATATCAGTATTTCCTTTTGAAAGGTGAAGAAACCTTTTGATGGTTGAAACTGTGAACCTAAAGTTGTAAATGATGGTCAGCATTTATAAGTGGAGAACGTTAGTTTATCATTTGGACCTGAACCCACTGCCTTATTTGAGGATGCACAGTTATATACTTATAAACAGATTCTTGAACACAAGGGCTCAGTAAACATCATTCCCAGATCTCTCTGTCTACAGGTCCTCATGATCCTTAATCTCAGATGCCTCTCCTTTCTCCTTACTTAAAACACTCTCAACCTTGCCTGTAATATTCTCTTTATCCTGTTGAATTACCCACTGACATGTACATGCATAGCCCCTCACCCTCCATAAGATATGCATTGCGAAGCACACAGATGTTTGCACACCTCAAAAGAGCATGCAGGCAGAGAGAAGATTCATGGTGCAGTGGGTGGGAGATTATGTGTGGAGATCGCCATGTGGCTGTTGTGATTGGAAAAATGGTTGGAAAGTAGATCTGAGAGGTGATGAGTTGAGGAACCACACATTACGGATAAGAATTAGTTGAGGGGTGATGCACTCTTCTTTTAATACATCTGTGGGCTGCTTGATCTGAGACCAGCCATAGAGACTATTAATAATCCTAATGAGTGGAAAAGGATACAAGTGCTGATTCAGGTCAATTGAGAAGGATATTGTTATCCCATATTTGAATATAAGACTTTCTGAATCTAGAACGAATATTTGCATTTGAGCTGAGTTAAAGAATATTTGAATAAGGGATGGGAAGTGTTGTAAATATTAATGTTTCTAAAGCATTTTGAAGATTAGGAAAAAAGTGTTACTATAATAATTTTCAGAAGTAAAGGTGTCATAGTACCCATTGCGCCCTGCCATGTGGCATTTATCGATGGGCATTTATCAATAACAGAGTTGGCTTTGACCTGACTCTCTTGCCAGTATGCTGGGCTGTGCTACACTCTCCCGTTTGCACAAATGGCCTCAGTTTCTCAGTTTCTTCTTTGCAGCAGGAATAGATCTCATTTTTTGTCTTTGAAGGAAGAACGTGAGATTCGGAGATAGAGTTATACAATCACAATATGATTTATTCTCTTTCATCTTTTATTATGTCCTTTGATTTATCATTACCTGCAAAATAAAAGCTAAAGTCTTAGTCCTGCCTTCAAAGTTCTGTGTTGGTAGTTCTCAGCTCTGGGTGCATATCAAAATAACCCGAGAAACTGTTTAAAAATACCAAGCACGGGGTGGGATTTAGGCATCTGGATTTTTGTATCCACATTCATGAGGGATACCAACTTGTTTTCTTTTGTTGTAATGGATTATTGTGTTTTTGGTATCAAAATAATGCAGGTCTCATAAAAGATTTGGGAAGTGTTTCTCCTTTTTTTATGCCCTCAAAGAGTTAGCATAGAAATGCAATTATTTCTTCTTTAAATGTTTAGAATTCACCAGCATCGCTTTCTGCATGAGGAGCTTTCTTTTTTGGAAGGCTTAAAAATACAGATTTAGTTTCTGTGATGGATATGGGCCTATTGAGGAGACCTGTTTGTTCTTGCATGAACTGTAATGGTTGGTGTTTTTCAAGGAGTGGTTTGTGTCTGTGCTGTTCTAATTTAAGTTGTTGAATTTATGGGCTTTATAATATTTCCTTATTTCTGTCATGTTTGTAGAATGCGTGGTTGATAACTGTTCTTTCATTCTTGATATTGGTAATTTGTGTCTTCTTTCTCTTTTTCTTAGTCAGTCTGGCTAGAGATTTATCAATATTATTGATTTATTCAGAGAACCAGCTTTTGGTTTCATTAATTTTTCTCAGTTGTTTTTCTGTTTTTAATTTCACTGGTTTCTGCTCTTAAGCATATTATTTTTTCCCTTTTGCTTGTTTTGGGTTTAATTTGTTGTTCTTTTTCTAGTGTCTTAAGATTATTGAATTGAGAACCATCTTTTCTAGCATAAGCATGTTTAATACTTAAAGTGAAAAGTGTCCACCTTGCCATGCTTTCCTTTGGCTGCCTTCTTTCCACCCTGGATGCAACCAGTGTTCTATTTTTCAACATCCTTTCCCAGAATGCTAGATAGCATTACAGCAGTTATTTTATTCCATGCTTTGCCTTTTTTTTTTAAACTTGGTAATCTATCTTGTATATAATTCTTTATCTTTCATATATTATTTTTCATTCTTTTTTATGATAGCATAAATAGCCAGTCTTCTATTAATGGGCATTTAAGGATAGGGCCTGGGTCTTGGTATTTTTAATATTTTTATTCTTTTTATGCATTTTATTATTAATTTTATGCATGCAGTTTATGTATCTTAAATGTCTTTTAACCTGTGGGTTTCCCTTCATTTTCCACCTTAAACCATTAGCTGGGTCCAGTAATGGTAACCTTCACTTTCCCAGGATTTATTTTTTAAACAGTTTTTATTGAGAATTAGAAAATGCCTACAGAAAGATAGTAAATGAAGTCCAGTGTAATGTGGCACTGGGAAGCAGATGCCCCACGTAGGTTCTCTGGTGGCTGAGGGACAGAGTACTGTCAGCATCTGGGGGCCCCTGGTGTGGTCCTTTCTGTGTCACCCCTTTCCATTCTCCCAGAGGTAATCGATATCCTGATTTTTATGGAAACCTCTTCTAAGATTAATTTTTTACTTTCTTCTGGATATTCTCACATCATGAAATCGGTGTCTGCAAAAAAACGTTTGGGCAAGTTTACCTTAAAAAATGTTGTTTGCTGTGCATCAGGGCTTCATCTATACTGTTGGTGAGCACTTCCTCTTTGTTCTCACTCTGCTGGTCACCAGGCACGACTCCTCGCACTCTGGACTTCAGGAATGTTCTCTCTCGTTGCTTCATCTTTCTGGGCCGCTTTACTTCAGGATAGAAACCGCATCCCTCATGGTTCTTAGCTGTAAGCAATAGAAACCATCTCTGGCTAATCTGTTAAAAGGATATGCGTGACCCACAGACTCTCTGAGAAGGTTGGGAAAGTGGGCTTGATGACCACACTGCCCAGAAAAATATCTCAAAATTTTGTCACAAAACGGGTCTCGTGAAGACACCTCTGCACCTCTCTGGGGCACAGATATTGTTGCCTGTGCTCCGAATGCCACTGCCGCTGGGCTGGGGACCTGCCGGAGGAATCCGTCTCTGCTGCCTCAGGAAGCTGCATGTAACCCCTCTGGGTGCGGCCACCCTTGCAGGTGGACTCTTTGGAGTTCCTGCTTCTAAAAGCTAATCATTTTCTATGTGGGCTCGAGTGGGTGCATCTTATTGGTGGAACTTGGGGCATGTGCCCATGTCTTAGTGTTGAAGAAAAATGGGAAAGCAAACAAGTGAGGTTTTCTTTTTTTCTTTCTTCACACTTTGGTGGTGGGACATGTATTGGTCTCAGAAGATAGGGCATGCTTAAATATACACGTGGCATTTGGATGGTTGGTGACCAAAAAGAAATGTCCACTGTAAAAGTTCTGTATCAGTCTTAGAAATCCATTCCTTTTAATAGTTGATGTTCTTTATAGCTACTCATGTTGCTTATACAGTACGGTAGGTATTTGACATGGGCATGTTGCTTATATTGGCAGGTGCCATAAAAGATATGGAGCAGTGTCTGCATTTCTAAAGAACTACATATTTAAAAACCCGGTCCTGGGGTGCCTGGCTGGCTCAGTCAGTAGGCCATGCAACTCTTGATCTCCGGGTTGTAAGTTTGAGCCCCATGTTGGGTGTAGAGATCACTTACAAATAAAATCTTTAAAAGATAAAATAAAATAAAAACCCCATCCTAATTTTAGCTAATTGCAGGGATTCCTGTTTTATCTTATGAATAAACTTAATGAGTTTAATAGTTGAAAATCAGACTGTAACAAACATTAGTATTTCCTGGAGATCTTTTCACTGTGAACCTTCAGGTTTATAGACCATTTGCCTTTTCCAGGTGTCATCTTACTGTATAAAAGTTTTGGAAAATGGAAGACACTCTATTAGGACCATCAGTAAAGATAAATAGAATGACACTTGCTTTTCAAAACCAAGATGATGTAGTTCTCATTATTGTAAAGCTATTTTACTCTTACTGTGACACTTTGTACGCACAGGCTTTATAAAATGAACACAAAAGCCCATTGTTCATTTGCATGTGATGACTTTAAAAGCTGGCTAATGATGTTTTCACCTGCTGTGAGCAAGGGCGTGGCTGGCTGGCTGGAGCAGTGGACATGTCGGGTCAGGGGGGCTTGCTGACATTGCTTTGGCTCTGCAGATGATGTACAGCACTGTTTTGGATAATTCATGTATGTTCTATATTTCATCTTTCCAGTCACTGAAAAAGAATTCATATTCCTATTCTTTCCCCTTCACTTTTCTCACAGTGGTAGTATGGGAAGATCTGAGACAGATCAAGCTTCTTAGGATAAACACATGGTAACATAAGGTTGTCACAGTAAAAACAAAGATGAATGTAAAATAAAATCTTTAGAGCAGTGTGCACCCTGTGGATTGAGTACATAACAATAAACTGTTGTTATCATGGTGGGAGGACACATTTCTGAATTATTCAGGCCAGGTGGTGCCTCAGTTTTGAATACTAAAAACAACTCAGCTGTGAATTTCATAGGCTAAATTGATAGGAAATTTACTTCTGGTTCATCCATTTGGCCTCTGTGTACAGAGCCAGTAGAAATTTCTTTGCAGAATGTTTGTAAAACTCCTTTCCAAATAACTCAGGTAGTTTTAACCCTGTTTACCTAACATACACGAGGCCTTAATTCTGCAAAGGAAAAAAATCCAAGGTTTCTAAAAATCCAAGGTAATATTGTAGCATATAAAGGTAAGGGCCAGCTTACTAATTGCTTGATATTTAGTGATACCTTTGATTACTTTTGTGGTTCCAGATAGCAATTGTTTCTAATATAATTTATTTTGCAGTGAGGGCCGAGGCAAGCTGACCGTATTTTCAGTTAAAGCTATGTTAGCAACCATGTGTGGTGGAAAAATGCTGGACAAACTGAGATGTAAGTACTTCCATATTATTTGAAAGATTGTATTTTCAAATCAGGACGTTTGAACAGTTTTAAATTAATGTTTTCAGAATTTTGGATGTTGCTGTATTGAACTTTTTTGTTTTTACTACATCCTTCACTTTGTAGCAACTGGCTCGGAGTATTTAAGTTATGCTGCCTACTGTTGAGATGGAAAAATTGGTTCAACTAATTTGTTTAGGTTTTTTTTTGTTTTTTGTTTTTTTTGAAATAAAGCAACGAAACTAAAGAGATTCAGAACAGTAATGTTGACCTTGAAAAAAGTCTTTTAAAAATGTTTTCCATATTATCAAAAATTTTGCTTGGAGATGATTGTTGAGTGCTTTTAGTTAGAAAATAAATGTGACTATTTTTACCAGGTTTGGTCAAGATTAGCCCTCTTTAAAATAAATTTATTCTTCAACAGGTGATATTTGCTGTGATTAAACTTTTCCTTAGTAGCTTAGAGTTAAGCACAGTTATTTAGAAATTTAGAGCCTGTTTTTTTGTTCATTTTTCCTAAATTTTTTTCCTACTATTGGCCATTTTGTCATTTTACTGTTCCTTAGATACTATAAAATTAAATGAAATCAAATGAGGTGAAATTCACAGTTATGAATTTTTTTGCATGTGGTTTTCATTTATTCATTAGTTACTAACTGCCTAAGATATGCCAAGCATTGTTCTAACTGCTTTACATATATTTTCTCACTGAATGCTTAAAATTTCTTTGAGCAGCAGGTGGTATATTCTCCATTTTATAGATGAGTTAACTGAGGGGGTGAAGCTGGGATTTCAACTCAGGCTGTCTAGCTTCATAGCCCTGTCCTGAGCTACTTTGTTGTACTCCGTATACTAATCCTGTAATGGGAGGCACACTCGTGATACAGCACAGTGATCAAAGTGCCATGTTGTAAGGAAGAAACTCTGGCAGGTTTCAGGGAGGTGAGATTGAACCTCTGGGTTTTAATGAAGTGTTGAGATACCCTATGAATTGCTCTGTTGAAGAAACTGGGTCATCTGTCCTATAGCATTTCTCATGGACTAGATTTTGATGATTGCATCCCCATGATGTTCTTCTGTGTCCTACATTTTTTGTGTTAATTGAAAGATATAGAGGCTTGGTCGGATTTAAGCACAGGCTTTTGGGCAAGATGACTTGATAGGTGTATTTATTTTCTGTGCATTTTCTTACATGTTACCATGACATTGGAAGCTGGAAAGCTGGATGGTTCACCGGACATAGATATAAATATTCTAAAGGAAGGTCTTAGATAATCTATGTTTGGTCAGCTGTTATCTGGTTTATCTTCATTTCAAAATCAGCTGCAATGTAAAACAAATTTTTAGTAATAAAACTTCCAGTTTTATTAAATACTCTTCTGAGTATTTTTCACATGGTATCTCAAAATATTACTCTTTTAGGCTAAAATTTTTTAGTATTTTCTTAATTCTAGCATGGTGTTTTTCTGAGGAAGATAATATAATATGGATGAAATTATATTTCATTCAAACACAAAGAAAAAGAAACCTGGAATTTTATCTGTTTTTAATGATGATGACACCAGGTAAAGAATATACATTGCTATCTTTGTTAGTACTGGAGAAGGTGGCTGAAAAATGGAAAACTGATGATATAACCGCATTGTAGGAAACTCTGGAGTCTGTAAGTTTCTATGATTAAATCTGCTACATTTACATCGAGCTGGGACCTGGCACATAGTAAGTGTCAAAATTTTGCCAAATATCAATAGTTGATTGAGTACTAAAATTATTGCAATTCTCTTTTGTAACTGTTGGAGAAAAAGTGCAAATTTTAGTATTGTGTGAAATGTGGAAGGGATCCAGGTGATGGCAGGGTTTTTTGTTTTGTTTTGTTTTGTTTTTTTAACGTGGATTTTTAACTTCTTGGAGGAACACAAGTGACCAGTATTCAAGTGACACAAAGGACACGTGCCCAGGCCAATGTGACATGTCAGTGTGCTCAGAATGCCAGATCATTGCACATCAGATATGGATTGATGAGATACCAGCCATGCTAGCTCACTAATTACCATGTTTATATCATGCAGATAGATTTAAAATCGTCTTTATGTTCAAAATTACAGTTTCTTTACCATCTGTAGCTCTGTTTCATTATTTTTGTTGTACTAATTATCTTGGCTCGAGAATGAGATGTTTAACGTAAGTAAAATTTTCAGGTATTGAAGCCTATCACCACTTCTTAATTTTAGTCATCCAGAGTGGAAACCAGTTTACATGTGGTCTGTCCGTCTTGTTTTATACAGAGCTCACGAGTTATAATTTACATATTTTTCATAGCTCAGGGATGTCATCCTCTGGTGCATTTGGGGCTAATTGTGAGGCTCTGGGTTTCTTGTCCCTTCTGATGTTTTCAGACGACTGCTTTCTCGGTTCTTGAGCTTTTTGTTGGTGGTGGCAGCAGGGGTGATGGTGTGTGTGTCCCCTTTATCACTGGTAAATGTGACAGGATTATCAGAGTATCAGTCTCTAGAAATCTCTCTTTGCTTCTGATTTACATTTAATATGGAGAAAACATAAGCAAACTTCTGCGCATTTTATTTAAGGTATGAGTGTAAGTGACGACTGGAGCTTTTGTAGTGGGATTGGCAGTTTGGCTGTTGTAGGAATCCTTTTCTCCCTGGCTTTCAGGTCACAGCTGTGTCCTGCTTAGTTGAGATGGCTGAATAATAGCGTAGACAGAAGTGAGCCAGAACACTGTACTGTAATATCCAGTACATTTGCTCACTTTCTTCTCTCAGCTTGTTCCACTGACTTTGGTCTCACTTTGTCCATCTTCCTGCCCCTGACCGCACTTTCTGCTGTTACCTCTGTTAACGTTCCTTTTAAATGAGGTTTTCATGTTTATGGAATACAACTTAGTGTTTCTACTTTTCTTCCCTTTATTTTGATCTTTCTGAATTTTACCTCTTATTTTAGATTTCTTTTTCCTGTAATTTTCTCCCCTCCCCCTTTTTTATTTGGTATATTTTTTGTTTGCTTGTTTTGGGGTCAAGATAGCATTTAGAACAACTTAACCACTATTTGTACTGTAAGCTTGAAACATTTCTTGATTAGATTTTTCAGGTCTCTCTTAAGACAATTTCTGTCCCCAGCTAGCACTCATTTATAGAAATAATTCACTTTTGTGGCCATTAGGGACTATATCCTAGATTCACAGTTAACTTAGGGTCAGATTCTAAATACCAATGATTTAAAATCAGAATACAGACTTTAATTATAAGCATGATCAAAGCAGTAATGTCAGAAACCCTAAAAAATAACTCAGAGAACAAAATTTACAGACTGTAAAGCCCATTATTTATGATTTGTCATTTAATTGTCATTTAATTTATGTGATTTATTTATTTTGTCCATTTCTGCTATTCGTTTTCTAGGAAACTTAGTCTCTTATTCAGACCTCATCTATCTTGCATTAAAAGATAGGAGCAGATGATTCATGTAGTTTATTTTTAAATTTTTTAAAAACCTGGTGTAACCATTTTGAAGGACAGTCTAACAGTATGTATCAGGAAGGCTATAAAAATATCCATATCCATTGACTCAGTCTATTTGTTGAGTTTACCCGGGGGAATTAATCAGAGTGCACCCTAAATTTTATGTATATTTGCTATGACATTTTTTATAATACACGAAAACTTGAAAGAGCTTCAGTGTCCAAAACTCAGAGCTCGGTTATAGCTCGGGATACCCCTCATGACTGAATATAATGTCCTCAAAAACGTGTTTCAGATCAAAATGCATAAATGTAATATAGTTTTAGACAAAAATTTGTTATGCATATAGAAAAAGAAATAGTATACCAAAATGATAACAGGTATTTTTTTCTGGATTGTAGCATAAGAATGTTTTTGTAATAATATTTTGCATGTTTTTGATAGACCACACTTTGAATAGCTGGAGAAGAGATGATCTGAGGTGCTGTTTGTGCCCAGAACTGGCAGTTCTCACCGACATTTCGATTGCTTGCTTCCTTGCAGACTGTAGAGGGGCCATCCTTTGCAGCTATAATTAACAGATTCACCTGTTCAAAATTTAGCCTCCTCTGCAATAATAGTCTTTTCACTGGCTGTCACTGCAGAGTTACCCTGGCTGGTTTCTGCTAACCATCCCTTCTCGTCATTAGACAGAAATGACTCTTTCATCTGAATGAGTGATGTCCACATTTGCATTTCTCATATAACCAAAATGTTCTAGAACTGGAAGCAAGTAAGAGATAAGTCCCAAATCAGTATTTTATCAATAAGAAGAAAAAGAAAAACAAAACCAAGGGAGGCCTTGAGACTTGTCTGAAGTAGTTGCTGACTGAGTCAGCTCTACGGAGAGGCCCAAGGCATGCTGACTCCCAGCCTTCAGCCTCACTCTGACTCACTGAAGGATGTAGGAATATTCATGAGTTTGGGAATAAAATATTCACTTGGATTTGGTTACGTATAGGTACTTATAAACATGCAGATTTATATACATGTTTTTGTGGGTTAGATTACTTACTTGGCAGAAAGATGATAGGCGGGAAGAGTCAGTTGCCAGAGAAAGCTAACATATAAAAGGAAATGGTATTCTGTTTATTGACTTGACTCTATTGTAAACAAGCCTATCATCTTGCAAAAACATGTGATTGGTTACGTGGGGAGAAAAAAAGAGTGGATAGATGCAGTGAGTAAAACCAGGATCATTATCACCAGAAAAAGAAAACAAAATTGAAACATATGTGATGATGGTAGAATACTAGCATTGTTTTGCCATTATACAAAGGACAGAATATATTTTAAAGTGTGTATACATAAGCCTTTAGGGACTTGATTGTGGGTATTTCACAAGGGAGAAAGCCTACATTTTTATCTGGAAACAACTAATGGGGAATTAGCATACCTTCTTTCAGAAGTGTATAAATAGAAAGAGAATTACTGGGGAAATTAACCAGCGTTCTGGGGAGTAATTTAGTCCCTTAATGCCAGAGGGGTTGAGGGCTTTAATTAGAGGATTAGTTTAATTTTTTATTAAATTTATTGTCTTTTATTTATTTCTTTGGTAAGATCTTTTTATTTGTGTATAGTAAATCACACTAACTTTCATTGTTATACTTCATTTAAGATAAAAAAAATTAGCAGTAATTTTATACCATTTTTCTTACAGATAAAAGAAGCCTAATCTTTAAAAAAAAATATATATGTACTGTTGTAAACCAGTAACTCAGGAAATAATCAGTTACTTCACTATGCTTTCAATCTGGGGTCTAGCAGTATTTCTCTTATTAAATCAAACAAAGAAACATGTTTCTGCTTGTCTCTTGTAAATGTAATATGGCCATATTATGTTATAGTTTCTTTTTAATGAATTTTTAAAAAATTGATTACTCTAAATATATTTTATGACATGGTAACCAAGTGTAACAGAAAATAATACTTTTTTGAAGGGAGATGTTAGTCATTTTATTATCCAGTCACTCCCTTTTATTACTCTGAATGAGTCAGGTGTAGATTTGTCAGTGCAGTGGATACACAGATGTTTTGTGATTGTGGAACTGTAGATAGCTGTATTTATGTACTTGGTAGCATTAGTTTTCCGTCTTGAATATTTCCACCTTTTAGTTAGTGAGCACAACCTAATCACATGCTAGTTTATCAGTTATTAATACACTGAGTGGCAACAAAAAACTTAACTAACAGTGGCTGAAACACATTGGGATTTATTTTTCTCCTGTAAAAATAAGTCCAAAGGCTGGTAAGTCAGAGTTGGTACCATGACTGAAGGATGTTGTCAGAGACTCAGGTTCCATCCTCTTGTCCTGCTCTGCCATGTAGCTTTCCTCCTTACGATCTTAAGTGATTGCTGGATGGGCCTCACATTCTCTTTCCAGGCAGAAAGAAGAAAGAAATGCCTCTCTCAGGAAAGCAGAAGCATTCCCAGAAATCCACTTTAGGGTTACATTGTGCAAAAGAGACACAGGGTTCACCTGGGAAGCAAGCAGGGGAAAATAGGTATTGAGTAGTTACACACCTCACCACATCCCATACTGACCCTTTGTTTTCATTCAGGTTATTTTCCTCATTATAAGAATAGAACCCAGCTATTTCAAAATGAAGTCACTATGCGCTCCCCTCCTTAAGGGCATCAATTTTTCATATAATTGGCAATATCTTCAAAGCTCTGTATCTTGAGCTGTGGCCCAGTACTCTGGTTCTAACTGCCTGCAGGGTGGTTCTACCTGGACATTTGCTGGTTGGTTCAAATATACTTATGTACAAAGCTAAGTATCTTTGTTTTCATTTTCTTTTTTTCAGTCAGGATTTTCAGCATTTTCCCATACTAGAAACTTAGAATAATCCTAACTTCTTTTTTTTTTTTTTTTTAAGATTTTATTTATTTATTCATGAGAGACAGAGAGAGAGAGAGAGAGACAGAGGCAGAGGGAGAAGCAGGCTCCCCGCGGAGCAGGGAGCCCGATGTGGGACTCGATCCCAGGACCCTGGGATCACGACCTGAGCCGAAGGCAGACGCTTAACCGACTGAGCCACCCAGGCGTCCCTAATCCTAACTTCTTAAATTCCTTTATTCCCTAATCCAATTTGCCATCAGCCGTAGTTTCCTGCATTGAAATATCTTGGAGGTGACCCTGACCCCCCCCCCACACTGTCACTGCTGAAGTTCACACACTCCCTACCTCATTTGTGCATCATTCACAGGGTTTACTAGCTGATTTCTCCAATCCTGTTCTTCCTCTTTTATCCATTCTGCTGGTCACTAATAGTCTAATTTTATTAAAACTTAGTTTTCTTAAATATTTCTCCCCTATGTAAGAGTTTTTAAGCCAAATTCAAAGTGCTTTCTCTTTCAAAGCTTTCTTTCATACCAGATACTTTTCTTATTCTGTCTTTATTTCCCTTTATTTCTCAAACTAAATTATCTTTCTTGTTGAAGAATGCACTCAGTGCACTGTTTCCTGCTTACCTCCCCTAACAAATACTAGTGGCCATAGAAAGTTTCCCCCTCTTCTCTGGTTGTGTCCCCCAGTCCCCACTTCCAACCTGTTTTGATCTCGTCGTTCCAAGCTCTACCTTTCAAGGCCTAGCTTCTAAATTCCTTTCTTTTCGATCTTTCTTGACAGTTGCTGCCTCTGTGTTTTCATAGTTGTTCTAAACTATATTTTGAAGAAGCTGTGTGGTACGATGGGATTGCTTTGAAGTCAGAGAAGTATAACTTTAGATCTTGACTTAGCTACTTACCAACTTTTTAGTCATAAGCAAGTTAACCTTTCTAAGCTAGTTTCTTTATCTGTACAGTTTAAATAATTACATGTACACACATACGCCTTACCTTCTTGTGAGTGTAAAATGAGGTAATGTTTAGTAATGTATAGTAGCACTTAGTATTAGGGATCATAGCTTGAAAACAAAAACCCAGGATAATAGTGTCTTAAACAAAGTTGAAGTTTATTTTTCTTTTATATAAAAGAAGTCTAGGGTTAGGTAGTCCAGGGCTGATATGGTAGTTCATCTGGGACCTAGGCTTTCTCTACCTTAGTTTTCTATCCTTCAAGAGTATCAAAATTGTAATTACCACATAGTCCAAGGCGGCTGCTGGAGCTCCAGCCATCATAACTACATTTCAGATAACAAAAGGAGGAAGAGCATGAGGGGGGAAAAAGGGCCTGCCTTCCAGCTTAGTCAGCTTTCTTTAACCAGCTTTCCTGGAAGTCCTTCACAACCATTCTAATGATAGTCTCATTGGCTAGTACTTAGTCACATGACCACCACTTGCTAAAAGGAGGCTGTACATTTTAGTCTCTTAGTTATTGGGTACATTGTTGCACAAAGCAAAATTAATGTTCTATTACTAAGAAAGAAGGAGATAATATTGGGTGGCTATAGGCAGCCTCAGCCATGGTTACTTGTGGTAACTTTGTGGTGCTTGACAAATAGTGAGGCTTAACAAGTATCTTTATGCCTCTATTCTTTCTGTTCCACTTAGTGTCAATTTAGTGCTTTATTCCTCTTTACTTCAGATGTATCATATTTTCAGCTACATTGAAAGTTTCTTGGGGGATAAAGACTGTATATCATAATTCTTTGTCATGTTTCACAACACCTAACAGAGTGCTTGGCATTTGGACTACACAGGAGGAACTTAGTATGTATTTGTTAAGTGATTGATTTTATTTTTCACTAGGACCACATAGTTCTTTTAGCCTCTCATTGAATCTCCCCACCCGCCATGAGTATTTAGTACTTTTTCTTCAACATCAAAGTAGCAGCTATCTAGAGAGGATGTACTGCAGGTTTTCATTCCTTTGATAATTTCCTGTTTTCTGATGCCTAAGAAGTTACTCTGTGGAGCTGATATTCTAACATTTTATCTTTCTTTGGTTAATGTATTTAAAATGTATTTGTTTTACACCTAGTGCTTCAGGATAAATACTTCAGATTAAACCTAAGGAATAATGCATATTTGTATGTAACATATATCAATTACATATATATTTCTAATACACTTATTCATTATGAATATATAGAATAAGACTTTTCAAAATGCCACTTTTGGCAAAGCCTCAGGAAATGATTTTTCTGTGCATATTTGATTCACTTATTTGTAAGGAAGCTCAATGGTTTGAAAAAAAAGCTTAGGTCACATTTCTTTGTCACATTGATTTTGAGCTGCTAGTGATTTTTCTTTTTCTCCCTGACCATGGATGAGAAGAGAGGAAGAGCTAACTGGAGAGAGGAGACTCTCTCCAAGAAGATAAAGAAGTAGTAAATACTGGTAATTTCTTTCCCATCTGCTTGAGTCAGACTTTATGGTAAAAATAAGATCTTACAGTATCAAAGTATCTTGGGATAGAAGAGTTTATAGGAGTTCTTTTTATTCTACTTTGGAACTCACTGAATGGAATATTTTAAACATGCTTTATGCTTGCTTCAAATTTATTCCTTCACAGGTATTCATTACATTATTAGCATATGAATATATAAATATAATACAATCTCATACCCCATAACCTATGTGCTAATATATTCATACACCCAAATGTGTATGTCTTATATAAACACATATATAAATTTTAAGAGATAAAGGCATGCTGCTACAAATTCTTCTTGGAACAAAGTTAGTTATAAATAAAATAAAAACCTTATCATCCAATTATGCACAGTTAAAAAGAGTAGGTAGGTAGACCTACAGGAATGGTTATTTGGTTTGATGTTTAGGTATATATTAAGTATGTGGGAGAGAGGGGCCTGGTCAGTAAGTAACTATACAGTGTTAATAAGAAGGAGAATACATATTAACTAAAAATCATATTAGCTTTATGGTAATTTTTAATGATACTTTTTGACTTACACAAATGACATAGAGTCATTTATTTATAAAAAGTTGATGTTTCTTTCTAGTTTGACTTTATTTGGTTTTGTTCTCATAGATGTTTTCTCCCAGATGTCAGATTCCAATGGCTTAATGATATTTAGCAAGTTTGACCAGTTTCTGAAGGAAGTTCTGAAGCTCCCAACAGCTGTCTTTGAAGGGCCATCTTTTGGTTACACAGAGCACTCAGTCCGCACCTGTTTTCCACAGCAGGTAAGGACAGTTTTGTAAAATCTAGGACTAGAAGAGCGCTCATTCATCCCTCTACCTTGTGTCAGATTTGACTAGATTGCTTCTGGTCTAGGGACATAAAGTTGGGAGGGGCGTGAAAAAGAGGACATATAAAAAAATTCACCTGAGAATTCTGGTTTGGGGGAAAGGGGAGTCTTTCCTGAAAAATGATAACATATGAAATATTTTAAATTACTAAAATTTTAAAGAAAAGTGTTTAAGATGAAGTGTTTATATTATTGCTACTGGACATATATTACTCTCCTGAATGAGTTCTTTAAACTGTGAAATACAGGAATTTTGGTATAAAACTCTATACAATACCGGACCTTTTTTTCCTGAGCACTGAAGACAAGGAATGCTACACAGCTCCCAGCTGCCAGTTCAGAATCCCTCAACGGTACACTGCCGTTTTCATGTGAAGAAAAGATAGATTGGGTTTCTTCTTTATTTGTGTGTCCTTGTGCGATCCTACCCTTGAGGTTGTATGTGTGAATTCCTGAGATCTTAAAACTGTGCCTCAAATAACTCCAAGCAGGGTGGATGCTGATTGTAACTTCATTTATTCAGGTAGACATGAGATAAAAGGAGCTTCATGCTAAACTCAGAAATTATGGAAAGTGGGGAATTAAGAAAAAGTCTGTGTTAAAACTAATGAGTAAAAGATTAATGGAAGTAGGATATTGGCATAGTCTGAAAGTATCTCCCATAAGATGTTTTTTAATTATAAAAGGAAACATAGTAACCTTAGAAAGTTACGATATTGTAATAGAGAAACCTGTCAGATCCACATTAACCAAGTGATCAAAGTCCCTGTCCCCAGTAAAGGGGACAGACTGGTATCCCTGCCTCCCGATAGGATGCACTGAGAAGTACCCAGTATCCCTGCTGTGGTACTTGGGCCAGAAAAGCACAACCTGAGTCTCATATTCCTTTTTTTTTTCCTTTCCTTTTTTATGTTTGATTTTATTTTTTACAGTTTTATTGAGATGTAATTGACATAACATTGTAAAAGTTTAAGGTGTACAACATAATGATTGGATATTTGTATATATTGCAAAACAGTTATCCACCATAAATTTAATTAACATCTGGTGTGAGTCTCATTTTGAGGAAACATCTGACAAACCCAAATGAAGGGATTTCTACAAAATAACTGGCCTGTGCACTTTATTTTTTTTTTTTAAAGATTTTATTTATTTATCTGACAGAGAGAAAGAACAAGTAGGCAGAGAGACAGGCAGAGGGAGAGGGAGAAGCAGGCTCCCCGCTGAGCAGGGAGCCCGATGTGGGGCTCGATCCCAGGACCCTGGGATCATGACCTGAGCCGAAGGCAGCCGCTTAACCGGCTGAGCCACCCAGGCGCCCCAGGCCTGTGCACTTTAAAAATGTCAATGTCATGAAAGACAAAAAAAGACTGAACTGTTCTATGTTACAGGAGTCTAAAGAGAGAAAAAAATGCAGTTTATGATCCAGGATTTTCTTTTGTTATAAAGGACATTATTGGGACATTTGAAAAAAATCTGAATAAATTTTATAGACTAGATAATAGTATTTTGTCAATAAATGTTAATTTACTGATTTTGATATTTGTATTAAATTAAGAGAATATCCTTGTTTTTAAAAAATGTGATCTGAGGTATTTAAGGGCAAAGGGTCATCCCTTCTGGAGTGTTAACATTTGAGGAATCTGGGTAAATGGGAAGTTTTTGGGTAACCTTCTTACAATCTTACAGTCTAAAATTATTTAAAAATAAGAAGTTAACATATAAAAAGAACAAATCTAAAGGTTTGAGAACTGAAAGTACATTGTAAACTAGATCCTCCTGACCTGTGATACTTTGATTCACAAGAGCCAAAACCAAGCACACACATACTTTTTTTTACATCTGAAGTTAAGAATTCCTATTTATCTGAATTCAGACTTTCAAACAATATTTTACAGTTTGTTTGGAGATTACTTATTAGCTTTAGCACCAAAAGTGGTACCCATAATACTGGTGAGTTATTTTTACCAAGCTCTGAGGAGATGTTCTTCCCAAATTTGTATGCACTTGGGCTGATTGTTTTTGTGGAAATTTGTCTCTATACGTTATTTTTTTTCCTCCGTGTAAATGACAATATCAGCCTTTAGCATATTAAAAATAGCTGTATGCTTCAGTTTATTCTAATAAAGTGTAGTTTGCACTTTCCCTCCCCACCCTGAACATGCATTTTTAAATGATGTGAGGCTGTCCATGCGTACCCTGGTACAGGAGTGTACTGCAGGTATTAAAACGCCTGGAAGCAATGTGAGTGGGGGTGGGTGTGATAAAGAAACTGCAAACACTTTTCATTTAGCACTCATCTCAACTGCTGCTACTTTCGTAGTACCGTTTCATCAAATGGTTGCCCCCACGATACTCGGGTAATCTTGTATAAGACGTACTTGTGGCTTTTCACACAAGATGCTTCCTGGAGGTCAGGCTAAAACTTGATCAAGTTCCGGAATGCTACTATTAAGTGTCAGAATGGGGAAGGCAATTTATATAAAGGCGTGTCCATGAAGAACAACATCTGACCAGTGGATGACAGTTATGTGGGGTGCTAAACCCAAAGTAACCTTTGATCTACTTGTCATCTGAGTACCATGATGAGACTCTAGTGTTGGAGCAGAAGTTTGAAATGTCGAAGAATATACAAAAATTTCCAACTGTTAATCCTAAGAATGCTATCTAGAATTCTCCGGATTACCTTATGACTTTATTATGAAGCTTTTGAACTCACAGCTGACTGTTGCTTCTTATCTGCTTCAGATTCTTAGAAAAAACTCAGTCTTTGTTTTTTGTTTTTTTTTTTAAGATTTAGTTGTGCTGGTAGTAGTGTTGCCGCTGTTTGTTAGTCCTCTGTCACAAGGCTACCTAGGTTCTTAGGTTTGTGCCAACCCTGTTTTTCTCATATACCTTATTATTATTTTTTTTTATTTATTTTTTAAAAGATTTTATTTATTTATTTGACAGAGAGAGACACAGCGAGAGAGGGAACACAAGCAGGGGGAGTGGGAGAGGGAGAAGCAGGCTTCCCGTGGAGCAGGGAGCCCGATGCAGGACTTGATCCCAGGACCCTGGGATCATGGCAGATGCTTCACGACTGAGCCACCCACGTGCCCCATACCTTATTATTTTTAAAATCCACAGTTTTGCAGCATGTGCAATTTCCCAGTAATGTGTGCATTGCATTACAGGAGAAATACTTGAATTTTTTTTAATGATATGAAGAAAATTTACATATTTGTTTATTTTTATATAGCTTGAATTACTTTTTAAAAAAACAATTTTGCAAACTAACCCAAAATAAGAGATGTTGGTCTTACATAGTTTTAAAAACACATCAAAAATTAAAAGCATTTATAAATTAATTCAGCAGAACACATCAACTAGAATAGCTAAAATTCAGACTGACACCAAATGCTGGTGAAGATTTGGAGCAACTAGAACTGTCACACAAACCACTTTGGAAGAGGCTCTGGTGGTTTCCTACAAACCTCAACAGATACCTACCCATGATCTGGCAGTTCTACTCTTAAATTTTTCCCACATGAAATAAAAACTTAGGTCCACAGAAAGATTTACAAGGATGCTTTTATCAGTCTCAGAAGCATATGAGGTGTCCATAATAAACCATTGGAGTAAAGTTAATTCAAGAAATAAGATGTCTGGAATTTGCTTCAAATTAATCCAGAGTGAAGGAAGAGTGAAGGCATAAATTAAAATTAGTCATATGGGGATGCCTGGGGTGGCTCAGTCAGTTAAGCGGCTGCCTTCAGCTCAGGTCATGATCCCAGGATCCTGGGATCGATTCCCACATCGGGCTTCTTGCTCAGCGGGGAGCCTGCTTCCCTCTCTGCCTGCCACTCCCCTCCGCTTGTGCTCTCTTTCTCTCTGACAAATAAATAAAATCTTAAAAAAAAATTAGTCATACGTTGAGAATTGTTGAAGCTGGGTGACAAGCATATTATACTATTGTCTCTATTGTGGTAAATTTAAAAAAATTAATAGAAAAATTAATTCTCATTGTAAATTTGTGATCATGATTATTGTCTGAATAAAGCACAGTGTTAACATAGCACCTCAAGTCTAATATTTTGGTGGGTAGACCAAATATATTGATTCTTCACTGGTTATTTATTGTTAAAGATTTTATTTATTTGAGAGAGAGAGTTTGTGTGGTGGGGGGAGAAACAGAGGGGGAGGGATAGGGAGAGAAGCTCAAGCAGACTCCACTGAGAGTGGAGCCTGATGTGGGGCTCGATCCCACAACCCTGAGATCATGACCTGACCTGAAACCAAGAGTCGGATGCCTAGTGAACTGAGCCACCCAGGCGCTCCTGATTCTTCAATGGTTATCAACTAACAAACTGACTTTAGACACTTAAAAGTTATTAAAAGCAAGCAGTGACTAGCAGTATTTTAAATTTCTCCCCAATTTTTCTAAACTTCAGAGTTTGGCGATGAATTCTGTTTCTCCTTAAAAAGGTGATTGCTATTTGTTGTATTATTTCTTAGGTTTGTATTGACTTTAGTTTGAAGTGTTCAGTCCACCCTGCAGAAGATTTTATTTTATTTTTATTGTTTTTTAAATGTGTGATTTTTTTTTTAAAGGAGGGGGTGGGGCAGAGGGAGAGGGAGAGAGAGAATCTTAAGCAGGCTCTATGCCCAGCATGGAGCTCATCGCGGGGCTTGATCTCGCCAACCTTGAGATCATGACCTGAGCCGAAATCAAGAGTCAGATGCTTAGCCGACTGAGCCACCCAGGCACCCCTCACCCTGCAAAGGATTTTAAATTTGATGTCTGTCTTTATGGAAGACTTAAATAAGTAGAGTAGGGGAGAGAGGGAGGAGAGAGGGAGATGGGGAAGTAGAGGCAATTTTTCACTCAGTGTTGCAGGGCTCTCCTTGATTCAGAGGGCGGTGGGAAATGGGTAGTGATGGGATTACATTATTGCCGGTGGATTTTTCAGAATAGTAACAGTATTTCTCATGCCTGGAGATGTCCTCTGCTTGTACTTCGACCAGCATATCCTCTTCTGCTATATGCCAAAATGACTTTTCTTCCCACTGTATCTTTGAAGTGAGATATTTTCTGGATGTTCCGACCTCGTTTTCCTGGACGTTGAATAAAGTTTGCTAAGAATTACCTGGCACATGCATATGTGTCTTTCACAGGAATTCTAATTAGGCAGGTTTTACTGTCTCCATCAGCAGTCCCTCGTTACCATGATAATCTAGTTGGGTTATTGCCACGTTTCATTGATTTGAAGACATTCTTTCACACCTTAATGTCTCTGATACCGAGATACCGCCTACGGCCAGTGGCATCTTACAGTTGCAGCTGGCCGGGCAGTGGTTAGGATCGGTTGTCTTTTCTTGCACACGTGTGAACTTGGTCAGAGCTGTTCCTGTTGTTACTTCAGATGAATTATGCCCACGTTTGATACTGCATGTGTTGTCATTTCAAATGATACTGGTTCACACTGACATGCCAGTAACCCCTGACCTACCCTCTCTTCAACAGAGGCCCTCATATTTCATATCCCAGCTAAAATGGCCCTTCCTCTTTGATGCTCTGAATCTCTCAATGTAGGATTAATTAATTGTTCCTCTTCTGCATTCCCATGACATGTTTTATCTAGCTCACTTAGGCCCTTCAACTTTATATCCCCATGACTAACAATGTCTGGAAAATGATTGATGCTTACTAGAAATTTGTTGGATTAAATGATTTAAATTAAATATGGCATGAGAAAGTATCTTTGGCTTGAATTCTAATTCAAAGCTTAAACCTCATGGCTGTACCTGCAACGTTGTTGTTTTCATTGATATATATTTTTTTTTTCAAAGGTTTTATTTATTTGACAGAGAGAAAGACAGCCAGAGAGGGAACACAAGCAGGGGGAGTGGGAGAGGGAGAAGCAGGCTTCCCGCGGAGCAAGGAGCCCGATGCGGGGCTCGATCCCAGGATACCCTGGGATCATGACCTGAGCCGAAGGCAGACGCTTAACGACTGAGCCACCCAGGCGCCCCTTCATTGATATTTTTATTCCATGATTTTCTCAAATGAAACGGTCTTTGCAATGAGGAAAATAGAGTATTTCAGGAGTTCTGATGTTTTCGCCATCTTTTAGCTATATTAAATAAAAATATCTCTAATAAATAGCGTAGCAACATTATATTGTTGTGTCATTACAAAGTACTTTAATTTTCTTTTTTTTTTTAAGATTTTTTTTTATTTATTTGACAGAGAGAGACGCAGTGAGAGAGGGAACACAAGCAGGGGGCGTGGGAGAGGGAGAAGCAGGCTTCCCGCCGAGCAGGGAGCCCGATGCCGGGCTTGATCCCAGGACCCTGGGATTGTGACCTGAGCCGAAGGCGGACGCTTAACGACTGAGCCACCCAGGCGCCCCAGTACTTTAATTTTCAAAATAAATCTGTGATATGAACAAATTCGGTGTCTAATAATATCAAAAGTTTGGCCCATAGCACTGGTCCTATAACCAGTTAATGTATATTTGCCTTGGTCAGACAGAAAATTTCTAACTCTGCACAAAAGTTTGTATAAAAATGTTTTTAATCCAGAAGATTTAAAAAAATGTTTTTAAGTTTATTAACTATATGTCATACGTGGTTTAATTGATTATCAAGTAAGTTAAGGCAATGGATAAGAAATACCTGTTGCCCATAAGGAAATAAGATGTTTTAACGGAAATGACGAGTTTGGGAATTGCACCTGTGATGATCCAATGCTAAACTAACTTGTTTTCTCATGTTATTTTAGTGATACTGGATTTCTCATTTTTAAGCGATGGTCCCTGTCCCCCTTTAAAACAGGGAAAATGTAGTCATGGGAGGAGGGAAGGAGGTGAGAATGGCTCTAGGGTAATAATTGTCAGTATTGAGGCTTAGAATAACAAAGGGCCGGGAGGTAGGTGACCAAAAAAACGCTCACTTCCAAGAAAAAAATGAGTACACACAAGGATAGAAACAGCCTGTTTTATAGAGAAAGGCAGAGATAAATCATGGTGTCTCTGCTCAGTGGATCAGGCAGCTGTTAAAATGATTAGAAATGAAGACCTGGTTGCAAAACAATATTTAATAAAAAGTCAAGTGAAAAAACATTATATATTTTTGTCTGCCCTGTGTACATAATTACATAGAAGCATATATACATTTGGAGAGAAATATAGCAAAATGAGAATTGTGGGAAAATGTATTTTTGCAATTTTATTATAGTTTTTGTTATAAATATCATTGTGCTATAAAAATAAGGAGAAATGCAAAGAATGTGTTCAACTCAAGAAAAAAAACCAAAATAAAACAAAAAAGGAGAAAAAAGAGCCAACCTGTCTTCCACATAGTTATTTACCGAGTCATGGAATTTTGAGCTGGGAATTTTATCTCCGCTATTCTCAAACTTTCTGGTCTTAGGACCTCTTTACAATAAAAATTATTGAGGACCCCAGAGAGCTTTTGTTTATGTGGGTTATACCTATTAGTATTTCTATACTAGAAATTAAATTTGAGAAATTAAAGATATTGATTGTCATTTAAAAATAGCAATGATAGGATGCTTGGGGGCTCAGTTGGTTGGGCGTCCAACTCTTGATCTTAACTCAGGTCTTGATTTCAGGGTCGTGAGTTGAAGCCCCGTGTTGGACTCCACGCTGTGTGTGGAGCCTACAGGAAAAAAAAATAATCATAAACCTGTTACATCTTAAATAATATACTTTTATGAAAAATAACTATATATTCCAAAACAAAAATATTTAACAAGTGTGCTATGGTTTTACATTTTTGCAAATTGCTTTAATATTTGGCTCAATTGAAGACAGCTGGATTCTCCTATCTGCCTCTCCATTGATTCTGTTGTGATATTTTGTTTTGGTTAAAATATGGAAAGAAATCTGACCTCACACAGGGAGGAGTTGGAAAAGGGAGGAATGCTTTAGTAGTTTTTTCAGATGATTGTGGATATGCCACCTTGCTTCTCGCACACCCCACTGGACACCTATGAGAGACTGAAATTGAAAAGGGCAAATAATGTCTGGGAATTGTTATGAAAATAGTTCTCGCCTCATGGGCTCCTTGAAAATGTTTTAGGGACCTACAGGGCAGCTTCTGACCACACTTTGAGAATCACTGCTCTACCCTTTCAGAGGTGAGAAAACTGAAACCAGAATGTCAAATGATTTTCCCCAAATTACATGGTTTATGGAAGACAGGTTGCTTGGACAGAGTTCTTCTGGTTGCATTCCTGATGCTTTTGGAGGACTTCAAATTACAAACAGACCTTAGGACAACTTTTGTAAACTGACCCTGAGTGTTTTTTAGTCAGGGTCTTCTGAGCTGTCAAATATAATTGTTCCTTTTCATCTTGAAGATTAAAAAAGAAACCTCCATGATAGGTGAATCAAAAGTAGCACTAGGATTATAGGTAGACTTGTAGAAATGCAATTTTAATATAGAAATATTAATTTAAACGTACATTTAGTTTTTGGTTACTACCTTTTACTAGCTTCCTAGCATCTTCTTTCTCAGTAATTTTATGTAGACACTTTCCATTTATTTGCTTTGTTGCAATTATCCGCATATCCATAATTAGAGGCATTTTCCATATCTGGACCTCCATTTAAATTCTTCGGTGACTTTCTGGTTTTATTTTTAATGTTGTTCACTCATTCCTCTGAGGTTCCACTGAGGTCTCAGAAACATCAGTGACTTGGATACCCGAGATGGAAAACACTTTGGAAAACTTTATTTAGCCTGATTGAGTAGGTAGTTTTCAAACCTCACCACCAGAGCACAGCTTTCTTTAGAGGGCCTTTGTATGGTAACTTCCTTCTTTATCACCCTCAGTCAGCCCTCTTGCTCACCCCTTCCCTCACCCTATTCAGTGTTGGCCTCCAATCTCTGTCCTCGATCAGAGGCTTTCCTTCATATTTCTTCATCTTTTTCAAGTTTTTATTGCAAAAGCCTCTTTCTTGTTCTGCCATATACTTTATCTTCCTTTTTCTGTTCCCTATTTACCAGTTTCTTTTTAAAAAAGATTATTCTTTTTTTTTTAAAGATTTTATTTATTTATTTGAGTGAGAGAGAGTGCACGAGAGGGGGTAGGGTCAGAGGGAGAAGCAGACTCCCCACTGAGCAGGGAGTCCGATGCGGGACTCGATCCCGGGACTCTAGGATCATGACCTGAGCCGAAGGCAGTCGCTTAACCAACTGAGCCACCCAGGCGCCCTTAAAAAGATTATTCTTAATAAGAATTATCTCCTTACATACAATGGAATCAAGATTCTCATAGTTGCCAAAAAGATACACAAAAGTGAGTCTGTAGTCTCCTGTTTGTATGATGGTAACCATCATTGGAAAAGTGTCATGATGGACACTCAAATGCTGGAGGCCACCATCCTCCTGACTTATCACCACAGTGCCTTCACTCCTTGCTTCCAGTTTATGGTGAATAGATCAGTGGTAAAAATCACTTATTTTGTAATACACTGGCAAAATCTTTGGGTCAGCTCTAACTAATTTTATCATTTCTACCCCCACCAAAATAAAGTATTTTAAAGTTTTATGGGGAAACACCCCATTTTGTAGATCCTGTTATCACTTCAGGAAAAGTGGTGGGACTGAGAACACAGTTCTTGGGAGAGACTGAGATGAAATTCTGGGTGCCTTTTGGTGTCCGCTTGTCCCTAGTCCTCAGTCCCTCCCCGTGCCTTGGAATGGTGGGACGAGGACTTGGAAAAGTCCTACTTACTACTGGTCCTGCATCTCCTACCCTCCTGTGTCTGCCCTTTTGTTTCTACCCTTGTTTTGGAATCAAGTCTGAAGTGGGGGCCGAGGTGTCTAAGTTGCAATTACAGAACTCTCACATCTAGTTGTAAGGCACTCCCTTTTCCTCCTTTTTCCTTTCCTTTTGGAGCTGCAAAGGTGTTTTGTGGGTTAGAGGAAATAAAAAGACAATTCATTAATTTGAAAATTGTTGAGAATCTGTTCTATCTACATCACATGACTCTTTTTTCTAGACTGTTTTCTTATTTTCTATGTCCAGTGGGATGTAATTATGCCAGTGTTCCACATGCAGTGGAAGCTTCATATGTATTTGTTTAAAAGAGAGAAATAAAGACAGAACACAAAAATGCAGTCTAGCTGGGGAGATGGTGTAATGGGGGAGTGATGGACATTGGATGTTCAGGCTCTATTTTCATCCCTATTGTTTTTTTTTTTTTTTTTTAAAGATTTATTTATTTATTTATTTGAGACAGAGAGAATGAGAGAGAGAGAGAGAGCACATGAGAGGGGGGAGTGTCAGAGGGAGAAGCAGGCTCCCTGCCGAGCAGGGAGCCCGATGCGGGACTCGATCCAGGGACTCCAGGATCATGACCTGAGCCGAAGGCAGTCGCTTAACCAACTGAGCCACCCAGGCGCCCTATTTTCATCCCTATTGTAACTGTCTTTGTGATTGGGTCAAATTACTTCACTACTCTGTGCTTTAGTTTTCTTTCTGTAAATGAGAAAGTTGTTAAGTGATGTTTAACAATGTTTGCTCCTCACTTTAGTATTTATTCAGTGATTACTTATCAAGTGCCTGTTGTGTGCCTGGCACTGTTATGAAATGCTGGAAATACAGTAAACAACAAGTGGAGTAGTTCCTGCTCTCGCTGATGTTCTGTAATAAGGTGTGGGGTGTCTGTCTTCCCTGTGGGTAATAGAAATAGTAATTTGAAGGGCAGCTGAGTTCCAGTCCTCGCTCTGTGTCTGATTTGGGTAGGGCCTTTACAGGTTATTTATTTATTTATTTCCCCCCTAAAGATTTATTTATTTATTTGAGAGAGAGAGAGAAAGAGAGAGAACAAGTGGGAGAGGGACAGAAGCAGAGGGAGAGGGGGAGAGAGAATCCCAAGCAGACTCCCTGCTGAGTGTGGAGCCTGATGCGGGGCTGGATCCCACAACTTGGAGATCATGATCTGAGCTGAAATGAAGAGTCAGACGCTCAACCCACTGAGCCACCCAGGTGCCCCAGGACCTTTATAAGTCATTTAAATGCTTTGTTCCTTTATTTCTCATCTGTAAGATGAAGATAGTGATACCTCAACTATTTACCTTACACAATTGTTTTAAGACTCAGAATGATGTATGTGGAAATGCATTTGAATATAGCAGTAATGTATAGTGTGTTTCAGTGTCTATAGTAATGTAAAATATTATTGTATTTTGCTATAGAATTTCACATGGAATTCATTACAACTTGGTTGAGAGAATTCTAGATTAACTTAAATTTGGAATTCAGAGATACTTGAATAATATAAAGTATGTTTGTTTTTCTTCTCTTCACAGAAAAAGATAATGCTAAATATGTTTTTAGACACAATGATGGCCGATCCTCCTCCCCAGTGCCTTGTCTGGCTACCTCTCATGCATAGGCTCGCCCATGTTGAGAATGGTAAGCAGAACTTTGATCATTCAGTCCCTTGTGCTACAGGAAATACATGAACTGATGGTATTTGTAGTGTCCTTAGCTATTACCATTGAAAATTATAATTGACATTTGCTGTCACTGTGTCATTTGAATTTGTGATTTTTAGCTTTCGGAAGAGGGATATTTATTTCTCAAAGAAAAGTAGGGGAAGGGGGCTTATTACTTAGGGTACCAAGAAACAGAAATATCAGGTCATAAAACTTTGTGGTTAAAACTCCAGGCTTTCCCCCACTGAGAATCACTTGAACCCACCTGATTTAGCCATGACTTCCTTTTTTCCCCCCCTTTAATTTATAAAAGTCACAGTTCTAAAAAATTGGATATATGCAGTATCAAGCACTAAAACTGTAATGATTTTGGAACAGTTTAAAGGAAAATAGCTACGATAGAATTTGGTACTTCACACATCTTCACTTTCTGCCTTTACTATTTTATCTTGACTTACTCCTGGTATCCTTTCCAGGAATTTGACTTAAATCTTTGTCTTGCTTGGAATTGAAATGGTAGTTATCTCCTGTAACTTCTTAATTCTTTCTTCTATCGCTATCGGTTTATCTCCTTGTTTAGGTTGTGTGAGTTTGTTAAAGGAAAGGCTATAGTTTCTTATGTAACCTCCTCTCAAGGCTCTTGCCTGTTTCTTATTCTGCCAAAGAGAACCAGTAACAGCTGAGAGGCCCGAAAAAGTAGAGCTCTCTTTTTCCCCTTTGTGAGAATGAAATGCACATCCATACTCTGTCTTTTCCCTCTCTCATCCGTACCTTTTGTTTTTAAACCTCTCAGCTTTTTGCCCCACTGTGGCTTTAGTTCACAGGTACCTTAGATTCAGGATTATTTTCTTCAAGGTGTAGAATCTCTTGACTAAACTAAAACGGCTAAATTTTTTAACAGGATTTTTGGATAGAGATTTATACTGTTAAATTATTATATTATTATTGAAGGATTATTGGCTCTTTTGGAGGCAATACTTTTAAAGCCTGAAGTGTTTTAGGACTTTCATATTCAGTTTGTTTTCATAAAGTCATTTCGTATCTGCCATACCATATAGAAAGAATCTCATTTGTCCTGATTTTTGTTATCTATATGAACATTTTACTGTGACTTTGTATATAGTGTATTATTTGTTGATTACATTCTTATGAGGTTAGTGATAGTTTTCTTAGGGACAGAGAAATAGTATGAACTCATTGACATATCTTGAAAATAAAACGTTATCTATCACAATAACATTTATCTACATATCTTAATTTTTATGGTGGGGAAATAAATTCTAAAATTATGGTATTTCTATATTTCTGTATGGTATTTTTATTGTTGTTTGGGCCCTTTCTATGAAATTCATCACTTGAATTATATTGAAGTTACTACTTATAAGGACAGATATCTATTTAGTTACACAAAAGTTGTACTTTTTATATTGTTTTACTAATCCAAGTGTATCGTGTATAAGATTACTAACATGCGTTCTTCCAAAAAGAATGCTTTTACCAAAACCTGATCTTATTTATAATTGACTGAGTACACTTGATGATCCTCTGCACATTCTGGTTCTTTCCATTTCCACCTGGTCAACCCATGATACTGTCTAATGTGTGGCTCTTGACTGGTGTAGAAGAGGAGAGAAATCACACAGTATACATGTTCAACCAAGATAATCAATACACTTGATAATTTAATATTAATGTACATGTATTATTTAATATTAACCAAAAATAATTGTAGAGAATTATAAATGCTGGTATGCTGATATTGCCTATGTTGATGTGAGCTCCAGATTGATTTGGGAGTAGTGTTCTTTGGCGGAACTTTACTAGATTGTAGTTTTATTGTTTTTAATTAAAAAAAATTTTTTTAAGATTTTATTTATTAGAGAAAGAGAGAGAACGAGTGAGCACAAGGTGGGGAGGGTCAGAGGGAGAAGCAGACTCTCCAATGAACAGGGAGCCTGATGTGGGGCTCGATCCCAGGACTCCCAGATCATGACCTGAGCCGAAGACAAACGCTTAACCAACTGAGCCACTCAGGCGCCCCTAGATTGTATAGTTTTAATTTGGAGCACAGATTCTTATTAGCACTTTCATTATTCCTTAGAAATATCTTGATGACAAAAAGCTTGAATTTTTTAGAGGAAGTATGTCCTTTGGAATTCTCATTCCTGATTTTACTTTTCTTACAGTCTTTAATGATTCTGTTATATTGTTTTCCTCACCTAGTGCTCATTTTTGTTTTTTGAGCCTTGATGCCCTAGTTAATGTACATTTTTGGAAACAGGACCAAAAATCCTTATTATTGAGATAAGATTGGATTTGTGTACATAGTATTTGAAAGAGTTATTCAGATGAAGATTTGAATACTATATGCCCCTTTCCCATCGACTTCCATTTCTTGTGTTCAGAATTGAATTGCCAGTGGGAACAACCATGCTACCAACTCTGAAAAGTATAAACAACCACCTGTAATACAGAGTTGTGCATTGCCCACTTACCACTCAGTGAACTTACGTTCAGGCTGTTAAGAGAATCCCAGCAATCTCTCTGAATCCTGACCGCTACCTGGCAGTTTTTCATTAGGCAAGCTGCTGTATGAGTGGAGGAAGGAGGGACAGGTCTGAGTTTCCCTTCCTCCCAGTCACCGCCCCTTCGTTGGCCTAGAGTATTTTATTTTACTGTTCTGCTACTTAGAACTCTTACCTACAGCTAACATGGTAATATGTCTAGCCTTACTTTTTTTTTTTTAAACCAGTTAACCACTTACGCCCAGGTGTGTGATAGCTTTTAATTCAGCCAACATTTGAAGGCTTTCAGTTGAAAGGTACTGTGTAAAATACCATTTTCAGGTAACAGAGACACTTAGTACATCATCTGAGCTCTCACGGATCTCATGTTAGGGAACGAAACAAATGTCTCTACAACTAACAATGATACATCTCTCTAAAAAGCAACAGGTTTGGGAAATAAATTTTAGACTGAGAAGGCTTCTCTCTCTTCTTTCCTTATATATTTATCTGAATTTTGACAAACACGAGTTTCATTAAAAAAAAAAAAAAGAAATTGGTTATTTTCTCAGGTGGATTGGAATATAATGTAATAACTTGAGAAACTCTTCTCATCTTTAGGGTTAGGGTTATTGTCTTTCCCTCTTATTCTAGTAAATGGCAGGTTCCGTTAACTAGGAGACAATTTAGAATTTTCGCTTCTAATTCTGTTTCCACCTTTGCTTGTGTACGTGAGGTTTGGTTTTCCCCTGTATTGACTTGATTTCTCCAAATGAAAATGCCTTCTCTCCCTCCCCGCCCCGCCCGCTGTGTGCTTCCGCAGTCTTCCACCCCGTGGAGTGCTCCTACTGCCGCTGCGAGAGCATGATGGGCTTCCGGTACCGGTGCCAGCAGTGCCACAGCTACCAGCTCTGCCAAAACTGCTTTTGGCGCGGCCATGCCAGTGGCCCTCACAGCAACCAGCACCAGATGAAGGAGCACTCGTCCTGGGTAATTGCTTTATGTCCCCGCCCGGGTCCTCCGCCGTTACTCTGTCTCCGCGGCGGCCCCGGGCCGGCTTCCGGGTAGATGCCTCGCGAGCGAGGACGCCGGGTAATGGTCTTCGCGTGACGGCCGTGACAGCCATGGCGGCCATGGCGGCGCAAACACCTTGTGCCTCATCACCTGGTTTTATTTGTTTGTTTGTTTGTTTGTTTCTTTGTTTATTTATTTATTTTCATCACTTGATTTTAAAAGGAGAATTTTTAAAGTTCCAGGAGATGGGGATATTATTACAGTTGAAGTGGAAAAGTGAGAAGAGTCTTCTTATTTTAGAATTGTGCGGCGGGGTATCCCCCCAGAGCTTGGCTTTAAGTAAGATTTAAAGTTCTTTTTCTCAAGCATATTTGTTTCATGTCTCTAGGGTTTAAATGTTGCACAGAAAGCTGCATGAAATAAAGGAGTTAAATTTTCATCTCTCTGAGGTGGGGGAAATAGTGTATCTTACAGTTGCCACATTGATGTCCTTACGTTCAAAAGTAGTCCTTTAAATAACAATATTTGGGTGCAGGACGTGTGATTTTCCTGCGGTGTTTATAAATCACGTAACAAGCTTAGCATCAGTCATTTTTCTTCCCTTTTCTCAGTTTATTTTCAGAGTTTTTAAAATGCCATCCGTTTATTTCCCAAAAGTCGTTTTAAAAACTTTTCCCTTTAGTTTTCGTTGGTTGGTCGGTTGGTTTGCTAAAGGGTAGAACAATATATAGGGTCATACGTATAATTCAGGATTTAGGTTCTTACCCTTGGTTATCCTACTGGACTTTAAGTATTAGAAAGCTTCAATTACCAGGGGTTTTTTTCTTTCTTTTTTTTTCTAGTTAGCCTTCTTAAAACTCAATCAAGAAAAAAGGCAAGTAAGTTCATATCAGGGATTGGTTTAAAAAAAAAAAACCAAATTTCAACCCACATGTGCACTTTACTTCCTACATCTCTGACATGTTAGAGATAATTTTTTTTTTTTTAAATCAGATAGGTTTTCAGTTACACTTAACCATAAAATTTCGTTAAACTGAACATCCTATCCTAGGTTTTGTTGTGTCGTAAATTCCAGTACTTTTTTGGTTGAGGAGTGATTATTTAAAATTTTTAAACAAGCAATGGGGAAAAAATGCAATGTAGTAGTTTCTTTTCTTTTTCATTGAATAGAGATAATCTGTAGATTTTCAAGTTGTTACTTTTCCCTTTCTTAAAGTGCAAGTGTCCCACTTAATTGATTTGTTAATGTTTTTCCCATTGTTTTTTAGAGTCTAACTCTCAACACTGAGATAACTCTTTGCTCTGTTACCACTTAAAATGATTAGATTCATTGGGATGTTTCTTCTGACAATTCTCATTCTAGATGTTGAGAGGAAGTGAGGAACTTGTTCGTTATAGTTTGAACTTGCTCATTTAGCTAATTTGTAGCCCTTTTAAGAAATGGGAATTTTACATTTTTTTTTAAAGATAAGTGGCTAAATACTGCTTTATGATTTACAAAGCAGCGTTTCATATACTCTTGAATTTTGGCATTGAGTTAAAACACATAAATGAAGGTACAGAAATCACAAATGAATTCTTGTATTTTTGCTTGATCCTCACAACATTCTTGTGAAGTAAGCCATATTCCCATTTGTTATTTTTATTTTAGCTTTGTTGTTGTTGTTTTTTAATTTTATTCATTGTTGTTATAGTGACTGGAGATTTCAAGAAAAATCAAGTATAGGCATGAAGCTGGTATCAGTTCTGAATTTTGATGAGTATATGCATTATGTGTGACTGATGCATACTGGTAAGGTTTTTTAGCAGTGTGTGTGTGTGTGTGTGTGTGTATAACTTGTTTTCAAGATTAGAACTGTATGTGCAGTGCCCTTGTTCTTTGAGGAAGATGTGAGTGAATTTTGGGACTGATGTGGGTAAAGAAGTTTCCACTAACAAAAAGATGTGTAAATCACTTTAATAGTAATTTCTTTGAAGATTGCCCACTGTGTTTATACTAGTATTTGAATGAATATTTTTCTGTGTTCACAAGAGATAAATTTAGTGTGCATTTAACAAGTTTGTATATGAATTTGTATTGTAGATTTGATAGGTGTTATATTGGTGCTTGGAAGTTTACTTTGATTTTTCCAGAAGTTTCTGTTTAATGTTTTACCTAAGTATGCAGTGTAATTCATTTATTCTTTTAGTCATCATTCATTTGACTTTAAAATATTTTAGGAAAAAAATGCCATGTGGTATCATATCTGTGATTCATTCTGTGCATTCATTATTCATTCATATTATTTGAGCTCCTACTGTGTGGTTCCAGGCACTGTTACAGGCATGTAGGGTACATCTATGAACAAATCAGATTCCTGCCCTGTGGGGCTTAAATTTTAAGGGGTATGAAAGAGGTCATTAGGGCTCACTGACATCGCTGTTTTCCTATTTTTGCCGAACATACATCTAGACTACATTTCTCAGCCTTCCCGTATCTAAGAAGGACCATGTAAATAGCACTTATCAGTGGAATGTGATTGGAGTGATAAGTGTCTTCCTAGAATAAGACCGTTAATAGCTGAGTGCCTCTTCTGTTCTCTCTGCCAGCTTAGTGGGGAGAATTTCATTAGGACCCATAGGAGGATAAAACCACAAATGAAAGGAAACTAGGTCCTTGAATGATGGGTAGAGAAGAGTATTCTGCCAACCTACTTGACTTTGATGGGAGCAAGAGAGAAACTTTGTGTTAAGCTACTGAGGTTTTAGTTTTTGCTATAGTAGTTGGTACTGGAAGTAGAGTCCTGTTAAAAAAAAAAACCTTAAAATCTGTGTCATTGACTTAGCAGTCAAATAGCTCTGATGAGGACACTCATATTGGAGTTGGGAAGGACAGAAACTCGTGTTATGCAGTGGTGACCAATTGGGTTAATTTGTCATCCATGATAACTTAGAAGGCACACTTCGTGCCACCTGAGCTCCAGGTCAAAAGTTGGAAAGGATTGGAGTGTGAGTGTGTGTTGTCTGTTTTTTTAGGTATGATGAGAAAGAGATGAGCTTAGGAAAGAATTAGCAAGTTTTCAAGCAAAAAATGAAAGGGACTAGAGAAAGTTCTGACAGTTGGAGCAGTGACAGGAAAAACAGATTGCTTATAGACCCTGGAGCACAATAGGTAAGAGTTGAGAAAGGCTTTGAGCAATAAAGGCCTAGGGAACTTTCTCAGTTGAAGAAAGGTAGCTTAGTCCTATGGCGAAGATCAGATAAGGGCATGAGTTCTCGTTCTTGGCTGTTCCTCAGAATCACCTTGTTCTCACCTATGTAGCTTCTGATTTAATGGGTCAAAGGTATATGAAACCTAGATAAGGCAGTTTTTAAAAGTTCCCCCAAGTGATTCTCTCATGCAGCCCAAGTTGGAAACTGCTGACCTTTTGTTTCATATGGCCTCCAGGTGGCCTCTGTTAGTTCAAAGCAAGAGGAATGGAGGCAAAGACATAAATCAGGCTTGAGAATTATGTCTAGGAAAGGACTTTGTGTGTGGTTACTGGCACTTGGAACTGACTGGAAACAAATAGATCAAAGGCCTACTAAGTTTTTGAGGGAATTGTATATTGGCAAAGGAACCATGAGCCTGCATGTAACAAGCACTTGACTATTTGAGCTGTAAACCTACTTTTTAAGGATCCAGACCTTGCTCTGGGAAGAGATGGGTTATGAAGGTTATACAGCCCCTAGGGAGGGCATGCCAGAGCCCACTTTGCCAAGGAGGAGATTGGATAAGGAAGAACCTCCTGCTTGTGTTCCTTCATTGTGTAGTGGAACTGGGGAGGGTGGGTGCAGATAATTTGCCCTGTTTGTTCCTAGTTTGCATCATAAAGAGCTACACATGGTCTTGTTAAAGAAGACTTCGATGTACCCAGAGGCCCTGGACTTGTCTTTAGATGCACTGACTAAATGGGACCTCGGGTTTTCTCTTGGGAGAGGTTTAAGTGTGTTTTATGTGTAGAAAGAGGAGGAAAAAGGTATTTCATGATTAGAATTACTTACCAATATCCATGTTTTCCTTCTCTTCCTGGACCTACACCTAGATGATATAGCCCATCCTCCTTGCAGCCCGATGGGGCCATATGACTAGTTCTCACCAGCGGAATTTATTTGCAAGTGATCTGTGTTACTTCTGGGTCAAGGCTGTTTTAAGCAGATGTGTCCCTCTCATCTTCTCTTTACCCTTCTCATTCCCAGTAGACACTGGCCACATGGAAGGATCTCCAAAGAAACAAGTAGAGGCAGATGTCCTTAGATGGGTATCTGGTAGATGGATCAGAGCCCCTCAGCCAATTTACACTGGACTCGCACATGAGCAGGAAATCAGAAAGCAGAATCCAGAGTATCGGGTCATAGAGGCTGTGTTGAGAAAGTGAGATTTGAGCGTGTCTTGGGTGTCTGCTAGCAGACATCTGGGGAGGAGGAGGCGTTTTCAGCATGGAGCCTGAGGGCAGGAGTGTGCTTCTGAGTTCAGGGAACAGCAGAGAAGCCTATGTGCCCAGAGTGGAGTCAATAGGAGGAGGAGGACTACAGGAGAGGAGGTCAGATCGCTCACAAGGGCCGTGCTGGCCATTGTAAGGATGTTGGCCTTTGCTCTAGGGAAATGAGGAGTCTTTAGAGAGTTTTGAGTAGAAGAATGGTATGGCTTGATTTATCTTTTAAAATGATCAGGCTGGATAACATGTAAAGGGTAAAGTGGGAGGAAAAGATAGAAGCAGAGAGACCATTTCAGGAGAAATGATTGCAGTCATCAAAACCAGATGCGGTAGGATGGTGGTAGTCAGGTGGTGACAAGGGTGGAACGAGAATGTACTTTAAAAATTGCCTGATGGGTTGGATGTGGCTTGGGAGAGGACAGGAGTTAAGATTTTGTCCTAAACAACTAGAAGGATGGAATTGTCATCAGCTGAGATGGGACAGCTGTGGATAGAGCACACATAGAGGTGAGGATTGAGAGTTCACTGTGGAAATTCAGTTTGAATTTAAGGTGCTTACTAGATATCCATATGGACTTGTTGAATAGGCCCTGGCACATGAGTCTAGACATCAAGAAGGAAGTCTGAGATAGAAATCAGCTTGGGCGTCCTTGGCAAGTGGATGATACTGAAAGCCATGAGACTGGATGGTCCCCCCGAGTGAGTGAGTAGAGAGAGAGCAGAGAAGAAAAAAGAGAAGAGGAATGAGAACTGACGTCAGGGGTCATCATTAAGAGATCTGGGAGAAGAGAAGAACCTGCAAACAGTGACGCAGGGGAAGAAGCTCTCCTGGAAGCGTGTGAAGAGTGTTTGGAGGAGGAGGGAGCGATCATCTGTGTCCAGGGCTGTGACAGACAGTCCAGTGAGAAGATTGAGAAGTGGCCCCTCATCTAACAACGTGGGGTTCGTCTTGCAAGAGCAGTGGGGACAAAACCTGTCCGAAGTGATCCATTCTAACACTGTTTTCTGATAGTTGTTCTTAGTGGGATTTTAGGAGACCCGATTAATCCCGCTTTGCTTTTCCCACTCACCACTGCAGCCTCCCGGGAGTTAGGCAGATGGCAATCTGTTCAGGAAGGTGGTTTTAACTGTGAGGAAGTAATGGCCTTGCCAGTGGCCCCTGAACTGAATACAGCCCAGCCCAGTGCAGGCCCTTCCAGCAGGGAGCAGAGCTGGAAGCTCAAGGCTGAGGGTGCAGAGGAGAACGTGTGCTTTGTGTGGGGCCTGCAGATACCAGGAAACAAGGGAGGGGAAGTGGCTGAGCTGGCATGTTCATGCCTTCCCTCGGACCAGCCAGGCTGGTCAGAAGAATGAGGGGCAGAGAGGGACCCGGGGGGTCCTCCACATGGAAGCAAGGCAGTGGGCCATGTAATCGGTATTGATTTGTACATTCTAGTTTGCAAGGATATATTCAGCATCTTCTCTGAGGTTCCCGGGTCGTATTCCTGGTAACCTTGCCACCGGGAGGCCTGCGGTGTACAGTGTTTTAGTTATTGTTGCTGCAAAATAAGCGTCTACAAAACTAGGGACTGAAAACAACCATTTTGTTAGGCCCACGGCTTTGGTGTCAGGAGTTTGGACAGGGCAGAGGGGCTGGGTTGTTCCTGCTCCATGACTTCTGGAGCCTCTGCTGGATTTCTGAAATACCAGGCGGGGTGGGTGGCTTGAATGACTGGAGGCTTCTTCACTCGTGTGTCTGGCATCTGCCTGGGGAGGGCTAGAAGGCTGGGCTCCACCAGGCGGTGTGCTGGAGCCACCTGGTTTGGCCTGTGGCCTGAATGTGGCCTGTGCATTCCACAGCATGGCGGCTGTGTTTTCAGAGAGAGCGTCCCTGGAGGAAGCATCTGGAAAACCAGTGTTCCAGGAGCGTTAGGGGAAGGCTGCAAGGCCTTTCCTGCCTGAGCTGTGGAAGTCATGCAGTCACGTTCTGCCAAATTGTGCTGGTTACAGCATCGAGGCACTAGGGCCAGTCCAGCTGGCGGAGGGAGAGGATGCTGGGGGTGGTGGTGGCCGTAAAGGCCCATCCGAAGGAGCATGTGTGGTGTGGTGAGTGGTATGGTGCAGTTATGTTTGGGAATAATTCCTGGCATATAGTTAATCTTCAGTAAATATTTGTTAAATAGATGAATGAAAGAACATACAAATGAGTATATCCAACCATGCATCCAGTCTGCCACACTGAGGAGAAAGCCTTATGATCTGCACAAGGCTTTCTGTTTAAATGGTTAATTCACCCAGAGAAACTATCTATCATGTTTTTCTACTAAGTTATACTTTTTAAAAGAGCACTTTGTTAAAACAACTATGCATAATATTTACTGGGATTTTTTTTCTCATATTCCAGTATTCAGATTTGGAGGATGATTCTTTTAAAGTATTTCAAATATAGTGTTGTTGTTTTTAATCACTGTTAAATGATCTTAACCCTGGCCTTCATTTTCCTTGGTCAGGGCATACATGCTTTTCTGATTTATTTTATGCATTTTTCCCTTCTTCCTTCCCTCCCTGTCCTCCTCCTCCTTTTTTTTCCTCCTCCTCCTCCTCTCTCTCTCCCTGTCTCTCATATCCCTCACTTTCTTTCAATTAGCGTGAAATATATATAACATAAAATTTACATTTTACCTCTTTTTAGGTGTCCAGTTCACTGGCATTAAGCACATTCATATTGTTGTGCAATCATCGCCACCATCCATCTGGAGCTTTTCTATTTTCCCAAACAGAAGCTCTTAACCCTTTCTGGCTATGCAAGGCTAGAAAGAAGCCATTTCCTGCCCTCCCCTCTGCCTTACCTTCAGATCTCTGCTTACCCTGGTCTTTGCTTTACCAAGAAAAATTTGGTCTCCACTTGGCAGGAAGGCTGTTTGTGTGTTTATACAAAATGCACTTGTAACACAGCTACTATTTGTTAGTTGAGTGGCTTAGTAGAGCCAGTTATGTAATATGGAATATATGGAAATTTCACCTTTCTTCCCAGCAGAGGGCAGGCTCCATCTCTGAACAAAGTTACTTACCTTGTTCTTCAAAATCTATAAATGAGGAAGTATTTGGATTTGTTTAGCAATCTCTGTTAATATTATTGCTCCTTTTTAAAAAATAAATATTAACAGGCAACACACATATGTCTAGTATACTTATTTGGGCATTAGTGATATTAAATAATTTACCTTAAGGGTTCAGAGCAAATTTTGTTGTCATAGACCTGGACCAATTAAGATTTGTTGTTGACCTGTCCTTGTCAGAAGCAGTATTTAATTCTCATGTGACTAGCACACCTCTCCTCACATCTCTAGAATTTTGAGAGGATATGTATTCAATGAGAAAAAAGTATGCTTCTTGGTCATGCTTCTGCCAGGTTCAAATAGTCACGTCATAATTTAACTACTTTGTACATATAGTGTAAAACTAGGCAGGAGGATTTAAAAATTTTTTTAATTTTTAAAATTCAAGTATAATTAACGTACAGTGTTATATTAGTTTCAGGTGTACAATATAGTGATTCAACAACTTTATACCCTACTCAGTGTTCTTCATTAAGTGTGCTCTTAATCCCCTTCACCTATTTCACCGTTCCCCCACCCACCTCCCCTCTGGTAATCATCAGTTTGTTCTCTATAGTTAAGAGTCTGTATTTGGTTTGTCTCATTTTTTCCCTTTGTTCATTTGTTTCGTTTCTTAAATTCCAAATATGAATGAAATCATATAGTATTTGTCTTTCTCTGATTGACACGTTTTACTTAGCATAATACTCTCTAGGTCCATCCACATTGTTGCAAATGGCAAGATTTCATTCTTTTTTTATGGTTGAGTAACATTCCATCATATGTATACCACACCCTCTTTATCCATTCATCTATTGATGGACACTTGGGTTGCTCCCAAAATTTGACTATTGCAAATAATGTTACAATAAACATAGGGGTGCATATATCTTTTTGAATTAGTGTTTTTGTTTTCTGTGGGTAAATACCTGGTAGTGGAATTATTGGATCATGTGGGAATTTTATTTTTAATTTGTTGTGGAACCTCCATACCATTTTCCACAGTGGCCACACCAGCTCACCTCTCATCAACAGTGCATGAGGGTTCCTTTTTAGGAGGACGTTTTTTAAAGGCATAAGGCAGTATCCACACTTGTGGCAAGTTATAGCACAAGGTAAGACAAATACATGAAGACATTCCACACGGAATCTACAAACTGGACATGTAGCCCAATGCCCCACACTCCTCAGAGAAGCTGCTGAGACTGTGTCCGCTGTGGTTCCCACCTCTGTTTTCATTAATCACGATCCGCTCTCACCATCTTACTGACACCACCATTCCCATCTCCATCTGTCGGTGACTCATTGCTCCCCCCCACCCCCCCATCCTTCTTGCCGTCCTCAGTCCTCCGCATCTCGAGTGCTTTTACAACTGCTGCTCCTTAGGCAGCAAGCTGCCCTCACTTGTCCTGCTTCTTAAGCATTTCTTTTACCCCCGTCTTAATTGAAGTTTGGCTGTCTGTTAGGAGCTCCCCTTCTCCTGTACCCTTTCAGTTGGTAGCTATTTATTCTCCCACATCTATGTGTTTTTGGGGATTGGGAGGTGAAATTATTGTGAGGGTGGCTATATAATTTATCATATACAACAGACTTACTTGAAGTAAAAGAGGCCCTATTCTTTATGCAGGGAGGGACAGCATGCATAAACTGGGATTTCCTGGGTAAACTGTTTATGGACACTGTTTTAGTGTTCTGTTACTGCGTAATAAATTATCACAACGTTAGCAGCTTAAAACAACAGAGATTTGTTATTTCCGTTTCTGTGTGTCAGAGGCCTAGGCAATGGCTTGACTGGATTCTATGCTCTAGGTCTTACTGGGCTGACTTCAGGGTGTCAGTCGAGATTGTAGTTATCATCTGGGTTGGGGGGGTCCTCTTGCCAGCTCACTGGTTGGCTGAATTCATTTTATTGCAGGTATGGTATCGAGGTCCCCATTTTCCTGCTAGCTTCCAGCCAGGGAGGACTCTCAGTTCCCAGAGGTCACCTGCAGTTCCCTACCATGTGGCCCCCAGAGGCAGTTTACAAAATGGACATTTGCTTTCTTCCAAGCCAGGTGGAGCACATTTCTCTGACTTCCTCTTCTGCAACTCGCCAGAAAAAATGCTCCTTTTAAAGGGCTCACCTGATGAGACCAAGCCCATCAGGGTAGTCTCCCTTTTGCCATATAACATAATCAGAGGGGTGATAGAGTTCATCATCTTCACAGGTTCCATCTACATTCAAAGGGGAAAGGATTGTCTGAGGACAAGTGTTACTGAGAGTCAACTTAGAATTCTGCATGTACTACTCATCCTCGTCATTTTCTTCCTTGTTTTCTACCTTGCCGCTTCTAGACCATTACAACCTGAATCTCCTGGATTAAACAACCAACAACAACAACAACAATAAGCAAGACACTTTCTTGAGGCTCATGCCATTTTAGCTCTACCCTCCTTCTTCTTTTCTGATTGCAGTTCTCTTGTCGTTTCCCTTCACTCCAGGATGGATTGGTACCAGAATTGTGGTCACTTCTTGGGTGATTTCAGTATCTAGAGAGTCAATCCTTTCAAGACCCTGGCCACACAGTTTCTTGACTTCCTGGACTCTGACAGTCTTCTCCGCTGAGCCTCAGACATCCACTCCCCCACGTACACCCTGGACCCTCTCAGCACCTCTGACTGCTCTACTTCAGAACCACTGATTTAGACGCCCCATTCTGTGTTGTCATTCCAGCTGACTTGTTCAACTACTCTCTCATTAAGACCATCCCTTATCTTCCTCCAGCCTCTACTCCATTGACTTGTCTGCATTCTCAGTCCTCTCTTTGTCTTTCTTTTCTCTTTATCGTTTTAGATATGGTGCTTCTTTCCTGTACCATAAACTCCATTGTCCTGTGACTTTTTTTTTTTTAATCCATCTCTCTGTCAACTAAATTCATGGATGAATTAATCTGTCTGCTTTCTCTTAAGTATTTCTGGAGAAAGCCATACAAAAGGGCAGACTAGTATTACCATAAACTCATGATCACGAACTTCATAGTGACTCTCAGCACTGCAATCCTGTTCTCTGATCACCTTGCTTTTCCATTTTTTGCAATGGTCAGTTAAAGTTGTATAGGAATAAAATCTCCATTTAAAAATAACCATCTACCCCCACTCTTCCCTCTCTTTCAAAGGCTGACCTCCTTTCTTACTACACAGAGAAAACAAAAGCCATTAGAACGGAACTCCCTTAACTTTCTGCTGCTGAGTTCACTCACTCATTTATATTTATTCAACAAATTCTTATTAGGTACCTGCTACATAGCAGGTGTACAGTGAAAACTATAAAACATCATTGAAAGTAATTAAAGAAAACCTAAGTAAATAGAAAAACCTACACATTTGTAGATTGAAAGACTTAATATTGTTAACATGACAGTACTCCCTAAATTTATCTACAGATTCAATGCAATTTCCCTGAGAATCTCAGCTGCTTTTTTTCATAATCCTATAAGCTGATACTAAAATTCATATGGATATGCAAGGGACTCAGAATAGCCAAAACAATCTTGAAAAAGAAGAACACAGTTGGATAATTCACACTTCCTGACTTTAAAGCTTATCTCAGTAATAAAACACTAATCAAGACAGTGTAGTACTTGCATGAGGTTAAATGTATAGATAGATTAATGGAACAGAATTGAGAGTCCAAAAATAAGCCCTTACATTTGTTGTCGACAGATTTTCAACAAGGGTGACAGGACTGTTCAGGAGGGGAAGAATAGTCTTTTCAAAATATGGTGCTGGGACAATTGGATATTTACATGCAAAAGACTGAAACTGGACTCCTACCTTATACAGTATAAAAAATTAACTCAAAGTGGGTTATAGACCTAAATGTAAGAGCTAAAACTAAGAAACTCTTAGAACAAAACATAGGCATAGATTTTTGTGACCTTGGGGTATGCTGCACCTTCCTAGATGTGATACTAAAAGCACAAGCAACAGACAAATAATAGATAATTGAACTTCATCGAAATTAAAAAGTTGATGCTTCAAAGAACACCATCAAGACAGTAAAAAGGCAATTTACTGAAAAGGAGGAAATACTTGCAAATCATATATCTGATAAGGGACTTGTATCCAGAATTATAAAGAACTCTTATAACTCAACAAAAACCACCAAATAACCCAATTTAAACATGAGCAAAGGGAAAGTAGAGTGGTGGTTACCAGGAGCTGGGGGTGGGGGAAAGAATGAGAGTTGTGTAATCAGTACAGAGTTTCAGATTTGCAAGACGAACAAGTTTGGGAGATCTGTTTCACAACAGTGTGAATATACTTAACACCACTGGAGTTAAGTAATGGTTGAGATGGTCAATTTTCCGTCACGGGGTTTTACAGTGAAAAAAAAAAGTAAGTTGACTTTAGGGGGAAGATGGGTAAAGGATCTGAATAGACATTTCTCCAAAGAAGATATACAAATGGCCAATAAGCATGTTGAAAAGATGCTCAATGCCATTAGTCATTAGGGAAATGTCTAATCAAAGCCACCATGAGATGCCACTTCATACCCACTCCTCTCCTTATTTCTTAAAATAAGAAAAGATTGACAATAACTAGTGGTAACGAGAATGTGAAGAAACAGGAACCCCGGTACACTGCTGGTCGGAATATAAAATTTTTCCACTGTGGAAAAACAGTCTAGTAGTTCCTCAAAATGTTAAACAGAGTTACGATGTGGTCCGGCACTCCCAGGTGAGAATGGAGAATTCTCCTTTGGGAATTGAAAATACATGTGCACACAAAAACTTGTATATGAGTGTTCATAGCAACATTATTCGAAATAGCTAAAAAGTGTAAATAACCCAAGTATTGGTCAACTGACGAATAGATAAGCACAATGTATGTCAATATAGTGGAATATTACTAGACAAGAAAAGGAAATGAAGTTACTGATATATGCTAAAACATGGATGAACCTTGAAACTATGCCAAGTAAAAGAAGCCAGACACAAAATGTCACCTCTTGTATGACTCCATTTATATGAAATGTCCAGAATAGGCAAATGCAAAGAGACAGAGAGCAGATTTGTGGTTGCCAAGGGCTGAGGAGAGGGGAGGAATGGGGTGTGACTGCCAATGAGTATTGGATTTCTTTTCGGGGTGAAAAAAATGTTCTGAAATGAGATAATAGTTATGGTCGTACAACTCTTTCAGTATACTAAAAACCACTGAATTGTAATGTTAAAAGGGTGAATTTAATGGTATGTAAATTATATCTCAATAAAGCTGTTTTTTTTTTTTTAATTTGGTCAGGAAGAGCCTTTTTGAAGAAGCGACATTTAAACTGAGATTGGAATGACTAACTTGAGGTTGGTGGTTCTAAATTCAAAGTCCGACCAGTCAGCATAGTTGGGTATTTACTTCCCCAGTGTGTAGAGGGTAGAGGAGCAGAGCAGATGAAGTTGGGGTTTAGACAGAGAGTATGACAAAGGAAGAGAGCTGGCAGGGTGGTGGGGTTGGAGAGTATGCAAAGAAATGAATACAATAATGGGCCATGGAGTGTAGGTTGATTAAAGGAGAAATGAGGCCTTGAGGGATACAGGGGACCGGGGGAAGGTGGTAGGCTCAGTGGAGAATAGGACCTGCTGGCATTGAAGTATTGCTGGAGGTAGGTCCTTAAAGGAGTGAGCTAGACGAACAGAAGTTTGTATGAGAGTGGGGTGCTTGCAATCGAGATTTTCGGTGATGTACAGTCATTGGCAGTAAAATGTTCCAGGATATGACTGTGAGGCTGGTGGCGGATATCGAGGAGGGGAAAGGTGGTTGAAGGTGAGTTCAAGGAAGACCAGTGTATAAGTAAGTTTCCTAGAGCTGCCAGAACAAATTATTGCAGACTTGGTGACTTAAAGCAGAAGTTTTGGACACCACAGATTTGAAGTCAAGATGTCAGCAGGACCACACTCCCTGTGGAGACTCTAGGGAAAAATCCGTTTGTATTAGAGGTCTCCAGAGAAACAGAACCTCTCTACGTATTATGTGTATTGATACATATATATTTATATATAAGCAGATTTATTATAAGGAATTGGTTCACGCAGTTATGGAGGCTGACAGGTCTCGAGGTGTGCAGGATGAGTCAGTAAGCTGGAGCCCCAGGAGAGCTGATGGTGGAGTGCCAGTTTTGGTCTGACAGCTTGGGAACCTGGAGAACCAACGGTGACATTCTGGTCTGGGCCTCCAGACCCAGGAAGAGCAGATGTTTCCATTCACATCTGAAGGCAGGAACAAGCCAGCATCCTAGTTCAGAGGCAGTCAGGCCAGAGGAATTCTTTCTTATCTGGGCGAGGGTCAGCCTTTGTGTTCTGCTCAGGTCTTCAACTAATTGGATGAAGCCCACTCGCATTAGGGAGGGGAGTGTGCTTTACTTGGTCTACCAATTTATATGTTAATCTCCTCTAACTAAAAACACCCTCACAGGAACACTGAAAATAATGTCTGACCAAATATCTGGGCATCCAGTAGCCCAGCAAGTTGATGTGAAATTAACCGTCACACCATTCTTTGCCTCCTCTCACTTCTGGTGGCTCTTGGCATTTCTTGACTTGTGGCTGCATCCCTACAGGTACCGCCTCCGTGGTCACACCGCCTCTTCCTCTTCTTTCTCTTCTCCTTTGTGTGTCTATTTTATGAGGAGACAGGTAATTGCATCTGGGCCCACCCAGATAATTCAGGATAAACTCTTTGTCTCAAGGTCCTTAACTTAATTGTGTTTTGCCATAGAAGGTAATATTCACCCTTTTTGCCATATAGGCAATATTCTCAGGTTCCAGAGATTAGGATGTGGATATATCTTTGGGGGCCACCATTCAACCCACTATAACTAGTATATGGGAAAGGTCAGCTATGTGGATGTTGGAATCAACAGGAATTATGGCCGGTGTAATGTTGCACTCCACTACGGACAGATACGTAGCATTTTGGTCTGATGATGTGAAATTCAGAACTGGGGTTTTAAGGAAAAGGCAGAATGATGTGAGAGTGGCAGTGAGATTCTAGGAGAAGATCAGTTTGAGAGTATGAGAGAGAAAGCAGCTGCCTCTTGAATGGCTGCAGGGGCAGCTGAGCCGTCGGGGAAAGCCAGGTTTCCTCCGGGGCAAGAAGGTGAGGTAACACTCAGAGAAGAGGCTTCTCTGCCAGAGAAGGGGGATGGGGGTGCAGACTGTGAAGACAAGTAGAATGAGAGTTGAGGATCAGTGAGAGATGGGGCCGTGGGAGGGTATTACAAGGCCTGATGGGAGTGAGCATCCAAGTGGGAGTCTTGGATTTCTGATGAAACAAGCATGGTGTGATAACCTTATGACAGAGGTTGTGCTGGAATGAGTCCCAGGTAGTGTCCAGTGCAGACCATGGTGCTGCTGCTAGCAGTGTGAGTTGGGACAGGTCTTCCCAGGCACGCGCAGAGCCCTGTGCCCGTCTTGCCTCCTGTCCCTGTGGTATGAAGGCCTGGGAGGGAAGGGCCCTGAAGTTCTCCTGACCGACAGACTGGCCGCTTCACTGGCCAAGGTGCTCCGTCTGAAACTGTGGACCTTGTGGTGCCATCTGAGAGAGAGAAGGAACAGGCTGGAGATACCTGATAGCAGTTATCAGCATTTTCAGTAGGTTGATCGGGAGTTTTAAATATTGCTTTTTTCAGCATCTGAACGTTGCCCCCACTCTACTATGGTATTTGGATGTACTATTTATTCTTAAATCCATTTACAGCTGCAAAAGTGCTGAGTTTGAAAGCAGAACATTTGAAATGGACCCAGCTGTTTAAAAAGATGGATGCTTATCAAAGAAAGTATTGGTGTATAGTTTATGAACAATAAGTCATTTTTTCCATCCAGCTTGATTATTCTTAGAGCAAAGAGATGACAGGGAGGTTTTCCATTGCAGAGAAATGTATGACTTAACCCAAACAACGCTTCAGATGAGCAGTTTCCTCCCACAGTCCTGACTCCCCCGCAGCGCTTTCTCCCACTTTAGATCTTTTCTGATTCTTACAGGTGGCCGCCAGAGCTGAGCTGGAGAACGCGTACCCTACTTCCATGTGTGGAGAGGGTTATAGGGATCCATATGACCCTGCGATGTGAATTGCTTGTTTCTATATTAACTCACATATATCAGGAATTGCCTGTATAAACTGGTGCTTTCTGAGGTCTAGTGGTGCAGATTTAGGGTAGAACTGTTTCTCTAAAGAAGTTTAATACATGTGGATTGTATATTCATTACGTTTTCTCTCCATTTAGTGACTACAACATGTGCAGTGATGGAATGTTCATGTGTTAGTGATGAAACCTTTTATTACCTCTGATAAACTGATACTGTGTTCCCTGGCATCTCTCCTGAGCTGTGTTTTCTTCTCTTTCGGTGCCCTCCCACTGAATGTTTTCACACAATTCCAGGTTTTTAAATGATCCCCTGGACATAGATGGATTTCTGCAATTCTTACTTCCAGCCCAGGCTTCTTATCCTGGTTAAGACTCCTCTATTCAGTGGTCTAATGGGCATTTCCATCAGGAAGTCTCACTGGCCTTTCTGTCAATACATAATTCTAATGATTTTTCAGTCAGTTTTCTTGGACGTCTAAGTAGATACCTGTATCACCTATAGGAAACAGTAACTTAGTAATTTCCCGACAGTTACAACTTTTTTTTTTTTTTTAACCTCTTTGTGTTGGTAGGAACTTCTAGAGTAGCATTTCCTAAATTTACCTGAAAAGAATCAACTGGGCAGTTTATTACTATACAAAATACCAAGTCTCTACCCCTGGGAATTTTATCTTTGTAGGTCTGGGTTGAGGCAGATGAATCTGCTTTGTTTTGTTTCATTTTTAAAACAGATACCCCAGGAGTTTTGTTTTTTTTTAATCTTCAGGCAAGTTTAGGAAACTCTGTTTCAGAGCAGTGCTAAGTAATAGTGGTGGTAGTCTTTGTTCCCTGACTTTGTTGTGTTTGTATCATGGGTGGTGTTCATTGACTCCTGGCTCTCCTCCTGCCTTGACCTGTGGCCGTATTTGTGACAACCTTTGCAGATATTGGTTACCCAGGTGTAGTCACACAGTTGGTGATCTAAGCCAGACAAAGAGCTCTCTGCCCTGGTAATCCTCCCCAAAACATTTCTAGTGCCTGTTCCATTCCAGGTGCTGGAAAGTGGGGCTATGCACAGACGCACACAGCAGGTCTTCTTGGTTTTCCCACCCGCAGCCTCTCTTTCTTGGGACTCTGTCTGTCATTCTCTGTCTACAGGACTCCGTGCTCTGCTCCTTTTTGTTTTAGCTGACTAGACCCTTTGTTTGCCAAAACCTGAAGTATTGGTCACACCTCCTTGTTCTGTCCTGCCACACAACCTGTCCTTGCTTTTGAGCCAGAGCTCTGTCTGCTCAATGTAGACTTGTAAACCAGATGATTTATTACACACCGAAGTTCTCTTTTATGGAGTAATGTTTTGAAAGCCTTTACAGTTATGTCTTTGGTCTGGGACTTTTATTTATACCCTTGACTCACAGACAGCCCTCCACATAACCGAACTATTTGTAGGTGCATGTTCCCACCGTGTTTTCTTATCTTTCTGTCGTTGAGCCTGTTGTTCAGGCTGCCTTTTGCTCCCCTACTGCCCATCCTCCCAGCTTTGCCTTGCCACCTCCTGTAGAGCCTCTACAATTCTGCTTAGCTGTTGCCTCTCTCCCTGGTCCCTCAGGCTGATGGAAATGTCTGCCATGCTCTGCGGTGGCACACGGAACGCCCCCTTCAGCTTACCCTGCCATTGTGAGTCTGCTCATTTGTCTGTATATTCCATTACATCCGCAGTCCTCAGTATGTTATTAGCCTTTATACCTCAGTGTTTATTAAAGAACTTTCTAAAAGTTGACATTTCCCACTTGTTCCAGTTTTTAAACCATTTTTAATCACAGACATGTTCATTTTGTGCCCACCCAACACTTAAGAGATTGATAAGATCAAGTTCTGGAAGGAATGTGGAGAAGAGTATTCTAGAAGATTCTTGGCAGGAGTGTGAATGGATACGTTTGAAAAATAAAATTTTAAATGAATATAACCTTTGACCCAACAATTCCCCATCTAGGAATTCTTTCATAAAAACATTTGTACTGAGTGTATTAGGATTTCGGTATGAGGCTATCATATCAGCATTATTTGTCATAGCCTACCCCCCCTAAAAAAGGAAATGGCTAAAATATCCAATAGTAGCAAAATGGTTTTAATTTGTTATGGTATGTACATAACTTTACCTATGGAATTCTGTATATGTATCAGTCAAAATAAGTGAAATCAATTTTTGTGTACAGATACGGAAAGAAGTCTGTAATAGATCCCATTCTCCTTTCTCCTCAGTGAGAACCTCTATTTTGATTTTGGTGTTTAGTATTTCCACTCATATTTTTTGTATTTTTTGTTATACACATGAATGTAACTATTGAAATATATAGCATCGTTTCTTATATTTTTAAACGTTATCAAAATAGCATCATAGTGCATATGTATTTTTTTCTGCAGCTTTCTTTTTACCTGCATTGTTTTTTAAATGATCTCTGTGTTGATGTGGTTATTTTCAATGCCATTTAGAATTCAGTTCTGTTAATATACGACATTTGATTTATTCTCCTATTGATTGACATTCAACTTGTTTCTGATTTTCTACATTTCCAAACAAATTTTTAATGGATTTTCTGTACAGGTCATCTTGTGCAGTGTGAAGCTTTTCTAGGGTATGTTTTTAGGAGTGGAATCCCTGGTTCAAGGGCATTGTGCATCTTCAGTTTTACTAGATATTTCAAATTACTTTCCAAGGTGGCTTTACCTCTGTATACTTCCACCAGCAGTGTATGAGCTTTGCTATTTATCTCTATCTTAGTTTATAAGGAATATATTACTTTTAATTCTCTCATGGAGCAGCAAAACTCTTAACATATTGTTTGAAGAAGATGGGACTATGAACTGCCAGTTAAAGCTACAGAGAAGGAAAGTTCTATCCGTGGGATCAGACTGTTGTCTTACAGGCAATCCACTACTCAGTGCAGCATTTTTCACTGTTGTGTGTACTGTGAAGGGTGCCAACTCCCCAACAAAATTGAAGGCTTCCTTTGCTTAGGCCAGCTCAATAGGACAACTCAGTTAGGAGCAAAGTTTGGCCTTGAACTGTGTTTTTGTCTATATGCATTCACAACTTTTTCAGTTTTTTCTTTTAATTTAAATTCAATTAGCCAACATGTAGTACATTCTTACTTTCAGATGTAGCGTTCAGTAATTCATCAATTGCATATAATACCCAGTGCTCATCACATCATGCACCCTCCTTAATGTCCATCACCCAGTTACCCCATCCCTCCACCCACCTCCCCTCCAGCAACCCTCAGTTTGTTTCCTAGAGTTAAGAGTCTCTCATGGTTTTTCTCCGTCTCTGATGACTTCCCGTTCAGTTCTCCCTCCCTTCCCTTATGATCATCTGCGCTGTTTCTTATGTTCCACATATGAGTGAATCCATAGGATAATTGTCTTTCTCTGATTGACTTATTTCACTCAGCATAATACCCTCCAGTTCCATCCACAGCGATGTAAATGGTAAGATTTCATCCTTTCTGATGGTTGAGTAATATTCCATTGTATATATACACATTTTTATCCATTCATCTGTCGATGGGCATATCGGCTCTTCCCAGTTTGGCTATTGTGGAGACAACTTTTTCAGTTTTAATTTACTTGCATTAATGTAGCAATTGTTTGTGCTTCAAGAATGCCACTGTCACCCCCAGGGTTGGTATGTGGGGAACCATAAATACTCCGTTGACGATCATGGCATACCTAGGAATGTCAGTCTGTCGATGTTGAATTCCTGCAAATCTGTTTTCTTTTTCACCTGAAAGAGGAGCTGAAACTATTTGCTGCTCAGTCCAAGATACTGCTGTTCTTTATGAAGCTCTTACTTCATCTATTGTTGGACCAGTTGGAATAACAATGGTTCCTTTTTTGTGGGTTAAGAGGTTGTTGTAACTTATAAGCATATTTCAGAAGCCATATGTGAACTAATTACATTTTATCCTACCTAACCACATTTTCATAACTGTTAGAGACCTAATACTCTTAAATCTTGGAAGAGTAACAAAAATTACATGGATTACATTTCTCTCGTACATTAATCAATCAAAATTATAGTTTTACAAATTAAGTTAAACTGGAGCTTAGCAATTTGAATTTTTTACTTTATAAAGCAGTTATTCTGAAGGCCAAAAGTAATATATCATAAGAGATACTACAAAATTTTCAAAATAAATTTTTATTAACTTTAATTTAAAAAAAGAAGTGGGAATTCCATTTCAAGGTGGTGGACTGAGGACCTGCTATAGCTTTTCCTTCTTGTCCCAAATATTTAGAAATGATACATTAGAATTTTATTTTTTTTATTTCTTTTAAGATTTTATTTATTTATTTATTTATTTATTTGACACAGAGAGAGAGACAGCTAGAGAGGGAATACAAGCAGGGAGAGCGGGAGAGGGAGAAGCAGGCTCCTGGCTGAGCAGAGGGCCTGATGCGGGGCTCGATCCCAGGACCCTGGGATCATGACCTGAGCCGAAGGCAGATGCTTAACGACTGAGCCACCCAGGTGCCCCGATATATTAGAATTTTAAAAATAATCTGCAAGTATACTAGAGGGGGGAAGAAAGGAAAACCGATGGTAGGCCTTAGATCATGAAGAATCCCCATGAAAAGCACATGGGATCTGTTTGCAAAAGAAAACCTTGGTCCAAAACAAGGTTAAGAAAGTATTGCTGCTCAGGATAAGAATAGCATCTAGAACAGTGTCTACTTCCATTTGGAAGTTGTTGTTATAGGGAGCTGTGAAGGGCTCAGAGCAAGTGAAAGAGTGACTTCGGTACCGTTGCATGGTGATGGAGGTGTCTCGGCAGGTGAAGTGTCCGTAGGAACTGGGTTTGGAGAGACAGGGCTGAGTTCCAGATGCTTAATGAATTCTAGGAGAACAAGAATCTCCCATGCTCAGAAGACTAGGTACTAATCTTTTCCATGAGGTGGTACCTCCTGTCCCTCCTTCACTCTCACTGAAACACTCCTCCCCTCTGAGTAGGCAGTGCACATGGATAGACTGTGTGAACAGTCTTGATGACAAAGATGAGCACTTTTCTTCCCTCCTTCCTTCCTTCCTTCCTTCCTTCCTTCCTTCCTTCCTTCCTTCCTCCCTCCCTCCCTCCCTCCCTCCCTCCCTCCCTCCCTCCCTTCCTCCCTCCCTCCCTCCCTCCCTCCCTTCCTTCCTTCCTTCCTTCCTTCCTTCCTTCCTCACACCCAGTGTGGGGCTTGAACTCACAAACCTGAGATCAAGAGTTGCATGCTCTACTGACTGAGCCAGCCAGATGCCCCAAAGATGAGCACTTCCCTAAACATCACCAAAAGCTAGAGGAACACAAACATGCAGAGGAGATAACAGAATAATTTATTTCAGACATAGAATTAATAGAATAAATAGAACTAGATTTTACAGTATGCATAGTTGAAACCTTGGAGAGAGATTTCAATTATTTTATCTACCAAAAATAATCAAGTGTTGATCCGGGAAATTAAAATTTTGATTATCAAAGTGAGATTCATTAGGTGGGCTAATTGACAGTGTTTCCAGCTGAACAAATTTGTGAGCTGGAAACTAGAGCAGAGAAGTGTCCCTAAGCCCATCATGAAAGGATAAATTAATAGAAAAGAAAATTAAGACATGGAGGATAAATGGAGGATTGCCATCTAATAAGAGTTCCAGAAAGAACCTGAAGAGAATGCGGAGAGATGATAGTTAAAGAAATAAAAGATCCAGTTTTGAGATGGTTGACCAGACACATGCTACCTCTTTCTCCTTCTGCACCAGACCCATAGAAATGATAAAACTTTAAGTTAGATGAATAAATTCCCTTTCAAGATGGAAAAGAAAAGGAATGTTCCAGACCAGAAGCCATAAGACATCTTTAAGCAAAGGAGGTATATATTAAATGAGAAGTTGCAGAAAGAAGCTGCTCACACTGCCTGTGTGAGGTCATCACTACTGCTGCGACCCAGGATCTGCTCTGCCTTCTTCGTCAGAACAGATTCAACATGAGGTGCCCTGGCTAGAAGGCCACTGCTGGCTAAGATGACGACTGAACTGTCCTGTGGGAGATGTTTGCATGGCCAAGAACCATGAAAACCCAGAGGACACCTAGCACAGTGAAATATAAATAGGAGAACTACACTTTAGCAAGTAGAGCAATGAGAAAGACACTTTAAAAATTGGTCAATTTAATTTCCTTAGAGGACCAGGGATAGACTTTCATGCCTTTTTGTTTTTTTGTTTTTTGTTTTTTAAAGATTTTATTTATTTATTTGACAGAGAGAGACACAGCGAGAGAGGGAACACAAGCAGGGGGAGTGGGAGAGGGAGAAGCAGGCTTCCCGTGGAGCAGGGAGCCCAATGTGGGGCTCGATCCCAGGACCCTGGGATCATGACCTGAGCCGAAGGCAGAAGCTTAACGACTGAGCCACCCAGGCGCCCAACTTTCATGCTTAATACAAGAAGCAGAAATTATGAAATGGCCAACAATAATGAAAATGAAGAATGTGGTTGTTGAACAAGCTTATTGGATAGGCTATAGCAAACTGGATATAGCTAAAGAACAAATTAGTGAACTAAAACAAGGTGAGAAATTCTCTTCAAAGCTCAGCATCAAGGGCGCCTGGGTGGCTCAGTTGGTTAAGCGACTGCCTTCGGCTCAGGTCATGATCCTGGAGTCCCGGGATCGAGTTCTGCATCGGGTTCCCTGCTCGGCAGGGAGTCTCCTTCTCCCTCTGACCCTTCCCCCCCCTCATGCTCTCTCTCTCATTTTCTCTCTCAAATAAATAAATAAAATCTTTAAAAAAAAAAAAAGCTCAGCATCAAGAGTCATAAGAGTTTGAAACAAAGGTTGAGGCATTTGGGACCATGTGGAAGTTACAATATTTATTCAATAGGAGTTGCAAGTGAGGAAAATGAGTTGAGAAGTGTGAGCCCTTAGGTAGAAAGAGCCTACTAACTGTCAAGAAGATTAATTTTAAAAAGAAACAATACAAAAACAGCACCTATATATATCACAGTGATAATGATGAAGAGAAATTCCTAGGAGACACCAGATGGAAAAGACTGAGAGTCCAAATGATATTAGACTTAACTGCCAGTGTTAAGAAAACAGTAACACAATGTCTTCAAGATGCTGAGAGAAAATAAATTGGAACCGAAAATTCTCTCCCCCACCAAACTGTCTTTCAACAGTGAGGGCACTATAATAACATTTTCAGACTTGAAGAACTTTGACAGCCTTTTGCTGAAAGAACTAATTCAAAGATACACTGCAGTAGGAAAAAAAAAATGAACCAAGAAGGTAAGAATAGGATACAAGAGAAAAGAGGAAGCAGAGAAAGCAGGAAAACAATGTTATACCTAAATAAATACTGGTTGTAAAATAGAAGATGACTTTTATTAAGTTGTAACTTGAATCAGCCAAGAGAGCAACATGGAATTATCAGACTGGATACTGGATTTAGGCTAGTGGTTGGGGTTTAGTCCCCCCATAGCATAGGAAATCTAACTTGGATCCATTAAGAATGAATAGAACTGATATTTTTGTAAAGGCTGGGACTTTAGAATGGCAGCCTCCTTGAAAAAGAGGAACTAGAAATACTCCACTGGCCCGGAGAGGGTACAAATGGGACTCCCATACAAAAACCAATCCCTGCTGTATATATGGACTACATCTTCTTTATCCATTCATCTGCTGAAGGGCATCTCGGCTCTTTCCATAGTTTGGCTATTGCGGACATATCTGCTATGAACATTGGGGTGCATATGGCCCTTCTTTTCACTACATCTGTGTCTTTGGGGTAAATACCCAGGAGTGCAATTGCTGGGTCATAGCGTAGCTCTATATTTAATTTTCTGAGGCACCTCCACACTGTTTTCCAAAGTGGCTGTACCAACTTGCATTCCCACCAACAGTGTAAGAGGGTTCCCCTTTCTCTACAACCTCTCCAACATTTGTTGTTTCTTGCTGTGTCAATTTTTGCCATTCTAACTGGTTTAAGGTGGTATCTCAGTGTGGTTTTGATTTGAATTTCCCTGATGGCTAATGATGATGAACATTTTTTCATGTGTCTGTTAGCCATTTGTGTGTCTTCTTCAGAGAAGTGTCTGTTCATGTCTTCTGCCCATTTTTTGACTTGATTATTTGTTTTTTGGGTGTTGAGTTTGAGAAGTTCTTTATAGATCTTGGATACCAGCCCTTTATCTGTAGTGTCATTTGCAAATATCTTCTCCCATTCTTTGGGTTGCCTCTTTGTTTTGTTGACTGTTTCCTTTGCTGTGCAGAAGCTTTTTATCTTGATGAAGTCCCAAAAGTTCATATTTGCTTTTGTTTCATTAGCTTTTGGAGATGTATCTTGAAAGAAGTTGCTGTGGCCGATGTCAAAGAGGTTATTGCCTATGTTCTCCTCCAGGATTTTGATGGATTCCTGTCTCACATTGAGGTCTTTCATCCACTTTGAGTTTATCTTTGTGTATGGTGTTAGAGAATGGTTGAGTTTCATTCTTCTGCATGTAGCTGCATATATACAATGGAATATTACTCAGCCATCGGAAAGGATGAATACCCAACTTTTACATCAACATGGATGGGACTGGAGGAGATTATGCTAAGTCAAATAAGTCAAGCAGAGAAAGTTAATTATCATATGGTTTCACTTATTTGTGGAACATAAGGAATAGCATGGAGGACATTAGGAGAAGGAAGGGAAAAATGAAGGGAGGGAAATCGGAGGGAGAGATGAACCATGAGAGAGTACGGACTCTGAGAAACAAACTGAGGGTTTTAGAGGGGAGGGGGGTGGGGGGATGGGTTAGCTGGGTGATGGGTATTAAGGAGGGCACATACTGCATGGAGCACTGGGTGTTATACGAAAACAATGAATCATGGATCACCACATCAAAAACTAATGATGTATTGTATGGTGATTAACATAACATAATAAAATAAAATTTAAAAAAAAAGCACTCCCTGCTAAAAGTGAACTCATTATCAAAAATTGCAAGCTCAGTTATGAAATGATCAGCAAGGGAATCAACAAATAGCAGCTTTAGGGCACCTGGGTGGCTCAGTCAGTTAAGTGACTGCCTTCGGCTCGGGTCATGATCCCGGGGTCCTGGGATCGAGCCCCGCGTCGGGCTCCCTGCTCTGCGGGAAGCCTGCTTCTCCCTTTCCCTCTGCCTGCCGCTCTGCCTACTTGTGCTCTCTATCTCTCTGTCAAATAAATAAATTAAAAAAAAAAAAATCTTAAAAAACCCCAAAAAAACCAAATAGCAGCTTTAGTGTGCCAATAACTTTGGAAAATTCTACATTTAATAAGTTAAAGGGGCGACTGGGTGGTTCAGTTGGTAAAGTGTTGGACTCTTGATTTCGGCTCAGGTCATGATCTCATGGTTATGAGCTCTATGCTCAGAGCGGAGTCTGCTTGTCCCTCTCCCTCTGCACTCCCCCCACCCCCCACGTTCACACACACTCTCTCTCTCAAATAAATAAATTTTTAAAAAGTTAAAGTACATTTAGAGATAGTGACATTTTAGAAGGGAACAAGTCAATATGAAAAAGGACCAAATTGAACTTCTAGAAATAAAAAAACATTAGGTTAAAGAGGGGTAAAGTAGCAAATTAGAGACAGCTACAGCAAAAATTAGGGAAAGGAAAACATCTGAAGAAATTAACCAGGATATAGAATATTGAACACAGATATAGGGAAATGGAAAATGTGAAAGGCAATTAAAGGATAGAACCAAAAGATCAACCTAGAATTCTGTACTTAGCTAATCTATTCAAGAGCAAAGAAGAAAAAAGATCTGTTTTTGGAAAAAGTCTTAGTGGTTTTACCACCCATAGACCATTGCTGAAGGAATAATAAAATACATACTTTGGGGAAAAAAATGAATTGAAGCAACAAGGAAGAAATGGGATACCAAGAAGAAATGGTGCACAGTGGAATTGGTAAACATGGGTGAATGTAAATAAGCATCATGTATAAAATAATAATAATTGACTAATTTCAGTGGGTTTAAAATAACATGCAGCTAGAGAACTAGTCAACTATGACATGAATGTAGTTGAGGCATGAGTAGAGGTAAAGGATTTTAACTTAGAGAATGAGAATACAGATGCTAATTAAGATTGCAGTAAGTATTCATCTTAAAATAGTTAGTGGAGGTTTCTGGCTTGTCTGAGGATTTAGTAGGCTTATGTTTCTGCTTGGATCCCCTCAATGGTGGCTTGGAGCTCAGGATGATGGACTCAGAGAGAGTAATTTGAAGTGAACATGAGAGGAATGGCCTCTGAGGCACCAATCCTGAGCTTTTTCCATTAGGTTGTTGTGCTCCCGAGTGTCAGGGCCTGTCAGCATGTGCCCTGAGCTGAATCCTGTGCTGTGCAGCAGTTAGCTTGAGGCTGATTGAAAATGCCATCATCTGAGCTCAACAAAACATTTTTTCAGAGTATCTTAGTGCCTGGTCCACGGCTGTCTGAGCAAAGCGAGTTTTAGCCCTGGCGGAGGAGCACACAGTGCAGCCATAAAGGCACAAGGCACGTCTTGCTCCCTACCTTGGAGTCTGCCCCTCATTTGGAAACTCTGTGTCCCCATCTCTGACTCAGCCAGGTTTCCCCTCCGTGACCTCCACTGTGGTACTTGGTGTCCCCAGTCTGTCGCTGACTCCGTGCAAGAACGTCTCACCATCCTGCGCTGTCTCTCTTAATCCCTATGTGTTCTTTCTCTGAGTAATTTCACCTGTGGAGGGGCTTGTTGTACTGTGAAGAGTAAGACACACGTAGTTGAAACGAGCTTTAGTTTCTGCACCTATTCAAATTGAGACTAATAGTCTAGTTCATTAGACTACTGCGGGGGCTAAATGAGCCTTTGTGTGCAAAGCCCCTGTCAGGTATGTGACACCACATTCTTAATAACCGTTGCTCCCAGTTCAGGAAAAAAACAACAGAAAGCAACCACTAGAAGAGTAGACTCAAAGAGTATGATTGCCAAAAAAGGGAAACAAAATGAGAAAAATAAAACCTAAAGAAGTATGAAAAGATAAAGATATAGGGAAAGTAATGAAATAAATAATAAAACAATGATACAATAAGCTATAGAAATAAATAAAAGTTTATTAGTAGTCAGTAAATTAAATTTTTTAGATAAAAAGCAGCAGTTGTCAAATGGGTATTTTAAAAAATTGGACTTATGCTGTGTTTATAAGAGACAGAGGGAAAAAAAAGATAGAAAAAGGTTGAACATTAAGGATAAAAAAGGACATACCAGGCAAAGTACCAACCAAAAGAAATTTAGTAAAACTATATTAATCTCAGAAAATAGGTATCAGGGCAAAAATCTTTACCAGAGAGGCTAAAATGATACATTTTACACTATGTATATTTGGTCACAATAAAAATTTTTTTAACAGAGATAGTTTGCCAGAGATAAAAAGATGCAGTTAACAATTCCACAGAAATACACATTTACTAATGTAGCTATAAAATACATAAATAATATTAATAGGGGCACAATAAGTTGAAAAATACATTATTAAAATGATAACTTTAACACACTTCTCTCAACAATTGTTAGAATCATTAGACAAAAACAACCAGACTATATAAAATTTGAATGTACCCAATAATTAATGATTACACATTCTTTTCAAACACACACAAGAAATTGACCACATTAAGGAAGCCTTAATGGAGAATTAGTATCATATAGACTATATTCTGTGACTATAGTGCATCTGGCTTAGGAATCAATTAACAGAAAGATGACAAGAAAAAAACCAGTAGATTGGTTATTGAAAGCTTAGTTGATAATGAACAAATTCCTGGAACAACCTTACTTACCAAAACTGGTTCAAGGTGGAATAGAAAACCCAAATAGTATAATCATTAAAGAATTTGAATTAGTAGCATAAAAGCTTTACAAAGTAATCAGGCCTGAATGACTTGATATGAATTTCAACAAGCATTCAAAGAAAAGATGAATTCCAGTCTTATGTAAAACTTCCCAGATTCCAGAAAAAATAATGAGCAATCCAATTTCGTTTTTGAGGCTAGCTAGCATAACCTTCGTACCAAACCCTTATGAGGACAGCAAGAAAGGAAAATTACAAGCTGTTCTCATGAACAGAAATGAAAACCTAAAGAAAATACTGTGAAACTGAATCTAGCAGTATACACAAAAGATAATACATCAGGGCCACACTCGTTTTATTCCAGCAATTAAAAATAAATTATTATAACTTAACCAAATTCATAGATTGATGGATTAAGTTCATATAATCACCTCAAAAGACTTACATAAAACATTTACTAAAACCCAATATCTGTTGATAAGTACACACACACACCACACACGTAAAAAAAAAACAAAACACCTTCAAAACAAAAACCTTAGCAACCTAATATAAAATATTTATAAAAGCTGATAGTATCCATTATATTTACTGGTGAAATGTTGAAATTATTTAAGATTATAAACTAAACAAAGAAGCTTGATGTCACCACTTCCATTTAACATTTCATTGGTAGTCCTAAGCAGCATAATATGGGAAAGAAAAGGTGCTTGAATTGAAAGGAAATAAAATTGTCATTATTTGAAGATGAGTGTCAGTGTAGGAAGTCTGAAAGAATCTATAGATAAATCAGTAGAGTTAAAAACTTCTCTGCATCAAAGGACACAAACGGAACATAGTGGAAAGGCAGATGATGGAATGGGAGAAAATATTTGCATATTCTGTATCTGATTAAGGGTTCATATCCAGAATATAGAAAGAACTGTAACTCAACAACAAAAAACAAGTAACTCAGTTGAAAAATGGGTTAAGGACTTGAATGGACATTTCTCCAAAGATAATATAAAAATTGCTAACAAGCATATGAAAAGATAAGTGACATCGCTAATCATTAGGGAAATGCAAATAAAAGTTCAGTGAGATATTCTTTACACCTATTAGGATGGTTACTATTTAAAAAAGGAAAAAGTGTTGGCGAGTATGTAGAGAAATTGGAACCCATCTTTGGTAGACTGTAAAATGGTCCAGCTACTATGGGAGACAATATGGAGATTTCTTAAAAAATTAAAGATAGAATTACCAACAATTCTACTTTTGGGCATATACCAAAAGAATTGAAAATATTGTCTTGAGATATTTATACACCCATGTTCATAATATTATTTACAGTAGCTGAAACTTGGAAGCAACTCAAGTGTCCATTGATGGATGAAATGGATAAACGAAATGTGGTATACATATACAACGGAATATTATTCAACCTTAACAAAGGAAAGAAATTCTGACACATGCTCCAACATGGATGAACCTTGAGGACATTATTCTAAGTAATAGAAGCCAGTCACAAAAAGGCAAATACTGTATGATTCTACTTAATGAGGTTATCTAAAGTAGTAAAATTCATAGAACCAAAAGGTGGATCGGTGGTAGCAGGGGCCCAGAGGAAGGGGAAATGAGGAGTTGTTTAATGAATATAGAGTTTCAGATTGGCAAGATGAAAAAATTTTGGAGGTTGGTTGCACAATGTAAATATATTTTACTGAACTGTGTATGTATTTTATGTATGTCTTACTACAATTCTTTTCTTTTTTAAAGATTTTATTTATTAGAATGAGCAGGGGAGGGGCAGAGGGAGAGGGAGAAGCAGACTCCCCTGCTGAGTGGGGAGCCCGACACAGGGCTGATCCCAGGACCCTGAGACCATGGCCTGAGCAGAAGTCAGATGCTTAACCGACTGAGCCACCCAGGCCCCTTACTATAATTCTTAAAAATAAAGTAAAATGAGAGCAGGGTTGCTGGTTACAAAATTTATGTATACAATAACTAGACGTATAGATCCTTTATAGACAAGGGTTTAACTTTATTGAAAAACATTAAAGAAGGCTTAAATATATGAAAAGAACACATTGATGAAAGGAATGTTCAGTATATACAGATGTCATTTCTCTCGAAAATTGATGAGTTCCATTGAAATCGCACAGGATGTTTTGTGGTAAATGATAAACTCATTTTAAAACTTACGAGGAAATTCAGAGGGTCAGAAATAATGAAGATAGTCCTAAAGAAGAATATAAGGTATTACCTGAGAAGATACGAGGAAGCTACAATTAAATCCCTGTTACACTGTACAGAGATAGAAATGAAATATTGAGTAGAAAACAAATGAACTTATTTGTTAAATGATCCTGTGGCAATTGATTATCTATAAAGAATAAAATTGGATTCTTTCCTCATACCTCTAAAAAAAAATCAGTTCTAAGTAGATTCAAATTAAATATAAAAGAGAAAAACTATAAAACTTTAGAAGACAATGTGGGAGACTATCTTTATGACCTCAGGGAAGGAATATTTCTTAAGATATAAAAAACACAATATAAAGGAGAAGATTAATAAATTGGGACTACTGTTATGGTAAAGATTTCTGTTCTTCAAAAACAAGCCGTAAAGTAGGAGTTAATTGTGAGACATAACCTCCGTAGGGTTAAAATACAAAAAATATAAAGAACTCTTACAGGGCGCCTGGGTGGCTCAGTCAGTTAAGTGTCTGCCTTCAGCTCAGGTCATGATCCAGGTCATGATCCGGAGTCCCTGCTCAGTCGGAAGTCTGCTTCTCCCTCTCCCTCTGCCCCACCCCCAGCTCGTGCTCTCTCCTTCTCTCAAATGAATAAATAAAATCTTTAAGGAAAAAAAAAAAAGAACTCTTACAAATCAGTAAGAGAAAGGCAACCCGGTGAAACATTACACCAAAGACAGGAATAGACAGGAATAGGCATTTCACAGAGGAGGAAGAAACCCAAATGGCTCATAAACATTGGAAAAGATGCTCAGTCTTTTTGGCGATCAGGGAATCGCAAATTAAAACCACATTACCATTTATCACCCACTAGATTGGCAAATGTTAAAATATCTGACAATAATAAGGGTTAGCCAGAATGTGGAGATTTAGGAAGTCTCTCACACAGCTGATGGAGTGGAAATTAGTGTAACCACGTAAAAACAAGTTGACAGTGCGTAGTAAGATTGAATGTGCATTTGCACTCTGATGTAACTCCTACACATGGCCACCAGGAGACATGGACAAGAAAGTTTATAGCAACATTGTGAATGAGGGAAAAATGGAAACAACCCAAATGTTCATCAGCAGTGGAATGGATATATAAATTATGATGTAATTAAGCAATGAAATACAATCAGTTGGTGAAAAAATGTATGACTTACAGTTACATATATCAATATGGATGATTTGTAACATAATTTTAAGTGAAAGCAAGTTGCAGAAAAATATATCCGTCTATATAGATTTTAAACATGTATTAAATCATGTATTATTTATACATAATTGCTAAAATATAAAATCAAAGACATGATTAATACAAAATCCAGGATCTAGGTTACCAGGAGAGGAGCAGGTGCAGTGGGGGAGGGGGCTGTTAGCATAAGCTCCCACAGCAAGCTTCAAGCTTCTGAGCGACTGCCATATTTCTGTTTCTCAGGCAGAAGAGTGGGTAGGTGGGTATTTGTTTTATAACTTTTTAAACTGCATATACACATTTTATACCCTCTGACATAGTTTTTAAAAACTGTAACCTGTAGTATTTTTAAGAGATGGTAGGACATGTTTTGAAATTAGGTGATGTGGATTATTAAAAACGCACAAAGTTTGAAAATCATCACCTAAGAGTGTGTTGGGAGGAGATGTCCTTTTTCAGGTTAAGGCCTCTCCGTATGTTTATTAGTTTGAGGGTCCAGGTGACAGGAAAGGTACAGAGACATAAAGTGGTATCTCTGGCAGAGTGACTTAAACGGGGTGTAGAAGGCACCGGTCCCTGCACCTGGGCTGCCTTTCTTACTTCCTCACTTCTGTAAACATTAGTGACTGACTGCCAAGTCCTGGGCATTGTCCTAGGGGCCCAGGAGCCAGAGAGGTAATATCCCTATCTTGGAGCTTCTAGCTGTTTTCGGATTCATGCTTACAGGTTTTGTTAATCTTAGCCTCCTAAAATAACTAGATAGCAAAATTCACTTCAGGTCCATATCCTAATTTACTCTTTGATATCTTTTTAAGGAAGTCATTTATTTACAGATTTAGACAACCTAGTTGAATGCATTATCTTTACAGTTTTCAGAGTAATATATCCTTTTTGGTCTGGTCCTAGCCCAGTTAATATTCTAATTCCTATATATATTTATTCTCAGTGTTTTCCCTTTCTGTGCATATCAGAACTCTTGATAGGTTCTAATTCTTTGGAATTGATTTTAATGTATTAATTTTACCTTTCTATCTTTATTTTTGAGACTCAAAGTTGGATCTGATCTTAAACCTTGACTTTAAAGCAGTATTTTCAAAAGCATTACAAGCATACTGCTAGAGATTATAAGGTGATACAAAAGGAAACATTATTTTAATAGTCATGTAATTATTTTAATTTAATTTATAATTTTATTATAAAATATACACATGAATTCATGGCTGTTTGTGCCCAGGATGTGGCTATAATCCATCTCACATAGACTGCATGAATTAATGGCCCAGCTGGTTCTCAGACACAGCAAAATGTCATGAAATTAATACATGGGTTACAGATGTAGCATTTAGTTGTAAAGGTGAATCAAGGTATTCTCTGATGTCCTTGTCTCCTACTTGTGTTGTAACTCAAAAAATAAGCTTATGTGGTTTGGTCAGGAAAAAGCAATCTAGAAAATTCATCTAGGCAAATTGTACAAATAACATATTCTGTTATAGGACAGATTCTGGGGCTATAAAGATGAGTAAGATGTAGATTCTACCTTTCAGGAACGCCAGTTTCACAGATATAGGCACGTAAATTGAAAAGTGCACCATAACGTAAACGCAACAGTGGAAACATGTCCACTGTAAATGGGTAGCTGGGAAAGGTGGTCTCTGACTCATGGAGCCAGGAGGAAAGTCTGCCCAGGGCAACGCTTGCAAGTAGTCTTGAGAGCTGAGCAGGAAACTTACAGAAAAATAGACTGGCAAAGGGCAACCTCAGAAAGGCCCATGCCAAGGTACAGAGACCTATGAGAACATGGCGTTTGGGCTAATTGAAGCTCGTCATTGATGCTAGTGTGAGGAGAGGTGGGAGCCAGATATGAAGGCTTTTGTATGGACTGTGATGGTGTGCATTTAGATCTTATTCTATAAGCGATTATCAGCCTTTGAAAGGTGTCAGGCAGAAAAGTGTGACATGAGGTCTGGGGGCAGTGTAGAAAACAGAGGGGAGGATCAAGTCACATTTCAGCACATCGTCCTGCAAAAGGAGGATATGGAGAGCACTTAGAGGGAATGTTTAGAGTTTCTGCTTTGTTTAGCTTTATATGATTTTTAGGAAATTAGATTACATTTAGATTTTGCCCAGAATTTAATGTGTTGAAGGTGTTAGTGGTAGGTGATTTGGAGCCAATATATGAAGTTTCTGGAGAAATTGATATTATTCAGGGTGCCTGGGTGGCTCAGTTGGTTAAGCGACTGCCTTTGGCTCAGGTCATGATCCTGGAGTCCAGGATCGAGTCCCGCATTGGGCTCCCTGCTCAGCGGGGAGCCTGCTTTTCCCTTTCACCCCCCACCCCATGTTCTCTCTCTTTTTCTCATTCTCTCTCTCAAATAAATAAATAAAATCTTTAAAAAAAAAAAGAAATTGGTATTATTTAGTCTGTATTATAAACAAGGTATTAACTTTCCCTACGTAGTCTTTTTTTTTTTTTTTTTAAAGATTAATTTTAGGGAGAGCGAGCCAGAGAGAGCAGGGGGAGGAGAGGGAGAAGGAGAGTGTCTTACGCAGGCTCCTTGCTGAGCACAGAGCCCGACATGGGGCCTGATCCCATGACCCTGAGATCATGACCTGAGCCAAAATCAAGAGTCGGATACTTAACTGACTGAGCCACCCAGGTGCCCTGTCTTTCCCTACATAGTCTTTTTTTTTTTTTAAAGATTTTATTTATTTATTTATTTGACAGAAAGAGAGAGACAGCGAGAGAGGGAACACAAGCAGGGGGAGTGGGAGAGGGAGAAGCAGGCTTCCTGCAGAGCAGGGATCCCGATGCAGGGCTTGCTCCTAGGACCCTGGGATCATGACCTGAGCCAAAGACAGACACTTAACGGCTGAGCCACCCAGGCGCCCATCCCTACATAGTCTTAAAGGCAAAGAGAGTTTTGCTTATTTTGTGTTAAATACATGGAAGCATATAAAAGTTAAGTGGAGATGTGGTATTGATAAGGCACACAGCTGCAAACAAGTTCTATTTTTCAGTGGTACGTATGGTAATACACTGCAGAGTGAGTAGAATGAAATATTTACACCTTTTTGCAGTTAATATCCTTCTAAGGAAATCTCAACAACTGTGTTATTTAAAGGAAATTGGGTGGGCAATAATATCAGTATATGAAGAGCCTCCTTTATGTATGGGTTTCCGATGTGAATGTTCTGAATAACTTAATTGTGGCATATTGTTTACTTTTGTGCATATTTACTATTAAATCTTAGACTCACTGGTCTTTGGATTTGGTGTATATTGTTCTACCTTACAGAGAAATGTATTAGTATGCCAACTTATTCTTGTACCTTCAGCATATCTGAATTTATAGTCACGGGTCTGATGCTGCCTATGAATATGAGGGCACTCTTCTGTGTCTGAATACATAGCCAGACCCTTAGCATCAAATGTTCTGCCTCATGTTTATTTTGGGAATATTCTCTTAATGGGCATGTTTTGGGATGTGACTTAGTCAGCTAATTTGCTAACATTCAAAAGCCACGAGCTCTCAGCATTATCTTAGCCTTTTAGTATTTTAGTCCAGCAAAAATTTCTGACTCTGATTGGGAAATTAACTATAACATCTTACCAAAAATGATCCAGAAGCATCAAAAGAGAGAGTTCATGCAAAGGGTACAGAGAGATGTTCAAAAGGAAAGTTAACATTAACTTAAGAGTGCACAGTAGAAATGAGGGAGTAAGCATAGAAATGAAGGACCACAAGTGACCTTGGAATAACTGTAGGTTCCTTTCTATAAGGCTAAATAATGTTGATTATAATGCATCTTAGCTTTTATTTTGAAAGATATTTTCTGCAGTTCTTGTCACCAAGTTTTTTTGAAATTCTTTTTCGTTCTTTTAAGATTGAATTTATTTCCTTATTTTCTACTTTGACACAGAAATCCCCTGCAAAGAAGCTGAGCCATGCAATTAGTAAATCTCTGGGGTGCGTACCCACCAGAGAACCCCCGCATCCTGTTTTTCCTGAGCAACCAGAGAAACCACTTGACCTTGCAAATATAGTGTAAGTATACACCTGAATTTGGATGTGGATTATACTGAATTGGAGACCTTGCTGAGTTCTTTTGGATCAAAGCCAACTTCACCTAACATGAACATTTAACCTTCTGGTTTTTACTTTACTTTTGGGGAACTTAGGACTTCAAGATTTCATTTCTTTAAGTCACCATAAATATTTATATGGAAGCCTAGGTCCTGAGCCCTGAAGTAATATAATGTAATATATTATAATAATACTGTAATAAAAGTAATATAAAGCCTTAGTAATATAATGATCTCAAACAGAAACATTAATTAATATATTGAAGAGTAATTATGAACTGGTTTTAGCAAGGTTGCCTTTTTTTGTTTGTTTGTTCTTCCGTAAATCAGTGGTAGAGATCATTTTTTCTCTGCAGCAGTAATGTCTATAATTATTTTTTTTAAATTAGTTCAGGCAACATAGAAATGAAAATCAACTTCATTTGCTTCTTTGAATTGAGAGAAAATTAGGAAAGATAAGATTGTATTCTATAAATAAAACTAGTGTTTTATTTTTACTTTCTTTGAATATTCATGCTAAATGAGAGAAAGCCAGACAGGAACAAAAAAGAGAAGTAGAGAAAGAGGAAGAGTAAGGAGGAGGAGAAACAACGAAGCGTTAAGATTCAGCCTCTAAACTGGATTCTTAACTCTGAATTAAATGGTGGTGTTACATGTCCTCCTGGATAAAGTAGTAGGATTTTTTGTTTTGTTTTGTTTTGTTTTGGGGAGAGGGGCAAGGGCAGAGGGAGAGAGAGAAAGAGAATCTTAAGCAGGCTTCATGTCCAGCAAGGAGCCTAACACAGGACTCAGTCTCACAACCCTGAGATCATGACCTGAGCTGAAATCAAGAGTCAGATGCTTAACCAACTGAGCCACGCAGGCACCCCAAAGTCAGTAGGTTTTTGATCATTAGTCTTTATTGGGTGTTGACAAGTTTTTCTGTTGGAGCAGACATCTATTTTCTTTTACCTCCGTCTAAAACACTTAGGGTTCTTGATCTTTTATTTTCTTTCTCATTCAATAATTTGAAAGACTTTTATTAAAATAATGCATACACATAAATTAGAAATTTAATAATACAGAAAAATATAATAAAATACAGCACATCCTCCCACATTTCCTTGCCTTGTGCTTTGTCTAGGTTTTCGATCTGTGAGATGTCTTTGCATTTGAGTAGTAACTTGTTTCAGAGCCATTTATTGGATGATCCGTCATTCCCCCACTGACCTACAGTGCCACGGTCGTCATAAATGAAGTGTCCAGATATGCGTGGTCTGGTTCTGGGCTCTCCTGTTCCTGTGGTCAAATTGTCTATCCTTATGCCAACATCATACTATTTTAGTTACTGTAAGGGATTAAGTAATGTTTTTAGTAGGAGTGTCTTGTCTATTCTTTGCCTTTTTGCTCTTTCATATAAATTTTAGAATCAGCTTATTGAGTCTCTCATAAAGTTTTGTTTGGATTTTGATCAGAGATTCATTGGATCTAAAAATCAAATTGGGGAGAATTGACATCTTTACAGTATTAAGTCTTCCATGTCATGAATGAGCTGTGTCTTTCTATTTATTTAAATATCACTTTGTGCCTTTCAGTAAAGCTTTATAATTTTCCCTAGAAAGATATTATATATGTTAGATTAATTCTTCCATACTTTTAAAGATTCTTCTGTACAATTTGTTGTTGCTCTTGCAAATGGTGCCTTTTTTTCCCTACAGTTTTTTTGAGATAAAATTTACATGCGATAAAATGCACCCACTTCAAATGTACAATTTAGTGAGTTTTGGCAAATGTATACTGTCATGCAAATGGTATTTTCATTGAGTTATGTTTTTCAACAGTGTATTGCTGGTATGTGGAAATGCAAATTGTTTCTGTATTTTAATCCACTATCTAGTCATCTTGCCTGATGTGCTCATTAATTCTAGTAATTTGTACTGAGATGTTTTTGGATTTCCTATAAATAATTGTATCACTTGCAAATAATGATAGTTTTGTTTTTTCCCTCCCAGTCCTGTACTTTTAGATATTAATCATACCTTTTTTTTTTTTTTTTGGTCTTCGTACGCTGGCTGAACCTCCAGTGCAATATTGAATAGAAATAGTTTGGTAGGCATTCTTCTGTTATTGCTAATCCCAGAGAGACAGCTTTCAGCGTTCATTTAGTGTGTTATTTGATGTAGGTTTTATAGAAACTGTTGATCAGGTAAAAGAGCTTCCTTTGTATGCCTTGTTTGCTAAGAGTGCTTTTTTTGGGTCATGAATGGATGTGGAATTTTATCAGACTTTTCTCCCTTGACATGATCATGGGAGTTTCTTTATTCTATTAATGTAGTGAATTATATGAATTTTTTTTAAACAGCCATACATTCCTGGAATAAACATAAGTTGACTCTCTTTTTAATACACTGCTAGTTTTCATTTGCTAATGTTTTGCCTAGATTTTGCCTATGTTTAAAAGTTAAATGGTCCTGTAATTTCCCTTGTTTTTTTTTTATTTTGTTTTTAGGACAAAGTCTGCCCAGTTTGCTATCTTCAAAAAGTTGAGGAGAATTCTCTCTTTTTATATTTTTTGGAAAGAATTTATTTAAAATTGGAATTATTTGCTCCTTCAGTTTTTGGTGAAATTCACCAATGACGTTATCTCTGCCAAAAGCCTTCTTTGTGGGAAAATTTTGAACTGTGAATTCTATTTTTAAAAACAATTATAAGACTTCGTTTTTATTTCTTTTTGAGTCACTTTAGAACATTTTATATTTGTCAGAATTTGTCAATTTCATTTGAATTTTCAAAGTTATTGGCACAAAGTTCGTAATGTTTGTCTATGGTATGTGTGCTAATGTCCCTTTTAAATTCCCACTCTCGTGTATTTATCATTTTTCTCTCTCTTTGGTTTTTCCTTGAACACATCTTGCCATAGGTTTGTCCAGTCTATTGGACTTTAAGAGGACCAACTTTTGGTTTTGATGATTCTCCTACTGTATGCATTGTATTTTTGAATATTATTTGTTTCCAACCTTATCTTTATTATTTCTTTTGTTACAGTTTCTTTGGGTTTATCTTGCTACTCTCTTTCTAACTTCTTTAAGGATATGATTAGCTTACTCATTTCAGGTCTTTTCCCCCTAATTAATGCTATGAATTTCTCTAAGTTCTCTCTGAGTAGTGTCCAAGTTTTCTTATGTAATTTTTTTGTTTTTCTAAATATTTTCAAAGTTGTGATATGAATTCTTCTTTACGAATACTATACTTTCTTTTTTCTTCTTGTTTTTTTAATTTTCTTTTCTTTTCTTTTTAAGCAATCTCTACATCAGCATGGAGCTTGAACTCACAACCCTAAGATCAAGAGTTGCATACTCTATCAGCTAAGCCAGCCAGGCACCAAGCAGCATACTTTCTTAATATCCAAACATATGAGGATTGTTTAGTTGCCTTTTTGTTATTAATTTTTAGTTTAATTTCATTTTGGTCTAATAAGTGGTCTATACTATTCAATTCTTTCAAATTTGTTTTGACATGCTTATTATATGTAGTATATGATCCAGTTTTTATTATGTTCCTAGTAAGCATGAAAATAATGTTTATTCTATGATTGTTTGGTTTAGAGTTCATCGTGAATGAATGTATGTCAGCTAGGTCAAGTTTGTTAATCCTGTTGCTCTTATCTTCAAAACTATACATATTTCACTAGGAAATTGAAAATTTGTTCTTATCTAGTGAGTCTCTTTATTCCTAATAATTCTGTTTGTTCTCAAGTCTATTTTATTCGCTAAACATCTTTTAGTGTCTTTTGTTTGTATGTGCCTAGTGGAACTTTCCCCATCCTTATACTTTTAACTTTTCTGTATCCTTAAGTGTTCAGTATGCTTCTTGTAAATTGTAAGCTGGGTTTTAAAAATCTAGTCTGACAGCTTGTCTTAACTGGCGAGTTTTGTCCATTTAAATGTATTATTATAATGTTATTATAATTAGTCATAAGTAAAATTGGCTTTCATTATTACAGTTATAAAAGTATTACTACTGTAATAATTGGACTTTTTTCTACTATCTTATTTTGTGCTATTTATAATATTTTTAAAATTCCCCTTTATTTGCATACCCCACTCTGGTCACCCTTTCCTCAGGGGTAATCATTCTGATATGCTCATTGTATATCTTTTTACCAGTATATATTCCTGAAAACTAGGTTGTGTTTTGTACATTCTTTTAAAAAATTTATGTCAGGTGGCACTATGCAGATTTTACCTGTCCGTTCTCCCTGTGTAGCTGCCTTCAGATCTCTGCCTCCACATAAAATGCTGCAGTAAACACCTCAGATGTTTCCCCGATGGACTGGGTAAGAATTTCTTTAAACTGAGGGTACAGTTGTTGGTCGAAAGTTATGTATATCCCAACCAGAGGAAGTGTGTTGGGGAGTCCAGTATTTTAGTACAGACCTGCAGTTAATCTCTCCCGTCTGAATTCAGGCCTCATTCAGCCGCGTCTCCCTGCTGTGGCTGAATTCAGAGACTTTCTGGTCAGTTTCACTAGCGAGTAACCTCTGGTTTTTCACCAGGCCTAGAAAAGAGGAGCCTTTGGCTGTGTGGTTTTGGGTAGTGGACTGAAAGAGATAGGAGGTGTTCTGCTTTTTTAGGTGGACTTTCAACCAATCCTCTTATTTTTAATGCAGCCCCTCTCCCCTCTTTCCGAGGCACCAGGCAGCTCTAATTACTGAGCATTCTTGATCTTGTGGCTTCATTTCCCTTGTTGCAGGAGGACTTAGACCTCAGGTTTCTTCTTCTCTCTATATTGAACCCTACCCATCTCCAGTTTCTGTTAGAAGTTTGGTATGAATTCAGTCTAGGACTGAGAGCTAAGAATTGGAACCTTGAATTTTTCTTATTGATTCTTATCGTTTTATTATATTTGCCTCGGGTCTTTTTTTTTTTTTTTTTTAATAAGACATTGTAGATAAAGTTGTGGTTTCCTGTGTCTTTCCTAATCCCATTACCCTTTCTCTCCCCATAGAGTAGCCCCTAACATTTATTTGGTATTTATTACTCTATACATGTTCTTTTTTTTTTTTTTTTAAGATTTTTTATTTATTTATTTGACAGAGAGAGACACAGCGAGAGGGGGAACACAAGCAGGGGGAGTGGGAGAGGGAGAAGCACTCCCCGCCAAGCAGGGAGCCCGATGTGGGGCTCAATCCCAGGACCCTGGGACCATGACCTGAGCAGAAGGCAGATGCCCAACGACTGAGCCACCCAGGCGCCCCTCTATACATGTTCTTATACTTTTACCAGATGTTCATGCATCCATAAAATAACATATTTTAAAACTTTATATAAATGGTTATGCTCTACATATACTTCTGTAAGTTTATTACTTTATTAAATAGTATGTTTTTGAGATTTATCCAAATCTCAAATGGCATTCCACTGAATGACTATACAATAAATAATCCATTCTCCTATCGATAGACATTGAGGTTGTTTTTAGTTTTTCACTACAACCTACAATGCAGCTATGAGCATTCATATACAGAGAATTTCTCTAAGGTATGAGTGTAGCTGCTGGGTCCTAAGATATGAATATCACATAATCAAGATAGATTAGGTGATAATGCAGTAGAAAATTAACCCCCAAATCTCATGGTTCAACATACGGATGTTTATTTGTCACTCTTGCAAAGTCCCTTGTGGATGGGAAGGACTCTGGAGCAGCTGAACTATAGACAGTGGCTCAGTGGTTTAGGCTGCTTCAAATTTTGGCTCACCATCTTAATGTGAGGCCTCTTTGATCCCTGCAGCAGGGGAAGAGAGCATGTGGGGAGCTCATACCCATCTTCCTGTATTCAAAAGTGACACATGTCATTTCCTTTACAATTCTACCTAACTTCAAGTGTATATAGTCTTCCATATACCTAGGAAGGAGAGGAGAACTAGATACTGGTCAGCTCTAGTAACATATACTACAAGTGTCTTCATCTTCACTAGGTGTTACCAGACTAGGTATTACCTAGAATTCAGATTTTATATTTCAAGTATTTATTAATCTAAATTATTCCCAAGGCAAGAATATAGTCAGGAGGCCACTCAGAAAACAGAATATAGCTTCCTTTTCAGATTCTGATGAAATTTTGAGCAATTAATCCTATTTGGGTTGACTACACAACTTTTTTTTTTTTTTTTAAAGATATTTATTTATTTATTTGACAGAGAGGGACACAGTGAGAGAGGGAACACAAGCAGTGGGAGTGGGAGAGGGAGAAGCAGGCTTCCCGCTGAGCAGGGAGCCCAACGCGGGGCTCGATCCCAGGACCCTGGGACCATGACCTGAGCCGAGGACAGACACTTAACGACTGAGCCACCCAGGCACCCCGACTAGACAACTTTTAAGGTCCCTTTCAACTTTGAGTTTCTCTGTTTTGTAGATTTTTCTTCTATATTCACAGGTCACTGGGTCCCAGATTTGGCTGATGTCAGGGTCACTCAGCTTTAAAAAGTATAGATTACCAAGTCACTTTCATTCTGGGTTAGGTCAGCTAATCATTATTTTGGGGGTGGCCTGGAAATCTATCTTTTGAAAAAGTTTCCTGGTGAATCTGATCAAATTATGGAACCACTTCATTAGAATATAAATGGTTTTAGCTGTATGAACAACAAGCTAATAATTCAGTATTAAGCATCCAAAATACATATAGAATATAACTAAAATATAAATATATGACTAGCAGTTCTTAATTCTTGCTGAGATTTTTTCTTTTTTTAAGATTTTTTTAATTTATTTGACAGAGAGAGAGAGAGCACAAGCAGGGGGGAGCAACAGGCAGAGGGAAAGGCAGGCTCCCCACTGAGCAGAGAGCCCAATGCGGGACTCGATCCCAGGACCTCGGGATCATGACCCAAGCTGAAGGCAGCCGATTAACCAACTGAGCCACCCAGCCGCCCCTGAGATTCTTAATTATCTATTCATTCAGCAGATATTTATTGAGAACCTTCCAGGTACTATGCAAGGTGCAAATGGTATTCACACAGTGCTTGGCTTCTATGCAAATAGGTTTGAGTGAGTGAGGTAGCCAGTTTTATAAAGGGCAGCGTCTGCTGGCTTCCGTAGGGAAGAGTTATAGGGGGCGCTCTAAAGATGAGAAATTTGTGAGGAGTGGGCTGCTGTGCATTTCTAATCTTGATCAAGAAAAGAAGGTCTCTGTTTTGTAGAGATGAAGATGGGTCCTGCTTAAAGTCAGCAAAATATTTCATTTGAATAGGATCATGATTATTTTAATCAGTTTTATTGTATTAATATTAATTATATTTATTTAAAAGGGTTCTTTTTTAGACAAAGAATAGACAGTCGTCTTGCACTTAGTGAGTCTTTACACATTGTAGGTATTACTTTCAGACACCTAAGTTGTTTATATTTGTTTTACTAAATATCAGTAATCCTGGTTCAGATGAACCCTATTTACTGAAGGGGTTAGGATTGGGGATAAAATCCAAGGGACTGGATGACCAACATAGTTAACCTTCCCCTAGGCCACTAATTAAAATTTTTTCAAGTTGTTGCATGCTTATTTGCTCACAACTTTTAAAAGATGGGACATGCTAGAAAGTCTAACCTTTTCAAGCTGAATCTTTCTCAGAGTAGGGAATAAGGTTTCTTACTAAAGTTTTTAATTTAAAGATCAAATTTGTTAATTTTTTCTTTTTTTCTGGCTTCCATTTCATGTTTAACATTAATGTTCTCATCTCAAAATTATAAGAATACGTCTGTCTATAAAAAATTTCTTATTTCTGGATTTTTTTCTTGTTTTGTTGTTGTCAGATATGAGATAGGAATTTAAGGGTTTTTCTTTCTCAAAATGGATAACCATTTGTCCCAACTCCATTATTTTCCTGCTGATTTGTTGCAGTTTTAATTTTGCTTTCCTTTTAGCAATTGATACTCACCTTGATAGTCTGAGAAATAATATAAATCACATATGTGTCTGTATCTGTAAAATAATTCTATATGTCTTTTTTTTTTAAAAGATTTTATTCATTTGACAGAGAGCACAAAGCAGGGGGAGCGGCAGGCAGAGGGAGAGGGAAAAGCAGGCTTCCTGCTGAGCAGGGAGCCCGACGCGGGGCTCGATCCCAGGACCCTGGGACCATGACCTGAGCTGAAGGCAGACGCTTAGCCGACTGAGCCACCCAGGCGCCCCTGTACAAGATGTCTTTACCTTATGGTTTGTCTTTATCTTATTGGCAGGCTAGAAAGGCTTTTGTGAAGAATAACATTTATAGTGAAGCCTAAAAGATGAATAGGGATTAGCCATGTTGGAGGTCAGTGGAGGAACATTCCCAGCAGAGGGGGAGCAGTAGGACAGAGAGCAGAGGCCACCTGAGATTTTGGACATGATACTGAATTTTGAAGGGTTTTATTTTTATTTTTATTTATTTATTTATTTTTTAAAAGATTTTATTTATTTATTTGAGAGAGAGAGAGAGAGAAACAGCATGAGAGGGGAGAGGGTCAGAGGGAGAAGCAGGCTCCCCGCTGAGCCGGGAGCCCGATGCGGAACTCGATCCCAGGACTCCGGGATCATGACCTGAGCCGAAGGCAGTCGCTCAACCAACTGAGCCACCCAGGCGCCCCTTGAAGGGTTTTAGACGGGAGAGAGAGATGTTGAATTTTGCATTTTAACAAATCACTGCCTGCTGTGTAGAAATAGGGAGTGGGGACAAGAGTGAAAAGAGGCCAGCTAAAAGGTTTTTTTTTCAGAGGCCAAGTGAGAGATGATGGTAGTTTGGATTGTCATGGTGGTAATGAGAAGAGTTTGTGAACACAGAAGGAATTTTAGGTTTTACCATTATTGCACTCCTAGAAATAAAATTAAAACCCCAATGGAAATGTGGGACAGGAATTGAAATTAAGTATGAGATAAAGTATATTTTAATGTTAATTGCTTACGTTTCATGTTGACATAGAGATTTTTCCAGATCGTCATAAATTCAAAATTCAAGTGTTGTTATTTATTAGGCCCCCACAGTGTTCCAAGCCCTTTGCTCACCTCTTCTGTATACATCATTTCATTTAACTCTTATGGCAACCTTTGCAGTATAAATATCATTCACCTAAAATGGGTCAGGAAACGGCATTGGTGAGTTTCAGTGACCTGCCCAAGATCACACAGCTCACAATGATGGAGTTGGGACTGGACTCCACACCCAGCCTCTTTCATTGCACCTCACTTTCCTAACAGGCAGACCCAGTAAGAAATTGTTACCATGGAAACATACAGTAATTGAACCATTGTTTGAGCCCTGTGGTTCGTTTTAGAATCAAGAGAGGACATTGAGTATAGCTGTATGTTGGTTGATTGAAATATAGAAGGGAGACAGTGTGGTATGATAGAAGAGAAACTAGACTAAAAATAGAGACATCTGTTTGCTTTACTGTGAAGTGGTGATTAAAACTTAATTATCTCAGGATATTGTTTAAGGTTAATGTATTTGAAAATATTTTTTTTTAAAAAGATTTTATTTATTTGAGAGAGAGAGCATGCACATAGGGAGGGGCAGAAGGAGAGGGGGAGAATCTCAAGCAGACTCCATGCTGAGTGGGGAGCCCGACACAGGGCTCAATCTCACGACCCCAAGATCACGACCTGAGCTGAAACCAAGAGTCGGATGCTTAACCAGACTGAGCCCCCCAGGCGCCCCTGAAAGTACTTAAGAGGTTAGGACGCTATCATACTGTATTCTAAACTTTTAAAGTCTTTTCCTCAGAATTAAGTAAATCATATCACAAAAATGTAACCTCCACAAAGGCTGGGACTCTGTCTTATTCTTCACTGAGTTCCCAGTGCCCAGAATAGTGCCTGGTGCTTGGTGGGCGTTCAGAATGCTTTGAATGAATGAATGACACTAAACCTGATTTATACAAACAGACATCTACCGCATCGCCTCCTCTGACTTTTTATGTTTGTTCCTTTCAGAAAATAGTACAGGTCACGTACCTACATTAAGTCTCCACTAGGTGTCAGGCATATTTCCTTGATTGGTTCATTGTGTTTTGTTTTGTTTTTCTTTTCTGGTGAGTTGAGAATATTAAGTAAACAGGTTTTTCAAATAAACCTCACACAAAACCAATTCACTTATCTTCAACACTAGGAACTTTTCTTACTTATGAGTCTCTGAGAGAAATTAGTTATTTCTTTTGGTCAAAACATTTTTATAAAACTTTCTGGCTGTAGATGTCTGATAGACTTTCTGCTAGTCTAATTCAAGCAATTTGCTGTTGCTTAAGATCTAATTATCTAACCACACAGTCCTTATACCTAATTTCTTTAATTAGTGGTTAATCACCATTACATTTCAGTTTATGGTTATTTATTTCTGAGAGAGGGCAAAACTTCCTGGTGTTGGCTTAGTGTATTTATTCCTCTGAATTTCGTCAGGGGAGAGAATGACCAGTGTCCCGCTGGACACACCTATGATTGATACGTTCTCCTAAACAGGGCTTGGCAAACTACAGCCTGCAGGTAAAGTCTCGCCTGTTGCCTGTCTTTTATGGCCCATGATGACATTTTTAAATGGTCGAAGAGAAAAAAATATTTCATGAAATAGAAAGAGTAATAATATTTTGTGAAAATTACATGAAATTCAAATTTCAGTGTCCATAAATAAATTTTTGTTTGGACAAGCCACACTTAACTCCTTTATGTATTATCTTTGTTTCAGGCTACAGTGGCAAACTTGAATCTTTGTAACTAAGATTGAATGACCCTAAAAACCTAAAATATTTTACAGCATAGGAAATCTAGTCAGTGGTAATGTAATAGCAATGTCTAGTGGCAGATGGGAGCTAACCTTGTGGTGAGCACAGCATAATGTATAGACTTGTCAGATCACTATGTTGTACACCTGAAGCTAACGTGTATCAACTATACTTCAATTTTAAAAAAACAAATGTAGAATATTTACTATCTGGCTCTTTAGAGAAAACGTTTTGCCGAACCCGACTCTTAAGGAAGGTTGATTGATAAAAACTACAAATTTAGGGAACTTTGTGCTTCTTGATATTTTGTTTTTCTGAATGTTCATCATCATCTTTGATGGTTCAGGTGGTTTTTCAACCCAAGGGTGAAGGTTAATTGGTAACTTCTTCTGTTGAAGCACTTGGATAAAGTTTGTTACCTAGAAACCAGACTGCCTTATTGTTTCTTGCCGCTTATGCATATATAAATATATAGCCTGTTTGAACAGCTGAGCCAACCAGTTTTTTCCACACTTTGTGTCAAAACAGAATTAACCTATATAATAAAAAATTCATTATTTAAATTATAGTTATAATTAAATACTTTAATATGGCTCTTATTTGTTCTCTTTTAACTGCTCTTCTATTGAATGCTTAGACCGTCTATGCATTATTTTGATTTGATCAAAACATATCTGTTCTTTTTTTATTTTATTTATTTGAGAGAGCAAGAGAGTGAGCACGAGTGGGGTGAGGGTCGGAGGAAGAAGCAGACTCCCCGCTGAGCAGGGAGCCCAACGTGGGGCTCGATCCTGGGACTCTGGGATCATGACTTGAGCCGAAGGCAGCCACTTAACCATATCTGTCCTTTTTTTTTTTTTCCTTTTCAGCTTTTATTACAAAAAGAAGAGCATGATCCCAGCCCAGTTTTCCAACAAAAGTCACCAACTCAAAGTCTGACTTGGTCAGGGCCTCTCTGGATGGGGAGTGGGCTGGTAGACGTGCAAGGCCCCACTCAGACCACCCACACTTCACCCTCCCCTGCCCTGGGCTGGACCTGACATATGTAGAAGCAGCTCTTGCAGCTGCTCACTGGGCCTCGTTGAAGCGGGTCACCATTGTCTTGTGCAGTGTCTCCTTGTAGGACTTGGTTGAAGTGACCCCATAGGAGCTGCCTCAGGTACCCAAGCCAGAACCCCACACCCGTGTCTGGGCCTCAGTGGGCGTCACAATGCCCTGCTTCTTGCGGCCCAGGCCACTACCCTCCATATCTGTCCTTTTTTAAATTTCAACTTCATAGATTTTTTTTAACTTTAGACAACCATGCTTGAAACATCTCGTGCTTACAATATTTGTGAACCTTTTTGGGTAAAATATGAAAACTCTGCTTGTTTTATTCTTATTCATAATGATTTTAAGTAAATTGGTAGAAATTTGTGAGACGGGGAATAATGTAAGACCATTTGTAAAAACCCTATGAAATTTGTAAGACTCTGTGAAAAAAACAACTACTTGTTGAACAACTACTCTATGAAAAAATAACTATTTGTTTATGTTGTTTAGATATTAAAGCACATTTTTATGATGCTTCTTTTAAAATGATGGATGAGTCTGGATTTAGAGATGGCTTTTGTGACAAGGATGCTTCTGGCTAATTGTCCTGTGCCAAACTGAATGCCTCATTGTTAGCAACTTTTTTTATAAGCCAAATTTGGGTGTTTTCAAAAAGAGTTATTAACTGACTTGAACTGTATTCCCGAGCAAATTGTGGGTGTTACAGAATTTATAATATTGATATGTTGGTCTGGATGAAATCACTGTCTTCCACAACTGTTTACTGAATATGTATTGTGACTGGGGCTCTGTGCTTGGTGCTGAGGATAGAATCTTATTTGAGAAGACTGACAAGATGATACTTTTCTCTTTGATGACTAGATGAATCTGATATTCTAGTCACTTGAAAGGAGTATCAGATTCGTTTTGGGTATCTTGGTCTTTTGAGATTGAACCTATTTGGAAGGTTATAATTTTGAGCTATTTCCAACAGGTAAGTATTATACTTTGACTCTTAGATCATAGCTCATCTGATACTAATTCTGTCGTGCACTTTGCTGTAGTGATTTTGAAAAACCTAGGCAATGGTGACGTAATCTGCTCACCAGTGGGCCAACAGACACCTTTTATTTCAGGTTTATCTAATTTAATCTTTGGAGAAAAGAAAAGCTGCTTTTTGTTCTCCTATTCATATAGCCTGGAATGTGAAGGTTCTTATGGCTCTTAAGGGTCACGACTCATCTGATACTAATTCTGTCTTAACATTTTGCTGGGATGATTTTGAAAACCTAGCACCTGAGGAATACAAGAGATTCTCTTAGATCTTTGAGCTTCTCTTCATCCTGGTTTGGGTGTCATCTCTTTGGCTCTATTTCAGGCTGAAGGTCCCAGATAATTATTCTCTTCCGGGGTTAGGGCGCTTGCTGGCCCTGGAAGTATATCTCTCCAAAAAAGAAAGATGGAGGACAGAGAGCGCTGATACTAAGGGTCATGTGTCGTGTAAGGTAGTCCTAGAAATAGGATAAGGTTTTTGCCCGAACCTCAGTGTGTGTGGTGGAGGGGGGGGGGGGCGCATGCATTCACGAACCACACATGTGAGTATATATGTACCTGTGTATGTGTGTGTGAGAGAGTGATGGTCAGGTGAACAGCACATGTGGTGATTGATTATGATGCAGTAAGGAGAAACAGTATTATTTAATACAATAAAACTCAGGGTTTAATCCTAGGAGGGTAATTATTTACAAGTGACTGTGACTTTGGTCTGCTGAGTTTCACCTCCCCCCTTGAGATTTTTCTCACTCTGTTTACCACTGTCATCAAGCACTATGTTTCTAAACTCTAAATTTAACATGGTCTAAATACCATCCCTTGGTTTTTTTCTCTCTTCATTGTGGTAAAAATACATAACATAAAATTTACCATCTTAACCATTTTTCAAGTATATAGTTCAGTAGTATTAAGTATATTTATATTGTTGTGAAACAGATCTCCAGAACCTTTTCAGCTTGCAAATCTGAGACAACCTATCTATTAAACATCAACTTTCCTTTTACTACAAGCCCATAGTAACCACCATTCTACTTTCATTTTCTATGAATTTGAGTACTTTAGATACCTCATCTAAGTGGAATCATGTATTTTCTTTTTCTTTTTGTGACTGTCTTATTTCATGTAGCATAATGCCCTTAAGTTTCATCCATGTTGTAGCCTGTTTCAGGACTTATTTCGTTGTATGTATATGCCACGTTTTGTTTGTGCATTCCTTGTTGCTTTCACCTTTTGGGCCAATCTGAATAATCTGCTATGAAGATGGATGTACAGACAACTCTTTGAGACCCCGCTTTCAATTCATTGAGATCTGTGCCCAGAGATGGGATCGCTGGATGTTAATGGTAGTTCCACTTTTAGTATCTGAGGAACTTCTGTAGTGTTTTCCATCCCAGCTATACCAGTTTACATTCCTACTAATGATGTCCAAAGGCTCCAATTTCTCTACATTCCCACTAACACTTGTTATTTTCTCTTTTTTCTTATTACTGTTTTATTTAAAATAGTCACCCTAATGAGTGTGAGGTAATATCTCATTGTGGTTTTGATTTGTCTTTTCTTTTTTAAGTAGTTTTATTGAGATATGATTTACCTACCATAAAATTCACCCACTGTGACAGTTAAATAACTCTTAGTAAATTTATATAATTTTGCATCCATCACCATCATCCAGTTTTAAAACATTTCTACCATCCAAAAGAGTTTCCTGCTACCTATTTTTGGTCAATTCCAGCTCCTACTGGTAGCCCCAAGGCAACCACTGATACACTTCCTATTTCTATGACTTTGCCTTTTCTAGCAATTTCATATAAATAGAATAATATAATATGTAGTCTTTTGTTCTCTTTCGTTTGGCATAATATTTTCAAGGCTTATCCATATGGTATCAAGTATCAATAGTTCATTCCTTCTAAATGCTGAAAATATCCCATTATATGAATATACCACATTTTATTTATCCCTCAGCAGTTGATGGACATATGGTTCATTTCCAGTTTTTACCTATTATGAATAATGCTGCTATGAACATTTGTGTCTCTGTGCAGACATTTTTTTTTTTAAACGAGTTTGTTGTTTTAAAGATTTTATTTATTTGAGAGAGAGAAAGAGCATGAGCAGGGGGAGGGGCAGAAGGAGAGAGAGAATCTTAAGCAGACTCCATCCTTAGGGCAGAGCCTGATGTGGGGCTCAATCTCAGGACCCCGAAATCGAGACCTGAGCCAAAACCAAGAGTCAAACCTGAACCAGCTGAGCCACCAGGCGTCCCATGAGGATGTTTTTATTTCTCTAGGATGGATACTTAGGAGTAGAATTGCTGGGGCATGCAGAAAGTCTATGTTTAACTTTTTAAGAAACCGCCAAACTGTTTTTGAAAGTGACTATACCCTGTTACATTCCTGCCAACAACACGTGAGAGTTCCAATTTCTTCACATTCCCACCAGCACTTCATTTATTGTCATTTTTTGGATTTTTGACATCCTAGTTTGTGAGTAGTGGTATCTAATTGTGGTTTTAGTTTGCATTTCCCCAGTGACTGATGATGTTGAGCACCTTTTCATGTATTTATAAACTGTTCATGTATCTTCTTTGATACAATTTTCTGTTTAAGATCTTCTGCCTGTTTAAGTAGTCTTTTTGTTTTTTAATAGTTTTATATTTACAGAAACGCTGTAAAGATTGGGCAGGGAGTTCCCATATTCCCTGCACTCAGTTTCCCCTGTTGTTAACATCTTACAAATGAACCAGTATTGATATTAGTATTAACTGAACTCCATAGTTTATTGAGGTTTCATTAATTTTTTTCCTGATGTCTTTTTTCAGTTGCAGTTCCCATCCAAGATACCCCATTACATTTATTCCTCATGCCTCCTTGGGCTCCTCTGGACCCTGACAGTTTTTTTGGCCCACTTTATAATTGAGTTATCTTACTGAGTTTTAAGAGTTCTTCATATATTTTGGTCATAAGTTCTTTATCAAATACATGATTTGAAAATAATTTTTACAGTCTGTGTCTTTTCATTTTCTTAATGATCTTTTGAAGAAAAAGTTTTTAATTTTGAGGAAGCCCAATTTGGCAGGTTTTTTTTCTTTTAAGGATTATGCTTTTGATGTCATATATAAGAAATCTTTAACAATGGATCGTGGATCACTGCATCAAAAACCAATTGATGTATTGTATGGTGACTAACATAACATAATAAAATTAAAAAAATAAAAATAAAAAAAAGAAGAAATCTTTGCCTGGGGCGCCTGGGTGGCGCAGTGGGTGAAGCGTCTGCCTTTGGCTCAGGTCATGATTCCAGGGTCCTGGGATTGAGCCCCGCATCGGGCTCCCTGCTTCTCCCTCTCCCTCTGCCTCTCTCCCTGCTCGTGCGCTCTCTTTCTCTTGTCAAATAAATAAGTAAAATCTTTGAACAAAAAAAATCTTTGCCTGACCCAGGGTCACAAAAATTTTCTCCTATGTGTTCCTCAGAAATTTTAGTTTTAACCCTTGCATTTTAGTCTATAATCCATTTTTGTGTTACTTTTGAACTAATTATGATTGCTTTAAAAATCCTTGAAAAGTAATCATTCTTAATAGTGAGAAATCAAGCTCTTCTTTGAGCTTTATTTCTTCCCAAGCCAAACCTAGGTTATACCTATAATGGAATTTCATGCAGACATTGAGCCTCAGAATTATATTTCATTGAGTGGAATTTCTTTTTTTTTTTTTTAAGTTTAATTTTTTTTAGTAATTTCTATACTCAATGTGGGGCTTGAAATCACGACCCTGAGATCAAGAGTCATATGCTCTTCCGACTGAGCCAGCCAGGGTCTCCTTGAGTGGAATTTCTTAATAGATAGAATGTGTATACTGTGATCTGGTTGCAATTTAGAATAATCTGAATATTTCTTAGCATCTTTATAGGTCTTTATATTGCCCACTTTTGATTAGTACCTGAGTTTAGCACCTACTAAATTAGCCCTTTTCATTTTTCTTAAACCTCAAATCTATCTACATATTTCTGACAAATTAATCTTCTTGAATCACTGCCTTTATCATATTACTTCCCTGTTTAAAAGTCTGCAAAACTCCATTGCCTGTGGAATTAAGGAGGCACTCCTCATGTTGGAATTCAAGACCCTGTGTAATCAGGACCCACCCCACTCTTTGAATCTTATCTTCTTCTGCTAAATTTATGTAGTATAAAGCCTGTGCTTCAGCCAAACCTACCTCCTTCCCACCCTTTAAAACTTTGTATCTCTTCCTGCCCCTCTGAGCTGACTCATGAACTTCCCAAGCCAACTACTCCCTTTCCTGAATGCCCTTTTTTGCCTCTTTCAGGTTTTTCCTCTTTTGTATATCCATGAGCCAAGCTTAATTCTATTGTATCCACAAAATCTTTGAACCCTGAAGCAGCTAACTCATATGGATCTCTTCTTTCCTTCCCTAAATTCCTTTAACTCTTGGTTTATCAGTCATCCGGACACCCAAAGTGCTGTTCTCTTCTTTAAGGATTTTTTGAGTACGTATTAGACCTGGATTTCTTTAAGATTGTAAGCACCTCCTTTGCACCTTCAACTTCTTAAGGGATGTCCTTTGTGTATGTCATTTGTGCCTGGTACATTCCAGGTGTTTGTGGGACTAAACTTCACTGACTTGTTACGCTTCTAGAGTATGGAGCACAGTTGTAAATTCTCAGTGAATTAGGTTAAATTTGGTAAGTTACTTGTAGCCCCTCTCTTCAGGGTCGCATCTTGGGAGCTTGCTTATTGATTGTATATGACTTTGCTGATCTTACTGAAGCTTTGGAAGGCAATCAAGGAAAGGCTACTCAGATTATAAAAATCTGTATTTTTTTGTGAGCTTTTGGAGAGAAGATCTTGTTTTAATATTCAAAATAATCCTAGAGGTCAAGATAAGGACAAAATAAGGCATCTTCTCCTTTGGTAAAGTAACCTTTCTCTTTTGTCTTACTTTTTCCCTTTTGGATAATGTTAATGGATCATCTTGAGGTTAAAGCTGGGTACCTTGCCTCCCAAGTGTGAATTTAAGGAAATATTCTATTAAATTGTATTGAATGATTTTCCTCCTTGGTTTTTCACTTTTTTAATGGAATTCTTTTTGGAACTTAAGTGACTTCTTTTTTCTCTTTAGTCATTTCTTTCCAGCTGTCACCACCTCATGTTTAATTCTGTGTAAGTCCAGCTGTTATTTTTCACTTGTTTCCTGTGTCCAGTTTATTACAAGAAAAACATTCTTGTTATGAGCTGCTCCATAGAGTTTCTTGAGATGAATATTTAACATCTTCATTTTAAGAAATTAATTAAACTGCCATTGATATTATCTGTGTGAATTTAGACCTTTGGAGAGCTTAAAAGTCGAGAAGTGGTATAATATAGTGGGATAAAAATCTTGCTGCCAGATTGGACATGGAGTATGAGAGAAAGAGAGGTCAATTTGGCCTAAATAACTGAAAAAATAGAGTTGGAGATACCTACAGGTGAGACACGTTTGGGTAGAATTAGATCTCCATTTTGGACAGGTTCAATTTATTTTGACAGCCAAATAGAGATGTCAGATGGCACCCCAGCTAGCTGATTTTTAAAAATTCTTTTTTTCTAATATGCTGAGTTAAGGCAATTATTTATTTATTTATATATATTTTTAAGTTTATTTATTTATAATCTCTACATCCAATGTGGGGCTCAAACTCATCACCCAGAAATCAAGAGTCGCAAGCTCTTCCGACTAAGCCAGCCAGGCGCCCCTAAGGCAATTTTTAAAATTTCCACACACATGAGACTTTTTGGGAGTATTCCTTGATGCTTTCTGATATTATTGAGTTTTGGTCACAGGTGGTATTCTGTATGATATTGATTCTTTGGTAGAGTTGAGATATCTTTTAGGGTTAAGTATCTGAACAATTTTTCTAAACATCCTGTGTTTGTTTTAAAAGATTCTCAGATTACTGAGTGTAGTGTTCCCAGTATTCCCATTAGATCAAGTTTGTTAATTATATGTGTAAAAAAGATTAAATTTAATTTTAAAAATAAAAATGCATTAAGTGACTATAGATGGAAATGCCAGCTGGCTGAATATTATGGGAGAAGCTTGTGGTAAATTTTCCATTAAGATCATTAGGTACAGAGGAATTCTTTCTTAGCAATTTGGACAGAAATGACCATGATGTAGTCTGGAGAACTGTGTGATGACTCAGAGAACCTTTAGTGATGACAAAGACACTGATGTCAAAGATGCATTCAAAGAGTTTGAATAGGGGCACCTGGGTGGCTCAGTCGGTTAAGCGTCCAACTCTTAATCTCAGCTCAGGTCTTGACCTCAGGGTCATGAGTTTGAGCCCCATGTTGGGCTCCATGCTGGACATGGAACCTACTTAAAAACAAAAACCAAAAAAACCCCAAAGAGTTTGGATGAAATTGATTCATGAAAGTGAAATAAAGTTATATTTCTAAATTAGTGTGATCTTAAATGTTAAGTAGCAATGGAAGGAAGGAGAGAAATAGGATTAAGTCGAAGTACAAGTAGCAACAAACTTTTGATATATTTTTTCTTTTTAAAAAATAGGGGAAATGGGGTGCCTGGGTGGCTCAGTGGGTTAAGCATCTGCCTTCGGCTCCGGTCATGGTCCCAGGGTCCTGGGATCTGGTCCCACATTAGGCTCCCTGCTGAGCAGGGAGCCTCTTTCTCCCTCTCCCTCTGCTGCTGCGTGCTCTCTCTCTCTTTCTCTCTCTCTCTCTCCCTCTGTCAAATAAATAAAATCTTAAAAAAAAAAAAATAGGGGAAGTGACCCCAAATATAAGATGATCTTTCCTAAGAAAGAATCTCCAAAAACTAATTTGAACATGTAAACCTTAAATGAATCAAGTCAAATGCCTTGTTGGTGTGGATACAGTGGAATAAGTTACAAATGAAACAATACTGGTGGATCTAAAAATTTAACATCTTCAAAATGAAAAATGCCCTAGACTCCTTCTAACACACACTCCTGCCTACGGGAGCATTCTTCAACTTCTTGTGATTGTGTCCATTTGTCATTTTCCCCAACCTTTGTAATGGGGGCAGAGGAGAAATTGGGACAGTGAAGACCTTGAGAGAAGAATCTGTAAGAGTATGGTTGTCAGCCGTACTTCTCCTCTAGGCATTTCGACAGACAAAACAGGGGCACCAGGGGTGGTGCTCTTAGCAGTCAGAGAGATCAGATAGATAGTAATTCAAAAGCCTTCATGATCTGTTGCTCAGTCCTTGCAGTAGAAACCTGGCTTAGAAACTTTTTCTCAAAGCCAAATAATTTCATATATGAATTAGGGATTTCTGTGTAATTAGAATAATGGATAATTGATGAATATCTGTGAGCCTTTGAACATACTCATACAGGTTGAAATTGGGAAATACATATCCTGCAACTTGGTTCTTTTGGAAGATTGTTTTGGCAATTTTATTTTTCTCCTATTTCCATATGAACTTAGGATCAGTGTGTTTTATAAAAAAGGCATCTATGATTTTGATAGGGATTGAAATGAATCTGTAGATCCATTTGGGGATTTTTGCCATCTTCACACTATTATGTCTTCCAGTCCATGAACATGAAATGTTTTCCCATTTTTTTTTAGATCTTCTTTAATTTCCTTCAATGATACTTTATAGTTTTCAGTGTACAAGTCTTCCATTTCTTTGATTAAATTTTTTCCTGAGAATTTTATTCTTTTTGATGCTGTTGTAAATGTAATTGTTTTCTTAATTTCATTTTTAGGTTGTCCGTTGCTAGTAGATAGAAATGCAAGTGATTTTTTGTATTGGCCTTTTGCCATGTGACTTTATTGAACTTATTAGCTTTAATAGTTTTGGGGGGATTTGCTTGTGTGTTGGTGGATTTTTTTTTTTTAAGGCTGACCCCTGTTTTTTGGTGGATTCTTTAGGGTTTTCTGTATATGAGATCATGTCATCTACAAATAGAGGTAGTTTTACTTCTTCCTTTATAATTTGGATATATTTTCTTTTTCTTGCCTAATTGTTGTGATATACCTTCACTATGGAATGATAATTTGGCTGGATTTAGAATCTAGCCAAAAGATGTTTTCCCTTCATTCTTTGAAGATATCATTCCTCTTTGATTTTGTAACCTCTATTATCTTGTAATCTGATAACAATCTGATTCTCCTTCCTTTCTATTGACTTTCTCATGTTTTACTAGTAACTTTTAGGGTTTTCTTTGTAACATTGGTAATATAAAGTTTTACTATAATCCATCTGGCTATGAGCTCTTTTCTTTTTAGTTTATTTCTATTTAATTTAATTTGTTTTAATACTCAGAGGATTCTTATTCTCTAAAGGCTCGTATCTTTCATCAGTTCTAAAAAATCGTTCATTCTCTTTGGTCTCTGGAACTCTGAGATACAGACCTTAAGACTGGAATTAGCTCTTACATTTGTTTAAAAAAAAAAAAAAAGTACCATCACTCTTTTGCTGGATTCAGTCTGGTATTCAGCCTGTCTTTGGAGTTGTTTTTTTTTAATCTCAATAATGACGATTTTCATTTTTAAAATCTCATATTTCTTATTTTTGAGGGTGTTATGGATACTATTCTATCCCTTAGGTGGCTAAGGATATTATATATACTGATTTTAAAGACTTTTATAGATGCTCTGTTTTCTCTGATTTTACGGGCAGGGTTGGGGGAGGTTTGGTGTTGATTAAGTTCTTCTAGCTTCCTCAGAGGTGGGCAGCCGTCCTTGGGTGGGGGTCATGGCAGCTTAGCACAGCCCCTGTTCACCACAATGCCACCTTGTTTATTTTCTTCCTTGGGGGGGGGTTCTTCATTTTTCTTTTTTTAGGTTTAAAGAGAGTTTTCCTTTTTTCGTTTTGTTTCTAGCTATGCATGCATCTATTTATTTTTATATCTTTAAATCGTTTTTCTTTGGTGCAGGAGGGTAAGCTCTCAGCATGTGCTCAGTCTGCCACCTTGAACCAGAGGTCTCCCCACTACTTTTTAGCAGATTTATAATTCACTGTCGTAGCACTGTCTTCAAAGGGCTCTGTGTGGCCTTTCCAGCAGAGACTTTGATACACATTTAATGAATGGTGTGTGGTTCTTTATTCCCCTTGCAAACTCCCTAATGTATTAGGACATTTCAAATTACTTTTAGATTCTTTTGGCCCAGAAATTAAATACCAAGACTGCTCTAGCAGGCATCACTGGCCGGATGCATTTAGCCGTTTCTTCATATGAGAAGTGTTGCTGTTTTCGCATGCTCAGGTGAGCTCCTGAGCCCGCTGTTTCATCATCATTACACCTCCCTGTTAGCTACCCTTGGAATTCCTTGTCTGGATATATTTCTCTAGTTAAAATTCATGTGAGCTCTTCATGAATTTGCACTTTTAGGCTTAGTGAACGCATTGTTTCAAGTAGGTTAGAACTGTAAGTAGAATCATAAAATTTCATTCTTGAACTGGTATTTGTTGAGCACCCACTCTGTGCCAGTCATGGTGTTAGGTTGTTAGGTATGCAGTGTGAACTCAGGGGTGCAACAGACGCGGTGGGCCCTGCTCTCCGGAAGTTGACAGCCTCTTAAGTGAGACCAATCAAGAAGTCAATGCTAATTACATGTAACTGCAAACTGGTAAGTCCTATAAAGGAAAAGAACAGGATACTCTGCATGAGTAGAGCAGACACTTCTAATTTAAATTTTGTAATAAGGAAAGGGATTTTCAAACTTTTTGAAAAGCAGCAGCGGAATATTTTGTTTATGACATTTTATATGGAGTGGACGTGGAGCTGCTTTACTGACATGAAGTTCAGGTCTAATCCTCCTCTTGCTCTCCTCCATGGTTACTGAGGCATCTCGTGGAATCCTTTGATGCTCAGGGAGTGCATGTGGAGGCCACTGTTCTAGAACCAACCCCTTCATTTCACAGACCAGTTAGCTGAGGCACAGAGGGCTTCATTGTCCAGCATCATGTAGATCACTCAGTCTGCTGAGTACCAGAATCAGAACAAGAACCCACCTCTCCCAAATGTGTGTTCATTTCACTGCCCACTGCTCTGGTGCCCCTTTGATGTGTTTTATTATAAAATTAAGGTATTTCAGTCTCTGCTATGCTGTAGTTCTTTTTTACCCCTTAAATTATTTTTACCCATTGTTGTTCACATTGCACTTCACATTCTGTGCTCTGCTCCCCTTTGTATATCCTCAGAGTTTGTAGCCTTGGAAGATATCCCACTGCTATTTTGTTTTTATTTTATTTCTGACATGTCATAGAAATCAACTCTTTCATTTTCTGCCAAGAATTCAAACACACACATCCGTTTTATTCTTTAGGCTTTTAAAATTTATTTCAAAGTGTTTATATTAACCCGGTAGCATTCTGATTTGTTGGGTTGTTTTTTCTTGCCTCTTCGTTTATCTTGGCAAACGGAAGAATTCTCTGCCAGGCACTTCAGTTGTTAGTCTAGGTTTCATTTTGACTTCCTCCTGTTTTTAGTGTAATACTTCTGTATCTTGTACTGTTTTTGTTTTGGTTTTGTTTTACTGTGGCAAAAAAGTTCAGGGCCTTGGTAACATTTTTGCCTGGACACTTAGGAAGCATAAGGAAGTGGTGAAAATTAAGACGGCCTAGGACCTGAGGCTTAGAGTCTGGGCAGTGAGTGCAGAAAGGAAGGTGTTTGTCCTGATTTGGGAGCCTGGTAGGGAATCAATGGTTTGGAGCAGAATGGCACGTGAGAGCTGTACTTAGGAAAGTAATTTTAGCTGTGCGAAATCTGATGAGTAACCATCAAAAGTTGTCTGGACCCTGGCGGACTAACAGAAAGCCGTTCCGATGTTATTTACGTTCTGCCTGCCAAGGGCTGCCGTGTGGTGATGCCAGTGGACTTGCAGACCAGGCGCAGGTAGATGGAACGGCTCTGGAGGAAAGGAAAGAGATTAGAGGGCACAGGATGACTCAGAGCGTCCGGGACATTCTCATCCTGTGGATGCCCCGCTGGAGGTGTCCCTGGAAGCCCATTTGGCAGCTCACACTGTACCCCTTCTGTCACAGCTGCCCTCTGACGAGCTGCCCTTAGGAAGCAGGGAGCTCTTGACATCCAAGGAGGAGGTAGACACCGTTGTCTGTTTTTTTCACTCTGTGTTCCCATTAACTCCTTTGACAAAACAAATAACCAAGCCTTTACTAGTTCTCCCTTCCTCCCAATCCTACCTACCTGGACTGCTTGGCAGATACAGTCCAGCAAGCTGCTTTCCTCTCAAGCCTTAGGCAGTTAGGGGAGGAGGTAGGGGGATGCTCCGTAACGGCCCCCTCAGAATGGAATTGCTGACTGCATGAATTGGGTCAGTGATTCGCAGCAGAACTTGGATTCCCCTGCAAGACGTGTGTTTCATGTTTATGCGTCCAAGGAGTGGTACCTCCTCTGTGTGTTACATCTGCCTTTCTGTCATTGGCTGCACTCGACTGCTTGACGGGCTTGCTGCAGAGTGAGGACGCGTGTTTGCCTTCTAGGGAATTGTTCTCTCGTACCTGCTCTCCCCAAAATGCTCCGTGGGATAAACTACCTTGTGGAGAAGATTCTTCGCCATGTGATTATTCTGTTTCCTTAGAGACAACAGCAGTGTAACGCACTAGGTGCCAAGTCCATAGAGAAAGAAGAGGTATTTGCTACAGAACGTAAAGGTTTGATAGCTTTTCCTTGCCTTTATGTTTTTGCTGTTTGAGCTGCTGGGCTGATGATGATGATCATGTTTATTTTTGGCAGGATGCAAGAGCCTCTGGAACTTCCCAGGCATTTATTATAAAAAGGGGAAGCCCACTGCATCTTGTCCTGTCTAGTTCATGGTAAAAATACCTGAGAATCAGCTGTCTTCTCTAAGAATGTATCTGTTTCCATTTTTGAACACAGATTTCATAATGACCATACAAGCAAATCAGGAAATGACATTGTTGCATCATGCAGTGACCTCTCTATGAACAGAAACTTGTTGAAGTATTTAAGTTGCTCTCTTTTCTCATCTTTCTAGAAATACAGGAGTTGACGTCTACATAAAGTATTGACAAGTTCCTCTCTAAGCTTAATGAATAAAGAGAACAAAAAAAGGAGGGATTCGGCATGGAAAGGTTTTTTAAGATAAAATAGTACATTTCTGTCGATTTAGTTATCTGTCTTATAGACCCTTTCCCTGCTTTTTCAATAGAATAATATTAAACTGAGCAATAGTACTAAATAATTTGCTAACTCAGTCATTCATTTTGCACTTCTGCCCTTTTCCAGAGTTAGAGCAAGATATCTGGGTTCCTCAGGGTGTCTCTAGCTGCTGTCTGGTGGTGAAAGTTCTGTATAAGAATGTGTTTGTGGTAAACCTTTCCTTCCTGAGAAATATTTCATTATAAGTATTATACCACAAATGGCTATGGTGAACTGCTAGAAATTGAATTTGAAGCATGTGTGTCTATTGGTAGGTCTTTTTTACGTTGATGAATTAGTTGCAGTGTGTTTAGATTAGTAGTTGGTTTGGAAATTTAAATCTCTCTGTTGGTTCAATAATAGTAAATGACCAATATCATAAATGTACTAAGCTAGAAGTCAGAGAATCTTCATTGTAAATATGTAACATTATATTTATACTACATTTATCATACCATATGTTTGGTTTTTTTTTTCCCTAACCTTATGGTTTTCCAAAAGGCAGTTTTGTTTGTTTGTTTAACTTCTTTGCTTTGGCAGATAACCATAGAACATAGTGGAGTAACGGGGAATGGTTTGTCTGGTATATAGAAATAAAGAGCAAAACATCGTATTCCTCAAGGAGCATAAAAATGATCTGCACTTGTCATAACTGTTGTCAGGCAGGGTGCTTGAGAGAGTAATAGAATCATAGAGATAAAGGGGATCTTAGAATGTGCCCTCCTTCATATTTCACCAGAGTTATAGTCAGTATGCCAGTGTTATAAATCATTGTCACTCCCATAGATTCTCTTCATCATAATGGAATAATTAGATAAACTGTCTTATTAGATCATATATTGTTTTCACGTGGGGGTCCGTGACTAGTATTATAGACTACTAAATTTTGGAGGGTAGTGACAAAGAAGAGAGAAACACATCCTACCTTCATCCTATGCTCAGTGTTCATCTAGGCTGATGACCCCAGCAGAGATCCCAAAGTGCCTGGATCCTGGACACTGCCACTTAACACTTTACTTTTGAAGAAAGTTAATCTTTAAGTAAGTGAATATTTTTCATTGATTTGCTCTGCAGCCTTTTTTCCAGGAACAATAACCTCTTTAGAGAATTGGTCCTCTCAGCCCTGTGTATGCTGTTCTGAGAGTATTACCAATCAAAGTATTGGGCGCTTGTGTACCAGAAGGGGTTTTCTGGGAATTTCCAGTTGGAATGAGAGGAAGAGGTTTTGTTCTCCAGTGTAGAGGCTACAGTTTTAGGCAGAAACTATTTCTTGTTAAGCGGAAAAAGCCACGAGATATGTATAGACTCACACCTAAAGTGAGATCTCAGCAAGGATAAGAGTCAGTGTCCTGATGACGTTCCAGTGTCCTGGAAGCCAGCTGCACCACCGCCCTTCATGAAGTTTACTTATGAATTTAGTGATCATTTAGTGATGACACACAGCAAATTCCTCTTTTTTTTTCCTAAGCTACTTCAAGTTAGATTTGAAGCCAGTGGTCCTAGTCTTCCCTGAGAGTTCTAATCTGAAATTTTCATTTGGATAATACAGGGATGCCTGGTGTAGGATGGTAAGTCTGTGGATTTGAATTATTCGGTGGTTTTAGAACCAGAAAAAAGTGGGTTCTGATACTGGTTCTGCCACTTACTAATTTGTGACTTGGAGCATGTTAATTTGCTTCTTTGATCTTTATTTCCTTATTAGTGAAATAGGAATACCATGATGAGTAGTAACAAGAATTCAAATAATGTATCTGAGGACCTAGCTCAATGCTAATGCAATGGTCATACTCAACAAATGATAGTTCACTGCCCCTTCCCTCCCCAACCCTCTCCAGTGTTCTAAAAGTAAAGAAATAAATGTAGAATATACAGCTAATCTTCTAACTTCCATAGGATTTTTCTAGCTCTTTTGTGGTACTGATCTTTAGTTAATTGTTGGAAATAATTAAGTTGTCGTCTTTCTTTGTTATAAATGATTTTACACATTTTTGGTTGTAAATGATAATTGTCAAGTCACATTTGACCTAAGAATTATAATATGTTAAGCTGGGGGCGCCTGGGTGGCTCAGTGCGTTAAGCGTCTGCCTTCGGCTCAGGTCATGATCCCAGGGTCCTGGGATCGAGCCCCACATCGTGCTCCCTGCTCCGCGGGGAGCCTGCTTCTCCCTCTCCCACTCCCCCTGCTTGTGTTCCCTCTCTCACTGTGTCTCTCTCTGTCAAATAAATAAATAAAATCTTTAAAAAAAAAAAAGTTTATAAACCAGTCAGTCCTCATAATCATCAGTCATCACAACAACAGGCACTTAAGCTTCAGCTTAACTTTTTTTTTTTTTTTTAAAGATTTTATTTGACAGAGAGACACAGTGAGAGAGGGAACACAAGCAGGGGGAGTGGGAGAGGGAGAAGCAGGCTCCCCGCGGAGCAGGGAGCCCGATGTGGGGCTCGATCCCAGGACCCTGGGATCATGACCCGAGCCAAAGGCAGACGCTTAACGCACTGAGCCACCCAGGCGCCCCTGGTTTATAAACTTCTTGTGGGCAGACACAACCTTCCACTTTGTTTTGTTTTTTGCCTTTTCTCAAAGCCCCAGACAGTGCCTGGCATGAATACGGCATGGATTTTACTTCTTTTGTATGCTGATAAGGTCCTTGTTTCTTTAAATGGAGTTCGTAGTAATCAGAAGGGCTTGGTGGAGATACTGAAATTTCAGGAGCCATTTCTCTGATAAGAGAAGTGAGAAAGAATGTAATGGGGCCAAGGATAGGTATCTAGGGGAAGACTTGAGAGCAGGGGCGAAGAACAACTTGCTTGAAGGATATGGAAAACCTAAGTAGTTTGATAGATGAAAGAATAATGTGGTCGACAGGTGAGTTTTGAATTTGTGTTAAAGTATGGTGAAATCTGCTACATGATCTTAAAGATGAGAATGGATGATCAGAGTGAGTAGGGAAGATCACTTCAGAAGCCACGCAGGTGTCTAGAATTGAAGGCAAATAGCTGGCTACAAAAATAATTAACGGAAATGATTAAATACCTCATATGTAAAGCACTGTTTGGGCAATGATCAAGTAAATGAAAGCATAAGGCATGATAAAATCTTTTTCCCTTTCACACTAACAGTAATAAACAGACCCAAAAATCAAGTAAAAAGTCCCCAGGGGCGTGATTCGCAGGTCGCTGTCAAGGTTAAAGGGAATTGCAGGACTGCAGCCTTAACCTCTATAAACAGAAGAATATTCTGGGAGGAAGAGCAAGATAATGAGCAAATACTTTAAGAAGTCTAGGGTAGGGTAAGCATCCACCTATCTGGATGACTTCCCACAGAAGGAGTTCTGTCAAAGGGCCTACAGAAAAGTGACAGCCCTCACAGGTGCCCAGGATCTCACTTGTTCTCTCAGGCTGCGGCTGGCTTTGTTCATGTACTCCTTTATTCATGCACAATTTTTAAGTAGCAATTTTACTTAAATAACGACATCATATTTTCACATCCTTGGTTAGAGAGTTCTACCCAAAAAGTGTTTACCTCTGGAGCTGAGTCAACTTAGAAAACCAGAACAAGTAATTACACTCAATGTTGGTCCTGAGCCCAGTGTTAAACTCCTTTTTTTTTTTTAAATCAGCAGTCTGGCTGATAGATAATTTGCTCATTAAATATATGTAGTTTGTTAGGCTGAGATGAGGAATCCATAAGACCTTTGAAATTAAGATTAGATTTTAAATTCATCTTAATAAATTAGAGATCTGTTTTTGAAGGAAACAATTTATACCAGCTTATCTAGTTTTCCTTGAGGCAGCCTAGAAGTGGCGAAGGATGGGAGCTCTGCAGCCAGGTGGTCTGAGTTCAGATAGGCATTCATAATACAGAGCTCTAATAATGTGATAGGGGAGAGAATAAATCACCCCAAAACTATACTCCAGGGGTATGTAGTTTTACTTTCCTATAAAAACAATTTTTAATTGATCTATAGAAATAGATTATTTCCTATAGAAATAATTTTTAAGAACTATGATCTAACACCATGCCTTTGTTTTTATTTTTTTTTTTTATTTTTTATTTTTTTTTAAGATTTTATTTATTTATTTGACAGAGAGAGACACAGCGAGAGAGGGAACACAAGCAGGGGGAGTGGGAGAGGGAGAAGCAGGCTCCCCGCAGAGCAGGGAGCCCAATGCGGGACTCGATCCCAGGACCCTGGGATCATGACCTGAGCTGAAGGCAGTCGCTTAACCAACTGAGCCACCCAGGCACCCTTGCCTTTGTTTTTAATTTATAGACTAAACAGTCTCAAGTAAGCTTTTCTAAAAGTGTAGTAATCAAAGGTAGTAGAGACACTATACCATAATGATTGATTAAGAACAGAGACACAAGAGCCATACTGCCTTGGTTCAGATCCTACTTCTGCCACAATTTAGCTGTGACCTCCGGTCAATTACTTCTCTCTGTGCCTTGGTGTCTCCCTCTGTAAAATAAAGTTAATAATAGTATCTGTCTCATTGGTGGTTGTGAGGTTTAAATAAGTGAATCCTTGGGAAACGTTTGAGTGTGATACATATTAAGCACACAACAAGTATTGCTGCTTCTGTTATTATTAAAGACACTCCATTCTGGTGATTCCATGATGAAGTCACATATGCGAACTTGCTGTGGATGCGAACAATACAAATATATTTACCAAATACAACCACTAATTATGTTGTTACTCCATGCTCCGAGACTAGTCTTAACAAAGCTGAAGTTAACAGAAAGACAACTTCTCATCCACTCTTCACTCCTCTGTATTCCGCAGCATGGTGCTAACTCATGACCAGCAAATACTCCGTAGAAGCCTGAGCCATGTCTCATACCCTGCCGGGTAGTTGAAATACAATGGTTAAAACACACACACACACACAAATTTCTTACAGTCTGGTAGAGGAAATAAGGTAGCCTGATCTAAGATTTTATTTATTTATTTGAGAGAGAGAGAGAGAATGAGGGAGAGAGAGCACATGAGAGGGGGGAAGGTCAGAGGGAGAAGCAGACTCCCTGCTGAGCAGGGAGCCTGATGCGGGACTCGATCCCGGGACTCCAGGATCATGACCTGAGCCTAAGGCAGTTGCTTAACCAACTGAGCCACCCAGGCGCCCCTAAGGTAGCCTGATCTAATACGTTTTCTTGACTTTCTTTTGGGGGATTGTGGGGTAAAGATGTTGGGGGGTTGTGCAGTTATGTATCTACTTAAATCATTTGAAGGTCTTTTGTCTACTAACAGACTTCAGTTGGTTAAACACTTTCCTACAGTTTGCTTTCTTAAGGATAACAGTACACTTTAGAGAATTTGACTCAGTGGTATTATAGCTTCTATTTTTCCTTTTTGTCTTTTTTTGTGCCCCCTCCCCCGCCCCCGTGGAGGGAAGGGGAGGGACAGAGGGAGAGGAAGGGAGAGAATCTCAAGCAGGCTCCATGCCCAGCAAGAAGCCCGATGTGGAGCTCCATCCTACAACCCCAAGATCTTGACCTGAGCCAAAATCAGGAGTTGGATCCTTAAGTAACTGAGCCACCCAGGCACCCCTTTTGTTTTTGTCTTTTTTTTTTACATTAAGCATCTTTTTCTCTGAAAATCAGGAAAAATTTAACTGGAGAATTTGGGGAAATACAGGAAAGTATAAATAGACAGGAAAAAGTTACCTATAATTACACTTCTCTTAACATTTTGACATATTTCCTTCAGATACTTTGTTTTACACTTATTATACTATAATATATGATTGTTATAATATTATATTATTTAGCTGAGACCATGGTGTGTGTATGTATAATTTTATTTTATTTTACAGGGTTACTGTGAGGATAAAATAAATAATATATTTAAGGCTTTAAACACGGTGTCTGATAGGTATGCATAAAACATTCAGTAATTGTTAGCTATTATTATAGCTATCTTGCCCTTTTTTACTTCTTATGTGCTAAGCATTTGGAAAGTCTTAATAAGCATTATATTTTAATGACAGCATAATATCCTATAATTATGAATGTACTAGGGCTTACTTTTCCTTTCCCTCATATTTGAACAGCTAAGTTTCTTCCAGATATCTTATTGTAAATAATATTTCCATAAATATTTTAAAATACAAACCTATCTTTGCATTTCTGATTAATTCCTTGGAATATAGATTCTTAGGGAATTGCTGAGTCAAAATGAACATTTTTATTTTTTTATTTTATTTATTTATTTTTTAAAGATTTTATTTATTTATTTGACAGAGAGAGAGAGAGACAGTGAGAGAGGGAAAATAAGCAGGGGGAGTGGGAGAGGGAGAAGCAGGCTTCCCGGCAGAGCAGGGAGCCCAATGCGGGGCTCGATCCCAGGACCCTGGGATCATGACCTGAGCCGAAGGCAGACGCTTAATGACTGAGCCACCCAGGTGCCCCCAAATGAACATTTTTAAAGATCTTTGATGGATGTGTTGCCAAATTGCCCTCTAGAAATTTTGCTTAACTTTATACTTTCACTCTTACTTAGTAAAGTAACGAGCTATGTCAGAAAATCCTCTCCAGCACTAAGGATTGCTTTTTTAAAAAACATGATCATTATTTTTATTTATTTATTTATTTATTTATTTATTTATTTATTTATTTTTAAGAATTTTTTTTTTTTAAAGATTTTATTTATTTGACAGAGAGACAGCGAGAGAGGGAACACAAGCAGGGGGAGTGGGAGAGGGAGAAGCAGGCTTCCCGCTGAGCAGGGAGCCCGATTCGGGGCTTGGTCCCAGGACCCTGGGATCCTGACATGAGCCGAAGGCAGCTGCTTAACGACTGAGCCACCCAGGTGCCCCCATGATCATTATTTTTAGAAGGGAAAATGGTCTATAATTTTAATAATTTTTTTCATAATTAAAATGTTTTTGTTATTTATATTTCTTCTTTTTAAAGGTGTATTTTCACTTTGCCCTTTTATTAAATTGAAACCTTAATAATTTTGTTATAAATTTGTGTGACTCCCTTTTATATTAAGGCTATTAATTTTCTTGCTCTGTCACATTTGTTGAAATAGTGTCCTAAATTTACATTTTTCTTTCTTTTCTGATTTTTTAAATTCAAATTAATTGTTCTTTTCCTTCCTAATTTTTCCATTGCTTTTGAGCTTAGGAACTCCTCTCTATCCATAGACCCATATGTTTTTTTCTAATTTATATGATTTAACATTTACATTTAGCTCTTTAACACCCTGGAAATACATTTTTCTTTATGTGGTAAGGTGATCTCAATATTTTCCCATGGCATGTTGCAGTTTTTCTTACTTCTATTAAATACTTATTGCATTATATTGTAATTATTTTTTCTATAAATTATTTTTATTATAAATAATTTTTCTTCCTCATGGGACTTAAGTTTTTATCTTTTTCATTTTTATCCCCAGCAGCTAGCACCATACCACCCACTTTGTAGAGAACAAATAGTTGATAAATGAAAAAAGAAATATACAGTTATATATAATTTGTCCTGTAAGATTTTAAATGCATGATGAATTATTCATCATCTATTCCTAGCTTTCAAAACCTTCAGAGAGATTCTGTAGCAATTTTAATTTCAAGTTAGTGCACATTCCAGAGCATCTGCCAGAATGGAGTGGTCTGGTCATAAGAGAAGTAATGTGAAAATGACTTGTACCCGTAAATGAAATTTTTACTTTATAGTACGAGGTGTATCTGACCAGTAACTGGAAGCTCTTTACCTGTTATCTAAGCCACCCTCTTACTGGATATTTCTGCAAACCTATCCTGCTCTATTTGAAAACAGTAAATAAAAATATACCTTTATAGTGATCGGAATACTCAAATGAATAGCTACAATTTAAATGATGATGCTCAATTATTTTCAAACTTGATATCTCACCTGGGTTCCTATTCTCCTTCTTCCAACTGCTTTCTAGATATCACGTACCTGACTCAGTTCTTCTACCTTATCTTTTTTAAGATTTTATTTATTTATTTATTTGACAGAGAGAGAGTGCGATAGAGACAGCAGGAACACAAGCAGGGGGAGTGGGAGAGGGAGAAGCAGGCTTCCTGCGGAGCAGGGAGCCCGATGCAGGGCTCGATCCCAGGACCCTGGGATCATGACCTGAGCCAAAGGCAGACGCTTAACGACTGAGCCACCCAGGCGCCTCTACCTTATCTTTTTTACCTGAGCAGTATTTTTTCTTTTCTCTCCTTCCCACTTGTAATCCACCCTTGTAATCCCTGACCTGGACAATTGTCATAACCTCTTAATTGGTCTCCCAGCTTCCATTCCATCCTTCTTCCCAATCCATTGTACATAAATGATTTTTAAATGGGGTAAGCATTAGAAAAAGTCCTCTTTCCCCTCAAGATTCAGGTTCACTAAATTGAGGGTAGACCTTGGGTACTTGTTTTACAAAAAGCTTCCGAGATGATTCCTATGCACACCTTTGATTAAAACCAATGATTTACAAGCTTCTCAGGTGATCTTTTCAAAGCCCAACCATAGGTACATCATCCTTTGACTTGAAAGTGTTCTGTGCTTCCCCCACTGCCTCTAGATAAAGTCCAAACTTCTTAGCTTGTGGTAGAACAGGCTTCATTCACATCCTGGCCCTAATCTACTTTTCCAGAGGCATTTTCAGCTACTCCCCTTCAAGTGCCTCTGAGTCCCGCCAACTAAGTAAGTCCCAAATATGCCATGTACTTTTGGGTTTCAGTCCCTTTTTCCATATCACTTTGTCCATCTGGGGTGCCCTTAACTTTTTTTCTGTAGCTGGGAATCTCTCTCCCTCAATGTTAGCTCGCCCTGACTACTCTTGCCCCTCCTTTCTCCAGGCAGGAGTCACTGCTCTTCACTGGACTCAACACTTTGTACTTGTGTTGCTGCTCTCACTACTTTGCATAGTGATAATTTGTTTATATATCTGTCTTCATCAATATATGATTAGGTTATTGAGGTAAAAATAGTCTTACTTATCTTTTATGAGTAGGCACCCAGTAAGAATGCTTCTTTCCTTTTGATTAAGATTTTAAAAATTCTCTCCAAGTCTGCTTTTTATACCTACCTCTTCTGCCTAGCAGATTACTTCTATTTGTATCATCCATTTGCTTCTATCTTCTCATCAAAAAATTGGCATGTCTTATGAACAAAGAAGGAACCTTCCGAATTTGTACCAAGTGATGGTTGGTGGTCATTTGGGTATCACAGAACTCATTAGTGTCTAAAGATACCTTGCTGAGATCTTCAACAAAGGAAGATGTAGAACATCTGGTGACCTGTTCAATGTATTCAACAGGTTTTGAATGTTAAGGAAGACTACCAAAACTGATCTGATAACTTGGATCAATTCTGCTTTGTAAGTTTCTGTAACTGGTACCATTAATGTCTACTTCACACCTGGAAGCATTCTTTCAGCTGTCTTATAGGAACTATGAAACAGAAGTCATTTAAGCCAGAAGTCATTTATGGTATATTACATCTTCTAAGACCACGTCTGAATTGTTGGCTTTCACAGTGAATTGTGGGTCTTTGGTAGATCCTACAGTAAAGACCCCCTTTATGTTTTCAAATACCTCTTTCATTTTGGACCTCAAACACATAGTACCTATTTTTCTAGCAAAACGTGCTAGAAGTTCACAAAGGCTATGAAGTTTGGGGGGAGTTATGATTAGCTTCCAACTTACAGTGTAATCATTACTGTCTGGTTCTGAATATTAGAGAAGAGGCTTTGATATGTGTGCTCTAAGATAATAATTGTGCATGATATCTGCCAAGAGATAGAGATGATTATTAATGACTTTTGTGGCATCAGACCAAACAAAATACTACAAATCATGAAATTTTATTGCATGGATCCATGTGTAAGAAATTTTTAAGAAGTTTTTTTTTTTTCTATTGTCATTTTTCCTCTGAGAATATCAGACAGGAAATTGAATGTAGTAGTATCTTCAATATTGAAAAATACTAGGTAACTGCATTAGTTCTGAAAGCAACATGAGCATGTCCTTATCTTATTTGGGAAATGGGTTACGAATAACAATATATTAAAGAGGGAAAGCCCATTCTATTTTCAGGAGCAGAATGTTTCTGGTGCCCTCAAGCATGAAAAGCTATGGTGTTGGATTTGTCTCTCTCATAGGAATTGTCTCCTTGTTCCATTTGGACAATTGATTTAAAAGGACTAGAGGCAAAAATATAAATTTAGGATGAAAATTAAGTTAATCTCTGTATTCAGTTTAATTAGTCAGCCTAAAACAATTGATTGATTATAACGCAGCACAGCCATGGGCATTAATAGGCTTGAAAGTTTGGGGGCAATATTGGATACCTGCCTGGAAGATGGGTAGGGAGATGAATAGTGGGGAATTAAATTCTCGTCTAGAAAGGCATATTTCAATTCTGAATGTCTTACTTTGTGACTTGTCACATAAAGGGAGGAATGTGTAACAGTAAACATAGTGCTGTGGCTTAAAAATCAGGAGACCTAAATCTGTTCCCTGCAAATTACATTCCATCTTTGATCCTCTCCATTAAATGGAAAATCATTTAAAATATTTCCTTACCCAGAAATGAAATTGAGTTAAAAGAAAGGGAGGAGTGTATATAGACAGATACAGAGATAGGTAGGTAGGTAGGTAGGTACACAGGTAGGTTGATAGATTGATCCATCCCTCTTAACCTTTCCTTTAGATTCCTTGGCTTTACCTGAAAATTTTCCCTTGAGTCTCTGTTTGAGTGTACTATAAAACCTGCAAAATAGCAAAGACTCTGGTCCCTTAATATTCACCAAGACTTGCTAAGTGTAACCTCTACAAAAACACTTTATATAATTAACTCAGCACTTAAATATAAGGAGAAACCAGGAGCTAGTTCCCAGCATCTAAATATGAGAGAAGGACTTTTCTACTTCACTTTTTGGCTTTGATGGACAAATTTCTCTGAAAAGTACTTCTTTCAATTTAGAAGAGGAAGTGAGAGATTTCCCAGGAGTAATATTTAGCAATAGTCATGTGGCTCCAAATGCAAGGCAGAAACCCTATGTAGCTGAACTTGGTCAGGAGGGAGAGGAGCTGAAGATGGCTGAAAGGCAAAATCATAGATCCCTTTTGGTAAGTTTGGATTCATTCATTTAAGACTCTCCAAGAGGAAGCAATAGACCTTGACTCCAGAAAACCAGTGCTAAAGACAAGTTGTTAAAAATACTTACCTTCAAATTTAAATTTGGATTAGGTTATAAAAGGAAGCATTCTAATTAGAGGATCAGTATAAAATTGTTAAGGTTCTAGTAAAGGACTAATAAAAGAATTTAGTATTTAACAGTCTGTTTTGGAAAAAATATGGAAACTAAGTCCGAGGGAAGACAGTGATCTCTAACCAAATCAGGAAAAACATGCATGTTGCCATTGTGACCTGTATACCACAAACATCAAAGGTCTCAGAACCCTGGAAAGCACCTACAATGCAGAGAAATTAAGTAGCAGCTCAGACTTGTGTCCTAAACTACAAAACAAAAGCCAGCGGAGTTACTCCGTGTTGCGGTGTGTGTGTAATTGGTCACTCCTCCTGGTACAGCACAGCTCTGTGGCCCGTTGGCTTTGAGCTCGAGAACCCTTCCTGTGGAGTTTGCTTGGGCTGCACGTATCGATTCCCACCTGGCTCCCACTGTGCTTATCAGGAGGAATGATAGTTGGTTCCTTTGCTCTTATCACTCTTTCATTTGTTTCCCCTGGTCATGTTGGTAATTATTAATATAATGTAAATGTCTTTGCTTTCAGTCCACCTCGGCCGCTGGCTAATATGAACGACACCATGGTGAGCCACACGTCCTCCGGAGCGCCCACACCCACCAAGAGGTATGTAGGGTTCATGCCTCAGTCACTGCTCAGAGTTGGCCTGGCCTGGGAAGCAGAGCATTCCACGGGACGTAAAGGACTGGCTTTCTTTTTCCTCCTTTAACTGTCTTTTAATATTATTTTCTAATTTTTTTCTTCCTTTTTTTCCTACTAACTCGTAAACATAGCAACCGAAGGAGTCCGCTTGTGAGTGGTGCCTGGGGTGGAAGCTCTTCATTTGTGATAAGCAGTGAATAGAGAGAGTGTCAAAGCAGATTAGGCACTTTTGAGATCTTTTTTTTTTTTTTTTTTTAACATTAAACAGTATTTTGATGATCATGAATTGCAACAATTTTGCATTTGTGTTCTTTAAATGTCAAAGATCGTTTCTGCTTCCTGATTAGACTGTGTGAATTGAATTAATCTCTGATACTCTCCTAAATCATTCTGTATATGATTCATGAACATTTAAGTTGAAAGCCTGAGTCTCTCTCTTAGTTATACAAGGAGTTTCCTGTAGGGTCCTACAAGGAGCTAGAACTGTGTACTCCTTTCTCTTCTTTATTTAATTTACTCTTCTCCAAAATTCTCTTAGGCAGGACTTAAAAGAACTCTATAAAATGGCTTACTTTCTGTTTGATTTGAGCTGTTCCATAATCAGAGCATTGCAGGAACTCCCTCAAGGGCACAGCCATTAAAGAATTCTTTCTAACAGTCATCACCCAAAGAGAAGAAAAAAAAACAACAAAGACATTCCAGCTGACTCCCCAAGTTCTTCCTGAAGAAAACTACTTTGTGCCATATGTACTGATTGCTTTGGATAATTCAGCTGTAGAAATGTCATCTTCTTAATGATACTTTGACTTAACATATAATATATAATACTTAAGATCAACTGTATTTGTTCCCATTGGCTAAAACTCCTGGAGCACTGTTTCCCAAACTTGACTGATGAGAAGAATCGGAAGAATCATCTAGGTCAGTTGTTAAAAATATAGTCTTCTGGGACCACATCAAACCCAGTGGATCCTGAGATCCTGAGAAGCTACACCTTCAACAATAAGTATTCCAGGTGATTCTTACCATCAAGCAAGTTTGGGAAAGAGCCTTGGAAGGAAGCTAAGGAGTGCACTGTAAGGCTACCCTGGAATAGAGGAGTTAGGGACTTAATAAATTAGAGTGATCTGATAATGCAGTGTTATCCACTAGGAGACTCGACCAACCAGGTAAGAGCGCTCGCCCTCCACCTTCCTGAGACACTACCAGCAGGTAACAGCCACACCGCTTCCTTTGGGCAGAGCTGAGGGGTATCGATGCCTAGAGCATAGGCTTGAGCCAGACTATCGGCATTTGGATCCTGACCCTCCCCTGACCTTGAACAAGATTCGTATCTTCATTTTTTAAATTTATAGAATGGGGACAATAAGAGTATCTACCTTGTGGGGTTATGTGAGAATTTAAGATACTGTTTTCATTATTTAAGAAGTAAACTAATGAGAGAACAAGTGGGTGGGTATGAAGAGGTAACTTACAAATAATACCCTTTCAAGGAAGAACAGAGAACTTCTGGAAGGATACAGAACAATTAAACTTCTCCCACCAACTGAGATATTGCAACAACCCTCGCTGGCCTTAGTCCTTAATTTTTTATGTTAAAACACCCTTAGCGTTCAAATCCAGACCCAGAATCTAAATATCAACTCCAGGGATGTTTCCATTTCAAAACCAAGAAGCCAAGGTGGATTATTGAAACAAGTCAGCTTGCACGTGGTAGATTAGTCTTAGCAAGGCCAGCTATTAGGGTTTTACTTCATCTGAGTTGTTCTCTTCATTTACTAGTTTTGTCACTCTGAGTCACTTGAGTCCCTGAGGGCCCTAAGTGCCCGGTGACCAAGGCCCCAGACATTCAGGGACCGCAGCTAAACGTAGCTGCCAGAGGCTATTAGAGGGGGGGCCTCTTTCTGAACAATGTTTTTTGCTTGAGAAGACTGACAGAGGGGGCTCAGGAACAGTGATAATCACTGCTGCTTCTGTGAAAGGACCAGCCTTTATGCTGGGTGTTGCAGTATTGAGCCCCAGGTTTAGGATTAAGTGGCCTGCGGCAGTTGTCAGTCACTTTTGAAAGTTGTTTCAGGTGGTATACTATAGCCTGGATTAAGATTTTATTTTAAAGTCAACAGTTTAGCTAGTACCTCTTTCTAGCTGAGCTAAGTCTAGTAGAGTTGGTCAATCCTCAAGGTGGTTGTCACACTGTATAGGGGTTGAGCAGCAAAAAAAGGCAGCCGAGCCCTTAGCGGGCCAGAACGGAAGACGGGGCGCTTTCATTTATCAAGAAGAGTAGCTGCTGGAGTAGAGGCCATATGGGAACAAGACGGTCCCACCCTAACAGTTTAGTCCTTAGAATTTTGGAGATTTTATTTATATTTGGGATGAGATTGTGATGTAACATGTGGACATTAATTGCATAATTCATAGATTTGGCTTTTCATGGCCCAAGTTACCAAACCTGGTAAATTTCCAGCTAGTATTCTATATACTTCCTTAAGGACTCATCAGTTTTTCTTTCCTCCTCTGAATGTCGTCAGACCTGTGTCTCCAGAGTCTGATGAAAGCTAGGAACCCAGCACATCAGCGCAATCACAGAACTTCCTCTGCTGGGGCAGAGAATCCTCAAGGGGATTAAAGTTCCTTTAGAGCTCAGTGTAAGACATAAATCACTGAATCAGACAAAACATGCACAGTAATAAAAATGCAGGAAAAATTTAAGAGCTACAGTTTCTACCTTTTCAGTAGGCAGTGGGTATAAAAATAGTGACAGCCACAAGGGTCAAAAATACTGTATTAGTCCAAATAGAAGATTGTCACAAATGTAAGAGTTAACTTTTTATTTTTATTTATTTACTTTTTAAAGATTTATTTATTTTAGAAAGAGAGTGGGTGCATGTGCATGAGCGGGCCTCGGGGCAGCAGAAGAGGGAGAGAGAGAATCCTTAAGCCCACTCCCTGATGAATGCAGAGACTGACACAGGGCTTGATCCCAGGACTCTGAGATCATGATCTGAGCCACAATCAAGAGTCAGACACGTAACCAACTGAGCCATCCAGGCACCCCAAGAGTTACTTTTTTTTTTTTTTACGATTTTATTTATTTATTTGACAGAGAGAGACACAGCGAGAGAGGGAACCCAAGCAGGGGGAGTGGGAGAGGGAGAAGCAGGCTTCCCGCAAAGCAGGGAGCCCGATGTGGGGCTCGATCCCAGAACCCCGGGATCATCACCCGAGCTGAAGGCAGATGCTTAAGGACTGAGCCACCTAGGCGCCCCAAGAGTTACTTTTTAAAGAAGAAAACCTTATCAATTGCAGAGATGCTGGCTGTCATGTGAGATACAATGAATTATGTTCCTGCGAGGGTCCACTGTGGGGGTTTGCTCTGTATAATATTCTTTTAGTATGCCTGTATTGAAATTGCTATAATTGAGTAGAAATTTCATTTTTTGCTTCAGTATAATTAGTTTCTGGAAATTTGCTTTCTTTCAAAAGAACCAAAACAATACACTTAAAAACAAACAAAAAACTTTCAAAACTTTAAAACAGAGACTTAAAATCCCCCCCTTCTACCTCATTCCTCCAAGGCTTGCTTCGGTCCGTCTCCTTCCACAGGGTTCAGAATGTGGATGGTGATATTATTCTTTGGACTATTGTACTGTTTCTAATCATAATGTACTTTCAGACCAGTATGGTAAATGATGCCAATATTTTTAATTTTTTTAATATCTCCTAAAGCCTTAGCTTTATGAATTTTTATGAATATTTAAACTTTCACAATTCTCTGGGCATTTCATAGAACTATGGCAGTAACAAAGACTTCCAATATCAAACTTCCGCTTTGTGCATTTGGTTGGTATATTAGTATCAACTCTTTTTAACTTCAGGTATTAAAATTTAACGTCAAAAAGCACAAACCCCGTTAAGCAAGATGAAAAAGTTTAAGTTTTAATGATCTCTATAACATTGTGTTCATAATGGATACTACACTGTACACTTAAAAATGTGTTAAGTGGGTAGATCTCATGTTACCTGTTCTTAGTTAAAAAAAGCAAGAAAGAAAAAAAGGGACAACCCCACAAAGACAAAGGCAAAAGCAGGAAGCAAAGGGCAGAAGCGTTCATGGATCACAAAAGCAATGGAAAAGCTGCTGGGATGCCCACCTGTACCTTCTCCATCTCTTGGTTACTCTCAGAATGCCATCTCCATTCCCTGCTGCTGTGAACCACCCTCTCCTCATACTGCTGACGGCCTCAGGTGCACAGCCACGGAGTCGCCACTCAAGAGGTTGTGTTTTCCTACCTTGGATTAGAAAACTCCAAGGAAGGATTCCTGCTGTCCTGGGCTGTATTACTGCCGGTCCGTGTGTCTGTGATGGGCCACACCCATTAGACCTGCATCATCAAGACGGAGGGAGGAGCATTTCCCCAAAAGAAGGTTATACTGTCAGGAACAGAAGAGAGAGGCCATGGGAAAGACATATAACAAGGTTGTTGGCAGACCACTGTTTTGCTACCCAGTACACCAGTGTGTGCAAAAGTGTGTACATACACACATCCATACACACCTTCTCATACCGTTTCCACTAACAGGGCTTTCCTTCACATAATGCACATAATGAATTCCATGTAAAACTGCAAACGCGTGCATGTCTCTCCCAGGAGTCTGTCCGCCTCCTGTAACAGCCCTGGGCGCTGGATACCTAGGCTATGTCCACTCATCCAGATCAGGTCTCTGTATGTCTTTTTGTGACTCATCAACCCATCCTACCCTGAAGCAGATAATAAGTTGTGAGCACTATGCACCCAGTATAGAAGGTATAGATCGGGAAGGAGGAGACTTGTAATTTGGATGGTGGGGAAAGGGAAGTGACAGACAGCATGGCATATTGAGCCACATTTGCCTATGTTTCCTTTTGAAACACTACCAAAATGACAGCCAAGAGATCATCTTGAGTAAAAACTCACAAGAAGAAAGAAAAACGGAAGAGGAGACAATAGCAATGAGAATTTGGAAGCAGCAGAGCAGATGGGTGACTGGAAACTGATTTATGGATTGGAGAAGACCAGAGCCTCAGCTGACAGCAAGAGGGGCCCAGAAGAAAGCCCGCCCCAGGAATGAGAAGGCTCTGAAAAGGAGGATGCAGGACAGTTGGCTGGTAGTCTGTACAGGAAGCACTTAGAGCCACAGATTGTCTACATACTGGGTAACTGCCCCTACCCCACTCTGCCAAAGAGTTGAGGTTTATGTTTGGGTTTTCTGGAACAATACAACCCCCATAAGACCTTAGTTGTCTTAATTATCTCACCTTCAGTGGGCTGAGACAACTGCTTTCAGACAACCTATCTCCCAGTTTAACCAGTTGCTTTTCTCAGTAGCCATGTAGCAAAGATTGATGTATTCCCTCCTTGGGATGGAGTGTTGCTACCATCCACACCTCAACTTGACTCAGCTAGTTCTTCTCAGTATTACTCTCCACTTCTAGTATCAGTTTCTCTTTTAGTGGGAACCCTTGGCTGTAAGTGACAGAAGCTCAGTTTGAATTAGCTTAGGGAAAACAAGAAGGTTTTGGGGTTTTTTTAAAATTTATTTTAGAGAGAGTGTGCGTGCAAGCAGGGGGAGGGGCAGAGGGAGACGGAGAGGGAGAGAAGCAGACTCTGCCCTGAGAGTGGAGCCCGACAAGGTGCTCAGTCTCAGGACCCTGAGATCATGACCTGAGCCAGAACCAAGAGGCGGACGCTCAACGCATGAGCCACCCAGGTGCCCCTGAAGGTTTTTGTTTTTGTAGCCGAACTGTGGGAAGAGCAGAGTGGTATGTGGCTGGTCCTCAGGGATGACCAGAGCCAGGGGAGCTCTAACTCACTTAGGTGTTTCCCTACCTCCCTCAGCTATGCTCATGCTCATTGTTCCTCCCTGTTGTATGTCAGCTGCTTCTTCCCTAACATAGCTACCTTTCACATGACAGGGAATATATCCATGACACCTGTGTGTTCATATTTCATAACCTCACTACCCTGTGGTGATTGACCTTCTCTTTGTTCCAACTTGAAAACTCCCAATGAAAGTTCTTTTTGGTCCATTGTGGATTGTGTTACTCACCCACTGGTTTTCTGTTTGCTGGCCCCACCTAAAATAACATGGTTGAATGGGTAGGGGTCGATCTCCAAAGAAGGTGTTCTGCTGTCTGTGGAGAAGGTAGGAAGCTGAAGAGATGCATAGCTATAGGCTTCTTTTTTGGGTGGTTTCTGAAAAATATTGCATGTGTAAGTATATTATATCACCCTTCCATTAGCATAGATTTGTTTCAGGAGACCCTTTTTTCCCCTACCACCTCATTTTTATTTCTCTCAAGGGTTAAATAGTGCTTTCTATTCTGTTCAGATTATTAAGATGTATTGTGTTGGGACATAACACTGTCTTTGGGAGATAACAGGTAAATATTAGAGCCACTAATTCTAAGTAGTCACCAATTGCTAGGAATCTTAAGTAAAGTCAAGATTTTATCAGTCAGAAGTTTTTAACTTTAACACGTTACTTCGGAAGAAGGAGAAGCGTTTTGGGGTAGGGGCAGAGGGAGAGCGAGAATCCCAAGCAGGCTCCATGCCCGACACAGGGCTCTATCTCACCACCCTGAGATCATGATCTGAGACAAAATCAAGAGTCAGACATTTAACTGACTGAGCCATCCAGGCGCCCCGGAAAAGCATTTTTTAAAGACCAGAGGAGGCCATAGTATAAATATTATTTCTGAGCTGAAGACACAGAGATGAGTTGCACTATAATAGTATTAAAATGGCTTTATGAATGGGTGCCAACGTAAAGGTTTTATCTTGTTACCTACAGAATACTGCAGAATGACAAAAGCCACAGTCTGCTGTGTTATAGACTGAAAATAACAGAGATATTGGCGCAACTAAGAAAGGAGGCAGACTGAAATTGGTCAAGCCAGAAAACTATCCATTTGGGAACTCAGGCTACTGATGCTCTTCCCTCCTGTGAAATGAGAATACGAAGAGTTTGGTTGAGGGGCGCCTCGGTGGCTCACTTGGTTTCATGTTTTACTCTTTATCTTAGTTCAGGTCTTAATCTCAGGGTCATGAGTTCCATGCCCAGCATGGAGCCTACTTAAAAATTTTTAAAAAGAAATAAAGAAGAGTTTGGTTGAAAAGCAAGAATTAATGAGGATTTAAGCATGATCATGAAACAAGTAGCTTGCATGAATTCTTCATGAAGATCTCTGCAAGACAACACAAGAATTACTTTTTTCTCCAATCTATTTTTGAAAGACAGAAAAGCAGAGTAATTGAAAATTAACACATAATCTTATGGGCTTGCAGGGTCCTCAGTGTTGGCAGATTTCCAAAGTCCATCTGATGGCCCAGGCAGACAGCCAGGTTTCAACTGTTTCTGGGTTGGGATTAAATTCCATTTCCATTCAAGCATTTAAGGTAAACGCTTCAGCAATTCTAACTCAGGTTAGTACAAACAAAAAGGTTGAGTATTTCCAAGTCCATACTTTAAAGCTTAAGTTTGAGAAATTGAAGCCTGCAGAAGCATAGTAACTAATAGTTTCCACCTTTCATTGGACTAAGGCTAGAGGGTCTCAACATGAGCAAGAATTATATCCATTATGGACTGTCAGCTGAACAGAGGGGAAGAAGGAACAGGTCTGGGGAGGAAAACTGAGTTCAGTGTTGCCATGTTCAGACTGAGATGCCTGAGAGATCCTGAGATGAAGACAGGTTCTGTGGATTTTGGATGTGGGGGGCCAAGGAAGGGGATGGATGATTCTCCTCCAGGTTCCTTTCTGGCTTAAGTTAAGGTACTTGTGGTTGAAACACAGGAGGAAAATTTGGGCAAAAAGATAACAAGATTATGTTGAGTTAGAAGTACCTATGGGACACAGAGGAGCCAGACCTTAGCATGAGTTCTTGTCATCCAGATTCTTCCAGCTACCTCAGATTCACACTAGCAAAGGACAGACAGGTAGTCAGATCCAACAAATGACCAGTAGAACCTACATACACCCACACACTCACACCCACCCACCCCCCCGCCCCACACACACAATTTTACCCATTTTTCACATCTGCCTTGGAGACTATTAACTTGAATACCTCTTGACCATATGTCCAGTTAAGAAGCTGACTCAGGGGCATCTGGGTGGCTAAGTCGGTTAAGTGTTTGCCTTCAGCTCAGGTCATGGTCCCAGGGTCCTGGATTGAGTCTCGCATCGGGCTCCCTGCTCATCGGGGAACCTGCTTCTCCCTCTGCCCCCCCCCAACTCGTGGATTCTCTCGCTCATAAATAAATAAATAAAATCTAAAAAAAAAAGGGGGGGGGCGCCTGGGTGGCTCAGATGGTTAAGCGTCTGCCTTTGGCTCAGGTCATGATCCCAGGGTCCTGGGATCAAGCCCCGCATCAGGTTCCCTGCTCGGCGGGAAGCCTGCTTCTCCCTCTCCCTCTCCCACTCCCCCTGCTTGTGTTCCCTCTCTTGCTGTGTCTCTCTCTGTCAAATAAATAAAATCTTTAAAAAAAAAAAAAAGCTGTCTACAAAGCAGGGCACTGCTTTGTAGTGACATGCCAAGGGTTTGCACATTTAATGGAAATCCCTATAGCAATGCTGAAACTCCTATGGTGATTCAATTTAACCATGGTTTTTCATTCCTTTTAACATCAAACTATTAAAATATTTCAACTTACTATAGTAAAGCAGATATTTGAAACAAATCAGTGCTGTGGTTAAAAAAAAAATCTTACTTTTTTTCGTGGATCTTATTAGGAAATCTCTAGTCTCCTCCCTACCTCACCCCCAAAACATTCTTTCCTTTTTCACCAGATGGCTTTTTCTGAAATACAAATCTAATGACGTTACTCTCCTGGTCAGAACTTTCCAATGACTCTTTCGTTCTACAGCACTGTCCAATAGCATGGAAACCAGCATGGTAGCCACCAGCCATGTGAGGCTGTTGAGCACCTGAACTGTGACAGAGGAAGTGAATTTTTAATTTTATTTAATTTGAATTAGTTTGAATTGAAACAGGTACATGTGACTAATGGCAGCACAGTTCTACAGGATTAGGCCGCCGTGTCTGGGTCCTGCTTACTGTGGTGTCCTCGTCTTCTGACTCAGTGCCTGACACCTCGTAGGTGCTCCAGACATACTCAGATGCCCAATTTCCACCAGAAGTGCTACCAGAACTGTCGTATATTTGACAATGAAAATCACCTACTTTTATGGATGGAATTGACATTTGTCAGCTTGGCATCTGTAGCTTATGAAGCTATTCCAAGGGGACTGTTGCCAGCCTCCCCAGCCCTGCCTTATTTTACTCTTTCTACTCAGCTTCTACACACAGAATTACTCAAATCACTTACAGTTTCCCAAGCACGTTTCTGCACATGCTGCTTCTGCCTTTAATGCCTTCCCACCCTTTTTCCCCTTTATTCCCCTTTGTCATCTAATTCTTCCTTCTTAACTTCAACTGCTCCCGGAAGCCTTCCCTGATACCCTAAGCTAGATTAAGTGTTCTTCCTCTGTGATCTGTAGCCTCTTGTTTATATCAGTGTATTGTAATTACCTGTTTGTTCGATGCCTTTCTAGATAGACTATAAGCTCATTGAAGGTGGGGACTCACCAGCCTTTATCCAGAAACTTACTTCTTTTCTCCAAATCTTGCTGTTGCTTGCCTCTTAATCAGTACTTCCTCTGTTAAGAAAAGGATTTTCTTCTTCAGTTACTTCAAGCACATGGCATCTTATAACATTGCCTGCTTAGTCCATTCAGAGCAGAGAAATAAAAAACATGAGTTATAATGACATATCTGGTTCTACTCCAGTACTGCATCGTTCACTCTAGCTACGCCCGCCCCTGGTTATCTGTCCCTTTCCTCTGCAAGAGTGAGAAACTGGCTCCTGTTGCCCACCAGCCATGTACCTGGTAGCATGGATAGCGGTTTCAATATTGCTGATTTATTTCTTCAATAGATTATTTTTTTTTTTAATTTTATTTATTTATTTATTTATTTATTTATTAGAGAGTGAGCAGGAGAGAAACAGCATGAGAGGGGAGAGGGTCAGAGGGAGAAGCAGGCTCCCCGCTGAGCCGGGAGCCCGATGTGGGACTCGATCCCAGGACCCTGGGATCATGACCTGAGCTGAAGGCAGTTGCTTAACCAACTGAGCCACCCAGGCGCCCTCTTCAATAGATTATTGAGATATAATTCATTCACCATACCATCCATCCACTTAAAGTGTATGATTCAGTGGTTTTTGGTGTATTCACAGAGTTGTGCGGCCATCACCACAATCAATTTTAGAACATTTTCATCACCCCCCAGATTGATTTACTACTATAAGATCACTCCCTGCAGTGTGGAGAATTGACTATAGTGGGCAAGAGTGGAAGAGGAAAGCAAGCAAGGGCTGTTGGGTAGTCTGAGTGGCACTTGGTGAGACTTTCCAGATGAGAAAGGGTGGGGACAGGGGGAGCAGTGAAAGGGGCTGGTTTGAGGGTCTTGTTTCAGAGAAGAGCCAGCAGGACTGATTAATAGTTTGGATGTGAGGCATCAGGAAATGAGAGAAAACCAGAGGCCTTCCACTTTGAGCTTGATGGTTGGGTGAGTGGTGATGCTATCCATTTAAACTGGTCAGTTTTGGGGTGCAGCAGGTGAGGAAGTGGGTGGAGAGAGTCAGGGGTTTTAGTTTGAACATGTTAGGTTTGGGATGCCTTTTAGGCAGCCATGGGGAGATGCTGAATAGGCCCTCAAATACACAATCCTGGAGCTCCAGGGAGAGGTCAGGGCTGGAGATGCAAAGTTGTGAGGATTACAGTAATACCTTTTTGGTAAGATTATCCTGAGAATAAGCAAAAGAGCATATGTGAAATTCTCTGATAAGGTCACAGGTACTTTCTTGGTAATGACTACTACATTATCTTCTTTAATCCTTCCTGTACTCTCTAAAGTACATAATACATGAAGTAGATTTTATATTATTATTATTATTATTTTACAGATGAGGGGACTAAAGCAGAGAGATTAATGTCCAGGCTCACACAGCAAGCAGGTGTGTGTGGATTAAACCCAAGACAGCCTCACTCCAAAGCCCAGGCTCTGGTTGCTATGCTCTCCTGCCTCCTGCTGAGTAATGAGTCCTGCTCCTGGGGCTGCAGACTGCCACTCTGGACGGATGCAGCCTTTGCTTCGGACCTTGTCCCCGCCACAACTTACCCATCGTCCCCTCCCTCATCGCTCACATCCCTTTCCCACAGGGGGGGCCTCTTCACTTCTGTCAAAGGCACCCTCTCGTGCTGCCTATAGAGCTTCTGCTGAAGCCATGAGACTTAAACACCCCCATCCTCTTGGAGAGCAGGTCTCACACTGGAGTGTGCCTCAGAAGCACCTGGAAGCTTGTTTCAAATGCATGGAGTGGGGAGGGTGCCTCGTGAGGGAAAGAATGCTGCTCTGGATTACCCCCCCTCACGCTTCCCCCTCCCCGGGAGAAATGTGCTCATATCATCATCACTCCTCTTTTAACTCTGGTTTATTCTCCTCACCCTTGCTTTTACTGATCTCCCTAATTGGATAAAATTCTATTATGTCTTTTTTTTTCTTCTTAAGTAATCTCTACAGATAATGTGGGGCTTGAACTCATGATCCCAAGATCAAGAGTCGCATGCTCTACTGGCTGAGCCAGTCAGGCGCCTCCTGTTATGTCTTCTTAGAGGAGGACAGTGTCCCTCCCATCATAACACATACTACATTTGCCATTTTACATTTATTTGTTTGATCATCTCTTTTTCTACTAAACCGTTAGCACCAAGAGAGCAGCCGCCATGTCTGGGTCCCGCTTACTGTGGTGTCCTCGTCTCCTGACTCAGTGCCCGACACCTTGTAGGTGCTCCAGACATGGACTCAGATGCCCAACTTCCACCAGAAGTGCTACTAGAACTATCGTATATTCGGCCATGAAAATCACCTACTTTTATGGTTTGAATTGACATTTGTCAGCTTAGAATAGAACAATTATTATTATTATTATTTTATATATTTATTACTTGTATGGGATTCTAAACTATTCCAAATTACTGACTTTGCTTTAGAAAAACAGATTTCTAAAGCAAAACCTATTTGTAAGTTGGGGATTGTATAGAGATATTTTATCAAAAGGAAAGTGTTTAAATTCAAAAAAGTAAATCTGGAAAAACAGGTACACCTTTGAACGAGTGTATGTATCACTTATATATCTAACATAATACCCACACCCCAACACAGGATTGTCAGAAAATTTGTGGGCCTTTAAGTTCCTTATTTACTATAGACAGCAACTGATAACGCTTTTCATTTTGGTTTAGATCCCTAGTTATCTGGCAAATGACACTAGTTCTGAATAGCAGTCTTTGTAGAAAATTAAAATGGAGTTTAATAAACTGTTGCTTCTATAGTAAATGCTTCCAATTTCGTTGCTGCCATTCCCTTTTGAATGCGCCCTGGTCAGATTTCCACTTCCTGTTCACTGCCAAAACCAGTTCTGTCGAGGAGACCAGTGCCGTCCTCAGTGTTAAATCCAGTGATGAATTCTCAGGACTTACCCAGGTTGATCTGTCAGTGTCCGTTGACATAGATGATTGCTCCCTTCTACTTGAAACACTTTCCGTACTTGCCTCCAGGTGTCCTGCTCTTCCAGTTTTCCTCCTCTTCCTCCGTGGCCCCCTTCGCTAGTTTTCCATACCTCCTTGAACTCTAAATGTTAGTATGCCAGAGGGACCACCTCTTTTTTCTGTATGTCCTCCCTGTAGGTGATCCCATCCAGACTGTGAGCTTTTAATACTGTCTACATACCAGTGACTTCCAAACTTCTTTTTCTGGCCCAGACCTTTTCTCTGAGCTCTGACCTCGTAGATCTTCCTCTGAATCAGTACCTTCACCTGGATATCTAATACACATCTCACAATTAGCATGTTCCAAACTGAGTTCCGTGCCTCGCCCTACCAAACTTGCCTCTCTTTCAGTCTTCCCCATCTCAGTTAGTGGCAATCTCGTTCAGAGTTTGCCTAGTCATTAGTTGCTTAGTCAGAACTCCTGATGCTTCTCCATCTAAGGTGTCAGATTATTAGATCAGCTTTATCCAAAAACACTGTCAAAATAGGCCCAGGATCTTGCCATTTCTTATCACTTCGACAGCTACTACTATTCTCCTAGCCACTCTTGTCTCTCATCTGGAATGTTGCAGGAGGCTTCTAATTAGCTGCTTCTTCCCAACTCTCTGACACTTCATCTTCCATAGTGCAGATGATCTTATTAAAATATAAGTTAGAGAATACCTGCCTGTGCTCAAAACCCACCAGCAACTTCTCATATCAGAGTAAAAGCTGAAGCCCTTATGCTGGCCTCTATAACATTGCTACTTGTCAGTCTGCTAAAGAAGCAATTTTGTTTTCTTTTAATTTCTAGTTTGAAGTAGATCAATACTTTACAAAAGTATAAAAATGAGTTACTACCGAGGCGCCTGAGTGGCTCAGTTGGTTAAGCGACCAACTCTTGATTTCGGCTCAGGTCATGATCTCAGCGTCATGAGATTGAACCCTTCCACCCCCACCATCCCACGTGGGCTCCACGCTCAGCACCAGCTCTGCTGTCCCTCTCCCTCCGCCTCTCCCACACCCTGCTTGCACTAACACGCACTCGCGCACACTCTCTCTCTCTCAAATAAATAAATAAAATCTTTTTTAAAGTGAGTTACTACAGAGAGAAATTCCTCTGGTCATGATGAAGTAACTGATGTCAGATTAGTTCTCCCGCTATAAACTTCTAGAAAACTATTCTAACTAAAGCAACTGTTTTCAGAAATTAGTAAGTAGGGCAGGACTGTTTTCTGAGGGAAAGGAAATAGATGAGGAGAGCCCTGTGATTGCCCAGGCTTTCTACTGGGAGGCATTTACTAAAGTCTAGTGCTGGAGACAAAGCAGGGTAAGCCCTATTTGCTGAGAATAAGGAGAGAGAGATTGGAGTTTGGGGAGGCTGGAATTTGCCAAGAGGAATACCAGAGGGGAGGAAGCATGCAGAGAAAGAGCTCCCTAAACCTGCATACAGGTCCCTTGCATCTTTGGCTGAAAACTAAGCTGCGTTTGCATAGAATGAGATTTCACAAGACCACCAAAGAACAACTACCTGGGAAAGAACAAGTCCCGGGGATTTGAAAGTGGAACAGCTACTCAAGCCCAGCCTGTTTTGGGGTTCCAACCAACCAGAGTAGAGACATCATCCAACACTGGGGGCATTCAATAAAGACCCCAGGAAGGCCATACTTTAGGAGCAGGGTGAAAATAGCCCTAGATAAAAGTTACCCTAGATCTGCACTAATGAAACTTTAACACAGGCCACAAAAGGACCAGCCTGTCCAAAAGTAAGTTAACTACCAGATTCTTTAGAAGAAGACAACAAAATCCAGACACTCAACAACATAATCCTCACAATTTCCATCATCCAGTGAAAATTTAGAGGACATAGGAAGCAACTGGAAAGTATGTTCTGTGACCAGAATAAAATTAGTCAGTATAAACAGATCCAGAAATAACAGGCATGATGCAATGAACAGAGATGGACTTTAAAACAGCCACAATAGGGGCACCGGGGTGCTCAGTCAGTTAAGTGTCTGCTTTTGGCTCAGGTCATGATCTCCAGGTCCTAGAATTGACTCAGCAGGGAGTCTGCTTCTCTCTCTCTCCCTATGCCTGCCCTCCCTGCTCATTCTCTCTCTCTCTTTCAAATAAATAAAAATCTTTTTGTTTTGTTTTGTTTTTTATTTTATTATGTCACGTTAGTCACCATATAATACATCATTAGCTTTTGATGTAGTGATCCATGATTCATCGTTCTTGTATAACACCCAGTGCTCCATGCAGTACGTGCCCTCCTTAATGCCCATCACCTGGCTAACCCATCCCCCCACCCCCCTCCCCTCTAAAACCCTCAATTTGTTTCCTGGAGTCCATAGTCTCTCATGGTTCATCTTCCCCTCTGATTCCCCCCTTCATTTTCCCCTTCCTTCTAATGTCCTCCATGCTATTCCTTATGTTCCACAAATAAGTGAAACCATATGATAATTGACTTTCTCTGCTTGACTTATTTCACATAGCATAATCTCCAGTCCCCCCCGTGTTGATGTAAAAGTTGGGTATTCATCTTTTCTGATGGCTGAGTAATATTCCATTGTATATATGGACCACATCTTCTTTATCCATTCATCTGTTGAAGGGCATCTCGGTTCTTTCCACAGTTTGGCTACCGCAATAACCAAACTGCGCAATAGTCAAATAAATAAAAATCTTAAAAAAAAAAAACAAAACCAGCCACACCAAATACCAAAAATGTAAAGGAAAATATTAGCATAATGAGGAAAAAAATGGAAATAAAAAAGAACCAACTATAAACATAACTGGAGGTTTCTGCATATATATTCTACTTCAATGACAAAAAGTTTTAAATTAAAAAATAGAACTTCTAGAGTTGAAAGAGATAATACCCAAAATGAAAGTCAGTGGATGGACTTAACAGTATATCAGAAATTATAGAAGAAAAAGTCCACTGAACTTAAAGACAGCAATACAAACTATCCAAAATGCAATACTGAAAAATGAACAGAGCCTCCAAGACTTATGGGACAATGGCAAACAGCCTAACAGAGGGAGGAGAGAAAAATTATTTCAGGAAATATTTTTTCTCAAATTTCCAAATAAATTTTTACAAATTTGATGAAAACTATAAACCCATAGCTACAAGAAGCTCAACAAACTATAATCAGGATAAACAGAAAACCATACCAAGGCACATCACAATCAAATTGCTGAAAGCCAGTGATGAAGAAAAAGTATTAAAAGCAGCTAGAGGAAAAAATATGTTATATACAGGGGGAAAAAGATAAGATTTTTGAAGTGATTTCTCATTAAAAACAATGCACTTGGGGTGCCTGGGTGGCTCAGTCTGGTAAGCATCTGCCTTCACTGAGGTCATGATCCCAGGGTCCCTGCTCAGTGGGGAGTCTGCTTCTCCCTCTGCCTGCCGCTCCCCCTGCTTGTGCTTGTGCTCTCTCTCTCTCAAATAAATAATAAAATCTTTTTAAAAAAATGCACGCTAGCAGAAAATTGAATGGCATTTGAAAGGAGTACTGTTTTTACTCCTTCTAAAATATATAGATATCCTAGCTTTATCCACTGAAAAGTTCTAGAAGCAGTGATCATCCAGGAACAAGGAGCACCCTAGAACCCTAACTGTGGTCTCTAAACACTCTTTCCTAGTAAAGGGAACCTGCAATCCTTGAAGGAATTAGTTGATTCCAAGTGTGGGGCAGGACATACACAAGATAGGACTGGGGCATCTTACCAACCAAGTGGGTCATCTGTGCCAACCAAGGAAGCTAATGATATCTAATGGATATATTAGATTAACACAGGAGCCTACTTATAGGAGCTCCCACTGGCCAAAGATAGGACAATTTGAACATCAAAATGATGATTGTAATGGATTGAAGTAATCAGATACATAAAAATCTATGAGTTCCTAATGATACTAAAAAAGAAAACTCCTTGGTAACCATTGGAGGTTGCTAGGGCACTAATTCATTGTTCTGAAATTTGTTAAATAGTAAGAAATGCCAAACATTTGTTTTACCTTTTCTGAATGATCAATATTTCAAGATAAACAAATAGAGAAAACTAATAAATGCAGAAAAGATGATAAAATTGGAAACTGGATCTTGAATCTAGGCAAATCATTAGTAAATGCTAAAGCCATTAGGTGAAAAGTTGATGGGGGACTTTATAATGGAGAGATGTAACCAATAACATCTGAATCCACTGATTAATATTTATATTCCATTATGTGCCCCCTATTTGATTTTTAAGTGCACCATATTACCTACAACAGATTCTAGCCCCTTCTCAAAAAATGAAACGAAAGCAAAAACTTTAATCAAATCTCTAGCTCTAGCCACAGGGGATAGAGAAACAAATTAAATGGCACCAAGGAAATAATCAGTCAAATCCAGAATCTAGGGTATGCCACTAGATAACTTGCTTTCTTCACAAATAAATGACATGACAGAAACAAGGAAAAGGAAGAACTGTTACAGATTAAAAACAGAAACATATCAACCAAATGCAGTGTGTATGGACCTTGTTGGAATCTTGATTCTAAATGTAGATGGATATTTTTGAAGATCTGAGGAATTTTTTTGGATGGACTGAGTTAAAATTTTCTTTATTTTTTTTTTTAGGTGTGATGATGGCATTGTGGTTATGTAAATTAAGTATTCTCAAATGAAATAATAAATTGTCTGGGATTTGCTCCAGCCACCTCATTCTAGACAAAAAGTTGAGCGAAGGAAGAATAGATTCAATAAGTTGGCAAATTTTGGTTTTTGTTGAAGTTTGGTGATGGGTACATGAAAAGTAGTCATTAGTTCACTCCCCATTTTGTGCATGTTTTAACATTTTTGGAATAAAACACTTTTAGAAACTCTTGCTTAAGGACCGTCTGAATGTCTATAAAAGAGTCTCATTCAGAATGTATACAGTGTTGTCTTACAATAAGGAACAATTCTAACAAGTTTGGTTTAAGTATCAGTTTTATGGGAGAAAATAGAATGATGCTAAAGGCAGTACGTATCCTTATAGAAATAAAAGGGTTTAACTGGTGTCATGAGGTAACACTGAAAATTCTTTACATGTAGACAAAAGCTATAAAAGCAGTAGGGGGCATTTGGTGATGTTAAATAGACCCACTCTGCCTGTTTTCCTGCCATTGGGCATTCCCTAAAAGGTGCATCCATCTCAGAGCCCAGAACGTGGATAAGACTGATGGGCAAGGCTTCTTGGTGACCCCTCCTTGGTTTCCCCTGCTCAGATGCTGAAGTGTCAGTCACCCAAGGCTGTTTCCTAAGAGACTGCTTTTGTTTAAAGGATTGGTGAAATGTATTTTCTAAGGTCTAACACCATATTCCATTATGTATTGTGGTTTTTTATTGTTTTCCTTATCATGATTTATTATTTTTTTCTATTTTTCTTTGAAGTTTGCCCATTTTAATCCATGTTCATTTTTCGCTCTGTATGTGTTTGTGTTGTGCTTGGTGTCTTTGCGTCCGTTGTTCCTAGGTTACAGTATAGCCAGGATATACGCAGTCACTTGGCCGATGAGCATGCGCTGATAGCCTCCTATGTGGCCCGTCTGCAACACTGTGCACGGTCAGTGGTAGAGCAGCGGCAGCAGGCCGGTCGCCAAGGGCTGATCAGAGGGAGGGAGAGCTGTGTTACCTGGGCTTGCCAGCTGGAAAAAGCTCTGCATGTGGGGTTTTTCTTGAGAAGCTACCAGCTATGTTTGGCAGAGTTTAAATAATTGCTAAAGCATTAACTTCTAAAAGAGAAGGAGCCTTGCCAAGCCTGGGCACTTACCTAAACATATAGTCAGAAATGCTGTTTTAAAGTGGAATTCACTTCCTTCAGCTTACACTTAAAGGCTCTGTAAATCTCAAACATATGCAGTCCCAAAGATGTACATTCACAGAGCTCTTTGATGCAACCTCTTACTGCTCATTCTTGTCTAAACAATGAAACCTTTCTACCGGCATTCAGAGCATAGGGTTAATCAACCCACAGATATCTCACTTTGTCTAATCTTTGATACCATCACCCTGTAACATCTTTGCATGTTACAACTTCATCTCTTCCCCCAAATCTGTCATTGTTGATTATTTAAACCAGTGGTTTGCAATAGTGGTATTGGATCATTGTCACCTGAGGGAGACTTTACCCAAACAATATGTACGTCCACATGTGATAATTATACGTAATATAATAACTCCATATTCCCCTTTCTCTGAAAACTACTGGTAGTGACTCACTGTTAATATGGGAATATGCCTGGTTCCTCAGTGGGTTAGGATAGAAAAACGTTTGATAACCACTAACTACAGCAAAGTTAACCCTTTAAAACAAAGTGCCATTGCATTCAGGTAGACCCAGAGCTACCTGTCCACTCTGTGTCCATACCCATTCTGCAAGGAGAATAGCAGGTAAAGTTTAAATAATCTAAAGCCATCCCTCCACTCTACGTAGCAGCAGATAGATTCTTACTCTTAGAGAGGAAGCGTAATTTATTAACTAAGCACATAAGAGAGTCTGGAGCCTTACATTTTGATCTTAGTTTTGCCCAGAACATGCCGTGGCTCCGTGAGAAGGTGTTGACCTTGGTTTTATTTCCTGTGATAACAAGAATAAATAATGTGAAAAAATATATATTTGGAAAGGACTGTTTTCTATATTATACTTCATACCATTTCCCATAGTTTTGCCAGTGTGACTAAATAGCTTTGATATTTTTTGGCATTTATTTAATTCTAAAGTCTACTTTCCTACTTTCCAAGTATGTTTAATAGGCTTTTCCTATGGGAGGGAAGGAAAGGCCTGATAATTGTGCATCATATCAACCAAGAGTGCCTCTTCAGCCAACAGATGATTTCTGTGCAGTCTGTCCCAGCTCCTTGGGTCTCTAGGAATAGAGTTGTCTCATCCCTGGCAGGACAGCTTACTTATTATCAGTAAGGGCAGTTGTCCAGGTGATTAAAAGTTTCCATGGTGAAAATAGAAGCAGAGTGTTGGCAGAGGCTGCAACCTGATATTTCAGCCCCAGAAGATTTATGGGAGGTTTAGCTAAGGTCCTCAAGCGTCCTGGCTTAGGGATTAGGCTTCCTGAGCAAGAACTGGTGGCTGGGAGCCCTGGGAGAACATGAGGATTGGGTGAGTACTGCATTTCTTCTTGATTTATAGTCTAAGGAACTGAGCTTCATGCTCCTCAAAGAAGTCAGAAATTTCCTGGCTAATTCTGAAAATGAAAGTCAGCTCAAGCAGAAAAATAAGGAACCTTTCTAATTTTCCTCTTAATTTTCATTGACCTTAAAACCTCTCATCAACATAAAGTTCTAGTTTCTGGTTGGAAAGCATAGCCAATTAAAGCAACCATGTCGTCCACACTTGGGTGTAAATGACAAGTAGAATTAACCTTCCTAGGGAGATGGAACACGATGGAGGAGAGGGAGCTTTTTTGCACAGAGGAAAAAATTAAGTTTTTGTTATATCCCTTGCCAAAACAAAGGGCAGTAACTTTAAGTCCCATTTCTTAGGTTGCCAGTCCCTCTATAATATTATCCACTTGTATAATGTTCATTTTTGTTGTTTTTTTAAAAGATAGAGGTAGTTCTCTTATTTCCAACAAACAACTTTAAGGCACAAATATTACAGTTCAGCCTTGACCTTGGGGCCTTGACCCTAATGTATTAAAGCCAATTGATGGTAGCATGTTGTTATTACAAAATCATCTCATGAGAGGATGATGATACAGACTGACATTTGCATACCTAAAATTATAAAGTATTCAGAAGTGGCACAGGCAGAAGAAGTACATTAAAAAGAAAATCCATCCTAGAGGAAAGACCAAGTTAAGCTTAAAGAATTAGCCACAATGATAGAAATACAGAAAGGTGAAAAAAATCTAGGAAAAATACAGTTGATTCTATACATGAAAAGGTCAGATACATTTCTATCAATTTAACTTCACCCTTCCCAGATCCCCCCCCCAATCAGTAATTATTACAAGATTTGACCAGTATTGAACTCATGTCTTTAAATTTTTCCTTATTACTCATCGTGTTGCTAAATTCCATTCAGAGGTTTTTGGAACACCAAGAACCAAGGGCCAACATAGAAGCAGGCCACGACAGCCATCTTGGGTCAGTTGTCATCACCACTGTTACCTTAAAGCATCTGCCAGACTTAAACAAACAGAATTCTATAGCCACAGTCCTTATTAATCTAGGAGTGCCCTGCTATGGATAAATGACAGTTGATGTAACATGCTAAACTAAAGGAGTCCATTATTTCATAATCCAGTCAAAAGGTCATTGCATCACATATACACAGAGCTAGCCTACTACTCAAGAATGCTTCCTTCATCCAGGTGCAGCAGTATCTGATATCCCACGTAGGTCTTAAAGACCTTAAAGTTAAGGTGCTGGTACTTTTGTGAAAGAGTAATGGACTAAATTAATTCACTCTAAGATGGGGCTCTAATTGTGGAACAAACATGGTGAAAGAAGAGAAAGACACATCGAAAGGGAATGTTTGATACCATGGATTCTTCTCCAGCTTTACCATATGTTGGACCTGCCCTTGCCTGGGCTCCTCAGTTTTCCTCAGTTGTTCAGCCAGTGTTAAGTGTACTTTTCTTTAGCCCTCTGTTTTTCATGATGCTTTAGTTTTCTCTTGATCTTTTTAAATTCAAGACCTATGTCTAAAAGTTATGAGTTTTTCTAAAACATTTGATTAGAAATCCCCCCTCAGACTTTGCAGATGCTCTGTCTTTTCTCGGACCTTGCATTCAAAAAGAAGTGCCCCTTCTTACGGCGTAGGAGCCGGGGGGATGCTGCTGAAAAGAAAGGGCATGTGTGGTCTCATCATTTCTCTATAAACCACTTTTCAGAAGACCATTATTATCTATGACCCAGGCCTCTTGTTTCTTTTGCTACCATACTTTTTTATAAGCTTTCTCCCATCTGTTCTTTCTAAGAGAAAAGCAAGGGTAGGGAATGTTTAATAGACACCTGTTGAATTTTTTGTCTCTTTGGCAGTGTCCTGGATAGTCCAAGCCGACTGGATGAGGAACACCGACTTATAGCTCGCTATGCTGCCCGGCTGGCTGCAGAAGCAGGAAACATGGTGAGTAAATGAAAGGTCCTAGTAGAGTAGCAGAAATTAGCATTATTTTAATATACAAATGGTAGGTGATAGTAAACATGAAACTTAGAAGAATAGGTACCTCAGGAACAGAAGGAGAGGAGTGGGCTGTTTAGGGAAGGGATTATAGTGGCCTTTAATTTTATCTACAGTATCCTCTATAAAAAATGAATCAAGAAAATCAAAGAGGGGGCGCCTGGGTGGCTCAGTCATTAAGCGTCTGCCTTCGGCTCAGGTCATGATCCCAAGGTCCTGGGATCAAGCCCTGCATCGGGCTCCCTGCTCAGCGGGAAGCCTGCTTCTCCCTCTCCTACTCCACCTGCTTGTGTTCCCTCTCTCGCTGTGTCTGTCTATAAAATTAATTAATTAATTAATTAAAATCTTAAAAAAAAGAAAATCAAAGAGCTAGAATTTGGTTCTTTAAAAAGCAATAAAATTAATTACCCCCTAGAAATCCTGATCAAGAAAAAAGGAAAGAAAATACAAATTACTAATATCACAAATGAAAGAAGGGACATTGCTACAGACCCTATAGTTATTATAAGGATGATAAGGGAATATTGTGAGCAACTTTTTGCCAATAAATTTGGCAACCTAGATGAAATAAGCAAATTCCTTGGAAGATACAAATTAGGGTTGTCTGGCTGGTTCAGTCAGTAGAGTATACAACTCTTGATCTTGAAGTTGTGGGTTCAAGCCACATGTGGGGTATAGAATCTTTTTTAAAAAACGACACAAATTAACAAAACTGACTTAAGAATAAATAGAAAATCTAAATAGTCCTAAATCTGTTAAGGAAATTGAATTTGTAATTAACTTCCCACAAAGAAAACTCTAAGCTCAGAGGGCTGAACTGTTGAATACTATCATATATTTAAGGAAGAAATAATAACAATCTGACATAAATTCTCAATAAACAGGGGAAGAAGGTACACTTTCCAAGTCATTTTATCAGGCTACTCTAAACCTGAAAAAAGAGCCATTACAAGAAAATAAAATCCATAATCAAATTCTCTCATGAACATGGATGAAAAAATCTTTAACAAAATATTACCAAATTGAATGTGGCAATATGTAAAAAGGATAATACTCCATGATCAAGTGAGATTTATCCTAGGAGTACAGATTCATTTAATACATAAAAATCAGCCAACGTATTTCACCATATTAGCAGTTTAAAAAAGAAAATTATAAGATCATTTCAATAGGTGCAGAAAAAATATTTGACAATAATGCCCATTTATGATAACATTTCTCAATATACCAGGAGTCAAAGAAGCTTCTTCAATCTGATAAAGAACACCTACAAAAAAACCTACAGCTAATATTATACCAAAAGGTTAAATTTTGGAGTATTTCCTACCTAATATTGAGAACAAGCAAAGGTGTCCACTTTTTACCACCTCTATTCAAAATTGTACTGGAGGTCTTAGCCAGTGAAGAAAAGGGCATAAATGTTGGAAAGGAAGAAGTAAAGCTGTCCTATTTGCAGACGACATGATTATGTAGAGACAGTCCTAAGGAATCTACAAAAACATTCCTAGAACAGATACATGACTTTAGAGCAGTGTTGCAGGATACAAAGTCAGTGTACAAAAATTGATTATATTTCCATCTATAGCAGTGAATAATTAGAAAACTAAATTTAGGAAAAACACCATTTACTATAAGATTAAAAAAACATCAAATACTTATGGATAAATTTAATGAAAGATGTTAAGACTGAAAACTAAAATATTGCTGAGAAGAATTAAAGAAAACCTAAATAAGTGGAGAGGTTTGCCATGGAATATTCACATTCAATATAGTTAGGATGGCAAATTTTTCCAAATTTATCTGTAGATTCAATACCAATCCAAATCCCAATAAACTTTGAAGAAACTGGCCAACTGATTTTAAAATATATTTGGAAACCAGAGGACTTAGAAAAACCAAGTCTTTAAAAAGAGCAAAGTTGAAGGACTTAACAACTCTACTTGACATCAAAACTTACAAAAAGCCACAGTAATCAAGAAAGTGTGATATTGGCAAAAGAATACACAAGTGGGACGCCTGGGTGGCTCAGTCGGTTAAGCGTCTGCCTTCGGCTCAGGTCATGATCCCAGGGTTCTGGGATCGAGTGCCACATCAGGCTCCTTGCTTCTCCCTCTGCCTACCTCTGTCTCTCTCTCTCTCTGATAAATAAATAAAATCTTAAAAAAAAAAAAAAGAATACACAAGTCATCCATACAGTAAACTCACATGTATAAGGTCAGATGACTTTTTTTTTTTTAACAAGGCACAAAAGAAATTCAGTTGGGAAAGGAAAATGTTTTTAACAAGTGCTTCTGAAACAACTATATATTTATATGAAATAAAGAACCTCAACCTCTTCCTCATACTTTACATAGAAACCAGTTTGAAATGTATCATAAATTTAAACATAAAAGCTAAAACCATAAAGCTACTAAAAGAAGGCTTAGAAAAATATCTTCATGTCTTTGGAGCAGGCAAAGAATTCTTAGAGGAATCATGAACTGATAAGTTGGACCTTATTGAAAATAAATTCTTTCCTCATTAAAGGATACTATTAAAAAGACAAAGCACAACCTGAAAGAAAATATTTGCAACACGTGTCTGACAAAGGACAAACTATGTAACGAATTCCTGCACCTCAAATTCCTGCCCAAATTTTAAATGGTCTAAAGACTTGGACAGACACTTCACAGAAGAAGATATACAAATGGGCAATAAGCACATAAAAAGGTGCTTGATGGGCGCCTGGGTGGCTCAGTCGTTAAGCGTCTGCCTTCGGCTCAGGTCATGATCTCAAGGTCCTGGGATCGAGCCTCACATCGGGCTCCCTGCTCGGCAGGAAGCCTGCTTCTCCCTCTCCCACTCCCCCTGCTTGTGTTCCCTCTCTCGCTGTGTCTCTCTCTGTCAAGGAAATAAATAAAATCTTTAAAAAAAAAAAAAAAAAAAAGGTGCTTGATATCATTAATCATCAGGAAAATGCCAATTAAAACCATAATGACCCACTAGAATGACTACAGTGAAAAATATTGACAACATCAATTGTTGGAGATGAGGTGGAGCACATGGAATTCTCATACACTGCATACCAAAAGTACATACAATTTGATTACGTGTACATGAAATTCTAGAATGGGTAAAATTGATTTATAGTGATGGAAATCGCACCAGGGACTGTTTCTGGGAATGGGGATATTGAATAAAGGTAAGGAAACCTTCTGGATTGATGGAAACGTTCTGCATTTTTATAGAGGTGTGTGTTACGAGAGTTGTATGTATTTGTCAAGACCGATTGGATGGCATACTTAGGATATGAGCATTATATCTCAATTAAAAGAAAAAGGAACCAAGAATGGTGAATATGTAAGTTTGATTGCATTGAGAAATGGCTACCCCAGGATTTGCCATGGGTTTACTGCAATTTTGAAATAATTTATAATAAAATGTTCTCTTTTTTCTTTCATTTCAGCCCTTTACTTTCCTTGAAGAGTTATGTGCATATTAATATCCATTTCTCCTTCCCTCCCTCATGTATGTATTCATTTGGCAAATATTTATTTTGTTCCTATGATGTGCCAGATTGGATACTATGATGAACAAATGATTCCTGCTCTCATGGAACTAACAGTCTAGTGAGAGAGACAAACAGTAAACAAATACGCTATTAAACTTAACTATAGGGGCGCCTGGTGGCTCAGTCGGTTAAGCATCTGACTCTTGGTTTCAGCTCAGGTCGTGATCTCGGGGTCCTGGGACCGAGCCCCGCATCAGGCTCCCCACTCAGCGGGGGAGTCTCTTTCTCTCTCTCTCCTTCTGTCCCTCCTCCCACTAGTGCTCTCTCTCTCTTTCTGAAATAAATAAAATCTTAAAAAAAATAAACAATTACAAATAATTAGGTGCACTGGAGGAAAAATGGAAGGAACTATGAAAATGGATAGCAGGTCCCTGACATACACTGTATGGCCTCTGTGAGGAAGTGTTACTTGTGTTGAGATCTGAAGATAAGAGAATTCATTTTCCTGAGAACTAAAAAGGACTGAAACCCAAAACAGCCCCTGGGCCACTGTTGCTGCCACTCCTGCCCTATGCTTAGGTTTTAATTGTCTTGAGGTGCAGTGGGCAAAACCTTGTATGTATGCAAAGTGGAGAGTTGGAAATGAGGCTTTCACATTAAGCTAGGCCCCTGAAAGCATTATAACCCGGTGAAGGTACAGTGTAGAAGACCATCCGCCAACACAAAGGTAGGACAAGAAAGCTTTAGGTTCTCCTCCTGTTGGAGTGGAAGAGGTCTCCCCTGGGGATTCACAACCTTAGTCCTGTGTGTACTTGTGTTGGGTGCATTTACATTACTTCATAGATTGAGAAACACCAAAGTAAAATTTTAATATAAAATTAATCCTACGGCATTGAGGAGAAGCAAAATATAAATCCTCTCCCGAGGTTAACATTCTCAATTGAGGCCAAGCAGTGATTCCCACAGAAAGAGTCCAACTAAACACGAACTCCTGAGCATCTCTGTCAGTGACTTTAGATACTAGAATCATTGGCTATAGAATAACTATGTTTAAAATTTCTTCAGACCTGAGGGGCGCCTGGGTGGCTCAGTCATTAAGCGTCTGCCTTCGGCTCAGGTAATGATCCCAGGGTCCTGGAATCGAGCCCCACGGGGGGCTCTCTGCTCAGCGGGGAGCCTGCTTCTCCCTCTCTCACTGTGTCTCTCTCTGTCAAATAAATAAAATCTTTTAAAAAAAAAAAAAATTTCTTCAGACCTGAAAGAAGGAATTAAAAACATGATAAAAGAAAAGACTATCTAAAGAGACTGGTGATGAAAACAAACCAAATAGAACATAAACATTTTAAAAACAAAAGTTGCTGAAATTTAAAGCTCAGTGGATGGGTTAAATGTTAGGTCAGACACAGCTGCACAGAGAATTAGTCTGCTGGAAAATACATGTAAGAAGGTTCCCCAAATGGGGGGCGCCTGGGTGGCTCAGATGGTTAAGCATCTGCCTTCAGCTCAGGTCATGATCCCAGGGCCCTGGGATTGAGCCCCACGTTGGGCTCCCTGCTCAGTGGAGAGCCTGCTTCTCCCTCTCCCTCTGCTGCTCTCCCTGCTTGTGTTTGCTCTCTCTTCCTCTCTCTCTGTCAAATAAATAAAAATAAAATCTTTTTAAAAAAGAGGAAGTTTCCCAAATACAACACAAAAAGGTGAAAAATTTGAAACAAGGTTTTCAGACATGGAAGATGGAGAACCAACAGTCAACTCATTGGAATCCCCCCACCTCCCCCCCCCAAAAAAGGAAAGTAAATTTATTTTCTATTAGGTGAGAAAGTATTTGAGGGATTAATGGCTGAAAAAATTTACAAAATTGATTCATGACATGAATCCTCAGACTGAAATATCACAATGAGTCCCAAACTGGATAAATAAAAGTTCACACCTACGTGTATCCTAGTGAAACTGCAGAATACAAAGACAAGATACTCAAAAAGCAACCAGAGAGGATAGATACCTACAAAGAATTGATAATTAGATTTCTCAACACCAAGAACAATATAACAATTGTTTCATTAACAAAAAAAAACCCTTTATTTAAAAATAAATAACACATCCAATTATATCCAGTCCCACTAATGTTTATGTTGAAACTTTAAGAATTTTCTTTATGAAAAAAGATAGTCGAATATCATTAATATACTGAAAGTAACTAAACCTGTCAAAGGAAAAGGAAAAAGACTTTTTCTGGCCAGGATTGAGAAGGGTCCCGGTGAGACTCATGCTAAAAGAATAATACTGATGGCTAACTTTTATTGACTGTTTACTATGTGCCAGTCATTATTCTAAGTGCATATTTTAGCTCATTTATTCATAAAAACAATCTCATGAGAAAACTAATCTTCCAAAAGGTAAGGAAACTAATCAAGGTGACAGTTTGTAAGTGGTCCAGCTGGGACTGGGGTACTAGTCTGCCAACTACTGAGATTTAGCTACAGAAGGTTGTAGTTCAGGAAGAGCATTAAATCTGGAAGAAAAGAGGAAGACAAAAGGAGGAAGGATCTGAGGCTGAAACAACAGACTATGTGAGCATGAAGGGAACACCCAGTGTGGGACAGGGGGCTGTTTCAACTTCTGTGAAGGCCCTGAGCTCGGAGGTTGCAGCGCCTATAAGATGCTTGTGTGGCTAGAGCCCCGAGAACAATATTTGGAGTGAAATTGGACTAGACAGGCAGCCAGGTGTCTCAGGACCGTCTTCCATAAACATAGTATATTACTTTTAGGAATTGTACCAATTTATCGTTACTTCTTCATAGAGAAATAGAGTAACGAAAGCTTCCAATGGAGAGTTCTTGCTTTGTTTCTCCTCAAAAAAGTAATTTATTCCTTTGGGTTTGTTTAGACTTCAAACTTTTCCTTGAGAATCTAGTATTAGGTCACACATCTGACTCCTAACATTACAACTCTAAAGGTTAGTGGAAAAGAACAAAATGGAGGGGGCGGGGGAAGTCAGGGAAAAAGAAAAGTTCCATTTAATCAGTTACACCTTACATGTGTCCTCAGTCAGTCACAACTGTTTAGGTCATTGTAGAAATTAGAATTTATAAAATTAAATTTGTTGAGATAGACAGCATTGTGGTTGAATTTTTAAAATGAAGTGTATTTAATGCCATGATGTAGTCTTAACTGACTTTACCTCATGCTTTTAAAATATTGTAAATAAAAGCTCCAAAGCCATTTGACCCTGGAAAGGAGGTCACAGTTCTCCTTTCCTGCAAACAAGATAAGTCTGTTTACACCTGATAGTTTCTGATGCCATTTCTCTAATTTGTGTGAAAATGATCATTGTTAGAGTGGTCTTAAGACGAAATACTGATACGGTCCCTTTCATCTTCAGTTTGTTTTCCAGAGTGTAGTTATCTTATTAAATATTGGGCCTCTCAGGAAGGATTCTTCTTGACTAGATTTCTGTTAAACAGAAGACTACTAATCCGCTAATCTCTCGCTCATACAAGTGCTTTGCATAAAGTGGGTGTAGTGCTCAAAAGAATTTATTTATAACCTGCTAGGTAGGCTTTGTATTGATTTTTCTTTTTTTTTTTCAAAAACCTTCTTTCACAAAGAAAGACCATTAAATTACTTGAGCAGCCAGCATTGCACCCCATGGAGCGCCTCCGTAGCAGATCCGTCCTGTCTCCGTAGGTGACAGTATGGCCACTGAAACCTCTTCAGGCTCACCCTTGAACAAAGAAATTCGAGGTTGCTTAGATGAGCTAGGAAAGCTCATTTGTTTTCCTGGAGTGCCTAAATTCCTTTAAAAACAAAACAAAACAAAATTACAGTGTGTGGTAATCATAGTAATAACAGCAAATTCTTAAAATTTCATCACCAACATCAGCAACATTGGATGTAATCTGAGGAGGGTTTGGGGTGGTTTGTTGTTGTTGTTTTTTTTTTTTAATTTTTTTTTTCTTTATGAGAACTTCATTATGGAAAACATGGAAGAAATGTGAAAGGGGAAATAGTGTGTTGTCATCCCACCTCACATGTTTCCCCGAGAAGCTTTTTTTCAGATAGCTCAGCCCAGCCTTCACAGCCTTATCGCTTTGCCTCCTCCAGGCATGCACCATTCCAGAAATATCCTTATGGCTTCTTACAAGTAAAGATCAACAGTATCCATGTGGTATTTCGCACACAGTTAATGACTCAAAGCCCCTGTAAAATAGTAATTGTCAAACATGGATACATATTATAATCACATGTGAAACGTTTAAAAAATAGATCCTTGGCTTTGCTTCCAACCTACTAAATCAGAATCTCTGTGTTTAGAGTCCATTGATTTTTATTTAAAAAGGAAAAGCAAAACTTCAGTCTTCTGATTTACAGCTAGCTAGGGACCCACTACCCTAAAAAACATTGGGTTTTTGAGAGAGATTAATAATCCACAGCCCTCCATTTGGTCTAAACGAGATGGGAGGGTGCGGCGTGCCCCTGGGATACAAAGAAAGCCTAGCTGGTATCAGGCATATCTCTGGAACTCATCCTGCCAAGTTCGTACAAATGGGAAGCCTCCAGTCCTTTTTTAGGAGGTTTCAGAAATGCGTGCTACCAGATTATAGTTTGCTGACTACGTCGGCTTTCCTTGGTTTTGTAACATTTGCCCAGTTTTACCCGAAGGGGTCTTGTTTTCTACCCTGAGCCACCCAGGCGCCCCTACTCTGTATTTTTCACATGTATCTCCATCTCATTAAAGATGATAGAGCTCTGTGAGATTACCTAAACCTAAGAGAATGCTCATGTAACAGAGGAGTTGATCCTCTTCACATCTCTTTCTGTAAATATTCCCATTTTACAGCTAAGAAAATAAAAATATAGGGAAATAAAATAACTCAAGGTTTGCAGTGAGTAGATAGCAAAACCTAGGACTCCTCGCTAGCCTATCTACTTCCATTCTTCGCTCACTACGGTAAATTATATAGGAGCCAAAACAGGGTTCACTTTCTATAAACTTTTTATTATAGAACAGTTTTAGATTTACAGAGAAATTGCAAAGCTACTAGAGTTTCCAAATAACCCATGCTCAGTTTCTCCTATTATTAACATATTAGCATGGCACACATATTACAATTAATGAGCCAATACTGATGCATTATTATTAACTAAAGTCCATACTTTGTTCAGATTTTGTTAGTTTTTATCTAATGTCCCTTTTCCACTGCAGGATTCCATCCAGGATAGCACATTACATTTAGTTGTCATGTCTGTTAGTCTCCTCTGGGCTGTGACAGTTTCTCTAACTCTCCTTGTTTTTGATGACCTTGACAGCTTTGAGGAGTACTAGTCGAATACATTGTAGAATGTCCCTTAAATGGGATTAGTCTGATGTTTTCCTCATGATTAGACTTGAGTTACAGCTTTTGAGGAGGAGGTAAGCGCCATTTTTCTTCCATTGTATCGAGGGTACATAGTACCAACATCATTTATCACTGTTGATGTTGACCTTGATCACCTGGCCAAGGTAGTGTTTGTCAGGTTTCTCCAACATAAAGTTACTTTTTCCCCGCGTTCCACACTGTCCTCTTTGGAAAGAAGTCACTACGGACAGCCTGTACTGAAGGACTGAGAGATAAGCTCCATCTCCTTGAAGGCAGAGTATGTACCTACAGTATTTGGACTTGAGTCCATATTTCCTTGTTCAGAATCCTACAGTGGCTTCATACCACTTTCAGAATGAAATGGAAACTCTCCAACGCTAAAAGGCCCTTGGTGGTCGGGGCCCAGGGTCATCTCCTAGAGTCTGCTACCAATTTCACCAGAGCCTGCTCTGTTCCATCATACTGACCCGAACACACCCAGATGGAGCAGCTGCAGGCCTTGGCCTCTGCCCAGCACACCCATCCCTTAGCCCAGCACCTGGTTTGCTTCCCCACTTGACTGAGTCTCTGAGAGCCTTTTCATTATCACCTCATTCAAAAAGAGTCAGTCTTCTGTCTCAGTTTACTCTGTTTTGTTACCCTATATTTCATCATTGAATTTATCACCTCTGATGGTCTGTACTTAGATCTTTGGTTCCTTAGCTTTCTCTCCCAGCATCATGTAGCTACACGAGGGTGGGGCTGTATCTTACTCATTCATGCATCCTACTTCCTAGAACAGTATCTAGCACATAGTAGGTGCTCAGGAAATATTTGCTAAATAAAGGAATGAACTAGTTAATTTTTTAAAGAAATCATTCTTAGGTCTCTTGTGGTCGAAGTATTCTATGTCTTTATGAACTAATAATTCCCTTTCTGTCTTTTTCTCTTCAGTATCCTCGAGGCATTTTAGGAAGAGAGACCTGGCCTGCCTTTCTTTTTTTCTTTTTTTTTTTTTTATAAAAGAAGCAGTGTGGAGTTTAAGATAGTAAATAAATAAAATCCTAAGTTTCTCTGTTACTTAATGTACACTTGACTGTGTTCAGAATTTGATTGGGTGAAATAAGCCATCATAAACACTTACCCCTGGGGGCTCTCCCTGTTGTCAGCCCAGTGGAACTGCTGCCTCAGGATAGAAATCTTCTTCCACCCACGCTTCTTTGTACTTGAGTAGCAATACTTCTTGGTGCCAAAGAATCTCACCTGGTTAGGAATTCCTGCCGATAATAACTCTTGATCCCTGTTTTAACCTCTTCTTTGAAAGAAGCCTCAGCCTTGCAGTAACTGAAAACTGAAAAAATTCTTTAGAAATATCCAATGAAGGGGCACCTGGGTGGCTAAGTCGGTTAAGCGTCTACCCAAAGGTCATGATCCCGGGGTCCTGGGATCATCAGAGAACCCACATCGGGCTCTCTGCTTAGTAGGAAGTCTGCTTCCACCTCTCTCTTTGCCGCTCCCCCTCCACTTGTGCCCTCTCTCTGTCAAATAAATAAATAAAATCTTTTTAAAAAAGAAAAGAAATTTCCAGTAAAATACTGTGAGGTTTTTGTTTGCCATCACGAAGCCAATTCGTTTTAGAGCCCATTTCCTCATCCATAATTTTCCCTGATCCCATGCTAATAAGGAGCCATTTGCTTTAACTCCAGTTTTCAGGAATTGGAAATCTGTTATTCACAGCAGATTCAGTCTCAGGCAAGCCATTTTTCTGAGGCTCAGCTCTGGCTCTCATAAGATTCTGGAAAGAATATAGGAAATTTGCTCAATTGGCTGTTGGTCCACTCTAAAAGAAGAAACATCACCTTTTTTTTTCTTTTAAGAAAAAAGTATTTGGTAAAAAAAAAAAAAAAGCCTCCCACCCACATTTGCTATGCTGTTTTACCCCTGTTTATTTAGGAAATGCCACATGAAAAGAATTACTTATTGCATCTTTAAGCTCTAGATAGGAAACAAGGTTTCTGCTTCATGGTAGGTCGTGCTTTGGGTAGAACCAAGTATGTGCAGAGTGTAAAGCATAGCCATTGCAGAGCCTTCCTTTTGAGCTTCCATTCTGGTTAATGAAAAAAAAAGGGAACCATCACCTATGCATCCTTTTTCCTAGTTTGTGTTGATTGGCTTCCATATTCTTAAAGGAGGTAATAAGGGTCAGGAATGTCAGTGGATATGCAAATCAAAATGATTTCTCCAGAGAAGATATGCAAATGCCCAATAAGCACATGAACGCATGCTCCACAGATTAGTCTATAGGGAAAATGCAAGTTGAATTCACAAGGAGATACCACTTCACACCTACTAGGAAGACTACGATCAAAAAGATGTACAATAACAAGTGTTGACAAGGATATGGAAAAAATGGAACCTTCATAAATTGCTGGTGAGCATGTAAAATGGTGCAGCCACTTAGGAAAATAATTTGGCAGTTCCTCAAAAGGCAGTTACTGTATGACCCAGCAATTCCACTCCTAGATGTATACCCAAGAGAAATGAAAACCTATCTGTACACAAAAACGTGTCCACAGATGTTCATAGCAACATAATCAAAATAGCCAACAAATGGGAAGAACCCAAATGCCCATCAACTGTTGAATGCATAAACAAAATGTGGTATATCCATGTAACAATATTGTTCAGCCCCCCAAAAAATGAAGTATTGATACATGCTACAACACAGATGAACCCTGAAAACATTTTGCTGAAAGAAGCCAGACATAAAAGATCACGTATTGTATGATTCCATTTATATGAAATATCCAGAATAGGTAAATCCATAGATGGAAAAAATAGGTTAGCAGTTGTCAGGATGTGGGTGTAGGGGGAATGGGGAATGACTGCTAATGGGTATGGGGTTTCTTTTGGGGCTGATGAAAATGTTCTGGAGTTAGTGGCAGTAAGTAATCTTGTAAATATACTAAAAACCACTGAATTGGACACTTCAGTGGATTTTATGGTATGCAAATGATATCTCAATTAAAAAATAACGGGGGGTGGGCACCTGGGTGGCGCAATCGGTTAGGTGTCCAGCTCTTGATTTCAGCTCAGGTCATGATCGCAGAATCCCAGGATCAAGCCCCATGTTGGGCTCTGCGCTCAGCACAGAGTCTGCTTGGGATTCTCTCTCCCCCTCTCCTTCTGCCCCTCCCCCTCCTTGTGCTCTCTCTCTCAAAAAATAAAATCTTTAAAAAACCCCACAAATTAAATATTTCACATGCACTAGAATCTGGTTAAAACAAAAGACAATGACAAGTGTTGAAGATGTGGAGAAATCGGAACTGTCCCTCGGTGGGATTCTAAAATGGTACAGCTACTTTGGAAAACAGTTGGATAGTTCCTCAAAATATTAAATACAGAGTTAACATATAACTCGGGAATTCCACTCCTAGGTATTTACCCAAGAGAAATAAAAACATATCAACACAAAGACTTGTAAATGAAAATTTACAGCAGCTTCATTTGTAACAGTCAAAAACTGGAAACAGTGGAATACTATTCAGCAATAAAAGGGAAGGAGCTCCTGATTCATGGAGCAACAGTGACAAACCTCAGAAACATCATGCTTAGTGAAAGCCAGAAACCAAAGACTGCATATTGTATGAGTCCATATATATGAAACTTCTAGAAAAGGCAAAACTATAGACAGAAAGTTATCAGTGGTTGCCTGTGGTTGGGGATGAGAGTGGCAATTGACGACAAACCAGCATGAGGGAATTTTTTGTGGTGACGGAAAATGTTCTAAAACTGGACTGTGGTGATTGGTTGCACAACAGTTTAAATTTACTAAGACTCCGTGAATGGTATACTTAAAATAGGTGGATTTTATGGTATGTAAATTATACCTAAAAAATCTGTTTTAAAAAACCAGTAGTCTAGGACTCAGGATATAGTTTAATCACACACACACACCAAAAAAACAAAAAGAAAAACAACCCTTTCTTTCTCCTCACTGTAGACCCGTCCTCCCACTGACTTGAGCTTTAACTTTGATGCCAACAAACAACAAAGACAGCTTATTGCAGAACTAGAAAACAAAAACAGGTAAGAATGCAGAGGTTGAGCCAGCTTCTAAAGTCCAAGATCATCATGTGAGTATCTGTTTCTCATTTTCCTTGTAGATTAGCTGGCTTTTGACTGTAAAGGAAGACCCCACCTCAGTGAATATAGGCCAGACCAACTCATGGGAATGCCCCTACTCTAATCTGTAGATCTCTGCACGCTATACATTCTGGTAGCTCACAGCCCTGCTTACGTGCCCTCAGGTGGATTCTTTACTCCAGTGCCTTCTCCCACCCACCAGTTCCCCTTCCATGATTCCGTTTTCCACTCCAACCCCCTTTTGCTCTGTCTAGTCATCTTATCCTGGCCCACTGTGTTGTGTGTGACTGGTCTCTCACCACAAAGCCATTTAAAGACACAGAGAGGGATGCCTGGGTGGCTCAGTCAGTTAAGCGTCTGCCTTCGGCTCAGGTCATGATCCCAGGGTCCCGGGATCGAGTCCCACATCAGGCTCCTTGCTCAGCAGGGAGCCTCCTTCTCCCTCTGCCTGCCGCTCCTGCAGCTTGTGCTCTCTCAAATAGATAAATAAAATCTTAAAAATAAATAAATAAATAGATAAATAGATTAATTAATTAATTAAAGGCATGGAGACCAGACAGCACACCAGTATGCCCTGAGAGGCAGAAACGGGGACAAGGAGTTGGATGTAACGTAACAGGCACAGGAAGAAGAAATGGCAGCTCTCATCATTCAGCGGCTCAACAGGAAGAAGAGAGACAAAGACGGGAGAAGTTAGCATAGGACCCACATTAGGAGGTTGCAGGGAGTTCTTTTTTCCTTTCCCTAGAAAGGAACAGAGCTTTCTAGTGGTGGTTTTCCTTTTGTGGAGATTTTTCAAGTTCTTGAAAAGAGTATTTATATCACTTTTTCTACCACAAAGGATTGTTTCATTGAGGAAATATGAAGTGCAGCAGTGTTAAGAAGGTGGCTCTTTGACATCTTGGTCATTCGGAAACAGAACAAGATTGGGAGAGGCCACTGTACTACAGTTAGAAGTCCTGACAGGAAAGAGCGAGCTGTGCAGCCATCTTTCTTTCATCTGTCCTCTCTAGGGAGATCCTGCAAGAGATCCAGCGTCTCCGTCTGGAGCATGAGCAGGCTTCCCAGCCCACCCCCGAGAAGGCGCAGCAGAACCCCACATTGCTGGCAGAGCTGCGGCTGCTGAGGTAAGTATCTGCTACAGTAGGAATTTATGTGTCAGGGAACCAAACTAGTGGGATAGAATCTGTTTATCACTATAACTAGTCCTGTCAGAACAAATGCATTCCACTCATTCTGTTACCGCTTCAGGTGTTTGGCTTCCATTATTCATGACTCTGAGAACTTCAGCCATCGTTACAGAACCAGGTCAACACCATTCTCCAGCTCCATGACAAGCAGAGCAGTGTTTATACTTTTGTGATTGCTTTAAGACCATTGTGCTACAATCTTCTTATCTTGTTAATTAGTCTGACTTTAAAGACTCTTGGCAGGAATAATGCTCTTCTGTCCTATGAGTATATTCTCCTGGTGCCTCATGGAGCAGGACTCTGTTGAAGGAGAAGGGTGCTTGCTACCTATGCACATGCTCAGACACAAAACCAAGTGGGAGTCCCTTGCACCATGGCTGTGGAATCTTCCCACTTCAGCATAAATACAAACTGTCTCAGGACTGGGAGACTAAAGGGCACAGGATCTGACTAGGGGTAGAGAGCAGCTTCAGCCCCCATTCGGATGCTATTTTGGAGGAAATGGAGAAATCTTCTAGAAGACCATAACATGAAAGTGAACCAGTCAAAGCTATTAGGGTCTTATATCCTATCAGTCTTAGAAAGATGTGTGTGTACTCTTTGGTAAGTGAAGACATTTTGGACACTAAGTGACTTGATTTTCACCAGACCTCTAAATTTCCAGAGTGGGTTCTTTCTGTGTAGGTTGTAACATTTGACATTCCACAGTTGATTTTTAATGTGCTATCACCTGGGATTCTGCATAGCTATCCTTTTTTTTTAATTAACATATAATGTATTATTAGTTTCAGAGGCAGAGTTCAGTGACTCATCAGTCTTATATAATACCCAGTGCTCATTACATCGTGTGCCCTCTTTAATGTCCATCACCCAGTTATCCCATCCTCCCCCAGCCCCCCAGCAACCCTCAGTTTGTTTCCTATGATTAAGAGTCTCTTATGGTTTGTCTCCCTTTCTGGTTTTATCTTGTTTTATCTTTCCCTCTCTTCCCCTATGATCCTCTGTTTTGTTTTTAAAGTCCACATGTGAATTAGATCATATAATTGTCTTTCTCTGATTGACTTATTCCACTTATAGCTGTCCTTTTTTAATTCTTCTTTGGCTTAGTCATTTAGCTTCTCAACCATGATTTCTTTTCCTAGAGAATGGAGATTATTGTTTTTCTGTAACTATCTGTCTAGATTTATATCATCAATAAATAAGTCATAAAGAATTTAAACTGTGCAGATGAAAATCATTAGAGATATAGAGATTTCCATTCTTCTGAAAATTCATTTTAGTTTCTATATTTAATTGGGCTTGAGGATTTGGTTGCTCTGCGGTCCTCTGTTGCATGCCTGGGATGTTGGCAGGTTGGTGCTACACTAGGAAGTCTGGGAGAACATGTCCTGCTGCCTCAAACCCAGTGTAATTCTAAACTCTCAGCATAAGATACAACTGTTCTGTTTCCCCACCACGGCTCAGGCACAAGTAACTATTTTGTATTTAGCAAAGCAAAAATGGTTCTACTCCAGTTTTAACTGCTGCTGGAACTGGGATTGCTAGAAGTCCTTTATTAAGCTGGAGGGATCTGAAAAATATCATAGATTTAGTAGGCAAAGGGCTAAGTCCAGTGGTGTCATGTCATGTAGGCAGCAAGAAGCAAGAATTTAACCTAAATCCAAGGAGGGTCTAACTCTTGAGAAGTCAGGAAGTATTTAAATAATCTCAAAAGCAGCTTCCATTATCATTGAAGAAAGAGGGACTATTTCATAATTGTGCAGGATCGATTGGTTATGCATACAGACAAAACATACTGGCTCTTTGCTTCATACTGTAGAGAGAAAATACCACCAGATGGATTAAACATGAAGACAAAACTTTAAAACTTTAGAAGAAAATGTAGGGAATGTCTTTTTTTTTTTTTTTTACGATTTTATTTATTTATTAGAGAAAGAGAGCATGATCAGGGTGTGGGCGGAGGAGCAGAGAGAAAGGAAAAAGCAGACTCCCCGCTGAGCAGGGAGCCCAACATGGGGCTCATTCCCAGAACCCTGGGATCATGACCTGAGCCGAAGGCAGGCACTCAACTAACCATGAAAGAAGTTGGTAATTCATCTATATTCATATTAAGAACTGTTGTTTATCAAAAGACATATAAAGGGCAAGATTCATTCCTAGGTATCTGACATCCTTCTGGTTTTGACCAATATATAGGAATCCAGGAACTGCCAATACCCAGCTAGTATAATAAAAGAAGATGGAGAATTTCATTCTTAGGATTAGTTGTCATGAATTCTGACAACCAGGGTTGTCTTTTCCCCTTGATTATTATTTTTAATGGCATATTCGTTACAACAGCATGTATATGACAAATGTGTAAGATACAAAGTATAATGATAAAATGAATACGCATGAACCCACATCTACTCATATATTGTTAAAACCGCGTCGTGTAAAAGTGCCCCCGATCCCATTTCCTTGCTTCCACCTTCTCCACAGAGCTCACCTCTATCCAGAATTTGGTTTATCATTCCTTTGCCTTTTAAATAGTATTATCAAATATATGTGTATTCCCACATATTGAAGTGTTTAGTTTTGTGTTTTGTTTTTTGGGCTTTCGAGAAATGTTATTATATGCATATAGTGGAACCTCCCCCCCCCCCCCCCGCCCCAGTATTATGCTTCAGGATCCTTCCATGTAGCTGGAGTTCATTCATTTTCACCACATATTATAATTACTTGGTTATGCACAGCACAGGGAAAGAGTACTGCATCCAGTCTTAAAAGTTCAGGGAAGAAAGGCTTTCTAGAAAACTGAATGAGTCAGTTTCTCTTTATTGCATTTATAGCTGCACTGTACTGGAAATTTAGAGAGTATGAAGACTAGAAAACAATGGTTCCATCTTAAAAATTTATAATACAGTTTTGAAAATAAATGTAAAATAATTTTCTAGTCAGTTAACTAATATTATATAGTGTTAATAAATAGTATGGGCACTATGTCATAAGAAATCTAAGTAGGTGGGGTGCCTGGGTGGCTCAGTCAGTTAAGCATCAGCCTTTGGCTCAGGTCATGATCTCAGAGTCCTGAGATCGAGCCCTGCATTGGGCTCCCTGCTCAGCAGGGAGTCAGCTTCTTCCTCTCTCTCTGCCCTACACCCTGCTCACTATCTCTCTTTCTTTGTCTCAAATAAAAAATAAAATCTTAAAAAAAAAATATAAGTAGGAAAATATATACACACACATATATACATATATGTGTATATGTATGTGTGTATATATATATGTATGTGTGTGTGTGTATATATATATATATATATATATAGGCTGGAAGCAGTTAGACCCATGGAGGTGGTGGAAATTGAGCTAGACCATGAAAGGTAGGGATGATGTGGATAAAACCTGGGAGAAAACATTTCAGATTAGAAGTGGAGTTGGGGTTCAGCATGATTCCCCAAATAACTATATGATACATTTCAGAGGAGGGAAGGAGTCTTGGAGCTAAGAATTTGTTTCAGGCATCCATTGCATTAATCTTTAAAGTGCCAGTGATATGAGATAAAATTAGTTGAATAATTGAGACCGGATTCTAGGGAGCCTTAAGTGATAGGTGATTGGAAGTCCTTGGAGGATTTCAAACAATGATTGTGTAACTTCACCAGATGTTAACTGAGTACATACTGGAGGCGTGATATTCTCTTAACCATTCAGTACATGCAAAGACTCATCCCTGACCTCAAGGATTTTGCATCATGGTAGGAATGACAGCAATGCAAGATAAAATAAATTAAGTACCACAGAGAAGCACCAGTTGCTATGGTGATTAATTAAGCAGAACTTGATACCTGCTGAAGTAATCAGGAGAAGCTTCCTGGGAAGAGTGACATTTGGGTTGGACACTAAGGAGTGAATAACATTTGGAAGAAGTGGGGGAATGGCTGTGAGTTGTGAAATGATAGGATCTGTTTAGGGAAAAAGGAACCATCAACTAGACATCCAGACATGGAAGGGAATAGAAGGTGAGGCACTAGGGATAGGAATGTTGGTGGGGTCTGGAGCAGCATTCTCTGATAGAAATATAATGTGAGCCACATATGTAATTAAAACTTTCCTAACAACCACAATGAAAAACTAAAAGGAAATAGGTGCCATTAATTTTAACACTATCTTTTACTTAACCTGATTTACCCAAAATATTACCATTTCAACATATAATCAACATTAAAAAATATTGAGATATTTTACTTTCTTTTTTTTTTTTCACAGTAAGGTTTTGAAATCCAGTGCATCTCAATTCAGAATACCCATGTTTCAAGTGTTCAGTAGTCACGTGTGGCTAGTGGCTACTAGAGTGGACAGCTGAGGCATGGATCATGCAAGGCAAGAGTTAGTGATGCTAGAAATTCTACTAAGATTGTTACATAAGATGATGAAATGAACAGTCTTTGAGCAGCATTGTAAAGTTCATAGAACACTTTCATACCTAGTATCTTATTTGATCCTCAAAACATTGCCATTGCTGTTTGTAGTTAGTCCCATTTTAGCAAAGAGAAAATTGAGGCTCTTACAGGGTGAGTGACTTGGCCAAGTTTGTAGTAGTTAGTAAATGGTGGCCCTAAGTCTCCTGATTTCTATTCCACCTCAGCATACCAGGTGAAATCAGGATTAATCAGGATGGGAGACCGTTGCACATGTGAGGTAAGGTGTGCCTGGACAAAGTAAGAGACGTGGGGAGAGAAAGACACGTAAAGTTCTAGGAAAGAATCATGTGAATTGGGTGATGGAGAATAGGATATAAGCAGAAAAGTATTAAAGAGGACTGAAGTTTTCAGCCATGACAACTGGAAGAAATCAGGAAAGAGAACTATTTGTGGACCACGGTCTTAAGTTTGGTTTTGGACATATTGAGCTAGAATTGACATGAAATCTGTCCTCAGGAAAAAGTGAATTCTCTTAGACACAGAGTCACCCTAATGTCAGTCACGCTCTTGAGGCTGGTGTCTGGTGCTGGAAGCAATAACAACGGAACCCTATTCTCCCTGAGCAGTTTTCATACATTTTCTCACTACCAATTTAAATTTGGACTAGTTTTATATATCTTTCTAAATGAGGTTTTTGACTTCCTGAGGAATTTTTTAAATTGCTTTATTAATAATATTAATAATACTTTTTCTCTATATTGCCATATCTATACTGTGTGTTTTCCAAAGCATTTTTACGTACTATTCTCACAACAGTAAAGGAAAGAGAGCAAAACAAATATTATGCCCACTTTCTAACATAATTAGCAGAGGTTAAATGACTTGCTCAGCTTATCAGACCCTGGTAAGTAGCAGAATTCGGGTCTAAAATCAATTTCACCTACACTTGGACCCTTCTTTGAAGATCCCTTTATCTTCAGAGTTTTCTTGCTGATGGGCTTTTCCCCTCGGACAGGCAGAGGAAAGATGAGCTGGAGCAGAGAATGTCGGCACTGCAGGAGAGCAGGCGTGAGCTGATGGTTCAGCTGGAAGGGCTGATGAAGCTGCTGAAGGTGAGAGAGCCCTGGCGCCGCCCCGCTCCCCGCCACCCCGCCTCCCCACCCTCCGCTCAGCTGTCCTTCGCCTTCACCACCGGCTCCACTGCCTCCCCTGTGGTGTCAGGACAGGACTCAGCTAAAGGATGAAATGCCGCTGCCCATAAAGTTAGCTGTGACTCCAGAAATTCCTCGAAACTAGCGTGAAGCCTGATGATAAAAAATGAGTAATTGGAACTAGAGTTCTGTCCTTGAGTAGTTGCTTATATGAATAAATATAAAGGTTTGTCAACAGGATATTAACTATATGTAAATGAAAATTTCTCAACGATTTAAAGTTTCTCTTAAGACAAGTTTTCAAATAGTCCACCTAAATACGTAACAATTATTAACTATTTTAGTAAGTATTACAGCAGCAAACCAAGCTAATCAGACAAATTCTAATGAATAACTTTATTAGGAGGAACAAAATAGCATATTAGCTCTAGGTTTGTTATATTGGAGCTTAAATAACTTTGGGATGATTCAGGTCTCACTATCTTTTTTTTTTTTTTGAATTTATTACAAGCCCTGTACCCCAGAGGAGAGAGAGGCACTCTTGGCATTTAAATGTCCTCACCTAGACAGTTTTACTGGCATTCAACAGGATGTTTACCCAGATACGGAGCAGCAACACCAGAGCACATTTGTTCCTGCTGCTAATTCCTTGGTTCTCTGTGTCTGTGCTGTAAACCACTGTATTTTGTGGTGGGACACAGAGTTAGCAGCCAGAGTGGAAATCACACAGTGTGGATTACCTCAAAAGCCAGGCTGAGGGGAGTGGATTTAATCCTGTGGTAGGGGAGTCATTGAAGTTTTTGGAAATAATGGTTTGGGAAAATGTGTAGAGCAGATTAGAGAGGGGAGAAACTAAAGGAGAAATGGAGACAAATATAATCATCTAGCCTGAAGTGAGTGACAAGGGTCTAGACTAGGAGTGGTGGCTCAAGAAAACATCCACTTGGAGACTTTTTTCTACTTCTCTATTCCAGACGGGTCCCTTCATAATGAAGCTAGAGGTATTAGCAGCTTGGGTAAATGCAGTGTTTGTGTTTTAAACTGACTTGGGACTTGCTCAAGACAATCACTTCTTTTAGTCTTGAGCTTTGGTCCCGGGTATTTGGGTGTTTTGCATGGACGTGTTTCTACATTAACCCTTTTAACAGAATTTCTCCTGAGAAATACTTCATGTCTAAGTGGGTCTTGTTTAAAGAAAATCTTTTTTATTTTTTTTTAAAGATTTTATTTATTTATTTGACAGAGAGAGCGAGAGAGCACAAGCAGGGAGAACAGCAGAGGGAGAGGGAGAAGCAGGCTCCCTGCCAAGCAGGGAGCCCGATGCGGGGTTCGATCCCAGGACCCTGAGATCATGACCTGAGCCGAAGGCAGACGCTCAACCATCTGAGTGTTTAAAGAAAATCTTATGCATAAAACCTGGCCCACATCCCTCTAATGGTTGTCAAGAATCCAGCTACTCCAGCCCCATCACCCACTCAAGACAGCAGAGATGTACTTAAATGCATTTGGCTGTTGTAACATCTGGAGCCGTGTGGGGCTTTGAAAGCCCTGCCATGTGGGGTAGTCCCCTGTCAGGAGATAAATGGATCCACCCACCCCTTGCCTGGGTCAGACTCCTTTTTTAGTAAGATGCCCTCAGACATTCCCCAAACATAGGTGGGAAGGTACCCTAGGGTAATTTTTGTAAAAGGCAAAAGGTTTATGCAAACTGAAGGGAGGTCAGAATATATTTCCCCAAAGTACCGCGGTGTGCTTTCTCGTCAGCTGGGTGACCCTCATGTTTCTTAGAGTTCCTGGTTCAGAGCCCCATGTATATTACTTAACTTTGTAGTTCACTTCCAATGCTGGTGTTCAAGGGCAAAGCAGAATGGGCTGATGCCTAGAACTCTGATACCAACCCCTGAGTTTCTTTGTATTTCTAGCTATTGTCTTACAGTAAAGTAAGCAGGATCCTGGTGCCCTAGTTTGTAGAATCCCCTGCCAGCTTCTTAAATGTCTTAGAGTTTACTCATCTGATAGGCTGAGGCCATTCATACTGGGAGGAGGGATTTGCAACACAGACCAGGAATGTTGTCTTTTTATCCATTGATTAGAACTTACAGTTGAAAATCTCATGCCTCTAGTGTCCAGCTACCTATAAGGATGATAGCACAATCCTAATTTGTATATTATATGCACTCCTAAAAGGTCATCCATAGGAATCATTGACTTCCATGAAAATTTCAAAGATGTTTTCCTACTGTTAAAAAAAATATTCACCAACCCATAATAAAAGTACACTTTAGAATCCTAGTTTTAATTTCAAAGGACTGTCCTGCCTTCATTGATGTTCAGTCTGCTAGCATTTAATTCTCTCATAAAACAGCTGTAAGCACTTAGTCAAATGGACAATCAAACCACATGGTCTGGGATACTCATAATTAAAATATGCCACACAGTAAATTTCCATTTCACAGCAAGTTCTTTCTACTGCTTCAGTGAAATATAATGTACATTGTCTGTTTATCTGAAAAATGATAATTTAAGGAAGCATACATATGAAGTGTCACCATTGCTTATTAATTCATTCAACAATAATCTTAAGTCCTTTTTTGGGAATAAGGCAGGGTGAAAAGTAATCATACATTTATTTAACAAGAAAATATTGGTTCCTGAATATCACATTTAGCTATTTGGCGATGAGTAAGATTTAGTCCCCGTCACCAAGGAGTATGAGGGACCTTCTTAATAGTTTTTTTGTTTGTTTGTTTTCTTAATAATATAATGTAGACTGACACCCAGGTACCCGTGGTCAGAGTGTATCTTTTCCTTACATTTTTCCCCTGATTAATGTGTATAGGTAACCTCTGTCTCAAACTTATTTCATCTGGAAGTGGTTGTATGTTGGTGTTTCACTTTCTAAATCATGTCCCCGGTATTTTTCTGCCTCATTTTCCATTTTTCTAATATTGCTTTTGAAACATAGTCACCAGGTGAATTCTGTAGTTTTGGATTTCAACCTTATTTGCGAACAAGGTTTAGAATATAAATTTTCATATAAATAACTGCAATGTTTATGGCAGGACTGTGGCCACCTAGCCAGACATCCCCCACGTGATGTGGAAGAGTCTCACATGTTTTTAGGTGACATCAGCACTTCTAGATTTGCACTTTTTAGTTAAAGTATTATGACTTCCTTTAAATCAGCTAGGCTCCTATGCCAGTTGCCATCAGTGTTTACTGACCACAGCTGACGATAACAAAACGTCCCAAGACCTTCTCTCTGACCTGTTTACTGTGTTGACGGAGCCTTCAAGCCTTTATCTGAGTAACTTCCAGTGAGTTTAAATACTGTAACACCGTCCTGAGTTAACACTGTCAAAGCCCGCCCCTTTTTAATCCCAGTGTGCAGCGAAGGCCTCTGACTCCGGAACACGCTGCCCTGTCCACCCCTCCCGTGCTAACCTGACACATGGCTACTGCAGATTATAATGATGTCATGTCTTTGAACAGACTATCCATAGCAGTCACCAGATGTGCAAACATGAAGCATTGCCTTCTGAAATTTCCTTATTCTGTTGAGCCAAAGCAATGTTACCTCCAATACTAAACCCGGAAAAAACAGTGAAAGTAGGGAGGTGTCTTAGAAACAGTTCTGAGAACTTTCATCCTGGTCTTCTGACCTCAGCTGCCATTTCAGCCTGTCAGGATTGCGTCCTCCCTCCCCCACCATTTCAGTGTCCATGTCAACACTTAGTGCCAGGAATAAAAACACATTTTAAATTGTTTAATAACTCTTCCTTTGGCTCTCTGCCTTGGCTAGTGAATGGAAGAAAAGTGTTCTGCCTTACAGGGAAGCCTGGCCAGGAAGGGAGATCTCCTCCCAACTGCAGAGTTAGAATCCCTTCTAATCAGAGCCGTACATGCCAGATACATAAGCTTAAAGGTGCTAACTTCGTAAGGCTAACTCAGCTCATGCTCAGGGCCCCTCTTTGCTTGGGCTCCTGTGAGTATACGTATGGTCAGGCATGTAGCAGCTGGGTTTGATTATGAAGAACATCTTCTTGTGCTGACTTGGAGTCTCCTTAAGAGAGTTCTTGGTGCCCATTTAATTCCTAGTCCATGTCTCTCCCTTGCAGGAACAAAATTATTTTTTTCCAAATTTTTTACCTCCTCTTTCCTTTTTGTAATTGGTGGGACTTTCTGAAGTCATTCTCGCCATGGCCCCCAGATCTGCAGACTCTGTGAAAGCAGAAGCTCTCGTCCATCCCTAAGACTTCCCACACACATGTTCAATGAAGACGGCCTGCACGGATGGATCCGATTTAAATAGAACCATTGCAACCGCTTTTAGATTTGCCCACTTGAGGCAAAGAGCAAAGGCTCCCTGACCACAGTTACACATGATGAGGCACAGAAAGAAGAAGCAAAAAGACCCGTGAAAAGACAGAGGGAAGGACTGAGGGAGAGAGAAACTCAGAAGTGTTTATTTCGTCTTCCTAGTGGTGCATGCTGATAGCTAAGAGCTGGCGAGTACCCACGCTGCCCACAGTCACTGGAAGGCTCTGGAAGACAGAGGCTACGCCTTAGCTTCATGTTTCCAGTGCCTTATGCATAAGTACTAAAGGAACCTGTGTTGAGTTAGTGAAAAACTGAGGTCAAGAGTTCTTTTTCAAAAGGCTCTCAGGGCCCTGGAGCAGTTTCCAATTTATTGGAGGAATGGGCATGCATGTGCGTCCTTGGGGAAAAAAAAAAACCACAAAGCAGCCCAAAAGCAAGTGGAGAGGAGGGGACTAAGTAAGGGAATCTGTGGTCAGGTGAAATTGCTAGTTTGGGGGAAGTTTTTAGAGCAGTGTCTCTCAATCTAACAGGCATCAGAATCAGCTGCCAGGCTCTAACATGCGTGGCTGTGCCCCACCCACCCTGAGTTTGGATTCAGGTGGTCTTGGCTGGTGCCCCAAATTTGCATCTCTGACAAGTTCCCCAGTGCGGCTGCTGCTTTGAGGACTGCTGGTCTAGAGAAATATAGCTAACACACATGAATATGGGGGATGGCGAGATTGACTGATTATTGGGCTTTTGAGGCTTCGTGGAGCTACGTCTTTGAGTTTACCCTAAACAGCTGGGTGACCTCGGGCAAGTCAGGCTCTCTAGGCCTTTTCAGTCTGTAAATGAGGAAGTTGGATTAGATGGTTTCCCAGCTCTAGAAGCTAGCACTGAATGAACCGGGTGGGGAAGAGGCCTGCCATTCACTCTGTCCAGCTGATGGTGCTCTGATGGCAGTCAGGGCCTTTGGTCTCTGAACCTGGGGGCCTGGCCTGGCTTGCCAGATTCTTCTGTCATTTCTTCCAGATGTTTGTGGTGATGGGCATTAATCTCTCTCCTTTTTCCCTCTGCCTTTTCTTCATCTGCAACATCTCTAGGAGGAAGAGCAAAAGCAGGCAGTAAGTGAACTTGGGGATTCTCGCTCCTTTTGCATGGTCTTCTTTTCCTCATGTAACTGTTATATACGTTTTCCTCCCCTCCCTGTGCAAGTTCATCTCTGCAGAGTTGGTTATGTGTAAAACCCTCACCAACTCTCTCCGTGGTGGTGTAAAATGGCCTGAAAGTCCATGTCATGTTTACCTAGTAGAGCATGTTCTTACTTGAAACCAGAGCTTGTTGAATTTTTTTTTTTTTAAGTACACATCTGTTGTGTTTAGTTAAATATGCATGATTAGCAGGCCACGATTGCATTTTCCTGCTTTTGCATTCTCTGGTGCTTCATGTCTAGGGTGACTTTAATTGCTCGAAACAGCTTTTGGGGTTGTGGGGTGACCTCAGGTCTAAATGCTATGTCATGAATGATTGTGCATGAAAATGTGTAGTTTTTGTGATGACTTGAAATGTCCTTTAGTCTTGATCAGGTTTCTGGATGCTCCAGCTCCAGTAGCCTTTGTAACAAAGTTACCAGTGAAAACTAAGTGGTTATGTTGCTCTGGTTTTTGAGCTAAAATGGCTGTTGCATGGTGTTTAGGGAAGTTTTACGTTTGTTTCTATTTTTCCGGGTAGCCCTTAACCCACACAAGAAAATCAATTGAGGGCCTATCCACAATAGTACCCCATATGTGTATATAACATTGTAAGGTTTTCAAAGCATACGTTTTTTTACACAAGCTAAACCTGATTTTTAATTCACGTCGGGGCTTTAATTTTAAAAGCGAGAAATATGAATTGTTTAATTCAAAAAATTTACTCATTTCTTTTTCAAAAAACAAACTGATCCATGTTTTAAATTAAGAATAGGAATCTACATTATATTTTTTATTTTCAGTTAGGACAATGAAATAATAAAGGGGAGAAGAAAGGAAGGAAGAGATCAAATGAGGGGATGAGGCAAGAAAGGAGCGAGGGAGAGACAGACCGTCAGAAAGAGGGAACAGGGGCACCTGGGTGGCTCAGTTGTTAAGTGTCTTCTGCCTTCGGCTCAGGTCATGATCCAAGGGTCCTGGGATCGAGCCCCACATCGGGTTCCCTACTTGGCGGGAAGCCTGCTTCTCCCTCTCCCACTCCCCCTGCTTGTGTTCCCTCTCTCTCTGAGTCTCTCTCTGTCAAATAAATAAATAAAATCTTTAAAAAAAAAAAAGAGGGAACAAAGATAGAATATGGGATTAAGATACGCGAACAACCCAGAAATCTCAGTGGCTTTACTGTAACAAAAGTTTGTTTGGTTTTGGTTTTTTCCTCATTAATACATAGTTTATTGCTTTGATCTTATGGCGTGTCCTCAGTAGGTACATTCACATGGGCAAAAGCAGGAGAAGATGAGGATGGAAAGTCAAGCCCAGTCATTAAATGCTTCTTCCAGGAACTGACACACATCACTTCCACTGCATTTCATTGGCCAAAGCAAGTTACATGACCACCCTTGACTTCTGGGGGACATGGAAGTATAATCCTCCAGTTTGCTTGGAAGCCGCAGAGAAGCAGATGCTGGTAATGCCTACCACGAGTAGGAGGATGGGTGAGCTTGTGATTAGAGAAGGAAAGAGAACATCTTTCCTTCCTTCTCCCTGCTCCCCCCTTTCCCTGATAGCCTCATCTCCTTCCTGCCGACCTAGGGCATCACCTCACCTGTTGCTGCTGACAACCAGTGTTCCCCTTCTTCTCTTCTCTCCCCTACACCCCAAAGATGCATGTCACAGCTAAAACCACCTGCTGGGAACTTATTCCAGCAGTCTGCGCAGACTAGCATCTCCTGATCCCTCTCTGAATGTGCCAGCTCAGACTGAAATACCTTGCACCTTACCTGAGAACTCTCTCTCAGAAGAGGGCAGACATTATGAGTATCTATTTTTAATGGTAGCAGTAGAGCTTCCAATAGACATTTCGTTTTTTAAAAATATTATGGATTGCCATGTAATCTAAGAACCAGAAATTGCCACTTCTGGTATTTTGTTTCTCAGGTCAATTTAAAGCTGACCTTGGGGCATCTGGCTGGTTCAGTCAGTAGAGCATGTGACTCTTGATCTCAGGGTTTGAGCCCCATGAGTTCGAGCCCCATGTTGGGGGTAGAGATTACTTAAAAAAATAAAAATATTTAAAAAGCTGACTTGAGCAGATAAGGGATTAAATAACATGCTCACTTCAGTGACTGTGCTTCTGTGTGAGATCATCATCCCCTTGAAGTTGGCAAAATAAGCTAGACCTGGACCACTGAAGCTTGCCCCTAATGAATTGCTTGTTTGTATGTCTTGGGCATTCTCCATGGCCATGGTCCTGAGTTCATGACCTTGTCCTCACACTCTTATAGGACCACCCGTGGCATGAATTGGTACAAACTGTTTTTTTCCTCATCTTTCTCCACAACGGTGTAGGTAAGACATTCTGTTCTGTGGATATAGGTTTAAATATCCTCTGTTTACATCACAGGTTTAAACTGGACCCACCCAAGGCTCAGCTCTGAGGCTCAAATTTGAACTGAATGGCTTTATATAATTGAACAACATTTTTAACACCTAGACATATAAAGCTTTAGAACTAGCACCTCTGTTTTAGTCTCTCTCATTACTGAGTGAGGCACAAAAAGGTATTTAGCACAGAGCTAAGTTGTAACTTTCTTCCTTCCTGGGTTCTGACTGGTATAGTTTAATTTTTTCCCTATCAAAATGTATTACCCTATATGGGTAATAAAATAATCGTGAGAGACTTGTACAATGAAGGATTTACTAGACAGGCTTCTCCAAATTGGCTCTATAAATCCATTATAGAGAACTTTTCATGTAGTCCGCCTTCTTGCTTCTTTCCTCTTTAGGGATTATTCTGGCTTTGGGGGGATCTGAGAGGAATGGGTAATGACTATGACTTAGCCACTCTCGTGCTATGGGCCTGCCTTCAGCCTCAGCCACTTCCCCACTACTGTGAATGACATCAGTACCTCAGCTGATAATTCTTGTGTCTTTCCTCTTTCCCTCCCTCCCTCCTTCCCTTCTCTTTTCTCAGATCCAAGGGTTATAATTAAGGGCAGAACTGCCTGGCTATTTCAGATAAGACTTCACTGAGTGACTCTTCAACCCACAATATACCCTACAGTTTAACAGGCTCAGGAATTAGATTGTATCAGTTGAGTCAGGGTTAATCAGGCCCACGATAATCATCAGACTGTAATTAAAGGACTTTGCCTTTCTTACTACTCCATCCTCAGTCACTAGCCTGGTGCCTGCCACACAGCAGATACTCAATAAATAGTTGCTGAATGAAAACCAGTATTAACCAGATCGACAAGATTTTGAGTAAAAATGGGCAGTGTGAATTCATAAGTTTATTAATTATAAGGGACATAACTGCTTCGACTACCTATAGCAGTCACTTTGCTCAAGGTACTACTGTATAATAGGTCTGCACATTCAGGAGACTAAATCATGGCTCAGAAAAGCCCTTTATAAAAAGGTATCAGAAAAAGGAATCTCAGGGTTGCCAAAAGAATAGGAACACCAAGCTAATGTATTAGTTATTAACTCTATTTTTTTTCTGTCTAAAGAACAGATACTGATTATGTAGAATAAAATCATCCTCTTTTTTTAAATACAGATAATCTATAAGATGGGGGATATCTATAGTTATTTGTATCACTTGGAAATATTCTGAGCTTTGCTTAGTAAAAACCCAGTGCCTGCAGCCTGGCTATGGGATTCACCAGCATGTTACAAAGGAGCTCACTGAGGTAACAACAGACTGCTGAGTAATGTGTAATGCTGGTCACGGTGTTTACTACCATTCGTGCCCTTGAGCTGTAGGCTCCTCCAGTCCTAGTCTGGAGAGATTTCAGATGTATGAATTCATTCTAGTTATATCTCAGTGTTCCATTTTCCCCAGGGACTCCATTTACCATAAAATTTTACTGCTGGATTGCTAACACCAAATAAAATGAGCTATCCAAGGCAAGGGGTAAAGTTTTTTCATGAAAGATGTTTCCTTGAACATTTCTCTGAATTCTCCTATTAGAAGTCATTACCTTTTATATGTAGATCAACATCAGGCTTAAGGACTCTAACTTTAGATAGTAACATATAAGGATAGGGGGCTCCCATGGAGGTGGCCCAGATCCAAATTAGTAGTATGGTAATGGTCCAGAGAATTATAGGTGGGACTCTGAAAATTATGTAATTAGAGGAATCTTGGGGATTCCGCTAAGAGAGAATTGTCATACTTGGAACCTTTCTTTTTACTTCAGTAAGTTGGGATATCAAATGGGATCCTGCCCCATGCCCTTTCTGATTTCCAGAATCAGACGGATAACCCATTACAACTGCACTAAAGAAAGAACGGTGTGGGCTGGCTCCTTAGAAGCCTACATCTCTGATCTGGCTCCCCCAAATATGCCTCAGAGGAAGACCACTCAATATTTAGTTAGCCATGGTTGATCCATGAGGACTCTAACAAACCTCATGAATATTAACTTTGTAAGTTTAAGAGAAAGTACTTAAAAAAAAAAAACTCTATACAACAACAAATAAAAACTCCTTTGTCCATTAAAGAGATTATTGGTCAACCCCCGGATGTGCTCATGGACCATTTCCCCTCTTGCCTCACTTAACCTTTGGACACAATCTCACTGGGAGGTGATTCAGATTCACATGCCTCTAAATCTTCTGGACTCTTGGACACCACCATACTCTGAAATAGAAGCCTGAGTCTACTTCTACCTGAAGGCAAAGAATTGCCATTCATTTATTTATTCAGCAGTGTCTTACTATATATGTTCAAGGCGGTGAACTTGGCCTTTTGGAGGCTAACAAGAGAAATCCTACACAAATACCACAAATAGTACGAACGTTATTTCATTGTTGGCATGATACCTTAAATACAGAAACACAAGCCAGGTCAGTGATATCCTGAGCCAGGTACCACTGCTGTCCCCCTAAGTTTGCAAACTCCACAGATGTCTTTTGGTAAATAAAGATCAGTGTGGTGTAGTATATGACTTTGCCACAAACCTTTAGCCTGGGTCCCAGTCCTGGTCTGTCTAGACTATCTGATGTGCTCACTGCACAGAGATGGCCTTGTGAGAGTCTGCCAAGTGGGCTCATTCATCAGTCTTGGCTCCTGTACTCACTATGGGAATCTGGTACTTTGTTGTTTAATTTTTATTCAGTTTTTTCCCAAGAAGAGGAAATATCATTACAATATTAAAAATAAGTATTTGTATTTCACTCCCCAAAACTCCTTGAACACCTGCCAGGAGTTTACAGTCTGAGGATATAGGGGAGAAATCACTTTGAGTCTTTGCAGCATCCCCAGGATTTTTCATCCCCCTCATCAATGACAGACTGAGAGATTTCCTGCTTTTTTATTTCCCTTCTGTACTATATTTCTGTCTTTTCCTTTCTTGGCCAGAATGCATACAACATATGAAAACTATCCTCCAAGGTCTCCAGGAAAATTCTCTACACACCAAGCTAGAGAAATTGTCCTGCTGGAAGACTGTTGAATCCCTGGGACACACTGTCTCACCTAGAATATTACAGTCTGAGTCTCAGCAAAGCATCAACAGAAAAGAATAAGTAAAAGATGACTTTTCTAGGTTCTGAGCCTGAGGACCTGGGAAAATGATGGGTACACTGAAGAAGTGAAAAGGGGAGATGATCTGGGGCAAGAAAGGGACTTTGACCTGATTTTGAACATAGCGAATTCCAAAGATTAGGCAGACAGTCAAGCTTTTTCTCTGGTCTGCTATATATTTGGGGATATGCAACTGGAATTTCAGTGGAAGTACATGGCTAGCATTGTAGATTTGGAAGTCTTCAACATAAAATTAGGGTTGAAACCATAAACATGAGCCTTAGGGAAAAACCATAGTAGAGAAAAGGAAGAAAGAGGAGGTGGGAGGGGTAGGATTGTGGGTTCTTGTGAAAGCTCAGAAAGTTTCAAGAGGGAGAAAGTTAGTAAGACAATAAAATAAGGAAATCCTTGGATTTGACAATCAGTAAGTTATCAGCAACGCTGGAAAGAAAATTTTCAGTAGAGTAGTAGAGTATTGACAGCTCTGAAAAATAGGCTTTGTTTTGTCCAACCCCCATCCCCCTTTGGTTTCAACCAATGAAGGAGAAGGAACTAAATCTTCTATCTGCCTTATTGAATTATCTGTGAGTGGATTGCTCTTCTGATTCATAGAAACTTCTTGACAAAACCTCACTTCTTTAATATCTGAAGATGTGTGTTGTCTTTACAGACATGTTTCCTCATCTGTAAACTTCAGCCCTTTGATCCTTCCATCCCCGATACCAGTCGGTATATTGCGGAAAGACTATAAACCAAGAAGGGTCTACCGAAAACCAACTGGATTCATTAGACTGGTGTCTCCTTTTGTGACTTTGAAACCCTCTGCCTTCCCTTCATTGTCTGGGCTTTCTTTCAATAACCAGCTCCTCCCTCAGTGTTGCCTCATGCCAACCTTCTACCTCCCACTTTTCCAGACAAAAGAAAGCATCCTAAGAAAACATCAGCTGCTCCCATGAAGGCCTCTCCTTCAGCTTACCTCTGGGATTCTTGGGCTTCCATAGAAGGAGAGGAATCCCTAGTGCTCTCTTTCTGTTAGACCTCACCCCAGCATCCTCTCTCAGCTTGGGATTGGATCTATGACTCTTCACTTTGAGAGCATCTGTAGGCATGTCATCAAATCCTGATGCTATACCAGTCTCTGGGGTTGTCTAGCTGATCTCAGGCTGGTTCTGATGTTCCCATATTAACCATAATGCCAAGGTAGGGAGCTTTCTGGCTCAGAGTCCTTAACTGAAATGAACATCTGCTTAGTTTCAGCTAAAAGAAGCATGTTATAAAGGGTACAGTAGACTTTTGCACTCTTCTCCATTTGCTGCCAATCATAATCTGGCAAGTGGAATTACTGTCATTTGGCACTGGAGTACAAATGCCCTGTGCTTTAAAAGAAAGGTGGTGGGGTGGGGAGAAGGGAGGAGGGAGGGAGCTGGAAGGAGGAAGAGAGAGAAAGAGAAGAAAAGAAGAAGTGTGTTTTATAAAGTTAACTGCAGCTAATATGGTACCTTTAATAAGGTTTCGTGCCAGCTCACCACTGCTGTACGAGCTGGCTAACTATAAATCCTTCAGTACTTTTATCTATTTTTTTTTTATAAATCCTTCAGTACTTTTATTATTATGTGTGTTTATTAACTTAAATATACATATCATTCACTATCTATTCATTGCTTTCACATTTCAAATTTCAACTCCTGTATTTAACCAGCTCAGACCTCAGAAAACCAAGAGAGAATCTAGGAGACTCTGAGGCCTATAGGTGCCACCACCCTGGGACATTTTCCAAATGTGCAGAAGATGTGAGAGTTTATTCTTGGGCCCCTTGAAGGTCCCAAGCTAAACTGAGGCTCTGGGTGACCTGCCCTTCCTTCCACAGCAGCCCACCACCTGGGAGAAGAAGACTGTCTCACCCTCAGCCAGGTTCCTCATCCTTAGCACCATGGAATTGTGGGCCAGATAACTCTTTAGGGGGGGCCGTTGGGGGGTTGACCTATGCATTGTAGGGTGTTCAGCAGCATCCTTGACCTCCACCTACTAAATTCTAGTGGTAGCCCCTGCCTGCCCAGCAGGTCCTAGCAGATGAAATTATCCCCGGTTAAGAAGCACTGCCCTGAGCCCAGAGAGCCTTGCTCCATGACACCAGCCCAAGCCCCAAGGCATTCTCAGAATCCCTGAGTCTGAGGCTTAGATATGGACTGGATGGTGGACGCTTTCCAGGCGTGTTCCCCGAAAATCACTCCTCTGTCCGCGAACCCTCTCCAGGCTTCTGCTCCTCTGTGTGCTTGCTTTTTTTCTCTGAAAGCTTGCTTGTGTCTCTCCTTCCCATTCGTACCACCTTTCTTCATTCCAGCCTCCATCATCTGTCCCCTGGTCTGTCGGAAGAGCCTCCACATGGGTCCTGTCTCTGGCTGCTTAGTCCTCTTTCACGTTGCCCCAGAGCCAGGTTCCTAGACACACATGGCACTGGCCATGCCGTGGTCTCTTCAGGAACCTTCCCTAGCTCCCTAGCTCCCTGTGCCGCAGCTCCCAGCAGGGCTCAACAAGCATTTTATTAAAGGCTTAGACAATAAATATTTTAGGCTTGGTAAACCAAATCAGAAATATTATGTAGGTACTTATATAACCACTTAAAATGTAACCGTTTCAAAATGTGAAAACCATTCTTAGCTCATGGACTGTAAAAAACAGGCAGTGGTGAGCTGGATTTGGCCATGGGCTGCAGTTTGCCCATCTCTGGCCTAGTAAATAAACTAGGTGACTATTTAAGGCCCTGGATGATGGTGGCCCACACTTCTCCTTCCTACCACCTGTCTTCGTGCTTCCTACATCCTAGCCACCCCCCTCCTTACCCTCACGTGCAGCCACCTCTCCCAGGCCAGCGCCCTGTGTGTATGCCCTTTCCTCACCTGGATTGCCCTTCCCAAGCCTTTTCTGCCGATTGAAATTATACCCCTCAAGATACTCTCAGATGCCACCTCTTCTGTGAAACCTTACCCGTTCCAGAAGGTCAGAGTTACACTCTGTGTAAAGAGTTACATTCCGTGCTTTCCCTTTGGGCCTCCACTAAGGCACGGCTTTCACCCTCCCTTGTATGCTAATTGCACACATGCCTCACCACCCCAGGGGACTGTGAGCCTGCTGGGAGTGGAGACTTTGCCCCTTTGTAACCCCCCAGCACCTTTCAAAGTAGAATAATGGCAGGTAGGATTCTATTGAGCCGGTGTGAAGCATTTCATGTTTATCCACACCAGCCTGTAAAGATATTACCCATTTTGCATATGAAGAATCCGAGATGTGGAACGGTTAAGTAAGTTACCCAAGATCACGCTGCTAGTAAATGGCAAAGCTGGCATCCAAACTAGGTCTAACTAACTGCAAAGCCTGGACTCTAACCACTGTATTGTATACAGCAGGGACTCAGCAAAGAGTGGTGGTGTTGAATGGGGTGCCATACCTCACCTACAAGTTTGACATTCTGTAAGTAGCATTTAAATTTGACTCATTGAATTTTAAAATATCACGGATAGGTTCTGGCTGCCTGCCTGATCACTGATTTAGTTGTCTGAATAAGGACCATGCTCTCCTGGCAGTCTGTTCTCTATTTGTTTCTAAGAACGCAATCTGAGTGTTTGGTATTCATTTTATAGGGATTTTCCCCTCAATGGGGTCCCCGATCATTTCACCGAGAAATGACTTTAAAATCCTGCAATGAGAGCTAATGGAATACCATTTTCAAGTAGAGCTGGACAAACTAGGAGAAACAAACAGAAAGAGGGTAATCTGGTCTTAGAATTTATGAGCTTCCCTATCTGAAAGTTTAAATTTCAACTTCTATTGATCTTTGGGTTTATGATGAGTTTTAGTAGGTTGTTCTTTGTCTCTGGAACTTAGTATGTGTTCCTCCTTCTACTAAGAAAGATAGCTAGACACTTGCCTCCCACCCCCCGAAGCCTCGAGGGAAGCTTCATCTTCTGCATAATCATGAAGATTGAGAACCATAACCTGCTTCTGCCCATTGCCAATCCTGTGATCATAAACCCCCAGCAGTGCTCTGGTCACTGTTTCCCATCTAGCAGCGGACCCCACAGGCCACCCCAGCGAGGGACAGGCTCTGTGTAAGCCTCAGTTTCCCGGAGTGATGTGGGAACAAACGGGTGCCAGCCCTCTGTGGAGGGACCTCATGGCAGACTTTTTGGTGGTGCCATCCTATCCTTCCAGCGGACCCACACATGTGTATGTTCGTGGTATTCGTAGCGGAAAGAAAAAAGATCATAAAACCGCTCAGCTCTTCTTTCTGGTGTTGAGAAGCAAAATGTACCTTTAAAACCTATCAGCTTGCAGATAGCACCTTTGCTGAGCTAGGAAGGTCTCTGGGCGTGTTCTGTAGCTCTTTTGAACTCATCCCAAAGGGAAGCACGGCCCCTTCTTTGCTCACTGCCAGGGGGATGTCTTTCTGGTCTCCTCCACCTCACTCTCTCCTGTCTGCTCACTTCCATCCCTGGTGCCCTGTGAGGCAGTTCTTTCCAAGCCTGCAGCAGGACGGGCGGCACGGCCTCCTCTCTCCTCTCACTTCCACATTTGATGAGGTGGCTGCATTTTCCTAGCGGAGCTGCCACCAACACCAGTTGGAAATAGGATGTGGGCTCTGGTTTACCTTTTCTTGAAGGAAAAAAATCCATGCAAAGTCCGTTCTTTATACATCCCATTTCTCTCTGAGGTCAGAGCTGCCTCACCTAAATTTCAGACTTAACAACTCCTTTCCCTCAGTGTTGTTTTTTTGTGTGTTTTGTTGTTGTTGTTTTTCTGAGAGGGCCTCTGAAAATCGGCAGCAAAGAGGCCAGTTTGTTTAATTTAAATACGCTGCAGCAAAATGAAGGTAATTGTCCACAAAGGCCATCTGCTACCTGGCAGGTATCCATGAGTCAGAGAGAGAGAGAGATGGAGACTGAAGTGTCTCCCTCTGTTACCGTGATAACAGTGTAGTTCAGAGTTTCAGGTGGGGCTGTGTGTGTGTGTGTGCGTGTGTGTGCGTGTGTGTGCGCGTGCGTGTGTGTGTGCGTGTGCGTGTGTGTGTGTGTGTGCACGCAGAGGGTACAGTTATCAATGCTCCACAGAGGGCAATAACTCCAAATCAGGCTTTTTGCCACGAACCACTCTGGGCTTGATTACCTGACTGTAATGTGTACTAAGGAGATAGGACTAAATTCATACCTGTTCCATGAAGAAAAAGAAGGGAGGGAGATAGTATTTAGGGAGCCCCTACTGTGTGCCAGGCACCATGCTGGGGATGTTTAAACACAGCTGAGCATGGTGCCAATCATTCGGCTAAAGACCGTGGCTTCTCCCTTTGTAGCCGGCTCTCTCTGCCGCAGCCTGTGGGCTCCTGTCTCTGCTCACGGTGTCCTCACGTCACCTCTCTGGCATTCTCTGTACCTGCTTTGGCTCCAGTATTAGATTTGTGTCATAGACAAGAGACTAAGTCATAATCACTGTACTCTCCTTTCTCACATTTCTCACCTTTATTGGAAATTAATTGTCCTGTTGAAGATCATGGTTGGCTTCAGTTCTGAGAGGTCTCAAACTAATCCATGTTCCTTCTAGCCTATTAACACTATGCTATGCCTTGGATTCTCCTAGCAGTTTGAGGCAAATAGAAGACCCAGGTACTAGTCTTAGCCTTTCTGCTCATTTATTTGGAACCCCCTGACCTCTCTAGGCCTCAGTCTCTTCAAATATGAAATGAGTGTTGGACTAAAAAAAGAGGCTATTTTCTTGGGGTCATGAACATTCTGAAATTATAAGCCTAATTTCTGAGTCCCTTTCTTAGAATGTGATACCTCGTTTTCTCAGGTTCTCAGAGTCCTTGCCAATTTAGAAGTGAAGAGCCAGCCGACCAAAGAGCTTCTCAGATTGTAACATTTTTCCAGCTCTGTATTTCCAGCAGAATTGTTTCTAACTACAAGGGACCTCAGTATTCAGAGAACCTGAGTTACAGGGCATTTATTGTGTTGAGTTATTGGTGACTGGCCCGTGCTGCATTCAAGCCTTTGTTATAGGTTGTATTACAACAAGGTCCCACTGTCCTTGTATCAGGAAGCCTTCAAACACCAAGTAGCATTTTGTAGACCTTCCCTAGCTTCCCCAGGCTAATTGACCCATCCTGGCAGCTCCAACCAGTGGCGCAAGAGTGTTTTATACCCTCATTGGACAGCTTATCCCCATCCCCAGGAGCCACCTGACTAGTTCTTCCACCTTTACTGATTTCTGTGTGATTCTCAGGTTCCCCATAACCTCAAGGTTCCAACCGTGATGTGGCCCCCAGCCTCCTCCTCTGCCATTTATTCTAGATTTGGTTTTGTGGTGGGTGGAGTGTTTGGCATTCTTCACAGGGAGGTCCTGCCTGGCTGAATGTAAAACCCAATCTGTGCTTTTGAGACAAGGTAAAATTTCACAGTGTAGTGCTCCAGCTTGATTTTGAGTGTATCTGTCTGGCCCAGACCTACTGAGGGCAGAGAATGAACAGACCCTAACCAGGATCATCGGTGACTGTCAGCATGCCCAGAGTGCTGCTCAAGCTCTGTGTGCTCTCTACACTCCAGCCTGTGGTCATATAACTGGAAGGACCCTATTGAAACTCTGTCTGTCTTGAGCTAGCCCCTTCCTTGTTCCAGTCACCTGCTCCCTGCAGCTCCTCACAGGCTTCGTTTGCATGAGCCTAAATGGGCAGCATCTCTGGTACTGACTCCACTCGTGAGAAGGGTAGGTTAGATAGAGAACACGCCATGCTGAGAACCCTCAGAGCATCCTTCACTGACAGCGTGATTGTGACCAAAGCAAAGCCATGATGACTTGACATTTTCGAGATGAGGTAACTTGGCAAAAGTTACAGAATCATAGAATTTTAAACCTGAAAAGTACTTCAGAGATCATCTACTTGATGCCACTCAGTTATAAATGAGAAGACTGCACCTCAGAAAAATTAAAATGCATGTGCTGTACAGTCCCAAGAAAATCCCAGGTCTCCCGACACCTAGGCCGTGCCCTTCCCGCTGAGCCACACCACATGTGTGTCCACCCCAAAGCAGTGAGAGAGCTAGGATTCCATCTCTGAGCCTGCAGCTTTCCCTCCTCTTCCCAGTCATGGAATTTGCGGCAGAGAATCGTCTCCAGGGCCTGTGATTATTGACAAAGCTGTTACTATTGTCCAGCATCAGGACAAGCTCATTTACTCAGGAACTGAGGCACGTTCCCAAGCAGGTAAAATGGTTTTTGATTATATATCTTTGCCTCTATTCTCATCCATAGTCCTCTTTCCCTGGGTCTCTGACCTTTCACGAGGGCCTCTGGGCTTGGTCTCTCATATTCCAAAAGCCTCCCTCCCATTCCTTCTCAATCAGATGTCCTTCAGATGGGACTGCCCCAGTAATGTATGAAGAAGAAAATCAGCCTGAGCATGTGAGTTACCTATTGCTGTGCAACAACTTACCCCAAAACCTACTGGCTTCTTAGAACAAATGTTTATTACCTCACAGCTTCTCTGGGCCTAGAGTCCAGGTGAGGGCAAGCTGAGGGTCAGGGTCTCTTACAAGGCTACAGGCATCTCAAGGCTCAACAACCCACATGGTTGTTGGCAGGATTCTTCGTCAGCTGCTGGACTGAGGGCCTCCATTCAATGCCAGCTGGTGGCTGGAGGCTGCCTCAGTTCCCTGTCACATGGGCCTCTCCACAGGGCAGCTCACAAGATGGCAGCTGGCTTCATTAGACTGAACAAACAGGAGGGAGAAAGAGAGTATATGGGCAAGACATAAGTCACAGTCGTTTCTAAGCTAATCTCAGAAGTGACATCCCATTCACCTGACTCAGGAGCCACCGTCCCTGCGCCCAGCCCGTATTCTGGGGGAGGGGATTACACAGGAGTGTGACAGTGAGGGCAAGGGCATTGGAGGCCGTCTCAGAGCTCTGCCCGCCACATTTACTCATCCAGTTAAGCATCTCACACAAAGCTTTATCGATGACTGATAGATTTAGTGCTCCCTGGAGATTATTGCCTGCTCTGGCTACGTTCCCACTTTCCATTACTGAAGAAAAGGGGTCAGAAATGTGATATACCTCATTGTCATTTAACAAACGTTTATTAAGCATTTACATGTGCTAAGCACAATGGTAAGGAGATAAAATTTGAGAGGTGAGGTTAATGCTGTTCAGAGTTCTGGGGAGCATAGCAGGAAGACCTGATCTGACCCTAGAGGACGGAACACTGAAGCAAACACCTAGAGGAGCAGCAGGAGCTAGTCTGACCACGCTGGGGGGCTTGGAGCTTCTGGCAGAGAGGCCTCCAGGCAAGGGCAAGCCAAGTCTTTCTATAGATTGGAGCAACTGTCACCCGTCCTTTCACTTTCTGAGCCAGCCAGTGGCGGTCAGCGGACGTCCCTGCGCGCTAACATTTACCTCCTCCGAGACCCACCCTAGTCTCTAGGCCTTCCTGAAGCCACAGCCTCGGGCCTGGATGAAGTGTGTGCATATCAATTGGCTGTGGTTTGTGCCTCTCCCAGGCCAGTTGTGATTTATTGACCTACCTACCAGGATGCCAAACTGGTGTTGCTCTGCTGGAGCCAGAATTCACAGAGGGCTCTGGACAGTTCATCCTACAATTGTTGTAATCCAGTGTGGCCCTAAAGCCAAGGGCTGGTGCTTGACATCTTTTGGGAAAATGGTGCCTTCCCAGCAGTCTTCACCTTTCTCTTTCTGCTGCTCTGAACAAAGACAGCTTCTGGAGTCTGTTCTTCGTCTTCCTCAGAAAGCACGTCCTGGGCACTGATCCCAGGAAGAGGGCCTGATTATTTTGAAGCCAATGGTGGGCAGTAGTTTCATTTCCTGATCTAGAGCTTCAGCCCCGGGCATCCCTTCAGCCTCATCTCCTGTCATCATTTTCCTATTAAAATACTTGCAGAGGTTCAGTTTCATGTTCTTAAAAAGCAACCTAGTCATTCATCTCGGGTCTTACGACTCTAACATTCAGACCTCGGGCAGTGGTGCCTGGCCCAGATCTCACTGAGGGAGCTTTATTGAATAGTTGCCACATGCTTGATGCTGGGTCGGTCCTCTGCGGGGATGACAGACAACTGTCACACAGTGAAATGAGTGTGACTTTCACAGGCCACATACCCAGATAAGCAAAAAAGAAATCTTTAACAGGACTTCATTTCCCTCTTGAGTGCTCACTGTGTGAGCTGGGCACAGTCTGGACATTTCCAGGCAAACTCTGAAGAGACTCAGCCCAGATTCTTACCCCCTTCCTGCACCTGAGATGGGTGCTATGCCTTGGGGGACTAGTGCTGGGTGCTGTGGCACCAGGGGAGGGGTGTCCATGGCTCCAACTTGATCTGTGCTGAAGCAGTCATGTCCTTTGCTTGTGGCCTGGCCTGGTTCACACAGGCAGCGCTCCTCGCCCTGCAACCGAGGCAGCTGAATTCATAGGCTCCCCGAGCAGCCAAGGTGCACACATGGTCTCAGTGAGACTCTCGCTCCTCCGTGACTGAGAGACAACTGTAGGCTCGTTGCCTTTGCAGCTGGAAAACCATCGGCTCCTGGGGTGCACGAGGTCCTTCCTTGATCCTGTCCAAGCAACCGAGGCAATGATCTTGACTCTGTGCTCCTCAGCTCTTGGAGGCCCAAGAAAGACCCTGGCTTTGCCAGTGTCCACTCCTTGTGATCTCCTGTGTCCCAGATTTTGCTGGCTCATAGGACTTTCCTGCAAAGCCAGGCCACTGCATAGACTTTCTTGCTTTTCTACAGATTCTCCTACCTCTCTCCCACCTTCATTATCTTGTTTGGATTGGGGCTGGAACTGCCGGATCTGGCTGTTCAAAAGCACTTTCCAAGCCAGAGTGAATTTTATACTTTATTATTTGCCCCCCCTCCCCAAAAAATGGCCAGAAAAGCAGGGCATGAAAAAAAGAAGAAAAGAAAAGCAGGGCATGATGGCAATTATAGGCTAAAAGGTGGAGGTAGTTCCCCAAAATACAATGGTTAATATGTGATAATGTTACCTAACCAAAACAGGATTCCTGAGATGTTGGGAAGAAAAATATATACCCTGAAAAGATAAATAATAATAAATGTTTTATAAGCACTGAGAAAAATAAAATATTTCACAAGATAGAACATGTTTGTCAATGGAAAATTATTATAAAATTAAACAATAGCAAAAATAGCAAAAAGAGACTTCTTAGTATTCCATTGTATGGATAAACCACATTCTGTCAGTTCATTCACCAGTCAACTTTTGGTTATTTCCACTTTTGTCCTATTAAACTGTAGCTAATGAACATTTGTATGTAAGTTTTGGGTGGGCATGTTTCATTTCTCTTGGGCACATACTCAAGAGTCAGGTTGCTGGGTGATATGGTAAGTTTATGTTTACCATTTTAAAAAGCTACCAAACTGTTTTCCAGTGTGGTTGTAGCATTTTACAGTCCCATCAGCAATGGACACGAGTTTCGGTTTTCCCACGTCTGTTAGTCTTTTTGAGTGTAGCTATTTCAGTAGATAAGTGGTATCTTATTGTAATTTCAATTTTCACTTCCCTATTGGCTCCTCATGTTGAGCATTTGTCCTGTGATTATTAGCCCATCTGTACGTCATCTTCAGTGAACTATCTATTCAGATCTTTGCCTGTTCTGTAGTTGGGTTATCTTATTATTCAGCTGTAAGAGTTCTTTTCATGTTCTGGACACAAGTTTGTTTTTTGTTTGTTTGTTTAATTCTTTTTTTTCATTTCCGCTTTCTTGACATATAAACTTGTAAGATATTTAAAGCATATATTGGGGTGACTTGGTACACACATATATGGTGAAAGGATTCTATCTAGGTAGCTAATATATGCATCACCTCACATATTTATCTTTATGTATGAAAACTTTGAAGTTTTACTCTCTCAGCCAATTTCAGCCATACAGTGGTGTTATCAACTATAGTCAACATGTTTTGCATTACATCCTCACACCTTATTTATCTTATAGCTGAAAGTTTGAACCTCTCCCTGTTTCCCCCAACCCTCAGCCCCAACTACTTTTCTACTCGATTTTGACCCTTTCGTTTCCACATATAAGTGAGACCATGCAGTATCTTTCTCTTTCTGGCTTATTTCACTTAACATAATGCCCTCAAGGTCCATCCATATTGTTGCAAACAGCGGGACATTCTTTCTAATGGTTGAATGATATTCCATTGTACATATATACCACCTCTTGTTTGGCCATTTATCTGTGATGGACACTTAGGTTGTTTCCATATCTTAGCTACTGTGAATAATGCTGCAGTGAACATGGTAGTGTAGATATTTCTTCTAGATCCTGTTTTCATTTTCTTTCAATGTTTTGAAGAACTTCTCTACTGTTTTCTGTAGTGACTGCACCAGTTTACCTTCCCACCAGTAGTACACAGGGGTTTCCTTTTCTCCATGTTTTCACCAATATGTATCTCTTATCTTTTTGATAACCATCCTCACAGGTGTGAAGTGATATCTCATTGTGGTTTTGATTTGCGTTTCCCTGATGATTCATGATTTTGAGCACCTTTTCATATACATGTTGGCCATTTGTCTATCTTCTTTGGAAAAATGCCTGGTTCCTCTGTCCTTTTTTTTTTTTTTTTAAGATTTTATTTATTTGAGAGAGAAAGAGCACAAGCAGGGAGAGCGGCAGGCAGAGTGAAAGGGAGAAGCAGGTTCCCCACCGAGCAGGGAACCCGACGTGGGGCTCGATCCCAGGACCCCGGGATTACAACCTGAGCTGAAGGCAGACGCTTAACTGACTGAGCCACCCAGGCACCCCTGGATGCCCCCCTTTTTTTTAAGGTTTTATTTATTTATTTGACAGAGAGAGCACAAGCAGGGGGAACGGGAAAGGGAGAACTCCCTGCTGAGCAAGGAGCCTGATGCAGGACTTGATCCTGGGACCCTGGGGTCATTACCTGAGCCGAAGGCAGACACTTAACCGACTGAGCCACCCAGGCACCCCTCTTCCGTCCATTTTTAAATTAGATTGTTTTTGTTTCTGCTACTGGGTTGTATTAATTCATTATATATTTCATTTTTTAAAGGTTTTTTTTTTTTTATTTGACAGAGATAGAGACAGCAAGAGAGGGAACACAAGCAGGGGGAGTGAGAGAGGGAGAAGCAGGCCTCCTGCCGAGCAGGGAGCCCGATGTGGGGCTCGATCCCAGGACCCTGAGAATATGACCTGAGCCGAAGGCAGTCGCTTAACCAACTGAGCCCCCCAGGTGCCCCGAATTCATTATATATTTTAGATGTTAACTCCTTATCATATGTACGATTTTGTCCCATTTGGTAGGTTGCTTTTCATTTTGTTGATGGTTTCCTCACTGTACAGAAGCTTTTTACTTCTGATGTAATCCCACTAGTTTATTTTTGTTGCCTTTGCTTTTAGTGTCAAATTCAAAAATTCATTACAAAGACCCACAATTTTATATCAGATGTAATTTACAAATATGTTTTCCCAGTCTGTGACTTATCTTTTTATTTTTCTTAGTGGTATCTTTTTAATAATAGTTTTTTTTTTTTTTTTTGATTTTATTTATTTATTTGAGACAGAATGAGAGAGAGACAGCACATGAGAGGGGGGAGGGTCAGAGGGAGAGGCAGACTCCCTGCCGAGCAGGGAGCCTGCTGCGGGATTCGATCCAGGGACTCCAGGATCATGACCTGAGCCGAAGGCAGTCACTTAACCAACTGAGCCACCCAGGCGCCCGTTTTTTATAATAGTTTTATTGAGATATAATTCACATACTAAATACAATTCACCATTTTAAAGCCTAAAATACAGTTGTTTTTACTATATTCAGAGAATTGTGCAACAATCACCACAGTCAACTTTAGAACATTTCATCACCTTCTGAAAGAATCCCACACTCATTAGCACTCACTCCTGATCTCTCCAAGGCCCCTACCCCCAGGCAACCACTAATCTACTTTCTGTCTCTATGGATTTGCCTATTGTGGACATTTCATATAAATGTAATCAAACAATATTTGGTCTTTTGTAACTGGCTTATTTCATTTAGTATATCTTCAGGGTTTGTCCGTGTTGTAGCATGTATCCGTACTTCATTTCTTTATTTGCCAAATCCTATTCGTGGACCGTTGAATAATGGTGGGTATGTTAGGGGTACTGACCTCCTACACAGTCAGAAGTCTGTGTATAACTTTTGACTCCCCCAAAACTTAACTACTAATAGCCTACTGTTGATCAGAAGCCTTACCCATAAAATAGTCAGTTAACACATATTTTGTGATATATGTATTATATGTATTCTTACAATAAAGTGAGCCAGAGAAAAGAAAATGCTGAAGAAAATCATAAAGAAAATACATTTACAGTGCTGAGCTATTCATAAGTTATTGTGAGGGTCAAATGCGATAATGTACATAACTGTGTTTGCAGACAAAAATGAAAGATGTTTGTGTATCATTTCCCAACTGCGTGGCCCCAACCCCACGCAGATCCTGGACCCCGCTACTCTGCTCAGTCTACCTGCAAGGCCCCCCCTCTCCATACTAGCCTCTACTTTCCCTCCCACTTTTAGTCCAGTCTAATGGTATTCTCTCTCCTCCTCCCTCCCCCCTCTTCCTTTCTTTTTTTCCTTTTCTTCTTCTCTGCAGTCCTGGAGGCAGCCTGACTCCTTCCTTTCAAATGTGATCGTGCAGTGCACTGCCCCAATGAACTGCAGCTGCCTCGGCGGGCTTAGGTTGACTGAGAAAAAGGACTTTCTGCTTCCTCCAAGAGGTAAGATACCTGAGATAACATGTTTTATCTCTTTGATTCTCCCAGGCTCAGGCCACAGGGTCACCACATACATCGCCCACTCACGGAGGCGGCCGCCCAATGCCCATGCCTGTCCGCTCCACGTCTGCTGGCTCCACCCCCACCCACTGCCCACAGGACCCACTGAGTGGAGTCGGGGGAGACATGCAGGAGGCGTTTGCACAAGGTGAGATTCGGAGCAAAATGTAATGGAGAGCTAGAGGGGTTTGGCAACATGAACAAGATTCCTACTGAGATTTTTCCAGTTTCTTTTCTTTTGTGTGCTTACTTTCAATGATCAGATTTTCGTATACAGTATAAATAAGTCAAGTGGTTGGTCCTTTCTCATTAGATGGGCTGGGCTCCCAACGGGAGGTCAACAGGCTTTGTATGTTTGTGAAGACCAGGCCTCCGGGGCTTCTGTGGCTCTTTTTTCTGGGTTTGGGGAAGTGACTTGTCCTTTGGGCTTTGCCTCCTCCTCCTCAGGAGGAATTGGACAGAACAATTCCTGAAGTTGTGCTTTGCCTGGAAAATCTTTAGAGCAAGTAAGAGGAGGAAGAGTGGAACTCTAAATAGGACCTTGCTGGAGGCCCACTGGGCACAGGATTGCCACGACTGTCTGAGGAGCTAGCGGCCAGCTGCGTGGTAGAGGTGGGGGCAGACGCCGCGGCCAAGGAGTCTCGTTAGGGGGAGACAGAACAGGATGGTGGACCTGCTGTAGAGCAACGTCCTGCCTCCAGCCATCTGGGAGCCGTGTTGGTTCTGGAATCCAGCTCTCTCGAATGCGGCTAAGAAGCGTGCAGCTGACAGGGTCCTACTCCGCAGGTAGAGAAGAAGAGGGGGGAGAACGAGGCCTTGGGTGCCTCGTGGCCCCGACGTGCCGAGGAGCGGGTGGAGGTGCCCGGCGCTGTGCGCTCGCTCGCTTCTCCACGCCCACCCACCTGGCATCGCCGTCTGCTCTGACTGTCCTCAGGTACGAGGAGAAACCTCCACAATGACCTGCTGGTGGCCGCTGACTCCATCACCAACACCATGTCATCCCTGGTGAAGGAGCTCCACTCAGGTGAAGCCCAGAGCTCCCGCCCGGCCCCACGCCCTGCTCCCTCGCCCACCGCCGTCAAACGTGCGGCCGCAGCCCGCGCTGCTTCAGCTCCGCGCTCCGTCTTCCCGCCGTCTAGGAACGCCCCGGACAGCATCCCCCAGGGAGCCTCTGTCCCGCACGTGTTCACTCACACGTGTTCACACACACACGCCCACGCGTTCTGTTTCTCTGAAGGCCGGCCCTGTAGAACAAGTGCAGTCCAGCATCTCCACGCGCATGCAGTCAGCCCCTGTCCCCCAACTCCCCGGGCTGCCCCCCCCCCATCCACAGCCGCTCTTTCCCCAGGGCTGCTCGGCCGCCTCACTCGGAAGCTTTCCTGGATGACTGGAACCGAATCAGCCACAAAAGCTTCTGGACTTTCTCCCAGCTGTCTTTCTGCTCTCTCCTATTTGATTTGGTCTTGAAACCCTATTCTCTCCTTTTGTCCGTGACCAGGCTCTGATCTCACGTGAAGTTCGTGACCTGCATCTGTCGCTCTTGACCCCTCTGTTCAGTAGTACGTGTGGCTCCTTCTTCAGTCTCTCCTGCACCTAGCTCTTTCAGTGACTTCCCGGAGACTCTTACCTTATTGTTCCCCTTATATAAAACCCAGGAAAGAGAGAAGTAACAAAAGGCCGTTCCCATATTGTCATATTTTCAAGAATCCCCATGACTCCCTTGGTTTTGTAACTGCCAGGTATTTACTAATTTGTTTACAGTGGTCAGATTCCCATGTTCCATATTAGACAGACGGGTTCCCTTCCTAAGTGCTACGGATGGCCCTCTGTTGTTTCTTTCCAGCTAATGGAGGACTTTTAAATACCTTGGAGTAGCTTAACAAGGTTATTAAAAACGTAAAGCAGGTTTTCCGTGGGCTGTTCAAACACATCCACTGAAATCATCAGTCCCCGCCCTGAGGACAGGGAAGCCTCGGGTATGTCCTCAGACCTTTGAAGGAGAAAGCATACGCCTATGGCTGGCCCGTGGTTCCCTCTCAAATCTGCTGATTTCCACTTGGAAGAGAATAAATGCGTGGCCCAGGTTGGTTTTTCCGTGGCAGTTAAGATGCTGGTTGTCCTCGCAGGGAGTGTGAAGGTGACGCTGCCTCCATTCTGGTACCATTTCTCAGTCCTTGTCAGAAGCACTGTCCTTCCTCTCCATAAACACACATAGAACAGGTGACTGCCTTTGAGATGACTTCACAGGTGATTAGCAAGTCCCTTCCCTGATACAGTTTCCCACAGAAGCCAGAAATCCCACTTTTAGAGGGAATTTCAGGCCATGGAGATTAATCACACTGGGCCTCCCGACCACTTACTAGGATTTGGGCAAGACCAGTAGCTCGTGAGCTCATCACACTAGGAGGAGAGGTAACTGGACACTGTTAAACACACAGCACCCAGAGACCAAATAGCTTCACAAAACGTAAAAGGTTATAAGCAATCTCTCATGGCAGGAAAGGATGGTTTTAACACAATTCTGTGATGTATTTGGAAGGTACCTCAGAGATCCCATTGTCAAGTCCCCTTTAGAAAGGCAGTGAGTGATTATCAGAAAAGCGATTGCCTGAAGTTGTGCATCTTGAAGGGGCAAAGGCCAGTCCTAGAACTCAGGTGCCGAGGACACACAGCCAGTGTTCCGCTGCCACAGTGCCCTTCTGTCTGCACAGGACCAGAGGTCAGGTTTGCGGGCCCACAAGGGCCCCTTTCACTGATGGTCTGCTCTCAGGCCCTGAAGTCCACGGGTAGGTGTGGACTAAGTCCGCACGTGACACTGCATCCTTACAAAGTGCAGAACTAGACACCCTTCACATGTGAGGCTGCCAGTTTCCCAGTGAATGGAAGAGGCTCACCCAGCACCCACGCATGTTTACTCTCACTGTTGGGGTTTGTGTTAGGATGAGGTGAGATATTCAGATCGTCTTTAAATATTTCCCATGCCATGTGCACATACTATTTATAGCCATAGCTTCTCCTCCTCATCTTTTTAAAAATATTTTCACAAATAATAGAATCTTAGGGTTGGAAAAGATCCTAGAAGTCATTTAATCCAGCTTGCTGCCCAATATAAAAGTCCTCTGTTTGAATATTTCCAGTGAGCTCATTCATGACCAGCTCCCATCACAGTGAAGTTCTTCCTTATCAGGGAGCCAAAATTTGCCTTTCTGTAAGCAGTTTATCCTCATCCCATCCTCTGAAGCTACCCAGAGTAAGTTCAGGCCCTCCCATTTCTATTAATTTAGCCTTTCAAGTATTTGATGGCAGGTAACACGGCTGTCCCCAAGCCTTCTCCTCTTGAAGGCGACCGTTCACTGTTCCTTCAGCCACTCTTAATGTGACATGATTTCCACTTCACCATTTTGCTTGCCCACACTAGGATGTGGCCAAGAGCTTCAAGGCCCCAGTTCAAAGTGAGTTCCCAGAGTTGAGCACACTTCTCCCTATCACAGGGGACCTGCTCCCTGCAGAGCACAGTGAACTGTGACCTCCCTGAGCGAGGGCCCTGGGAAGGCAACCTGAGAGGGCATTAGCTTTTTCCATGCAGCCACTTTGCTGTTCAGTCATTTTAAGTTTGTTGTCAGCTAAAACTTCTAGTTTTTGGTTGTTTTCTCTTAACAGAAGCTGGTGTTAATCTAGGTATTCCCCACCATGTACTTTGACGGTTGCTTTCTTGAACCTGAATGCCAGATATTCGGTGTAGATGTGGTTACCTTAGGGAAAGCAGGCATTGAGAAAAAGCAGTGACCCCCACCCCAGTCACCAGGGAAGCCAGCCACAGAGCCCGTAGCAGGATGGGTGACCTCAGCCTGCACTGGCCCTAGGGGCTCAGAGCTCATGGGTAAAGAGTGGTAGCATGTGCACCGTGCATGGGGCAGGCTAGGTGGGTGTCAGCACCCTTGGAGGCCTATGACCGTAAGCCTTTAGCTAGGGCTTCATCCCAAGCCTGCTAAGTCATTCCCTTCACCCTCATCCTATGCTTGTGCCATGCTGAAGGGTCACTGGCCGCCTTGGACTTGTTTTCACAGCAGAGGAAGGTGCAGAGGAAGAAGAAGAGAAGCAGCAGAATGGGAAAGACAGAGGTAAAGGCAGCTCGCAGGACCCCTAGTTTGAGTGGGAGGCAGAGCTACACAGCCCCTGAGGGAACCCTCCCCCATTTCGTTTCTGGTTTTCTTCCTGCTGCCAGTTTCCCCAAAGCTTTCAGATCCCCACAGTGCCTTCGGCCTGCTTTTCCCAACTGACCATCAAAGAGGTGGTGGCGTCTGGCGATCAACAAAAGCCTCCTGATTTCCTAATACTATGATAGATGGTTCGGACATAGGAAGTAGATACCAGGAAAGCACACAACATGACCCTTTGCCTCCAGGAGTTTATAATATAGTTAGGGAGGCAAGACAGAGATATGCAAAATAAATAGGAGATAAAATGAAGTGGCAGGAAAAGTTAATCATCAAACTTTGTGTGATTACAAATACAAGAAGGGTTTCTGGAAAGGAAGAGATTATTGTGGGCAGAATAGCTAAATGGTTTTGTGACCTCAACAGAGGAATTAAAAGCAATAAAGAAAGGTATCGGTAGAGGAGAGTAATGCCTTCCTAGTTTTATTGTATATAAAACCTGCTTAATAACTTGTTATGTACAAAGAGCTGTGCTAAATGATGTCCATGTATTAGCTAATTAATACTTAACAACCCTGGGAGATATATAATGATGTCCCGATTTTACCAGTGAGAAAATAAGCTCTTTGAACTGGGTCTTTCTGACTCTACACTCCACACTCTTCATCTTCATGTGTCTGTGTTATGCTGAACGCATAACATTTGAGAGTTAGCTGTTATTTCTGTCCTGTATTAATATGTCTATTTCTGGATTCCTCCAAAACATAAGCTCCACAAGGTGGAGATTTGGGTCTCTTTTGTTCAGGATGTATCCCCAGTGTCCAGAACAGTGCCCGGCACAGAGTGGGGTATCAGTAAATGAACAAATACAGGGAAAGAAGCCAGGGGATGTGCTAAAGTGCTTTGTCAGGCAGAGAGTGGGAGCGGCCCCGAGGAGGCTGGGCTGTGGAAGGTGCGCCCACTCTCGCCACCTCTGCTGGATGCTCTGCACTGAGCACACCCTTTTGGTCTGAATTCATCGCCCACGAGGCAGGATTCAAGACAGGGCTCCGAGTGGTGAAATAACCTGCACGGGAAGTAGCTGTTAGAGCGGGATTCCGCCCGGGCCGCTAACGCCAGCGCCCGTGCTTTCTTCTGAGTGGCAGGTAGACTAGGCAAGGGGAGAAGAGCTGTAAGGAAGGGTGGGAAGAAGTTGAGTGGGAGCCGCAGGCAAAGAAGGTGCGATGGGAAAGGAGAAGCACCTGGGGATGAGGGTCTGCAGCACTGCTTGCCCGCAGGGGCTGGCGTGGGTAAGAGAGGCAGGCCCCACCAGGACTCCGAGACTGCCAAGGAGGAGACTGAGAGGAGAGGAGAAACATATTCCAGGTGCCACAGTTGTCTGCGAGGCCGTGGACGGTAACTGTGAGGAATTGAGGAGGACAACATATTTGGCATGGCCCCCAAAATGTCACGAGTAGAGGTCAGCCATGTTGGAGACATCTAGCAGTACTGTAGGGCATGGTAGAGACGACCGACTTTCTGGGCTGAGAGCGGACCAGGAAGAAGGCAGGAGGGTTGTCGTGCAAGAGGCAAAGAGGGGAGGAGATGCACAGAGATACGTTTACACTCCACAAACACGTGCTCTGGTCACACACGCACACACACACACCCAACCAGATCCCGGCGTTCATGTGGAATGTTCTTGGCTGAAGACGTAACAGCTGCTGCTTTGGCCTCTCTTCCCTTTGACCCTTCCTCCTCCGTAGCTTTTCCCTTGGCTTCTCCTCAGCCTCCCTGCATTCCTTGCAGCACACGGACGGTGGCGCTGACCACGTGGGCCTTGCCCTGACTGTGGACTGCGGCCCTGGTCCTGCTTCAGGTCTGGGTGCGGGCTGCGTCTCACATGTGGATGGGCATGGCTTCCCTTGCCTGGTGCCTCCTGGTCTTGGGGTCCTCTCTCTGCACCCATGTTCCCTGCCAGCCTCTCTCCTTTCTGCCCCTCCTGCTCTCAGTGTCTCCCCATCTCTCTTCCAGTGCACACACCAGCGTTTCTGTCTGTCCCTGAGAGACCTCGTGAGAGCACCTGAGTTTCTGTTTCTGTGGCTTTAGGTGCCATCCCAAGGGAAAGAGTGTTAAGAGTCGGGGTGAGACGTGGGTAGGGTCTTAAACAAATGTTTGACTCTCAGGTCCCAGGATGTGTTTTTGTAGCTGCACCGTAGGGGGTATGTGGGTAGGGGTATAAGCCAGGTGTTTTTACGGATGGACCTTACTGTCTGCCGTGGTCTGGGCATGAGATTTTACTGTAGACCGACCAACATGGCGGTAACTGGTGTCACCAAGGCATTAGAGAGCAGTAACTACCAACCAGGGAGACAGGAGGTTTGCTTCTTTGGGGTTGAAATCATGCTGACCTCACATAAACACAACTTGGTCAGCACCCTGTCAGGCAGACAGTCTGCTCATTGCAAAAACCATAAGAACCAAATGGGTACTTTCGAAGAATTCATGACCAAGCTGGACTTCCTGACCACATTCACCCCTCCCTCAGCCCCCTCTCTGCCCTCCCCTGGGGAATGCTTCTGCTCCACTGGGGTGCCCTTCTGACTTTGCAGCCCCTCACTGCTCACCTGGAGTGCTGAGTACTTGTAACCAAGACTACATAGATGAGACAGACTAATATATTACTTCAGAGCCCGAAATTCATCTCAGCCCCTCCAGAGCCTCATCTTGTGCTCCTTTGTCCTTCAGAATTGCCTCTCCAGAACCTGCCACCCACGGTGTTGGGAGCTGTAAATCCAGTTTGCATGCTCTGAGAACGCTGGTGCATGTCTGGTAGACTGACAGCAGGGGCCCTGTGTGAATTCTCAGGCTTTTGAGGGTGCAGGCAGTGTTCGAGATTTCAGGGTGAGCGGGAGTGATTCAGTATTCCCAAGCGATACGCCTGCAGGCAGGAAATACTGCCTATATCAAAATTGAATTACTTCTCACCTTGGTCACTTTCAGAACCAAGGGATGGGCCTTGCCCCATGATGTAACTGCTCCCCAGATTTAGGGTGGCTTCATTTCCATGTTAGTACTATTATTCTCCTTCTCCTAAGAGATGTCTGTCTCCAAGGCTGTTTTATGTTCGTGGCAGCTGCTGGTTGTAGGTAGCGTGACTCTCCCGGGCCTTTTCATACCTGGTTGGGACAAGTCAGCATACGGGGCAGAAAGGGGAGAGGCGAGTCTAGAAGCCCTTGCGTCCGTGTGGCGGCTGGTGAGGAGACCCCGGCCGTGACCTCTCTGTGTTGTTTGTGTTCGTGTTGTACAGGTTAGCAGAGGAGCTGGGACAGAGGGAGCGCAGGTGAGTACAGTGTTCTCTGCCCTCCCCACGGCCCCTTTCCCTTTGTAGCCAAGGTCTTTGTCCCCCTCCTCCCTCACCCTGGTCACACTTTCCAAGCCAGAGCTGTCCTAAAGGGTGGAGATTCGAGTTAAGGGTTTCCTTTAAAGAGCCCAGCCGCACCTGTTCCCTTTGGCGCAGCCCCACTATCGTACCCTCTTGGCCCCCTTCCCGGCTCTGACCCATCTTGCACCACACTGGGCCTGGCCTGGGCTTCAGGCATGGCTTGGTGGCCCGTGTGCCTGGATGTAGCCGGCAGGCTGAGAGCTGCTGGCTGAACCAGGCTCTGAGAGCAGGCGGCAGAGGCCGTCTGGCCACCTCTGCCACCTTGCTCCTGATGGCCCACGGCCACTGTCATTTCTTTCCAGGCGTCCAAACCACTGCCAGTGCCCCTGGGGTTCCGACACCCAGAGCTGTGACCTGCCCACACACTGAATTTCCATCATGCATGATCACCCTCACTGCGTAACGCCGCCCGAGCCCCTTCCCGTGGTGCCTGTCAGCCTGCACTCTCTCGCGTCCTAAAACGGTTAATGAAAGCACAGATTCCCCCAGAGGACAGTGCTCATTGCCTTAGGAATTAGTCTTCCGCACCTTTCCATCTAAGGACCTTAACTCCTCTCCCCCCCAGTTCTGAGATACTGCGGCTTTGGGGCCTGCTCACTAGAAAGAAGGGATGAAAATAATAGGACAACCAAGTCTGTTCAGGAGAAGAGTTCTTTCAAGGATAGATGTCTTTGGTTTGGCCATGAGATGTCTCTTTGTCGATCTTGCCTTCCCTCCCCTCCCGCACTACTTGTGTGTAAGTCAGGCCGCAGTCCTCCGTTACAGATCTTCCAGGCAAAAGAGCCAGGGCTGCAGCCCCATAATCCCAAAAAAGGAACTTTCCCAGGCCCTTCCGAGGAGTCCCATCCTGGAGCAGCCTCCCAGCCTTTTCCCGATCGCCCGGCCCCCATCGGCACCAGGCCTGGAGGGGTTCTGTTCTGCTCCCGCTGCGGGGCCAGCTGTCTCTGAGCCCGCACTGACTCAGGGATGGTGCGAGCACACGAGCTGCAGAAATTCTCCCGCTGCCCTGGAAAGCTCAGGGCCTCCGGGGCTTGGGCTGGGCTCTACCTAATCTCACTGCACATTCAGGCAAGGCCCTTCCCAACAGCAGGCCTAGGCTGCCCCAGCCAAGGAGGCTGTCAGGATCTGACTTGCCCCTCAGGAGCCAGCCAGAGCCCCTCTCCCCGGGGCACAGAGGAACTGGGGGATAAGGAAAAGGCACGCTGGAGCCATCCGGCCCCCCCTCTTCATGCAGATGAGGAAATGAAAGCCCACGGCCTGGGAGCTTGGTGCCAGAAGTGGACCGAGAGTGGCGTCTCCTGATGCTGTCCTCTGACCCTGGCGGGAGTTCCAGGAAACTCACTAGTAGTAGAGAGTCAGATGAAAAGCGTAAAAACTCAGGTGGCTCAGTTTCACAGACCCTTACATTTCTGCCCTCCTCCGGCCTGAGGCTAAGGCTGTCTTCCCTTCCACCCAGTATTTATAGGCACCTCTCCAAGCTCGGTGCCCTCCTCAGTCACAATCCTTCTTCCCAAAAAAACACCACATTCCAAACCTTGCACTGTGAACCCAGTTCTTTCTTCCTGGAAACATTTCCTGACCCTGTGACCTCAGCAACGACTGCAAAAACTCCAGGTGCCCCAGAAAAGAGAATACCCCTTTCCCTAAAAGGGGGCATGAGTGTTCTCAGTTCTTTGCATCTCCCGAGTTGAAAGGTAAGCATCCCAACAGCCCCATCCCAGGACACTGTCTCGTCCCCAGCAGATGTTAGCATTGGCTCGCAGGCCCTCAGTAGTGCCCGTGAGTAACAGCGCGTCTGTCCTGCACAGGGGACATGCAGCAAGCTGGCGTTGACATGAGGAAGGCGAGGCCCTCCCCCAGAGGCGCATTCCAGTCCATCTTTCCGCTGCACACCTGGACCAGGCTTGTGGGCTGCCAGACGTCACTACCTGGCAGGGAGAGGGGAGCCCGAGCCGGTGGGAAGTGGGAGGGGCCGCCCGCTGCCGCCGCCGGTGGGCCTCCCCCTTGCACAGTCCTGCATGAACTAGCATCTTCATCACTCCCCTCGGGCCACGGTCTCATCTCTGCAACAGGAATTTACCGGGAGGTTGAAAAGAGAAAAGAAACAGCACGAATCTCCTGTGTGTGTGACCTGATGGAGTTCTTGCCGGCACATGGGGTGCTCCCCAGGGTGGGGGCCCAAGGTTCCTTCCTACCTTTGACCTTTAAAAACCGACAAATTTTCTTCCCTGTATCGTGCAAAGACAGCTTCAGGCCTTGCTCAGTCTTACAGACATTCACACCCTGGCCACAGTGCTAAAAATAGCCTCCTTCCTTTCTCTCACACTGGTTAGGCTTCCGCCCGCCCCGTTTGATGCCGCTGCTCTGCAGCCTAGGCGGGAAGGGGGAGCAGAGCGCTCTGCCCTGCAGCCCCGGACGTTCCTCCCCCGGCAGCCCGAGGGTTCTCTGCAGCCAAGCCCGCGGCCGGCCAGGCAGGGAGCGCTGACCCGGGACCACCAGAGGGAGCGCTGACCCCCGCCGGGCGCTGTGCTCGCGCCGCCTCTCCCCTGCTCAGGGTTCCATTCTGCTCTGGCACACATGATAATCAATCCCAATTCCCGGTGATTTTCATTTATTTTTTTCTGCTCCCTGGGCTCCAGAATGTTATTTTTAGTAGGAGAACTGCTATAAATATTTATAAAGGGCAGTGACTGGAATGAAGTGAGAGGCCCCACAGCTGGCTCTCTCGTCGCCCCCCCCAACACACACACCTCTGCAGACCCCTGCCCGCTGCCTGAGGAGGCTGGGGCAGGGCCAGTGGGCTCAGCCTGTAGCCACACACGGAGAGAGTCACATGGAAACCTCGTGAGGGGGCAGTCAGGGTGACACAGGTGGGCGTAGCTCTGCATCTTCCCTCTCTCAGTCCATAACTCCCACTCCTGAAGGAGGTGAAGGTTCGTGTGAGGGCGTGCTGTGCCCCGCGAGGCCAAGTGCCTCGATGTCATGAATACTAGGTGTGAGGGGCAGGTGCAACTTGCATCGTTCCAGCTTGTGAGAGCAAAAAGGAAATGGGAGCCTGAGGAGAAGCCCCCATGCCAGTGGAGGCCTTCCCTCCCACAGCAGCTTCTGAGCGCTGCCTAGGCCCCACTGTGACCAGCAGGGAGCCGAGGCCCTCCACGGCCAGCAGGGGCCTGGTAAAATAAAAGCACTGGCGAAAATGTTCTCCCACACACCGAGGAAACGGGGATCCAGCCTTGCCTAGAGGGCCAGATGGGGCAAGAATGAAAGTGACCATATGGAAAGTTCTAGGGGACACACCGTACCCACCAATGGTGAGATTAGGTATGCGGGGGTGCTGCAACAAGGCCTCAGGGATGACCCTGTGGGGTGACTATATGCCTCCCCCACAATCCGGACTTCCCACACTTTGTACCCTGCCCCTGAGGACAGGGCAGAATCCCACCTCCCAGCTGCTCACATGAACTGCTTGCTTCTTCTGGAGCAGAAAGAGCCAAAGAACAGTCAGATTAAAAGCACCAGTGGCTCCAAAAGAGCCAAGTGCTCAGGCCAGCTAAGGTGCACGTGGTGCGTGGCAGTGTCCTCTGGGCCCCGGGCGTGACCCTCCACATCTGGGAGGCTGCCCAACTCCACCGCTCAGCAGGTCCTCGCCCCAAGGAGGAGCCTCAATGTCTTCAACCACCGGAGAGGCTCTGGACTCTCAGCCTCTCACCTGCACCTGGGGGGTGGGAAGGGTGACCAGAGAGCCACAGGGATGAGCTCAGATGGCAGGAGGACGGTGCATGGGGTGTTAGGTTTTATACAAATTCTTGTTGACAGCTGCGTTCTTTTACAGCTAGAATATCCACCATTATCCAAGGCCCCGAGGTGCCTCCTGACTTCTCGGCATCTGCTGTAGAATGCAGATCCGTATCAGAAGTTTGAAGCGGGTCCCTTGCTCAACTCTGACCTAGAGCACAGGTGTCACCCTGTGGGGAGGGGCACTTCCTTCTTAATTGCTCTGTGACCATTTAGGAGTCTAATCTAACCTGAGTAGAGGATCTTTTTTTTTTTTTTTGAAGATTTTTTATTTATTTGTCAGAGAGAGAGAGCACAAGCAGGGAGAGCAGCAGACAGAGGGAGAAGCAGGCTCCCCGCTGAGCAGGGAGCCCGATGTGGGACTCGATCCCAGGACCCTGGGATCATGACCTGAGCCGAAGGCAGCCGCTTAACCGACTGAGCCACCCAGGCATCCCTAGTAGAGGATCTTTTAACAGAAGTGCAGATATTGTCCGCACCATCAGCCCCCTGGGCTGGTGTTTCGTAGCTGTGAAGAGCCCCCTGGAGAGGTGCTGAATGTGTCCTGGGTCTCAAGGAAGTGGCGGCTCCACGCAGCTCAGGCCCAGAAATGCCAGCCGTGCCCAGGTTCCATGTACTCTCACAGCCCCCTCCTCTGCTGCTTGTGCTTTATCCCCTGGCAGACCCCCCCCTTCTGCAGTGCTTACTCCCTGCTCCCGTGGTCCGTGACAGCTTCAGAAAGGTACAGTTGCTATGGCAATGCCTGGAGCCATCTGAATTCCTGCTGCACCTTCTGGAAGAAAAGGGCTGATGAAGAAACCAGTGGATTCCAAATCTAGCCTCCCCTGGCCTCTCCTAAGCCAGGGGCTAGATGACTGTTACGAACTGGAAGTGTGAGAGGTAGGTAGCCCGTCTTCCTTGGGAAGATACCCCCATAGCTGCAAGCCATGTGTACCGGAGCGGGTTCTCCTTGTGTGGATCAGAGAACTAAGGCTTCCTACCTGCGGCTCTTAGGTAAGACATGGTCCCAGTGGTTCCTCAAACTCAGAATCCCAGTACCCTGGAAGGCTCATTAAGACATGGAGAGCCAGGTCCCACCCCCAGTTTCGGGTTCAGTAGCAGTTCTCACAAGCTCCTGGGGGGTATTGGCACTGCTGGTCCAAAGCCTACACCGTGAGGACCGCTGTGCACACCCACAGTACGAGAGAAGGCTCAGGAGCCGCGGCCGGTCAGGCGGAGAGGCCAGAATCAGTGGTCTGTTCTAAAGGAAGAAAAAGAGGGGAGCCTCAGCAATCATTTTTCTTGGTTAGGTGCCCTGGGGAACCCCAACACAGGGGTTCTACACTTTTTTTTTTTTGTCTCCAGCAATCCATAAACAAAGACCTTCCCCCCAGATGTGTAAGAGGGGGCAGCGTTACAAGACAGGCCATGAATGTACAGAAGACCAGTATCCCAGATGCCCAGTGACAGCGGGTCTTGCATGGGGGAGGCTGAGGGCCTGCCTGGCTCCAGAGGGAGATGGGGAGAAGTGGTACAACAGTCACCGGGCCCCCACAGTTGGAGCTTTTACACCAGAATGCGAATACCATACTCTACTCCAAACCCCGTGTTTGGGCCCCAGCTGGGCTGCTGACTTTGAGCCTACCTGAAGCTCTGACCCCCGTGAGTATAATTCTAAGAGGAAATGATTACTGCAGCGCCCAGGATCAGGGTTGCAGGCCTTCCCAGTTATGAAGAGCAGATCCCACGGGTTCTGACACCTCTGCACACTTAACCCTGCCTGCAAAACCAGGCCTGCGGGTGGTAGGCGTGCTTATGAGCAGGGGGAGCGTGCTGGCACCAGCAGCCCTCTGCCTCCTACTCCAAGGGGGCACAGCTAAGGTAGGGCCACGGTGTAAAAGAAGTGGGCATCAAATCAGTTTACAGATTCCCAGAAAACAATACTAGTTTCCCTGTTGTGTGAAAGTTTGGATGGGTGGTGAGTGCTTTCACTTGGGAATGTATAATTCCTAAGGGACACCATGAGGCGAACTGGACTTGCTGGGGGTGGGAGGGTGCTCGGAAAAGCAGGCACCAGATGGCCATCTTGGTATTTCTGAAGTGAAGGGAGCCTGGCACTGCTAAAGGTAGACATTAAGAAGGGACAAGTAGGGGCACCTGGCTGGCTCAGTCAGTAGAGCATGTGACTCTTGATCTCGGGATCATGAGTTCAAGCCCCAGATTGGGCATAGAGTTTACTTAAAAAAAAAGGGGGGGGGGAACAAGTAGTTTGGAGTGGGACCGTCATTCAATCGAGAAGATACTTAGAAGCTCTGTGTGCTGAGCACCAGGCCCCTTCCTCAGGGTTAAGGTTGGTCTGAGTTCATAACTAGGGAGTGGGGATGGGCTTGGAGGGCCTGCACTGCCCTCTGGAGCCTATCGGACCGGGGACAGTGGGCACAAATGGGACAGGTCACAGGGGAGGGGAAATGGTCACTGCTCAGAGTGGTTCTGGTCACGTGGAAGTGTTGGTCTTCAGGCCCGTGAACGGGAGAGGAGACTAGGAAGGGTGTGTCCTGTGAGTTTAAAGGTCTACAGCCCCTGCGGCCCAGGCACACTGCCGAGTAGTAACAGTTCATTATAATTCATAGTTAGAGCCTGAGTCCCCTCAGCCCCTGCAGAGTCCTCAACCAGAGAAACCTGTTAGGGTGCAGGCCGTTGACCCACCTCCGAGCCGGAGTCTGTAGGCCTGTGGCCTGCAGGGGGATGGCTGGGCAGACACACAACACCCCCCGTCCCCCCACTTTTGGCAGGGGGCATGGTGAGTCCTCAGCACACAGCACACACACAGGGGGGCCCTCTGGCCACAGCTGTAGGCCACGGATGCTGTGGTGTTCCCCTCTCAGCAGAGTGAATCCTTAGACTCAGCACAGCACCTGGGGCGGGGCACGTCTACACCAGCAGGCCTCAAGATCACCTGTAAGCCAGTGGGCTTTTCATTCAGGTCCCCGCTCAGGGGACATGCCTGCTCCACCAGGGCCGGGTCCCGAGACCTCTGTCAGTCTACCTACGGCTGGCATCCTTGCACACCAGCCACCATCCCCTAACAGGAAGAACTCGGTCCGGGGTCCAGAGTTTCTGGGAGTCCTCCCCACCCACAGCTGCTCAGAATCCCAGGCCTCCTGGTCAGGGCCCCCATCTTCCTGCTCCCCCAGAAAGCAGGCCCTGGGGCTTCTCTTCCACAAAGCCGATGGCCACCAGCGGCGATGGGTGGCCTGGGTGAGGCCCTGCCTGCCGAGGCCCCTTAGCCTGTGAGGTGTTGCCTCTGTGGGGCTCCCTGACGGGGTCGGCCCTTTGGAAGGAGGATGGCATGCAGAGGGGAAGTGGGGAGCAGCTCCGGGACAGGGCAGGAGTGTGGGGGGTTGCAGCTGTCGGCGGCCGAGGGGGTCAGCCTGAGCTTCCTTCCTGCTGGACGCGCTTCCAGCTGGACTAGCTCCTCAGAACCAGATTCAGGAGTGCGAGGAACGAGGCCTCCCCGCTTGGGGACCTCAGGGGGTTCCCCTCTTGCCCTGATGGCTGGTCGGCATTTGTCCCACTTTCATCATTGCCTAGGCAACCACTTGGGGTCACCGTTTGTCACCCACCTACCTGGGAGCCCACACAGAGGAGGGGGACTAAGGACGAGAATACAGAGCGGCTGGATGGAGTGAGGGAGGCATGAAGGACCAGAGAGAGGGGAGAGAAGAGGAAGGAGAGGGTGGGAAGAGGGGCAGAGCTCAGGTGAGGAGGGGAGCTTTCCTCTCTGGGGTGCGGTGGGCCGGACAGGACGGGGAGCAGATTATCCCCCAGGCTTAGGGGATCTCATTCCTGTCCTGTTGTTGCCACAGCTTCCCCCACATTTTACCCTGATTAGCCCCCACTGGAAAGTGGTGCTGTGTACGCCTTCCTCTGGGATTCCCACCCCTGGCGCGGCCCTTGGCCCAGAAGGCAGAGGCCTTATCGCGCCGCCCCCCCCCCCCCCCCCCCTCCCCCCCCGCCCCCAGCAGTTGAGAGAGCTGAGCTGCAGCCTCAAAAGGGGTGATGGAATTTCCCTGGGGGTTGTCTTGTTTGAGGAGTCTCTTATCTTGCTGCCTTCGGCCATCACTGGAGAGTGGAGGGGAGTTAGATCGGGGTCATTGGGAGGCCTCTGGAGCCAGACCTCGCAAACTGGGGGGTTTAAAGCTAGGGTGGAGTTGGGGAGGCCCTGTTTGACATTTCTGTTTACTGAGGCCCCTACCCTGACCTGCCACAGCCCACCTCACTTAGCTCGCAACTGGTCTTTGCCTGCCCCCATTTTATGACGGAGATTGGGTCTTTCCTCACCCGCATATTCTTTCGGGGGGAGGGGACAGCGCCCTGGACAAGGTCACTCTCCAGGTGTATTGTACACCCAGAACTACCTTCAGAAAGGCTCAGCACACCCAGGCACACCCAAGACAGGAACTCCCTTCGGGCAGGGACCGAGCAACTCCGAAACCACAGCCCCGAGGCCCTGTGTCTGGAGAGGACTGTCCGGGCGCTGTGAAAAGAGAGAGGAGCTCTGCCTCGGGCAACCGGCCACCGGAGCCGCTTGAAGACTTCTAGGAGGGAGTTAAGGAAGGAAAATACTAGAACAGAAAAAATAGCAAGATAATTACACGCGTTATCAGTCGTAGCTGTTCCGTGAGAGGCAGGAAACGTCAGGCTCACCGAGGTCACTGCGTGATGAGAACCAGGTGGGCTTCTTAGAGCTTTGCTCTAAAGGGAAGCCAACGAGACTTACCAATGCCTGCCGTGCGCCAGGTGCGTTCACATCTGTGGGTCTTATTTAGCATCGTCCACTCAACAAAGCGGTGATGTAGGGACCGTCAGTTCGGAGAACAAGGCTCAGAGAGGTCAAGTAACCTGCCCAAGAGCACACAGTCGGCTTGACTGGGCCGCAGCTCTACTTCCCGCTCTGTCAGACTGCTGAAGTGGCAGAATTCCGGCAGGAAGAGGAAGAATATTCCAAGCTTGGGGAAGGAGGAGCAGGGAGACGGCTCAGGGAAGGAAGTGAAGTGTTGAATCAGTTGACTTAACTAGAGCCTGGTTTGCCTACTTTGAAAAATCACACGGGAGAAAATAGTCGCCCAGATTTGCCGATATATATGTATATATATATTTAATCTTAACCGAGATAGTGTCTCTAATTCCTAAGTTCACCTCTCCTCTGGGCGTGCCTCAGCCAGCGCAAACCCAGCCTGTGCGTGCCACGGACACTTGAGTCTGTTTTCCCCCCGATGAGGGCCCGTGAGCCCCAGCCCAGCAAGAAGAGAAGGTGGAGACGTGAGCGCAGATCCGCACAGATGTGGTGTGCATGTGGGCCGGCCCGTCCTAAGCACAGGGCCTTGATCCCCACAACTCCCCCCGAGAGCCACTAGCTCTGTCGCCCCCCCCGCCCCCCCATCCACAGATGAGGGAGCTGGAACGAGGAAAGCGTTTCGCCCAGGGACACGGGGGTACCATAGTGGCAGGGACTTGGATCCAGGCAAGCTATCTCCGGAGGCATCTGCCAACCACAATGCTCTGCCTCTCCGGCTGGCAGTGACTGAGCCAGACGTCTGTGCCTGGCACTGTGATGTTCTTTCCACGTATTCTCTCACGCAGGGAAGGAGGTAAAGACTCGGGCTCCTGTTAAGCTGAGTGGTCTTCCCCTAGGGCCCACTCTGCCTTGTGGACGCGGCACGCACAGGGGCCCATGCCAACGTCTGGGGCTCCTTGGCCTCCACCTGACTTTGCAGGGCAGGATTGGAAGGTCCTCCATCCACCTGTCACATCCAGCCCTCACACTGAAAGGACTTGCGGGTTCCATCAACAGCCCCTGGGGATGGGAGGAGGAGGAAAAGGGGGCCAAATCCCTGATAGACCCGGTGGGGGGGGGGGGGGGGGGTAGGAATCAACAGGAATTTAATCGTTAGCCCCATGGAGGGATGTGCTGGCCTTCCAGGCTTCCTTCTGTTGATACGCATCCAGGCAACTGGCCCTGCTGCTCAGGATCATCCTGAACCTTAGGGCAGGGTGTTGAAGGACATCCCGTGAGAACATACTAACCACTCTACGCCTCACTTTGTAGCCTGGTCTTGGGCTAAGTGAGCATTCCCCCCACCCCCACCCCGCTGGCCTGAGCCACATTACAAAGCATTCTCATTAACTGACAGGGCTGGCCAAGCACAGGGGATCCCCCTCCTCTCTACTGCTTTTTATTAAAAAAATTTTTTATTAATTTAATTTTTATTTTATTTTTAAGTAGGCTCTATGCCCAACGTGGGGCTTGAACTCATGACTGTGAGATCCACCGACTGAGCCAGCCAGGCGCCCCTCTCTGCTTCTTTTAAGTTGCTGGCAAAATCAGAGGGGTCAATGGGTACATACTGCATTAAAAATAGAGTTCTTAATTTGCCATCCACACTTGGTTGTGGTGTACAGTGTTGTCTCTTTCCCCAAGGTGGGAGAGCGTATATTGTTAAGAGGCGATAATAGTACAGGGGATGCTTGTTAATCACCACACGCTGGGGTGCAGGAAAGTTCCCCGGGGAATCAGGGAAGGAGGAAGAGTTCAACCACAGGTAAATCAAATGATAGGAAAAGATGAAAAAACAGAAAACCTAGTGTCTCTTCTTACATGAACTCATTCCTTCACGTGCTCACTCAGCCTGTCCAAGGATGCTTTTAGATAGAGTTCCAGTGAGTTCTTCTACTGTTTCCTCTGCATGTTAGGTCTTAAATATGCCTGGTCAGCTCCTTCAGCATCTTCAGTTTTGAAAAACACATATTAAAAGCTATTTTTGAAGCAAACCCTTCCTCTTGGGATAAAACTTCCCTGCACTGGCTCTTGCCTTTGAAGCCACGCGTCCCCTGCTCCGAGCCAGCGCGCCTCCTCTGCGGTCCCTCTCAGTCCGGAGGCCTGTGGGGTGGCGGGTGGTGTGCTTCAGCTGTTTCCAATTAAACCCCTCAAGCTGAATCCGAGCGGATGGCTTTAGCAAGTTGAGTTTCCAAAGGGTCAATCTTATTCTGAACCAGCATGTCAAAACAAAATCAACTCAACCCAAAACACAGACAAAGCAAATAAATACATCTGTTTGCAGATTTACCTTAAAAATACAAGGGCAAGGCGAGTTGCAAAGGGCCCGTGGAGCTTCCAGGGAGGGGAGGGGCATCTGTTTCAGCTTCCCCAACGGAGGCGGTGAAGACATGGCACCCCAAACCAGGGTCCTGGCCCTGGGGCGGTTAAGACTGGGCTCAGGCCTGGAATGACCCGTGTCTCCTCCCCTCCTTGGGCCCAGGATTGGGGCAGGTGACCCAGAGAGCACGCACTTCACCTGCTGAGGCCTCCGCAGCCTCGCCCGCGACAGATGCCAGGCCGGGCGCAGGGCATCACAGGCCGTGGGCATCGGAGGAAAGGGCAACCCCACACTGGGCTGACTCCCCGCGGGCACTGCCCCCTGCCCTCGCCCCAGTCTCGTTCGCCCACTGGGCCCTCTGGGGAACGAGCTCTTTGAGGAGCGTGACGCCACAGGGGGCGGGGCCTCATCATCTGGGCTAAAGAGGTAGATGCTCTGCTTGCTGTTTGGGGTCTAAACTGGAGGGTGCAACAGAGAATGGCCTTAAGTCATTTTCTCTGGCCCAAGAGGTGTTTTTAAAAACAATTCAATGGGTTGCAAACAGTGAAACATCAGAAGATTTCACAGAAAAATCCAGATTTACAGCTTCTCTGGAAAAGTGAGAATATCTGGCTACTCTGGTCCCACAAGTCCCCCATGGCAACGGTTCTGCCGAAAACCCTCAGCCACCCTTCCTCCCCACTGACCATGCCTGCGCGTCCTGGGCAGCTGCTCTGGGGGCTGCCGGGGCCTGGAACTAGCAGGCGCTTTCCTGCTGTGTGGGGTGTCCTTGCGTCCTCTGAAGCCCCAGCCACAGAGCACCCACCCGTCCACTCCCACCTCCCCGCCATTCCCAGGCTGCAGCCCAGAGGGAGCCTCCCTCTGGCCTCAAGGAGAAGAAGGAACCCTTTTATTTTTTTATTTTATTTTATTCATTTATTTATTTTTTAATATTTTATTTATTTATTTGACAGAGAGAGAGAGTGAGAGAGCACAAGCAGGGGGGAGCGGCACGCAGAGAGAGAGGGAGAAGCAGGCTTCCCACTGAGCAAGGAGCCCGATGCGGGACTCGATCCCAGGACCCTGGGATCATGACCTGAGCCGAAGGCAGTCGCTCAACTGACTGAGCCACTCAGGCGCCCCGGAACCCTTTTAATAAGAGCCGAGACAACTGAATTTCTGGGGAGCTCGGACTTGTGGGAAAGCATCCACACCCACAGTCATCCCACCCCCCTTTGCCATGCAGACCCAGAGTGCTGGGCCAGAAAGGCCAGAGAGGGGCCTCCCCGCTGAGTCACAAACAGTCCCCTTTGCCCCGGTCAGCTGCTGCCACCGCGCCTCCAGCTGCCATCACACTGGGGGACTCCACTGGCAAAAGCCCCACACCCCCAATCTATATGTGGACCACGCTGTTTTGCTCATCAGAGGCCGATGTAAAATTTGCATAGGTAAATGCCAAACTGTGGTGTTCCTGGCAGACATGACTTTGGGCCACCCCACGGTGACAGTGGCCCGGTAGTGACTGTCCAGGATGGCCCTGGGCTATAAGCAGGAAGGGAGAGGTGGTTTTAGAGAAACAAGCAACTGAGGAAGACTATGAGGAGAGACGCTTCAATGTTGTCGCACTCAGGAAGTCAGCAACCACCCAGCCCAGAAGCTCACCTCCCTGGAAGCGTTTATGCTTTGTGTCTCCATTCATTCAACACATACAACCTTGAACTTTGGAGCTTTTTATTTTATTTATTTTTTTAAAGATTTTATTTATCTATTTGACAGAGAGAGAGTGAGAGAGGGAACACAAGCAGGGGGAGTGGGAGAGGGAGAAGCAGGCTTCCCGCTGAGCAAGGAGCCCGATGCGGGGCTCGATCCCAGGACCCCGGGACCATGACCTGAGCCGAAGGCAGACGCTTAACGACTGAGCCACCCAGGCGCCCCCCTTCGAGCTTTTTAACATGGACTCCTCTTGCCTTCCTGAATGGACTGCAAGCTCCCCGAGGGCGGGGATGGTGACCTCTTTCTTCAAGTCTTCTCACAACAGGAAATACTGTTCTCCAACATTCCTAGTGACTAAAATGAGTGCTTATGGACAAATACCTAAAGTGCAAATGATTTAATAAATATAGATGGATATAATGTAACTAAATTTCTGCCCATCAGTCAACACCCATGAAATGCTCTGATAGTATCTGAACAAAGTTTACAAATAGTATTGCTATTTTGTTGCTTTTTTTTTTTTTTAAGATTTTATTTATTTATTTGACAGAGAGAGAGATAGCGAGAGCAGGAACACAAGCAGGGGGAGTGGGAGAGGGAGAAGCAGGCTTCCTGCTGAGAAGGGAGCCCGATGTGGGACTTGATCCCGGGACCCCAGGATCATGACCTGAGCCGAAGGCAGACGCTTAATGACTGAGCCACCCAGGTGCCCTTGTTGCCTTTTTAAAAAAAAGATTTTATTTATTCATTTGACAGAGAGAGAGCACAAGCAGGGGGAGCAGCAGAGGCAGAGGGAGAAGCAGGCTCTCCGCTGAGCAGGGAGCCCGATGCGGGGCTCGATCCCAGGGATGCGGGGCTCGATCCCAGGACCCTGGGATCATGATCTAAGCCGAAGGCAGATGCTTAACCATCTGAGCCACCCAGGAGCCCTTATTTTGTTGCTTTTTAAAAAAAGATTTATTTAGGGCGCCTGGGTGGCTCAGTTGGTTGAGCATCAGCCTTCGGCTCAGGTCATGATCCCGGAGTCCTGGGATCGTGTCCCGCATCGGGCTCCCGGCTCAGCGGGGAGCCTGCTTCTCCCTCTGACCCTCTCCCCTCTCATGCTGTTTCTCTCTTGCTTGCTCTCTAATAAATAAATAAATAAAATCTTAAAAAAAAAAAAAAAGATTTATTTATTTATTTTAGAGAGAGCATAAGCAAGAGGGGCAGTGGGAGTGGGAGCGAGAATCTCAAGCAGACTCCCCACTGAGAGTGGAGCCCAGCGTGGGGCTCGATCTCACAACCCTGAGATCCTGACCTGAGCCAAAATCAAGAGTCAGACACCTAACCGACTGTGCCACTCAGGCTCCCCTTTTGTTGCTTTTTATTTAAAAAAAAAAAAAAAATCCACCTCCCATCACCTGTCTTTCTGAATGACCTCCTCCAGCCCACTGCCGCTCCGGCCCAAAGCTGGAGCGGTGAGGCTAGGTGTGCTCTCCTAAAGCCGGGGGCCGTCCTCGGGCCCCACGGGAGCCGGCGCCTGCCTACAGGTGCTTCCTGGGGAGGCGGCAGGCAGTCCAATTACCCTGGCCCACAGGAAGCAATGTTTTGTTCTGTGGCAGCGACCACACCGGGTATTCCCACTTGGGAACACCCAGAAGGGGTATAGACCTCCCCAGACATACCAATCAACCTGAAGCACGGGAGAAGGAGCTAGAAGTGAGTGCTAAGGGCAGATTGGGTGCTGATTCTGAGCAAGCAAATGGCCGGTGTATGGGGACCCAGAGAGTGCATTGGCCTGGAAATGAAACCTAAATTAGAACCAAATTGTTGTGTAGACTGTTCCTAACTAATATGGGTAAAAGAGTGCTTTTCAGTGCAGTTAATGACTATGTGGTTTAGGATGATGCAGAGACGCATCCATCTGTAGAAAAAACTCGGAGAGGCGAACGGGGACAGTAAGGACCGCCTGAAGAGGCAGAGGGGAGCCAATGCTCGAGCGTCTGGTGTCCTCTTACTGCCTAGGAAAGACAGTGTGGTCCCCGGCTGACCCCTGGTCACCGGGGAGCTCCCGGACCCTTGCTCTAACTCCCTCAGTCCCGGCAGCCCGTGTGCGCCTGCTTCCACTGGGTCTGTTCGTGCCCCCAGCTCACCTGCCCGTGGACGTGACCAGCCCAGCTCCTGGAGGTCTTCAAGTGCCAAGTCAGCCAGGCCTGTTGGGCCACCTCAGGCTGCCCTGCTCTTCTTCCCCCACGACCTCCCCAGACTTGGCCTCACTTTTCCTTTTGAATCTTCTCTCTTTTCTCTCCCTGTGAGCCTGCCCCCTGCATGCCCCTGACTAAGGCTCCTCCTTCTGCCCCATCTTTCCTCCCAAGTGCCTTCACTGGCAAGGGCCCTGCCCTCTTCTCTGAGCCTGTCCCCTCCTCTCTCGGAGGCCCAGGTGAGGTCCTATTCCTGGGGAAACCTTCCTTGGGCTCCCTGCCCCGACCTTGTTTTCTTGGGCAGCCGTAGGGTAGAGTGGAACAAACGTGGGCTTTGGGGGGGCAGACACGCCTGTGTCCGAACCCTCATGCCGCTTCTTTCTGGAGTGTGACCTCAGTCACGCCTTATTCTCCGCATCTATAAAATGAGGATCATTTCAAGCTACATGGTTGTTATAACGATTATATTAAAAGTCTGGGAGAGCGCTCAGCACGTAGCAAATGACCAATAGCCTTTCCTTTCCTTCCTTCCTCCGACACTAAGTACCCCCCCGCTTGACATGCAGGCCTTGCCCTTCCAGAGCCTCAGCCTTGGGGAGGGCTCCGGAGCTGTGCCTGGCACCAGGGGGCTCAAAGTCACCCCGGTGGTGTCTCCCAGGGCCAGCGAGGGCCGCAAGGGCTTGGGGCACCAGCTCATCTCCCCTGAACAGACACATGAGGGGCCACCTTCAGGTCGAAGGGTGGGATTTGGAGTGTGACCAGCTCACAGACCCCACCCCACCCCCAAGTACCTGCACACCCCTCTCTGGTGACCAGCGGCCCCCTCAGTGGGTGAGGCAGACTTTTCAAGCCTCTGAAACACCAGAGTCTTGCACCAGCCTTCTCTCAGGGCAGAGGCCTCTCAGAACAATTTATCCTTCGATGGTGATCCCGGCTCGGCACATGCCACATTACACGGAAGGAGGCTTCTCTACAGACCAGGAAGAATCTACTTCATTCATTTAACAAATATTCATAGAGTGCCTACTAGGGACCAGACATATTCCAGGCCCTGGGGATACAGCAAAGAACAACCAGGTGTCTACCCTCCACAAGCCAGACAACAAACGATTGCGTGATGCCAGGAGGTGGAAGATGCTTGGGTGGGGGCCGGGGGGGGCGGGAAGGTATGGTGAAAGTTTAGAGAGGATATGGTGGGGAGGGCAGCATGTGAACCTTCCGGTGTTCTCAGCCTCTGCCCCTATGTGCAGGAATTGGCCACTTTTTAGGGGAACAAAGAGAAAACACAATTACACTTGGCAGGAAATTGCTCTGGTAGGTATCCAGTTGAGGACAAACTCTTTTGCCCTCGCAGCTTATGACCCTCTGGGTCATGTCTCACCATTGCTGGCCACCCAGGCCAGACACTCCCAGCAACCTATCCAGTCTCAGACTAAAACCTTCCTGCCTCCTTTTCCCCTCCTTCTTCCCTCTGAAGTCCACCCTCTGTTTCACAGCCAGATGTTGCTTATTTGCATGCTTGCTTTGCCAGTCCTTCATTGGCTACCTTTTCCAGTGACAAAGTTTGTAGTCCCCCTATCATATCCAATCCCAGAATACAGCTTTCTACCTGGAGCAAGAAAAGAATATTCTGGAAGTTACACACTTTCCAGGGCTTTCCCCCACACCAACCAGACAGAAGGCCAGGTAGCCAACCCTGGCTGCCTGAAGGTATCTCCCGAACCACCTCAAATCTCCTTCTACACCTCCCTGCCTTCCTCATCTTCACAAGGGAGCCCACCGGTCTTCTAGAATGAGATCAGTTACCCTTCAGTATCCTACTCTTTGGGGGAGTGGCTCTGTTACTTGTCCTCAGTACTACACTTCCTCAAATCTCCACACTTCTCTCTCAAAGCACCAGCCACTTCTCATTTATTGCCACAAGGAGTTTTTTGTTTTGTTTTGTTATAATTTGACATGGATGTGATTGCTAAATCGTGTCTGTGAGCTCCTTGAGGGCAGGGTCCAGGTCTGTTTTGCTCACGTTGACTCCACAAAACCTCACCCAATGCCTGGAAGATAGTAGAAGCGTAACAGTTGTCAAACATGCAAATAAAATATACCCAAGATACAATTATATTGGTAATACACATACAACAAAGACCAAGGAAACATGAAAAAGGAAGGTCTGCGTGGTAAACCCTAAATCTTAGCTCCCTTGTAAATAAACCATGTATTTGTTATAAACAGGTCTGACCAAGGATTTTCCCTGATGTGTAAATTTATGAGGTGTCTTATAAGGGTATGAAAAATGGAAACTCAGTTTTAGCTGTAAAGAAAAAAATAATAACATGAAATACACACACACACACACACACACACACACACTTCCTCTCGCCCCTCCCTAAAACCTGCTCTGGACACGAAAAGAAAGCGAGACTGAGCCCAACCAATCAGAAGTCAGCTTTTCCAAGGCCCCGCCCGCCACATGGGTGACAGACAGCATGTTCCGCACCAGCGCAGCGCCACCTGGAGGTCGAGAAGTGCAAGTGCGGCGCCTGCCGAGGGGTTCTTTGCCCAGACCCGGCTGGGTCTCTGGGGCCCATCGAGACGCTGGCCTCCGGTCCCCACGGCCACTCTGTCACACCCACCCCACGTCAGACCGCATAGGGGGCCGCTGAGGGGTCCACCAAGCGGGAACCTCTGAGGAGCTGTCGCTGGCGGTGTTTATCTTGTTTACTCAAGTGGCTTTTCCCACAACTTTCCCTACTTCGTTGTAAATTACCCTGCTTGACCAGAAGAATGGATTTAATGAGTGTCTGAGAAAAGTGACACAATAGTGGTTTTAAATGCTTTAGTGGCATCTGTTTGGGGCCCAACCTCCATTAAGCAGATGGATGCGGAGAAGGGGTGGCAGTCTTTCTCTGGTCCCCAGTCAGTGGGGGACGTGGGGGGGGGCGGTTTCCAGCTAGTGGCCCAGAGAGCCCAGGCCGCTGGCACTGCACCCAGACCTGCAGGTCCCCCTCTCTGAATGGGCCTGACTGGGTGACTGTCAGCCCTGCTCTCCCTCACCTGGTCGGAGCTAAAATAATCACCATTCATTTCATATTCCTTATTCCTGATTTTTTAAAATTTTATTTATTTATTATTTATTTATTTATTCATTCAGTCATTCATTCATTTGCAAAGTTTATTTATGTAAGTAATCTCTACACCCAACGTGGGGCTCGAACTTACCACCCAAGATCAAGAGTTGCATGCTCTTCCGACTGGAGCCAACCAGGCGCGCCCTTATTCCTAATTTGAAAGAAGGTCTGAGGCGTCTACCTGCAGGACACTGAAGATTGCTTGGCTCAAGGTGGATTTTTCCTTTGTGTCACTCAGTGGCCCTCAGGATAACCCCTTGGTGCTGCCTGCCCTCCTCTACAGAAGGGGTTTGTTCTGGAAGGAGGGCAGCCCGACATCCGGGAAGTCCAGATGCTCTCAGGACCCCCCAGTATGGGGAAGGTCGGGGAGGGTAAAAGTGTGGGGAAGAGGACCTTTTATTGAGCACCTGTTACGTGTCATGTTAGATTTCTGACCAGAACAGCGACATCCTCACAAAAGCCCAAGAAATTTGGTTTAAAAAACATTTTTATGATTTGAATATCACATATTAATTTTATACAAACAAGAATATCCCTTTAGGCTCTTCTTCTACCACCTGGCCCTGCTTTTCTTACCTGTGGCCAAAAAAAAAGTGGGAGTCTATAGGCATAGAATGGACAGGCTAAGGTATGCCACCAAAATCACCTGAGAAGGGAGATGAGATCCTGGTCTGATTAGTACCAGAGGAATTGAGAGAGCTGGAAAATAAGGATCCAGGCCTTTCCCAGGCGGGCAAGGAAGAAGCTTGAGGTTTCTGAAGAAACTGGCTCTGGAAACTCCAAGGTGATGTGTCTGGTCTAGGGGGAGGGGAGGGGAGAGGGCAACTCCATAAGCCCTGCTCACTGCTGGCTGCTGGGAAGGGAGGGTCTAGGCCGGTTACCGAATCTGGGAAATCTGCTGAGTCAGGGCTCCATGGGGGTTGGCAGGGGAACCACTCTGTCCAAGACCACCATAGTGGTGAGGGAAGACTTGCTTCCTGGGGACCCAAGTTTGCCCTAGCAGAACCAACAGCCAACCCAGGACCTAAGACAGGCTATTCCTGTCAATCCCTAGGCCAATCTCTAGGCATCACGTAAAGTAGCCTGTGCTGGGGGCGGGGGGGGGGGGGGGGGGGGTGGAGGCAGGCAATGCTGGGACCCCTGAGAAGAACCAAAGCTTAGCTTTTCCCTCTTTGGGGTAGCCTAACCTCTGACCTCTATTTCTCCTCCTCGTTCCAATTTCCTCCTGGCTACTTTGTCCCCAGGAACATGCTAATCCCAGTTTTGGTCAGAAAAATCGGCTCCCATGCCCAGCTTCTCCTTTCCCCCTCTCCCAAGCCCCTGTCCCCCTCTCCACTCCTCTCCTGCCTGCCCGGGGACTCTGAAAGCAGCAGGGCCACAGCTCACATTCAGCGCCTGGGAATTCATTAATTGTGGAATAAAAGGAGTGGCTGGTCTCCAAGTAAAGAAATTTCAAGATGTCTAGGGGTAGGAAGGTTTTCTGAACACTCCTTGGATGCTGGGAACCCGGGCCCCTTTGGGGAGGGGGTGCGGGGTACTGCAGGGGCAGGGCTAGGGTGAGGCCTGCCCGGGGACAGAGCTGTGAGCCCGAAGCCCCACACGTGGCATGGCCACAGTGAGCCGGCGAGCTGTGTCCACTACCTCGGCCACGCTCCCGGGCTCAGAGCGGCCCGGGGCCCTCTGGGACCCTCCACGTGGGCACCGAGTGTGGCGAGGAGTCTAGTTCTGGTCCTGCTGGCCGCTGACTTGCCAGGAGACCTCTCTGGGCCTCGTGGCCCCAGCCTTCACACCAGCTAACAGTCTCTGGCCCAGTGCCTTCAGGTTTGTGATTAGGATCTAAGGAGAGCCCCGTTGTAAACATTAGGTCCTGTTGAGGGCATTTTCCGTATTCCTCTCTCACCTCCTGCGACAGGGGACAGAGAGAAGTGGAAAGGCAATTAATAAAGGTACTGTTAGGGCACCTGAAACTAATATCACACTGCATGCTCATTAGACTGCGATGGAAACATACTAGACTTGCTTTAGAAATAAACAAATCAAAGTGCTGTCTGCTGACGTTTGTGGAGTGCTTGCTGGGTGCCCGTCCTGGGACTAGAGCTCCGGGGAGTGAGACCCCCGGCCTGGGGAAACGCCTTCCGAGGAGTCCGACCTGAGTTCCGTGCTCTCCGCAGCTCCCTGCGTGGGCCTGGGAAATATGGACTTTTCTGGGCCACCACCCCCTCCTTTGTTTACAAGGGGTTTTGCTCTCCATGTCCCCTGCCGGGTGTTCCAGGGTCATTTCTCTCCTCCCGGCGCTAGTCCTCTGTTTGGTTAGAAAAGGAATAGACGTGCAGAAGAGGGGCAGACCTAGGGGGCTGGGGGGGTGGTCCTGAGTCCTAAAGTGGATTCTTGCAGCCCTTGAGCATCCCCACGTGCGGTCTGGACTCAACCACCCCAGGTGTGGGAGAGGAGAGTAGGGGGACATTGGAGCCTGTTGCCAAAGCCCATGTTTCAGAAAACTAATGTCTTCTCAGGTCGAAGAGCAAGTTAGAGGCAGAGCTAGGGTTGATGCAGATCTCTCAAGCCCTAGACCAGGCTGCTCTGGCTCCCTGGGCTCAGGCCCCAGCCTGGAGCAGAGGAGGAAGAACAAGGAAGGGGGTGTCTGCAGGGCTGGGGTCCGTTCTGAAAGCCTAAGGGAGAACCCATGTCCTTGCCTTCGCCAGCTTCCAGAGGCTGCCCATAGCCCTTGACTTGGGGCCCCTTCCTCCTCCTTCAAAGCCAGCAGCGGTGGGTCATGTCCTTCTCAGGCCTTGTCCCTTTGAAGCTTCCTCTTCTGTCTCCTCCCCTACTTCGAAGGCCCCCTGTGATTACACCGAACCCCCTCACCCGGGATAATCCAGGTGATCTCCCCATCTCCAGCTGGGCTGATCAGCAACCTTAACTCCCCTTGCCATGTGACCTAACATATTCACAGGTTCCAGGGATTAGGGTGTGGACATCTTTGGGGGTCATTATTCTGGCTGCCATATGCCCCTTGTCCCAAAGGCAGCTCCCCCAAATAGTCACATTTCCTGCACATCTGGCCCAGGGACTGTGATTTGCATCCGCGGCTCTCCCCTCTGCACCTCTTGGAAAAGACTGTCCAGCCCCAGCCTCATCCCTGGAGGATTTTCCCTCCATTCCATTTCCGGCTTCCTATGTTCCCCTGCAAGTGTTCCCAGGGGTGCCAGCTCCTGGGGGGAAGGCCCTGGTTCCCACCTTCCCAGCACTTCCCTGTCTTTCTGTGTGTCCCTCCCACAAGTGGACCCTTGGCATCTGGGCTGGAGGAGGGACAGGCAGACAGGCCCAGGTTGCTGGCCAGGCTCAGCAGGGGAAGGGGGAACGCGTCTGCTGATGGGACAGGTGGTCACTCCTGGTGCGTCAGCTGGCTGGCCGCCAGTCCTGGAGTGTGCAAAGGGCTATGGAATCCGTTCCTGTCCTCCCAGGCCCTGAGGAGGATCCTGTCTCTCACTGGAGAAATGGAGTTGGTTTCAGCTGGTGAAATGGAGATGGGGGGCCAAGCCCTGTCTGCTTGTGTGGCCCTGCTCTGCTTGCGGGGGGAAGAGGGGGTGGAGGAAGCAGACTGGGCAGACAGCTGCGCTGGGATCTTCTGGGAACTGGGGTGGAGGCCGTGAGTTTGTCCGTGTCCCCCGACGTGCTGGGGGCAGCTGGGAATTGGGCATCACCGCTGGTCTCCCTCCATTCTGTCCCCTGACCCTTACACTCTCCTGACACTGTCCTCTCAGGGGCCACCTGGGTCAGTCTTGGGTCAAATGCAGCCCCCTTGTCTTTGCTTCCTGTAGTAGGCAGCTAAAATGGTTTCCTGGGATTCAGACCCTTGTATATTCCTTTCCCCTTGAGTGTGGGCTGGTCCTGGTGACTTGCTGTTTACAAAGAGAGTAGGACAAAAGCTTCTAAGATGATACAGAAGTCTGTGACTTCTCTCCTGCCTGAATACTGTCTCCCTCTCTCAGGCTTGCCACTCTGACGAAGGTGGCTGCCATCTTGTGAGCTGCCCTGTGGAGAGGCCACATGGCAGGGAACTGAGGGCCGCTTTCAGCCTTCAGCCAGCATTGAATAGAAGGCCTCAGTCTGACAACCCACAAGGAACTGAATCCTGTTAAGAACTAGCACACGAGTAACCTTGGAAATGGATCCTTCCCCATCAAATCTGGAGATGGCTGGAGCCACCCCCAGATTCCCGACACACAGAATCTGTGAGATAGTGAATGTTGTTGTTTAAGCCACCAAGGTTTGGGTTAGTTTGTTACGCAGTGATAGATAACAGATATACCCCTTTGTCCTTGACCCTGTTGCCCCACCAGCCCTATGTCCTTGGCCTTTGTTTACTTATCTGGTTCTCCCCTTGCCTTCCTGAGCCTCCTTCTCTCTCCTTCACTGTCATCTCTTCCACCCCAGGCTGAGGTCTACCCCAGTGTCTCTGGTCTCCACACACCTCAGGGAGAGCCCATCTACTCATGGCTTCAGTAACGTCTACGTACCGTATCTATAACGATGTTCTTCCAGTCATTCCATCAGCTCATCTGCATTCAGTTCCATTTCTCCTCCGGCCCCTGAATATATATTTTATCTGGATGTTACTATAACAACCCAAACCAGTGAATATGTCCCTTCCCGTCATCTCTGTTTCCAGTCAGCAATAGATGTTCCTTTTGGAAGGAGGCTGATGGCTTGCCCATACCCCTGCTGGAGCTGAGCACAGATCTCGTCTCTGAGCTGCCTCCCTCCAAAGCAGACTCGCCTTCCTTAAACATGATCCCCAAGACATCAGATCATCACTCGCTCCCAAGTCTCCACACTCTTTCCCGTTGAACCTGCCTGATGTTTCCCACCCATAGCCCCACGTGACTCTAGTGGCTGGACCAGAGTCTGCATGCTGGTTCTATCATATTCTGCATGTGTGCAGTTGGGTTCGTCTCCCCGGCCCCCTGTTTCTAACCTGAAGCTAAAAACTGGAAAGGCCCCAGATGTCCTTCACCAGGTGCGTGGTGAAACTGCAGCACGTCTGTACTGTGGAGCCCCCCCAGCAATAAAAAAAAAGGTGCTATGGACACATGCAGCAACCTGGATGAATCTCCGGAGACTTACGCTGGGTGAAAAAAAGCCAATCCCGAAGGTCTGACTCCATTTATATAACATCATCGAAATGAGAAAACTGTAGAAATGGAGAACGGATTCGTATTGCCCAGGGCTGGGGAGAGGCTCAGGGCAGGTGGGTGAGACTGTAAAAGGGGACGGCGTCAATGTCAATATCCTGATCGGGATACGACGTTTAAGTGTTGAGAGAATTTATCACGGGGTTGGGGGGGGTACTGGTCAAGGGTACAGAGGATTTCTCTGTAGTTCTTACAACTGCACATGAATCTAAAATTATCTCCGAAAAGGGGCGCCTGGCTGGCTCAGTCCAGTAGGGTCGGTAGATACTGTTGTGTCAACGTGACTCTTGATCTCAGAGCAGTGAGTTTAAGCCAAGCCCATGTTGGGCATAGCGCTGACTTAAAAAAAAAAAAGATCTCCGAAAAAGTTTAATTAAAAAAAGATACCCCTAGGGGCGCCTGGGTGGCTCAGTCGTTGGGCGTCTGCCTTCGGCTCAGGTCATGATCCCAGGGTCCTGGGATCGAGCCCCGCATCGGGCTCCCTGCTCGGCAGGAAGCCTGCTTCTCCCTCTCCCACTCCCCCTGCTTGTGTTCCTGCTCTCGCTATCTCTCTCTCTTTCTGTCAAATAAATAAATAAAATCTTAAAAAAATAAAAATAAATTTAAAAAGATACCCCTTTTATTGAGTTGCATGGAACTGAAAGCCTGGAAGTTACATTACTAATAAAAGAATATGACTGAAAAAACATCACTGCTTTTTACTCACGAAAATGTTTGTATCTGACACAAACCACAGGCTTCCAGTCTTTTATCTTGACATTGAATTACATGCCCCACAAAGAGCCAGGTGGGCTGTGGGGTTGTTCAGCAGCTTCCCTGAGCCCATGAGGCCCGATTCAGCAGGTGGTAGCTCCTTCCCTCTTCCCTCCAGAGAAGCAATGAAAGGAAGGGGTGGGGAGGACTTGGGTGAGGGGAGGCTGCAGCAGAGTCAGGAAAGTTCCATAAGGCAGGGTCACTGAGTCTGAGGGTGCAGGCCAGCAGCAGAGGGAGAGAGACTGAGGGGGAGTGACCCTGGGCATCAAGTTCTTGCCCTCCCTGTGCCTCCCCAAATATTTCCCTCTCAGCCCTGATGCCCTCACCTACCAAATCCCAACCAAGCTTTCAGCTCTGGCTTAGGTCTGTTTCCTGAGACGCTCATGCCAGCCTCAATCCCTTCTTGTTTGAGCTCCACAATTTACATTTTATTTTTATTATTTTTTTTTAGAGAGAGAGAGGGAAAGGAGGGGGGACAGGCAGAGGGAGAGAATCCTCAAGCAGATTCCTCATTGAGCAGGGAGCCCGACATGGGGCTCCATCCCACTACCCTGAGATCATGACCGGAGCCGAAATCAAGAGTTGGACGCTCAGTTGGGGCGCCTGGGTGGCTCAAAAGCAACTGCCTTCGGCTCAGGTCATGATCCCAGGGTCCTGGGATCGAGCCCCGCATCGGGCTCCCTGCTCAACGGGGAGCCTGCTTCTCCCTCTGACCCTCTCCCCTCTTACGCTGTTTCTCTCCCTCTCTCTCTCAAATAAATAAATAAAATCTTTAAAAAAAAAAGAGTTGGCTGCTCAACTGACCGAGCCCCCCAGACCCCCTGAGCTCCACAGTTGAGCTCATGATTCACTGGCTGACACTGGGCTGCGTTATGTCACATGATAACGCCTCACAGACAGAGAGCGTCGCACCAGGCTCCTTGGCACAGTGCTAGGCATAGAATACACAGTACAAAAGTCATTGTTGGCTTATATCACAGTCAAAGGGATGACCCCCTTGATTTATGGAGAGGTCATAAAAATCAAGAAGAAAGAGATCCATGGCCTGATAGAAATAGGGTCAAAAATAAACAGATCGTTTTCAGTTTATAAATGCAAATGGCCCTTAAACCTATGAAAAGATGGTCAACCTCCTCAAAATGAAAGAAAGAAATGCAAGACAAAACGTGTGGTGAGAGAGCACTGCTCACCTATCAGATGGGCAAACATCCAAGAGTTTAACAACATACTCAACTGGCAACACACCCTTTCATACATAGTCCTGCGGGGAAGGCAAAATGCTACCACCCCTGGGGGTAATTTTTAAAAACTTACTTAAAAGCAATCTTAAACTTACAGAAAAGATGCAAATACAGTAAAAGAACTTCGTTTTCTCTAAACTTTTTTAAAAAAGATTTTATGTATTTACGTATGTATGTATGTATTTATTTAGAGAGCATGAGCGGGGGAAGGAAGAGAGAGAGAGGGAGAGAGAATCCCAAGCAGATGCATGTGGGGCTCAAGCTCATGATCTTGAGATCATGACCAAGGATCATGTCCTGAGCCAAAATCAAGAGTCGGACATTTAACTGACTGAACCACCCAGGCGCCCCTTCTCTAAACTTTTTACAACTGTGTCGACATGATGCCCAATCACTTCCAGGAAACTTTAGTGTTGTGTATATTTCTTTTCCAATAAGGACATTGTCTTTCACAATTACAGCATAAACATCAAAATCAGGAGAGTAACACTGACCCATTACTACCATCTACCCTCAGACCCCATTCAAGTTTCTCCTATTGTTCCAGAAACGTCCTTTAGAGCAAAAAGATTTGATCCGGAATCACATATTTATTTTTTTTATTTTTTTTACGATTTTATTTATTTATTTGAGAGAGCGAGAGAGCCCTTGAGAGAGGGGAGGGTCAGAGGGAGAAGCAGACCCCCAGCTGAGCAGGGAGCCCGATGTGGGACTCGATCCCAGGACCCCAGGATCATGACCTGAGCTGAAGGCAGTCGCTTAACCAACTGAGCCACCCAGGCGCCCCTGGAATCACATATTTAATTGTCATGTGTTAAGTTTCCTTTGATCTGGAACAGTTCCTCAATCTGTCATTGACTTTCATGACCTTGATATTCTTGAAAAATACAAGTCAGTTATTTTGTAGAATATCCCTTGTTTTGGGTTTGCTGTGGTCTGGTGTTTGTGTCCTCTCAAAATTCTTATGTTGAAACCTAATGCCCAAGGTGATGGCATTAGGAGGTAGGGCTTTGGAAGGCTCTGCCCTCATGATTGGGATTAAAGCCCATATAAAAGAGACCCCAGGGTGCTGGCTTGTCCCTCCCACCATGTGAGGACACAGAGAAAAGATGGCTGTCCATGAACCAGGAAATCCTCATCAAACATCAGATCTGCTGGTGTGATGATCTTGGACTTTTCAGACCCCAGAACTGTGAGAAGTGAATGTTTGTTGTTTTGTTTGTTTGTTTGTTTGTTTGTTAAAGATTTTATTTATTTGACAGAGAGAGAGACACAGCGAGAGAGGGAACACAAGCAGGGGGAGTGAGAGAGGGAGAAACAGGCTTCCCACTGAGCAAGGAGCCTGACGTGGGGCTCGATCCCAGGACCCTGGGATCATGACCTGAGCCGAAGGCAGACGCTTAAAGGCTGAGCCACCCAGGCACCCATGAATTTTGTTGTTTATAAACCACCAGCCTCTGGTACTTTGTCATAGCAGCCCAATGGATTAAGATAGGGTTTGTCTGATGTCTCCTCAAGATTAGATTCAGGTGATGCATCTTGGGCTGGAATATCATAGAAATGATGCCATGTGGTTGTCACGGCTTCCTGTTAGGTGGCATACCATTTCAATTTGGCTCATTACTGATGATGTTAACTTTAATCACTTGATGAAAGGGATGTGTTTCAGGTTTTTCCATTGTAAAGTCACTCTTTTTCCCTTTGTAATTAGTATTTTGTTGGGAAGTATTTTGAGACTATGTAAATATCCTGTTCCTCATTAAGCTTGCAATTTATTCATTTATTTCTAGCAGTGTGGACTCCTAGATTCCTATTTTATTTGGTGGGTTGTAATCTGTTGGTATCATCGTGATTCTGATGCTCAAATTTTCCCATATTTTGCCAGTGGGAGCCCCTCCCCTGTACCCCATTATTCTTTGAGCACTTCCTTACTTTTCAGTGTGACATGTTCTGGGCTCATCTTGTTCCTTGCTTGGCCTCACTCTGGAATCTGCCATTCCTCCAGAAAGGCACAGTTATTTTTAGTAAAGAATGGTGTTTAGAAACTAAGATCTGGGCATGAGGTGTGCTCATTGCTGGGGAGGTTTCATTGCTCGTAGGCGCTCTCCGTGGACAGAAAAAAGAATCCATCTATAGAGACACAGACAGACATGCATATATACACACATATATTTTACATCTATATTTTTATGTCTGTCAAAGCACAGTGTGAGGCTCATGTTGGAGTGAGAGGTAGAGGCTGAGGTGTCTCCTGGGAGAAGGGGCCAAACCAACATCTAGAAATGGGGGAGGTTCATGACAGTTGCTGTGGGAGTGGGGCCTTCGGGGGGGCTGGTTGCTGGTCCACGGAGTTCCCAGAGAATGAGCTGACAGGCAGCTGGCTAAGGCTTTATGGAAGTGATATCAAATCCCCAGACCTAGGGATGGCTCAAGCTCTGAAGGAATCCCCAGGAAGATGCAACCGCGCCACCAGGAAGTTGGCGCTCCCCGAAGGAGACTTCTTCCCTGTGGGCCCTCAGGCACGGCCACGGAGGACAGTGAACCGGGGAGACTCTCTCAGGACCAGGCCCGGGCTCCCCCGTGGAGAAGTGAGCCCTGGCAGCCCAGCCAGCAGGGTGTGGTGTAGGCCGTGGGCTGGCAACCCCCGAAGGATCTTCCCCTTCTCCTCTTTTGCGAAGTCAGTCCTTACGGTGGATCATCTGTTTTCTCTCTGCCGTCACGGACTTGGTGTTTTGGGGTAGTTATATTTATAATTTAGCCACCGTGATAGATAAGAAGCCACATCCACCTCATTGAGAGAAATGCACATTACTCAGAGATCCTGATTTTAGAGCTGGTCATACTTGGATCATCTTCCTTTGGGAAGGAGATCAAGTGCATTTTTAGTTGTAGATGGCGTGGGTTCTTCATTTTAGTAAGAACATCTTAAAAATATCTCTTTTATTGAGGTGAAATTCCCATAACATTAATCATGTAAAAATGTACATTTCAGTGGTGGGTAGCACATTTGCAATGTTGTGCAACCACCATCTCCATCAGATAGCCAGAGCGTTTCGAAAGCGCGTACACGAGGAAAGAAGGTCCGCGTGGATGCTGGGCAGCCATGGGGGGACGTGCAGAGTGTCTGCCCAGCACCCCTTGCTTTGGGGGACAACTCTGCTCCTACTCCCTGGGGCGCTGGCTGGATCTGTCCATGCGAGGGCCACCTCCTGCACTCACTTATGGGCGTGGGCATGTGACTCATGCTGTCCTACTGTTTGTAGAACCTGGGTCACGGTGGGCTTGTGACCAAGGCCAGAACAACTGAAGTGACCCTTGGAACTTTTCTGCTGGGGATGGCCCCTTGAGTGAGGGTAACAACAAAAAACAAAACAGAACAGTTACGTGTCTCAGACCTTGAGGCTCGAGGTGGGGGAGGGGTTGTTGCTAACAGACGTGGAGCTTCATGTCCTAGAAGAATTGGGGTGCTTCCGGAGGGGAAAGAAAACATTGTTCTTCCACTGGGATTCTGAACTGGGAGAAGGTATGCCTGAGACTGCTGGCCACCATCTTGGAATCTGATGCAAGGAGGAGAGAAAGTGCCAACACAATGGGGAGCAGACAAGCGTGATGGAGACAGCGAGCTCAGGAGGTGGCATTTGAGTCCCCGGATTTACCTATTCCTGACTCTCCAACCCTGGGCTTCCCAATTGTCTAAACTCTAAACTACTGAATCCCTTTGTTTAAAATCTAGTTTAGGCTGGGATTCTGTCCCATGTGACTGAGAGTCTTGACGAATATAACAAGCCACATGGAAGGTAGGTGGAAGTGTCACCATTTGCTATCGATGAAGAACCTACGTGGATAGTGGCCTGTGATGCAGCTCTTCTGGTGGGTGTGACAAGCAGTGGGTATGAAGATGACCCAAGTGGTGAGTCACTGTGGGGTTGAAATCACCCAGCAGGATGGTAGGTGAGCCAAGTCCGGACATCAGGGAGGGGGTGCAGCAAAGGCAGGTGGAATAGTTTCAGAAGCCGACTGATGGAGAGGACATAAGGTCTAGCAGAGTGTGGGGGGCCAAGGGTAGAGTCTCATCTGAGTCAGAAGTGTGGGAATGGAGCCTTCCGCTGGAGTCGCCGGGTGGAAGATGTTAGAGGAACATGTTGTGGGTGAAGGAGTTGCTGCTGCTTTTGCTAAATGTGGCTGGTTCTCCCTGCTTTGAGATCCGTGGTAGTGTTTACTTCCTGGATCCCGATAGCTGAATGGAGCTGTGGGACTGGTTCTGGCCAATGAGGGACGAACAGCTCTGTCAGTGTGATACCCTCCTGTGCTCTCCTGGCGATGGTGGCTCTTCTGTCAGCCAGGGTCCCAGAATATTCCGTGAGCTCTACCCCTCTGCAGACTCGCCTCAGACATGTAACGGGAGCAGGAAAAGTTACGGTTTTTTATATTTAACTTAATTTACAGTTGTGCCATGCTCAATTTTTTTTATTGTGGTAAAATATGTGTAACATAAAATTGCCATCTTAGCCATTTTTAAGTGTAGAGTTCAGAGGCAGTAAGTACACTCACATATTGTGCAAGCATCACCACCATCCACCTCCAGAACTCTTTTCCATCTTTCCAAACTGAAGCTCTGTACCCACTAAACATGACCTTCCCACTCCTCACACCCACCCCCCAGAGCCCAGTCCCTGGCAGCTACTATTCTACTTTGTCTCTATGAATTTGACTATTCTCCGTACCTCATGTACGTGGAATCACACAATATTTGTCCTTTCGTGTCTGACTTATTTCACTTAGCAGAATGTCTTCAAGGTTTATCCATGTTGCAGCAGCTTTCAGAATTTCCTTCCCTTTTTTTTTTTTTTTAAAGATTTTATTTATTTATTTGCCAGAGAGAGACACAGCGAGAGAGGGAACACAAGCAGGGGGAGTGGGAGAGGGAGAAGCAGGCTTCCCACAGAACAGGGAGCCCGATGCGGGGCTCGATCCCAGGACCCTGAGATCACGAACTGAGCCGAAGGCAGACACTTAACAACTGAGCCACCCAGGCGCCCCAGTATTTCCTTCCCTTTTAAGGCTGAATAATATTCCACTGTATGTATACGCCACATTTTATTTATCTGTTCATCTATTCATGAACATCTGAGTTGTCTTCACCTTTTGGCTATTGCAAATAATACTGCTATGAACGTTGGTGTACAAATAGCAGAGACTGTGAGAGTCTCTGCTTTCAGTTTCTTTGGGTCTATACGCGGAAATGGGATTGCTAGATCATATGGTAATTCCACGTTTAATTTTTGTGAGGAACCACCATGCTGTTTTCCACAGAACCTCTGTGATTTTAAGTCACGAAAATTTGGGGTTGTTTGCTATTGCAGGATAACCTAGCATATCCTGACTGATACTGCCCCTCGATCCAGATAATCTAGGATCAACCAGGATTCTGGTCAGACCACAGTGGAATGGACAGAAGTGAGGGGGTCTAGGAGCCCAAAGGGCTAAACCAATCGGAGCCAGACCCAGTGTGATGTGTGGTACGGAGCCCACATTATGGGCTCCCAGGGACTTCATCATAGATAGTTCTACTTAATAGAAACTTACATTTGCCCTTCTTGATCCTGAGAATTTCAGCTTGTGGAGAGCAACTATAATGTTTCAAAAGTGTGATGTGGTGATTTCAGGGTCAGATGAACCAGGCTTTGAATCCTGGTTCTGTGACTTCCCCAACTGTGTGGTTTGACTAAGCCTCAGTTTCTTCATCTGTAGAGTGAGGATAATATAAACCACCACACAGGTTTGGCAGAGAAATGCGCCAAGCCCGGTGCCTAGCACGCAGGGGCACTCAGGAAACAGTCGCTGCTATTTGGGGGCAGTATTATATAAGCCCTTGAGGAAGGGAGAGGTATGGCACCATCCTTCTAAACATGGTCTTCCCCTTAGCCCCGCTTTACAGTACTTGCGGATGCCTAGCTTGGTGTGGAAAGCAGAGCGGCAAGGAACCTGCGATGCACGCATTCATTCAACAAATGTTTATTGAGAACCTACTGGGTGCCAAGTGCCAAGCTACAGATGTGGTTCTTGTCCTCATGGGAGAAACAGCACGAGTCTCTGGAACTGGACAGGTGGAATCCACGGACAGCAGGGCCTGTCATCAGTGGCATGGGGTGACCACTCGAGTGAGGGTGACACTGAAAAACGCCAGGACGATTGTGTGGAGAGTGGCCTCTGACCTTGAGGCTGGCGAGTGGGGAAGACTGGAGGATCTGGGAGCATTAGGGAGCTTCCAGAAGGAAAACCTCCTGGACGAAAGTTGGGCTCCATGTCTCAAAGAGTTCGGTAACTGTGTACCTATGCCCTCAAAGGGGTGAAGCTGGTGGGGGAGAAGGGAAAAGCAGGACTGGTTTCAGCAGTGAGGGCCTGAGTGCCCATCTCCGGGAGCCCCCGCCCACAAGTGGGATGGTGGGTGCCTGGGGAAGGCAGCACAACATGTCCTGGGTCAGAGAGCTGAGGGCACCGCCATGCAGCTGAAGTGCTCGGTGCACTGGGGGTGCACAGTAGGAGAGGCTGGGGGAGGTACAGGCAGAAGTGGAGCCAGGCTGAGGGGATCAGGGGGCCCAGCACCAAGCCCTAGAGATAGCAGTTGGGGAAGTGATGAGCAGAGGGTGGCTGTGCTGACAGAAGTAGAGAGAGATGCCCCAAGTCAGAAACCTGGAGCCCGAAGTCTCTGGGAAATGAGAACAACCCCCGCGGGAAAGGGGTGAGTAAGTGTGAGGGTGGAGTGTAGGTGTGCACAGAATCTTAGAGCTGGAAGGGATCTTCAATGTCATTTAGTTCAACCTCCCACCCCATGAGGTCTTTCAGTCTTCCACTGTCCAACTGAGGGCACTCAACTCTACTTGGACACTTCAAGGTATGGGGAGCTCACTCCCCCTAAGGGGACTCATCCTATAGAGGTGCCCGAGCCTCCAGGACGGCCTGGATGGACCTGGCGCCTCGACCTTGGCCCTGTCGAGTGGGCTGGCCTCCATTCGGCGGCGGCACCTGGCGGGGGTGGCGGGTCGGGTGGGGATTGCGGTGCGGATGGGCCGGCGCTGCTGTCCCCAGCCCCAGTGCTGAGGCAGGCAGAGTGCAGTGGGCTCTGGTGGAGGTCGGGAGAACTGCAGGGTGAAGGCCGCCGGGGGCTCCGCGGGCTGCTGGGGGGAGGCACTTGACACCGGCCCGGGGAGAGGAGGGGCCGCTGTCCCTGCGGCCAGTGCTGGATGCGGGGACCCAGCGCAGAGGCAGCGCCAGGTAGCGGGGTGCCCCGCGGGGGGGGGGGGGGGCGGAGGAGGGCTGCAGCAAGGCCCCCGGCGGAGTGGCCCGGAGCGCGGCCGCGGCGGGGTGCCCAGGCCCAGCGCAGGGTCGGGGCACTGTGGGGTCCGGCCCTCCGTCTCGCAGCGTGCGGAGACCCCCGGCGGGGCCGCAGAGGCCGGGAAGTCGGGCCGAGGGCGCTAGGACCGGCCGCGCGCCCAGGCCGCTACCGCCGCGGCGCCCCGGGGCCCCCCAGTCGGCGCTGCCTCCCGGGCCGGCTCCGCAGCGCCGGGGCCGGGGCCAGCGCGGCCGCGGGGGGCGAGCAGCGGGCGGAGGCCTGGGCCCGCGGGCGGCCGGAGGGAGGGAAGGAGGAAGGCGGAGAGAAGGGGTGGGAGGGGGGGACCCGGCAGAGGAGGCGGAGAGAGGGAGCGCGACAGCGAGCGGAGGGAGGGAGCGAGCGAGGCAGGCAGGCGGGCCGGGAGGGAGGGAGGGCGCGCGGGCGGCGGCGGCGGCGGCGAGAGCAGAGGACGAGCCGGGACGCGGCGCCGCGGCACCAGGGCGCGCAGCCGGGCCGGCCCGACCCCACCGGCCACACGGTAATGAGCGCCGCTGCTGGCGGCCCGGGAGGCCGGCCCGGAGGCGGGCAGGGAGGAGGGGAGGCCGGGCGGGGGGCACAGCGGCGGGCAGTGCCCAGCTCGGGGCACGCTCCCGGACCCCTGCAACTCGGCGCCGGGCGCTCGCGGGGCCAGGGCTGCGGGCGGGGACGGCGGGCCGGGCTGGCCAGGGCGGCGCGGGGGATTTGAGGGTTTGTTTATGTCCCCGCGGGCTCGGCAGGCGCCCCCTCCCGTCCCGCCCGCTCCCGGCGCGGAGCCCCCTCCCCGCCCCCGCCCGGCTCCGGGCTCAAGTTCAAGTCTATACAATGCCGCGGGGGGCCCCCCTCCACCGCCGGCCTCAGCCGTGGTGCCCGGCTCGGCGCTGCCGCAGGGGCCCCGGCCTGGCCGCCCCCGCCTTCCGGGCCCTGCCCCCGCCCCGGGGCCCCGCCTGGGGCCTGCGGCCGGGGCGCTGGAGGGCGCGGACCCCGACCCGGAATGATCGGCTCCCGCCGCGGCCCGCAGGGAGCGGGGGAGGGGGCGGGGGCCGGGCCCCGCGCAGGCTCCGCGGCGGCGGCAGAAAATGGCAGCCTGGCACGACCCGGCCCCCCGCCCCTCCCCCCGGCTCCCGGCCCTCCTCGGCCCGGCGGGGCGGGGGACCCGGGAGGCCCCCGGGGGCGGGCCGAGGGGTGATCCGGGGGCCGGGCCGGGGAGCGCTGCGCAGCGATCCTCCTCCGGCCACCTGTGGCTGGGGGTGCGGGGTGCCAGCGGATCTGGGAGGGGCGGCGGGGGTGGGGAGAGTGCCACTTGGGGGGCACACCTCCCCGCGGAGGGCCGGGCGGCGCGCGGGGGGGGGACGTCGTGCCTGGCTCCTCCCTGCCCCCGCCGCGGGCCGTGGGAGCCGGGGCGGCGGCGGCGGCGGCGGTGGCGGCGGTGGCGGCGGCGCCGCAGTGTGGGGGCGGGGCGGGGGCGGGCGAAGATCCCGGGCCGGGGCTCCGGGGGCCGGAAAACGCGGGGATGGGAGCTGCGGGCCAGGGCCAGGGCCAGGGCCGGGAGCGGCGCGGGTGGGAGCGCCCGGGGTCGCCCCCCGCAGCAGCACCCCCCGTCGTACACACGCACGCGGACACACTCACGCACACGCACCCCCGCTGGGCCGGTGCAGACGTGTCCTTGAAAGCTTCGCATCTGTACAGTGAAGGACGAGGCCTCGCAGAGGCTGCAGATCGGGGTCTTCGGCCCCGCGGCCCCGCGCCCCAGGAGACCCCGAGCTTCGGAGCCGTAGGCGGCCGCGGTCCGTGTCCCGCCCTCACCCCGGCTCCCCTCCCCCTGGCCGCCCTGCCCTCCCTCCCCCTCGGCGCGGACCAAGCTGGCGTGGGTCCAGGGCCCGCCCCCGGCCTCCCCCAGCCCCCCATCGCTGGGGCCCGCGGCCCTCCGGCTGCCAAACTGCGTTTCGCTTTCCTGGAACCTCCCTTCTTGGGGGCACCCACTCCCCTCCCACCCCCTCTCTGTTATTTCCCACTTTTCTCTCCATCCCCACGTCCTTCCACCTCTCTCTACTGCAAAGCCAGTTGAGTAGGTGTTGCTGCCCTGGTTGGGGAATGGGGGGCTTGCTGAGTCTCGGGGGCTTTCTTCCCCTGCTCCTGAGGGGAGCCCCCTGTGGCTGCACCTTGACCCAAGATGGCGTCCAGCACCCAGCTGGGCAGCTCCGGCCTCAGGGCGGGGGAGGAAGGGCGGCGGGGGGCGGGGAGGGGGCGCCCAGAGCCACTCCACGCGGCCCCTCTCAAACCAGCAGGGACAGGAGCCTGGACGAGAAGCGCCCTCTGCCCTGTGACCCAGCTTGCCCCTCGCCGCCATGCCCAGAGACTGCCATCAGCATCCCTGGGGGACTGTTCGGTCTTCATGTTTCACCCTGGGCTGCCAGCGGCCGGACCGGCCTCCAGCCTCCTGGGCCGGCGGGCTGTGAAGGGATCCTGGGATCAGGTGCTGCTCGCCTGTGCCTCCTCCCTTCCAGGCAGATGGGACAGCTGCAGCCAGGGAAGCTTTTCTCCCTAGGCGTTGCTGGAGTGTGGGGACTGGCCTGTGGGATCTGGGGAGCCCAGCTGTCAGGCGGAGGGACCCTCTTTGGGCTTGTCCTCTCTGCTGGCAGGGGCTATCTTCTGGTGGTTTCCTGAGCTGCCTGGCTTTGAGAGGCTGCGGTTGTCAGGAGTTGCTGCTAGGTTTCTGGGGCAAGGGGGTCCCCCTCCGCCTCCAGGTCCCGTTGAGGAGAGCCTGGTTGGGCTGTTTGACAGGCCACTCTGTGCAAGCGTGAGTGTGCGTGCATGTGTGTGCATGTGCTGCTCCCGGGCAGGGGCCGGCCGACTGTGCTTCAGCTCTGCCACCTGCCTGCCTCCCTTCCCCGGCCCCACTTCTCTGGGCCCTGGCTCTCTCTCTGCACTCTTGTCCAGCTGCTTGGTTCTTGTCTGCAGCCACTCCTCCGATGCAGAGCCCCCAGCTCAGGCTGACCCAGGCTCTCTCCTTGTTTTCCAGCCCAGGCACAGGGCGCCTGCAACAGGAGGCTGGCCTTAGAAAGGTGAATTCCTTCTAGAATCGAGGAGTGCCGGGTGCACAGTGCGAGGGCTGCCCCCCGAGCCCTGGAGAGGACACCGGACCGCACTGTGGCCATCTGACAGGGTGTCCGCGGACAGGATTCCTCTGTGGGGTGGGGGTTGGACTGGAGCTTGGAGGTCCGTTCCAACTTTGAAATTCTATGGCTCTGATTCTAGTGGTGGAATTTCAGACCCAGGAATGGGGGTGGGGTGGTCTGTTTTCACCACACAGCGGTAATCCGGAAGGGCTTCCAAGGAGAGGAGGTCTGAGAGAGCAAGGCCTCCTGGGGGATGGGGCTTTGAAAGGAAAAGGTGGCGTGAGGGGTGGGGGCCCTGCAGGGAGAGAGGTTTGTCTCAGGTGTCTCCACAGAGAGTGTAAAAATACAGCCTCCCCGGTAGACCTTCACACGCGTGTGTCCTTCTGTAGGCTTCCATGTGTAAATCCGTGTGTGTATATAATTTCTGAGGTTCCCCCCCCCCAGTCCAATTCACAATATGCTCTCGAGTCCCTTGTGGATATTTGCCTATCACAGTCACACATCACTGCCAATGGTCCTCTGAAAAAGGCTGCAAGAAATGCAGGACAAGCTATAAAATACTTGCCCAGGGTGACTTGGCCCTTGGGGAATTTACATTCTCCCCTGCTCCCGCTCTCTCCCATAAGCCTGTGGTCTCCACAGGACAAGGCCCTTGACTTGGCTGCCTCTGGGTCCCCCATCAGACATTTAGCGGGACCTCCATGGGTGTCTGCTGAATGGTGGGGGAGCTTGCTACACATCTGTGGTTTTGGTCCCTGTCCTCTCCCTAGCTGTGGCCAGGCGAGGCTTCTTTTGTTGGGAAGCATGTAGGGAACTTGGAGCAGTCTTAGCTGCTCCCCATCCCCAATGGGTAAGTTAAGAATAGACCACTCACTCCCCATCACTGGGCCTGAAATTTTTTTTTTTTTTTTAAGATTTTATTTATTTATTTGAGAGGGAGAATGAGAGAGAGAGAGAGAGCATGAGGGGGTGGAGGGTCAGAGGGAGAAGCAGACTCCCCGCTGAGCAAGGAGCCCGAAGCGGGACTCGATCCTGGGACTCCAGGATCATGACCTGAGCCGAAGGCAGTCGCTTAACCAACTGAGCCCCCCAGGCGCCCCTGGGCCTGAAATGTTACCATTAGTATCCAAGCCTTACAATGTAGGGTTGAAAGAGAACTTTAAGTGCTAAGAGCACTTGGAGCTGGGTTGGGGGCTGTTTGGGGGTGGGGCCAGGCTGGGGTTGGGAATTCTACCCAGAGCCTGAGGCCAGAAGAGCCGATCCTGCGCCTTTCGCTGTTCCCTTCCTGCTGCTTGTGCGGGCCTGGGGTCCCTGACTCTGAGTGTGGTGTGTGGCGCGGCCCTTGGGAATTGGAGCCCCCACCTGCCCTTTGAGGCTGGCATCTCCGTGGGCCTACGTTTTGCTGCTCCTGAGGGCTTTCATGGTAAACTAAGGTGCTAGATTCCTTTCCCCCCAAATCTTGAGGGCTTGTTTTCAGTCAGGTCTCTGACTATTTTTCCCTAAAAAAAAAAAAAGAAAAGAAAAACCAAAACCAAAACCAAATCTGAGACCCATGAAGTGTCAGAGATGTGTGTGTGTGTGTGAAGCCTGCCTCCCCTTGGCTGAGTGTTGTGGGCAGGACAGGGTGGGGTGCACGTGTGTCTGTGCGGACTTCTCTGTGCAGCCGCGTGGGGAGGGAGGTGACTTGCTTAGACATGAGCCCGTTTCGAGGCAGCCGAGGTGAGGGCCCTGGAGTCCGCCACTTCCCTGCCTCGAGATCCGGGGCAGCTAACTTAGTGGCTCTGTGCCTCAGTTTCCTCACCTGTCCCGTGGAAATGCGACGTGGCTGTACTTAAGGTCGTGGTGAGAATTCCAGAGCACGGTGTGTGTCCCTCCCTTAGCGAAGTGGCGGTCTGAGGGGTTTGGGCAGCGTGGGGGGACCAATGCTGCAGGAAATGCGCTCAGAAGCCTGGTCCACCGGCCTGCCTCTTTTGCACAATCTTGGACAGCAGAGGAAAGGGCTGATTCTGATTGACAGAGCTTCAGAGGGGAGGGCTCCTCAGTGCCATTTGGCAGTCGGTTCCCCGGTGTAACGGATCACACCGCGAACAGGTTGTCTGTGTGCTCACCTTAAATCCCTCACGCTGTAGTTCCAGCTCTTTCTTCGGTCCCGTGTTTGCTTGCTGAGCATTTCCTGTGGGCAAGGCCCTGTGCTAGGATTTGAGGGGCCACAGAGTGAGTTAGGATGAGCCCAGCTAATTAATGACCACAGACCAAAGTCACAGGAGAGGGAGAAATAAAGCGCTCGAAGGCCAGTGAGGTCACAAAGAACTGAGGGGATCAGGGAAGGCTTCTTGGAAGAGGTGATACCTAAGATGGGCCTTAAAGCACTGAGGTGGGGCTTCCAGGCTGAGGGGAGGAAGCCAGGCTGTGGGGGATGGGGTGGCTGGAGTGTGGAGGAGATGCTGGGTGGGGGTCGGGGGGTGGGAGGTGGAGTGGGGCCCTGGGTGTGCTGGGGGCCAGGCTGAGGCCCCACATCGATTTGGGGAGAGCGGCCCCTGTGCTGTGTAACTCCTGCTTGTCCTGTGGACAGTCGTTTTGAACTGCCCTGTTTGTAGTGGTATTGTGGGGTGGAGTGGGGTGGGGAGAAGCCAGAAGGACGAAAGGGAGGGCAGGGAAGGGGCCAGCTGAGCTCATTTGGTGTAGGCTCTTGATGATCCCTTTATATTCCATAGACTACTAGCGCTTAAGAGCTCAGACTTGGAGGGAAAGAGAGCATATTTAAATCACACCAACCCCAGGGGGCTGTGGAGGTTAAGGGGAACGGCAGCCAGGGTAAGATCGGCATGCCCATGGTTGAATGGGGAGGAGGAGTGTCCCTGGCTTGGCCTCCCATTGCTTCCCCTCACCCAGGCTGAGGTGCTCCAGCCTCCAGAACATTCTTGCAAGGGGCTACGAGTAGGAGGGAAATGGGGGCCACAGAAGCTGACTCTGCCCTTCCCTCCAGTCTCTCTCCGCCACACGCAGCTGAACTGAGCCCCCGGCTCCGAGGGGATGTGACCCGGGCATGGCTGCAGGTGCCTGGCAGCCCCCAGCAAGGACAGCTAGTGGTCAGGGCCCTCCAGACCACATCTCCCTTGCTGATCACATCCAGGCCAGGCCTGTCTGGAGGACAGCGACAGGGGGAGGAGGTGCAGACGTCTGGGGCTTTCCTAACTGAATCCCAGTAGGGAGTGGAATTTTTTCTTTCAACCATAGCTCAGCATGGTCCACTCCTGTCCTGCTGAGGTCCCCTCTGACCCCTAAGGCTTCCCAGCCTTATTTACTTCTATACCCAGGTTCCTATTTTCTCTTTCCTGCGGTCATGGCCCTGCTCACTGTCATCCCTATTGATTTTCCCTCTCTGTTTCTGTTTCAAATGTCAAGGTCATTTTTATTCTGAGCCAGTTGTTAGTCACCCTGTCTGGGTACACCGAGGGGACAGAGGACCATCTCTGCCAGCTAGTAAGAGGAGGGTCAGAACTTGGGTGTTCTGACTTCTACTCTAGTTCTCTGCTGCTGTGGTGTGTGGATAGATCTGGGGCTTGGTGCAGATGTTCTGGAACTAATAGCTCACCTAGATCCCTGTGCTCCAGTGGTCCTTACTTGAACAGGTTCAAAGATGCTGATAGGGGACGTTATGGGACGGTGGGGTCAGATCTGTGGTTTACTGAGCACCGAATTGGCCCGGGCCGTGTCGCGGTGAATGTCGGGGAATGCTTGGGCTGGGAGGCTGGGGCCTCTGGAAGTGTTCCTCCCCTCAGAGGTTCCCCAGAGGACCCTGAGAGGGCCCTGTGCCTGGCAGGAGGGATCCTCCAACACTCCAGCAAACGGAACCTGTTGGGAAGGGGCTTCTTGAGGGAACGGTCCTGTGTGATTAATTTTAGAGATTCTGAAAGGATAAATACGTTTATGGATAAAGGGGAATCTATTTAGATTCCCCTGAGCCAAGCCTTTGAAATGTGGTAGTAAGCATGTCTATTCTGATGTGTGAAATGTCCACGATATGGTGTTGGGTAACCCACAAAAGCAGTGTGCAGAGTGTAATCTTGTTTTTGTAAAATCCTTTAAAATAAATACAAATATACATGGACAGAAAAAGTTGTTCTGGGAGGATACACAGCAGACCTGTCAACAACGACTTTGCCTTTTTACTTTATATACTTTATACATCTTTGTAATCTTTGAAAAAATGTAAACGCACATGTGTTACTTTCTTAATGACAACAACAAAAATAAATAAAACCACACTTTTTAAATATTTTTTTTTAAAGATTTTTTTAAATTTATTTATTTGACAGAGAGATAGCACAAGTAGGCAGAGCGGCAGGCAGAGGGAGAGGGAGAAGCAGGCTCTCTGCTGAGCAGGGAGCCCGATGCGGGGCTCGATCCCAGGACCCTGGGATCATGACCTGAGCCGAAGGCAGCTGCTTAACCGACTGAGCCACCCAGGTGCCCCCAAACCACACTTTTTAAAGCTTCTGGGTAAGGACATGAAAAAGATTTGAGTCATGCTAGGGTTGGAAGGACGACTCTTTTTTATAATGGATAAGAGGTGAGCTTGGAGACTGACAGCAGAGGGTGGGGCCACTCAAGTACCTGTCCTTCCTGGAAGGGTTGCAGGGAGAAATAGTACAGCTGCTGGGAGGCCTCTAAGCAAAGGCTGGGGCTAAGTGGGCGAGTGGAAAATAGGCAGCTGGCTGAATCCCCGTCTGTGCCAGGGCCAGTGGGCCAAGTTAGCTTGATAGGATGGCGACTTGAACTCTCAGTTCACCCAGGATGGGAAGCAGATCGTTGAAGGCTTCGCTCTGGTGGCTCTTGTGGCCCAAATGGGTCCCTGGGAACCGGAGGTATAACCAGGGCCGGGTCCCAGGGTGGAGCTCAGGCGACCCAGCCCTGGCACAGAATGGCCAGCATGGGGAGCCGCACACAGGGAGGACAGAATTGGGCTTCAGGAGGCCCCAGAAAGGGATGGAAAGGGTTCTGGGGAACTCATCTGGCATGTGGGCTCAAGCTGCACCCAGCTCTGTGATCGGGAGGCCCATGAGTGGGTGGCAGTGACCCAGGGGACAGGGTGGAGAGGTGAGAAAAAGCAGCTACAAATTCCTCTGTCTGTTGCTTGGCAACAGCCCCCACCTTCCCCTTCCACAGCCCCCCGCTCCCAGCGCCAGCCCCCACACATGGGTGCTCTCTGGGAGTTTGCTTTCCCCTCTGAGGCTGCCCATTTAACATGATACGAGAAAGGGTATGCGTCCTTGTCTGTCTCTGCCCCACCCCTGGATTAAGGCAGGAAGATAAATATGGTACCATGCAAGCAAGCGCGGAGCAGGTCCCTCTGCCCCACTCCCCTTCCCGCGCCCTGAGCCCCCTGCCACTAGGGGACAGAGATGCTGGGCCCAGAGGAGACTTGGCAGGCCGGGCGGCGGGCAGACCTGGATGCGCATCTCAGCGCTCAGAGCCCGCAGTTCCTGTCCTCGGGTCCTCGGGCCGGTCCTCGTGCCGCAGGCTCGGCATCTGTGCATCAGGCAGGGAGAAGAGCCTCCGCCTCTCTCCCGCATTGCCCGAATCAAATGCACACTGTCTGAAACACAGCGAGCGCTGGTCCTGGCACGCAGTAGGTGGCCAGGAGATACGAGTTCCTTTTCTTTACGTGGGGTCACGAGAGGGCTGCATGAGGGTTTCTGTGGGGACCGGGCAAGATGACCCCCCGCGAAGGCCCTGTTGCTCCCTCAGACCCCACCAATGTTGTCTGTCATCCTCCCTGTAGGGGTCTCAGGGCTGGTGGATCTCAGGCCCTGGCCGCCTGGTCTCTGGGCCTTTCATCTGGATGCATGAACTTCAGTCTTGTTAGAGTCCATGCCCACTGGGGCCCTCGCTGGTCCCCTAAGCCCTGGGCCTCTTCTCTCGCTCCCCTCTCGTCTCTTTGGGCCCAGAACAGGCAGTGACTCTCTGCTAGGTTCTGGGCCTGCTGGCTCTGCCCCCCGGCCTGGAGGCATGGAAGGGTCTAGACCACAGCGGGCCTGGCAGATGGCACGCGGATGGATCCTAGTGGGGTTATGACCAGCGACAACGTGGTGCCTATTGCCATCCCCTCATGCCCGGCTCCCTTCCCATCTGGTGGTGGCCTGAGGGCCCACCTGGTACTGGAGGCTCAGCTGGGAAGCCCACTGGGGCCGGGCAGTTGCTTCTCTGTTTTCTTCGGTCAACACCCTCTACGCAGCCTGGACTCCAGGAGAGCTGGGTTTCCGTGGGAGCGAGTGGCCAGGACCCCACCTTGGCAGGCCTGGCAGCTCTCGGGTTTCTGTCCAGAGGTCCCCTGCTTCAGATCCTCAAATAATGTTCATCTGTTCCTTTACTCAAGACCTACTATGCACCGGGCACTGGCCACAAAGATGAAAGGGACTGAGGCGGTCTCTAAGTGCCCAGTGAAATGCGTCTGACCAGGGCGACTATTAGGATCCAGGCTGGTGGAGAGAGCTCTGGACACCACGGGGGCTCAGAGAAGGGACATCTCATTCAGAGGGGAGAGAAAATCAGGAAGGGCTTTTTTTTTTTTAATTGAAATTTAGTTGACCTATACTATTAAATGAGCTTCAGATATACAACATAGTGATTCAACAATGACATGATGACGTGCTCCTCACGACACCGTTCTAAAGCGGTGATGCTTGAGCAGAGCGTCAAAGGGCAGAGAGCAGTGAGCCAGGGGGTCAAGGGCACTTTCTGACCTGGTGGGATATGAGGGGTGGTGGGCTGTGGGGCCGGAGGGCGGGGCTGGAGCTGGGCCGTGGAAGGCTGGGATGTAGCCCGCTGGGATGTCGGGCTTGGAGTAACGTGCCCGCATTTATACCTGAGAGAGCCCCCAGGGGCCTCCGGGCGAGAGGCTGGGGGCAGAGGGAGCCTGGGCAGAAGGGGAGAGCAGTGTGGGCATGGAGGCGGGGCACTTTGTGAGGCATTTCGGGAGCAGAGCTGAGCAGAGCTGCCAGGAACGGCTGGGCCATGTCACCTGGCCAGCTGCGTGGGTGCAGGTGGCAGCCGCGGAGAGGCACAGGTGGGGGTAGGCTGGGAGAGCCCTGGGGGTGCTTCACGTGGGGGAAGGGACTGCAGTTGGGGGGCCCAGCGTGGGGCCCGGTCCAGCATGACGGATTAGAAGGGCGGGCACATTTTCTTCCATAACTGTGGCCACCCCTGTCTTTTTGAGGAGGGAAGTAACTGGGGGATCCTGATGTCTAGGGCCCTGAGCAGGGGCTTGTACTTCTCAGGAGCCCCCTCAGAAGATGAGCCTCGGGGCGCTTGGGTAGCTCAGTAGTTAAGGTTAAGTGCCTGCCTGCCTTAGGCTCAGGTCATGATCCTGGGCTCCCTGCTCAGCGGGGAGTCTGCTTCTGCCTCTGCCCCTCCCCCTGCTCATGCTCTCTCTTGCTCGCTCTCTCAAATAAATAAATAAAATACTTAAAGAAAAAAAAAAAAAAGATGAGCCTCAAGGCCTAGACTCGGTCCCTGGGCTCCCTGGCTGCAGGACCCCGGGTGAGTCCTGTCACCCTTTGAGAACAGTATGTGAATTGCAAAGTTGGCATCCACCCTCCCTTCAGAGGCAGGCCTGCCGAGATAGTTGGGGATTAGCTGGGGACAGGAGTTTTGGGAAGCAAGTAAAAGAAACAAACAAAAACTTTCTCTAAAATAGAAGTGAGTCTTCTGTATGTCACGGGAAAGGCCATTTCCAGAGAACTTCTAGAAAAATGACATGAGCCAGGTTAACACCACTGAGAGAAGAGGCAGAGTGTAGCATCGTGCCAGGGCCACCAGACCCAGTGCCGGACAGCCAGGGGTCTCACCTTGGCCCTGCCACCTCCTAGCTGCACCCTTGGGCAAATCATGCCATGCTCCTTAGCCTCAGTTTTGCCATCTGCAAATAACCTCACAGGCTTGTGTGAGCTTGTTTGAAACACTGCTTCTTGCACTAAACCTGAGTATTTTATGTCACTCGTCACACTTTTCATGTCCCCCATCTTTTAGAAGAATCCTTATGCGGTTGGCCTCACGGGTGTTCGAGAATTAACCTTCAGCCGCGCGGGTTCCCGGTCTGGTGCTGCGGACGCGCCCGCGTGCGTGCCCCTGCTTTCCCGCTCTCGCTGGCTGAGCTGCTTCTTGCTCTTTGCTCTGGGAGGCCTGTCCCACCTCAGTCAGTTGTCTCCTCAGTCAGTTGTGAGGAGTTCCCTGTCCTGGGCAGGTCCATTTATCACGCTCCATGGACTCTCAGGCCTGGGTCACCCTAGTGTATTTGAAGAGCATCTAGTGGGTGACATGGGAATTAGGGGAGTCGGTTCCTTTTCTCCTTAATAAAGGGGGGACAGAACTGCCCACGGCTGTGTGGAGAGCAGAGGGCGAGGGAGGGAGAGGCTCTGCACTGTGCACGGCCCGGGCGGAGCATGGCTGGGACCTTGCCCAGGAGCTGCCTCGGAGGGCCAGGGAAAGGGCTGCAGGGCCCTGGTGGGGTCTGGGAGATGAGCTTGGGGTGACCCTGTCTGGACAGTGAGGCCAGCTTCCTCGTGAGCGGCACACATGGTGACCATCGGCTGTATCCTGGCCCCCGGGGCATGCGGCCACGCCCAGGGGGAGACCTTTGAAGCATCTCTGCCTTCTGGAGGAGGCTCTGCTGGGAAGATGGCTTCCCGGCCCGGGGCTCCCATGGTGGTGATGTCAGCAGGAAGGCCTGGGCCGGAGTCAGGCCGTCTCTGACCGAGCAAGGGGTTGGGGTGGGGACCACGCTCGATTTGAGTGTGGAACCCAGTGCTTCTCTGGGTTTGTACGGACCTGCGCGTGTGCCCCGTCGGAGGGGCAGGCCTCTGGAAGCTGGGCAGATATGGACTGAGGGTGTGGGGGTGTAATCAGATGAAACGTAGAGCGTAATTAATCTGGCATGCCCTTAATGGTATGCATAATTGTGCTGCATGGTAATTAGGTGTCAATGGTAAGCAGTTCACATAAATGTTTTTGTAATTGGTATTAATTTTGCAGAGGCAAACTAAGTTTATGCGGTTTTTCTCTTCTTGCTCTGTTAGTTTTCTAGCACAGGCAATTCCTAGCTCTTGGAGGAATTCTATTGCAAATGTTTGTTTATCGGGCGATGTTTTGTGTTTTCTCTCGGAACAATGTTATGAATGGTTATGAGGTTCCCAAGCTGGTTTCCAAATGCCTCTTTGGCCCAGACCGTAGGTGAAATGTATGACGCATGTGCAGGGGGTGCCTGGAGTGGGAGAAGAGTGTGTGTGTGTGTGTGTGTGTGTGTGTGTGTGTTTGTGTGTGTGTGTGTACCTACGTGTCTGTCTACATATGTGTGTCTCTGTGTGTCTCTGTGTGTCTGTAACTGGCTGTGTGTTTGCGGGGGGAGTGTCTGTATGTGTGTCTGTGTGCGCACACGCATGTGTGTCTGTGTGTGCACGTGCATCTGTCTGTGTGTATCTGTGTGTGCATGTGTGTATGGCCACGAGGACAGATTCTGGGCTCTGGTGTAGACGTCACCTGTCCCTGTGGCCAGGGCCCTTGGACTGGTTGTTTCGCGGCAGACTCGGGCTTGAGCCCCCAAGGGGGGCCTCTGGGTCAGGCCACAGCGAGCGAGAACCACTTGTGGGTGTGGTCTGAAGCCAGAGTCTAGGTTCTAGGTTTTCTAAGGACATGTCACTGGCCTTTTGGCCTGATTGATCACATAATACTTTTTTAAAGACTTAACATTTATTTAGTGCCCACTGTGTACCAGGCATTGTGCTAAATGGTTGACTGGGATTCTCGCATACCTTAAAATGGGTTTATAAAGTAGGGGCTCCTGTTTACTGCACTGTACAGATTGGGAAACCCAAGCCCACGTCTGTGAGGGGCAGAGCCGGGGTTTGAGGTAGGGACCGGCTGAGCCTCCCTAGGGCCGAAGTGGGGGATGAATGGCACCAGGGCTGCTGGGCCAGGGGCTAGTGATTCTGAGGGGTGCTGCCCAGAATCTGGCGCTCTTCTTCCTCCCCTTGGCCCCCTCCACAAGAGGTTTGGTTTTGGGTGGGGCAGAGGGTGAGGAGAAAGCAAACCAGGGACCAGTAGGTAGTTCATTTAGCAGTGGGTGGAGAGGACAGCAGCTCCGAGGCCCTGAGGACCCTTTGGGGGACATCTTAGTTTTGGCCTGGGAGGGGGTCAGGTGGGTGGTCGCTTGGTGTCACTTGATCTGGGAGGAGTGAAAGAAGCATGTGCAGAGATGGTGCGGAGAGAGTGGTCCCAGGCAAGCCGGGGACTCAGCCTCCAAGCGCCTGGAGGGGTGTGGGAGACCAGCCCCCCTTGCTCCCTGTGGTTCACTGACACCCTGACCTGGGACCCTCACAAACCCCTTCTCCCTGGGCATCTGGGGGCTGGTGGAGCAGGTGTACGTCCTGGCCTGAGAAAGGTGATGCAGGAGCCCAGAGCCCCTGAAAGTGGCCCTTTCCATTGGCACAGTGCCTCGGGGAACTCTGCTAAACGACCCCTAGAATGGGGCTTGTGGGGGGTCACTCTGGGCACCGCAGCACTGTGCTAGGGATGTTGCAGCTGCCTGGGAGTGACTTCACACAGTCCTCTCTGCCTCAAGGGTCACCTGGAATAGGCAGGAGGGGGAAGGCGGGAGGGGAAGACAGCTGTTGGCCGTTCAGGGGGCCCTGCAAGGTGCGAGGTGTGAACTCTGACCTCATCTGTTTGGGAAAGCAGACATGTGCATATACACATGGAAAGCAAAATGACCACACAACAGAAACTGATTAAAGACCCCTGGTTGGGTGGTCGAGGAGAAGCAGTGGGAGTGGGGGGTGCTGAGGGATGGGGGAGAGGGGGCCCTGTCAGAGGAGAGAATGGTGTGAGTGTAGTCACAAGTGTGGGGACGGAGGATGTAAGCTGGGGGACAGTGACTGGTCCTGGAACGATGGGGTCAGCTGGGAAGCGGGGGCGGGGCGGGGGGGGGGGTTCTGCAGTGAGCCATGGGCATAGACCAGGCCAGAGTTTAGATTTTACTGTGCGTGAAGATCACTGGCATCATGGGCTTTTTTAAATATCAGCTTTACTGAAATATAATTCACATACCATACAATTCACCCATTTAAAGTGTGCAGTTCGATGGTTTTTAGTACATCCACAGAGTTGTACCACTGTCGCTACCATCGATTTTAGACCATTTTCATCAGGCATCATAGGTTTTGACTGAGGAAGCCATGTGTGGAAAATCTTCACTGAGTGGCTGGGGTGGGAGGTCGAGGTACGAGAGGCAGGGAGCCCCGTTGCACAATAACCACCAAGGCCGAGGCCTGTGGTGGTGAGGGCCAGGGCGGAGGTGGGGATGGAGGCCTGAGGATCAGGTGGGGGAAGGGGGATCTCAGTTCTCTTCGGGGTTTGGGACTTCAGCAGCTGAGGGGAGGGTGCTGCCACTTCCACAGACGGAGAGAAGCCAGAGGAAACAGGAGGCATCTGGTTCTAGAAGAGTAGGATTTTAGTTGACTGCCAATCAGCCAGGTGGAGATGTTCGGAAAGTGGACTCCGAAGCCTGAGTGTTTCAGCAGGGGGAAGTTAGAGGGCAGCTGAAGGTCCAGCGGGACCCCAGAGGGTGCCCACTAGTAGAGACAGAGCAGAGGGGCCCGCGGGGTGGGAGAGTCAAGGGCGTGGAGCCGGGTGGAGGCATGGACGGGGGAGAGAGCCAGAGAATCCCCCACCCTGTGAACTTGCAGAAGCAGGGGTGTCTCGGGGCTCAGCAGTGGCGCTCAGTAGATGATTGACGTGCTGGAAGCGGGGTAATGGTTGGCTGGCACGGATGCTGAATTGAACTCAAGGACTGAGAGGTTGGAAAATGGCCCTTTGAGGCTGTGGGTGACCGTATCAGTCAGAGTCCATTCAGAAGACAGAAACCACATAGTGATTTGAACAGGAAAAGTTCACCATCGAGACTTATTAACTACAACAGGGGATGGGAGTAATGAGAGATTGGCTAGTGAGCAGTAAAACGAATGGCAGAGAATCTAGAAATAGCACATTTGAGACCAGCCACTAAGGGGAAGAGGCCCCCCAGGGCTGAGACCTTTGCTGGAAACCTGCCCCCTAGAACCCACTGGAAGCCCATCCTCTGGGTCCCAAGGAAAGCTGTGCATGAGGAAACATCTTGCTGGGGGCACAATTGCCACTAAAGCCCCCTCAAGGGGGAGTGTTGGGTGAAGCTGCTGCCGGTCACACACGGCAGAGGCCAGGCCCTGCAGGAGCCCCCTCCCTGCAGGAGCCCCTTCCCTGCAGGAGCCCGGTGCTGGCCGGGGCAGGACTGGGGGCAGGACTGGGTGTAGGGGAGCCACAGGGGCAGCGGGATCTGGCTGCTGGAGGAGTTGTGTACAGTGCTGGAAACCTCAGAGAGAGCACACTGGGTCTAGGGAAGACGGCTCCCTTTTCTTCCGTGTCTCTCCATCGCCCTCTGCTGGCGGAGTCTGACGCCGGGCCCTCTGGCCAAGGAGAAATATTTCAAGGGCCTAGCTCCATTTTCACTGAGCAGGACATGAAGGATGAATAAATCGATAACTGGCACCGTCTACTCCTTCGGCTGCACAGTTCATTTGCACCTTTCACGCACATTTGGGCCCCCCGACAACTACCAAATAAGCTATATTTCTACCTAGCAAGACACAGCTATTTTTCTCACTGAGGTTCTCACCCTTTTCCCCAGATGAAGAGTCCCACCAATCCTTGTATCAGCCACTGTCAACATGAATAACTTCTCAAATTCAATCACAGTCCCATTGACTATTCTCTTACCTAAAGACTAAATTATAGGGGCGCCTGGCTGGCTCAGTTGGTGGAGCGTGTGACTCTTTTTTTTTTTTTTAAGATTTATTTATTTATTTGAGAGAGAGAGAGCATGAGCAGGAGGGGCAGAGGGAGAGGGAGAAGGAGAGAGAATCCCAAGCAGACTCTGTGCTGAGCACAGAGCCTGATGCGGGGCCTGATCCCCAACCCTGAGATCACAACCTGATCCAAAACCAAGAGTTGTATGCTTAACCAATTACACCACCCAGGCCCTCTGCGCCTGCAACTCTTGATCTCGGGGTCGTGAGTTTGAGCCCTTAAAAAAAAAAAAAAAAAAGACTAAATTATAAAGTTAACTTCCAACAACTGGTGTATGAAATAATGGGAAGAAGGAGGGAAAACAAGAAAACAGTTACCATGTACAAATAAACATGTATATATATCAAGTAAATAGAAAATATGCAAAACTACTACAGTTCTCATTTCTATATTTGTTTGCAAGGCCACATCTGCTGTCTGGCTCCTTTTTCCCATTGCCCACCCTACATTTCCTCTGCGCTCAGCTGGACACTCAGCAGGCCAGCCTTCTTTTACCTGGTGCAGTGACCTAAACCTAGATTCTCGAAGGATCCGAATCCCTGGTTGTCCTGTCTTCTTTGTTGTTGTCACTGTTACTGAAGTTTTCCCTTAACCTTAACTTTGGGGCATGGAAATTCTAAGAGGTAACTGAGAGAATCCTCTGGATTTCAGACATGGTCTTCCTTGCTTCTGTTGTGAACCAGCAACTCAGTTTCTCTTTGGTAACCAGCATCGATCACCCAAGCCAGTGGGGTAACTCCTTTTTTTTTTTTTTTTTTTAAAGATTTTATTTATTTATTTGAGAGAGAGAGAATGAGAGAGAGCACATGAGAAGGGGGAGGGTCAGAGGGAGAAGCAGACTCCCTGCCAAGCAGGGAGCCCGATGCGGGACTCGATCCAGGGACTCCAGGATCATGACCTGAGCCGAAGGCAGTCGCTTAACCAACTGAGCCACCCAGGCGCCCCGTAACTCCTTTTTCTGTCTGTTGGTTCAGTGGCATAGGGATCCAAAAAAGCCAGGCTGTTGACTTGCCTTCCAGGGGAACCATGGTGGTGGGGATCATGACGTTCAGCACTCCTAGAGGGTTTCAGAGACATGGGGTGGGGGACTGGATGCAGGGGCCAACGGTCTGGAGCTGACAGGTGTGGATCACGGGCCACCTCCAGGGGAGGGGAGGACAGAATCTGACCCATGCTCACGGCCACCCTAAATAGGGGGTTCACAGGGCTGATTCTCACATGGACCCTCAGCCTGGCCCCTGACCCCGAGGGCGTGGGACACCCATCTGGCTGCGGCAGCATGCATGGCTCCCGACAGGGCATCTCCTGACTTATCACGCTCAGAATTGCATGCTCCTTTCTGGAAGTCTGTACTGGCTCTTTTCAATGCCCAAGGACAACTTCAGCTCCTTACCAGCATCTATTTTGGGTATAAATCTTTTTTTTTTTTTTTTTTTTTGCCTCCTTGCTTTTGGGGCTGTGTCATGGTAACCATTAGTTTGAGCAGAGGAGTCTGATTCAGCTCATCTCCGCTAGTGTGGCCGATAACATGGCAGCAGGTTTGGGGTGATCATAAATGCTCACACTGGTGCTCTGGCCTTGAGGGTGGTGTGAGAACCACAAGTCATCTTGTTGTGACTCCAGAGCCAGACAGATGGGCTTTGAAGTGGCAACAGGATGGCAGGACTGTTGGCCTGTTGCCAGCGGCTTTGGGTATTCTATGTGCAGCTGGTGGTTTGGATGGGAGAGACGTTTCTGGAAGCCAGAGTAATGGTATGATGATATGCATCTCACTCATGTTAAGAGAGAATGAGCAGTCCAAAGGAGAGATACTCATCCCTCCCCACACACATCCAGCCCAGTCTTGTGACCGAGAGAGGCTGTGGTAGGGGGGAAAAGACTTGGCAGATAGACATCTCTGTCTAGGAAGCCCTGATCGCTCCCCTCAGCCTTCTACTGGCCCCCAGCTTACCAGCCCTGGAGCTTATCACCACCCTGGGTGGCGTGGGGCACAAGATTACTCTCCTGCCTTCTGTCATCTACAGGAGTCATTTGCTCCTCCTCCCAAGCTCAAGTGGGAAATTCAGCTATGCAGCTGTTATCTGTGGGCTGGTGTCACAGCAGGGGCATAGACAGCTGATCTGGGGTCTATGCTTAGCGTGCACATCCATGACAGAGTGCTGCCATGTTTGTAAGGCCTCTGGAGTTAGATGGACCTGGATTCACAATCCTGCTCTGGAACTTTCCACCTGCGCTACCTCGGAGAGGGAATAAACCTCTTTTGGCTTCAGGTTCTCCTCCTATAAGATGGAAATAACAAGAGAACGTGCTTCATAAACTTCACAGGATTGTTGTGAGGCTGAAATGGGACAGGGCATGTCTCTTAGCGAGGGCCTGACACATGGTGGGTACTCAGCAAATAGCCGAATGAATGATGGCCACACTGGGCCGGGCACCGAATACCATGATTAGAAGATTGCATTGCTTACCACCATCCCTACCCCTGCCCCCTCTGCAGACAGACCTGACCAGGAATGGGAGGCTAACCGGAAACTTTGCTTTTGGACCAATCTGTGCCCAAAGTTAATACGTCTGTAACAGTCACATGTTAATTGTAAGAGGACATGATGGCGTGGAAAACTCTGGACTTCAGGGTAGGACAGACCTGGATTTGAATCTGGCTCCACCGTTTAATCATGACCTTGGGCAGCTTTGTTAACCTCTCTATACTTCACTTTTCTCATCTGGAAAATGGGGAAAAAATGACCCCCGCTTCAAAAGGTCGGAGTGAGGCGTAAGGATGAACGAGATGTTGAAATTGTAAAGCTTTATTCACAGAGGCTGGAACATCGTGGGAGCTTCCTAAGTAAAGCTCCTGTTTGAGCGATGTACGCTCACAGGCACTCGGGGGATTTCAAGAAAAGGAGAGAAAACTGTGGGCTGGATTAGTCAGGGACTAACAGTTGTTAAAATGTATTGCGTATTTTCTTCGTGCCAGGCACCCTTGTAAGCGCGTTCAATGCATTTCATTTAGATTCTCACAACAGCCCCGTGAAGTGGCTCCTGTCATTCCCCCCGTTTTACAGCTGAGTAAACTGAGGCTGTGGGCCACGGTTCTGCCCCAGGTCACACAGCTGTTAGAGTAACCAGGTCAGGATTTGAACCCCCGCAGGAAGAAGCCCTTTAGGAGGCTGAGATTAGCATATGAGTCAGGACTGTCAGCCGCAGGGCGGGCGCAGACTCACTCATATCACTCATACCCAAGAACGGAAAGGCTCCCATGACGGGGAGGTTTAGAGATGCCCTGCCTCCAGGTGCAGCGAGATTCGGGGACCCAGACAATGACCACAGTTTGCCATCCGTCTATCTTCAGCCCTTTGTTGTCGGGCAAGCCCTCCCCCGCAGGCAGCCGCTCCTGACTCACATCCTACCCCGTAGCATCTTTCCATTGCACCACCTCGGGCCCAGGAGGCGTGTGATTGGCCCTGCCTGGTCACGTGCCCACTCTCCGCCCGGGGTGAGGGGCGGGGTCAGCGCAGAGGCACCCTACTCGGGCTGGTGGGGAGGGGAAGGCCGCTAGATGGCTGGAAACAAGCAAAGTCCACGAGGAGAAAAGCAGACTTCAGGTGGAGGGGGGAAGGAGGGCCTGCTACAGAGATGGTCAGACGTTTTTCAGCAGTGCAGATCCAGGGCTTGAGACGGAGTCCAAGGGGCTCTTATGGCGATGGCATTAGGATTGTTCTTGATGGAGCAAGGATTTAGGTTTGGGGCAAGGCTGGTTTTGCTTCTGGAAGAGAAAATACTTCTGTGCGGGCCCCTGTTGAGGTGACACCGTGGGGTGACGGTGTCAGTGCTGGTTGGGGCAGACGTGGAGGGGAGATTTGGGATGATCCGCGCGGGAGGGGCTGATGAGGTTGGGCTTCGGGAGGAAGGCGGGAATGGCGCGGGGTGGGGTGGGGAGGACCGTGTGGTGGGGGCGGGGCGGGGGCGAGAGGTGACGTGGCGGGTTTGGCTGCACCGTGGGTCTCCGGCTGAGGTGGGCTGTTGAGTGAGCCAGCGCCGTGATTAGGGATGCAGGCACCCGTGGCAGGCACAGATGCAGTTTGGGAGGTGCAGCAGGCCCCGGGTGCCTGGGCCGCGCCGGGTGCGAGTGATGTACTGGGAGATATTAAACGTGTGGGAAGGGGTGGGGTGGGGGGGCGGGGAAGGAGGTACCACGTCTGTAGCTGGTGATGGAACTCTGTGTGGGTGTGAGCAGCTAGCTGGTCGTGGTTATGCTGTGGGATGTGATGGTTTCATAGAGCAACAGAGGTGGAAGGGCTGAGCTGCGCTCAGAGAGGAGGATGGAAGCCAAACCCAACCAATGGTTGCAGTGGGGAGGTAAGATCTCCTTCCCATCCCCGTTCTGTCTCTGTAAAATTCCTTTTTTAATTTCCTCACAGTAGTACATGCATATCATTTAAGAAGGCAATACCAGCATCTCCTCACCAGAGACAGGCTCCCACCCTCTTCCTCTTCGCAGAGGCCACCCCTTCGAGCTGTTTCTTCTAGCAACTTTACATCTCACGTTTCTGAGGAATGTGCCTATTTTTGACTCTTCCATTTTAGACATTTCCCATTGATTTCTTATTTAGTAAATAAAAACGTAGCTCTCCTACGTGGCCACCCTTTCCACTCCTAAAGAGTTCTTGGGGTGGGCACGCTATGAACGGCACCCTACCAGTGTTCTTTCAAAAATGTTTTATGCGCATGTGGATATATGCGTGTAGACGAGTGTTGTAGGCCCTATAATGCCCCGGCCCCCAAGACGACACATCCTCGGCCCCCGAACCTGTCAATATGTTACCCTTATGTGGCAAGAGGGACTTTGCAGTTGGAGATCTTGAGGTGGGGAGGTTATCCTGCACTCTGTGGGTGGGCCCACTGTCATCACAAGGGGCCTTAGAAATGGATGGCAGAAGCAAGAGAAGCAGGGGAGCGAGGGTGGGAGCAGAGGCAGAGTCATGGCCATTGCTGGCTCCGCGGACGGGAGGGGCCAGGAGCCAGGGCATGTGAGCAGCCTTAGGAGCTGAAAGAGTCAAGGGAATGGATTCTCCCTAGAGCCTCCAGAAAAGAATGCAGCCCTGCCAGCACCTTGATGGGTAGCCCGGTGACACGAACCATTTGGAACCTCTGACTCCCAGAACTGCAACAGAGCAAATATGTGGTGTTTTAAGCCCTTAATTTTGTGGTAATTTATAACAGCAGTAGCAGGACGTTTCTATGTACATATGTGTATACATACACACATCCACACGCATTACATATGTGTGTGTGCAGACACACACGTATTTGTTAAATCAGTGAATGCAACCGTGTTCACAACCAGGCCTTACAGTATCCTGCGAGAGTTTCCTTTCTTTTTTTTCCCCGGAAGTTAATAACGACCTTGTTTCGTCATCTGCCTTATTTTCTCTGTACCTTCTGCTGATGGCTACCTCACCTTCTCACAGCTGGTGGCGGGGCTCTCTGCAAGGGCAGTCACATCAAGTATGACATGTTTCAGTTCCAGTTCTCCAGTTTCTGCCGTCTGGGTGTGTGACACGTCGGAGCGGCCATTCTGGGACTTCCTTTTGTGGGCCTCCCTGGCATTCCCTTTGCCTTCTTTCTGGTTGGAGTTCCTGTTTTCTGGATCTCGTGTCTTTCTCTTGTTTGGCTTACTCCCGCTCCGGGACAAGGTACCTGTCAATATCCGAGTCCGTTCAGTTCCTGAGTCTGGATGGCGGAGTACAGACAGGGAGGGACACCTGTGGTTTCGTCAGATTGAGAAGACGGTTCGGTGGTCATGGGCATGGTGACCACAGCACTCAGCAGGCCCGAGTCTTGAGTCACACTGCTTAGATCTGAACACTGGCCCCCTACGGCTTCATCTGACCTCTTTTCACCTTAATCCTGGAGAATCCCTTCCTGTGTCTCGGGTGTCTTAGAGGACATCTGCTCGCGGTCCCTGAGAAAGGAGACCTGAAAATATCTTTATTCTACCATCGCACCTAAATGATGATTAGGCTGTGTAAAGAACTCTAGTGGGAGAATTATTTTAAGAATTCCGAAGGTATTGGTTCTTTGTCTTCTTGCTTTCCACATTAACGTTGAGCAGTTTGAAGCCATTCTGATTCCTGAACCTCAGTAGGTCACTTTTTCCTCCCTCTGTGCAGGTCTGTAGGATCTGCCGTTTGTGCCAGTGTTCTGAAATTTCACAGTGATGTGCCTTGTTGTGGGTCTGCTTTCCTCCATTGTGCTGACATGCAGTGGGCCTTTTCAACTGGGCCACTCATGTCTTTCAGTTCTGGGAAATTCTCTTGTACTCTTTCATCAGTAATGTTCTCCCCTGTTTTTTTTTATTTTCTGTAACTCCTGCTTTTCAGGTGTGGAAACTTCTGGACCAGTTCTCTCTCTTTTCCATCCTGTCCAATTTTCATTTTTCTTTTTAAGGTACCCTTTGCATTGAATTTTGCGTCTTTACTAGCATGGTTTGTATTTCTACAGATCTTTTTTGTTCTCTGAATGCTCTTTTTAAATAGCACCACGTGCCCTTGTTTCATGAACGTAGTATCTTCTCTGTGCATGAAGTGTGTCTTTTCCAAGTTATGTTTTGGTTTGGTTTGGCTTATTTATTCTCCTTTCTATTTTCCAAGTCGGAGACCTCCCTCAGACGTCTACTGGTCCATGCTTGTCCTGTACGGGATTCAGAAGAGGGGACTGGGAGTTCTGTGCATGCTGGTGGGGCTTGTTTCCTGGCAGATCCATACTGGTTAGCCCCCACAAGCCATTTGGACACCGTTTGGGTTCTGGGGGCAGCATCTCTATCCGTAGGCCTTTCCTCTCGGACTGGTAAGATTCTCCAGAGAAGAAGGTAAGGGTCTGGCTGCCAGGGTTCGAGGAGCCAGTGGGGGAAGAGCTGGGGGCACTCAACATCAGCATTTAAAATAACCTTCATCTCCTTGATTTTGCTATATTACCGTTGCTCTCAACTGCGCCAGTCAACTCTGTGCAGAGACCCTGTGTTTTGTGCTCCCCAGAGGGTAAACCTTCAGACTTCTGGGGGAGGGGGTCTAGGGCTTTTCCTTCTTTCATTCAGTCCGCTTTATTTTCCCACATGGGTCCTCTCCACCCCTGGCCCGGGAGGTACTGGCTGCTGATGCCTCTAGTGTCTTTCAAGGATTCTTGTTATAAATTAGGTTTGTTTTGATTTGATTTTGATTTGAAAGCAGTTTTGTCTGAAATCTGGCCATCACAAGTCTGCTTTCCAGACCCCAAAATTGTGTTGGTGGTGTGTCCTCTTTGTTCGGCCCACTCGTGTGACTATACGTCTTTAAAAAAGCTTTCTACTAAGTTGGATTTAGAAGGTAGTGAAACTGGGTGTGCGTATTCAAAATCCCAGTGCTTTTTCCACAACAGTTTTGTAACTGGAGTGGTAATAATGGTGAGCGTGTCAGTTGTGATACCAAGACTTTTTTATGATGGGATTCCTTAAACATTTGTGGAAGTTATTGTCAGAAACATTATTTATGGCCCCTGTGGCCATTAGAAGTATAAAGGAGGAAATAAAGGCTGCCTGTCATGGTGGTAGGGTTCTTGGCATGGGTTTTTCTTTGGTGGTGGTTCTTGTGGTACAGCCCTTGGCGTGGGTGAGGAAGATGCTTCAGTGCCAGGAGCAGTAGAACCATGCTTGGCGAAGGACCATCATGGTGGACACAGGCTGCTGGTGTTGGGACCGTGGGCCTCGGGGCAGGTCCCTCCCCTCAGGAGGGCTGCTTGAGAGAAGGAAGCTTCTAAGGCCAGGTGGGAAGCGCTGTGTCAAGTCCTGGACCGTGGCCACCACAGGGGGCCCCCTGGCGTTGTGCAGCACATGGCCTGCCTGGCCATATGCTGGGTGAATTTAGATGATGCCGGGGGACTCTGAGGAACACTTTCTGACAGGTCTGTTCCACTGAGGAACACAAAGGAACCTACAGACTGACCCAGGTCAGCTGAGTTTGCTGTGAGGCTAGCGCACCAGCTCAGATATCGGGGGGATGTGTGGAGGAAGGGGAGAAGGAAAGAGCATTTCCCTTCCTTTCCGGGGTGTCTGCCCTCAGGGTCAATGCCTTGTGATGTTCTGCTTTTCCCTCCTACTTCCTTCCTCTTCTCGCTGGCAATCAGAGAGAGGTTCTCTGAAAGTGTGTTTTTTTTTTGTTTTGTTTTGCTTTTTTTCTCACAGAAGCTCCCTGGATATTTCTAGGCCTCAGGGCAGTGCTGAGACAAACATCTGGCAGAATCTGCCTCTACTTTGTGCCTGGGTCTTCATGGACTCCATGCTGGGGCTCTGGGGCTCCTGAAAGTGTCCCAGCCTTGTCTGCTTCTCCCCTTTGCCCTTGGCACCTCCAACAGCTTGGCAGGGCAGGGCTAGAAGACGCCTTGTAGATCATGTAGTCCAACTTTCCCATTTCATGGATGAGGAAGCTGAGGGTGGGAAGCCCTGGTCAGGACTACAACCCACATCTGCTGACTCCAGGTTCAATGTTCTTTCCAACCAGACTCTGCCTCTCTTAGCTTCCGCATCCTTTTGAAGGTTTTGATGTGTGTGTGGGGGGTCATTGGATATGTTTGTGCTAACAAACGGTGTGTGGGTTTGAAGCGGGAATCTCTGGCTGATAATGGAGGGGAAGCCTCATGGAGTTCTGGGTTGGACCAGTTCTGTAATGGGCTCTCGGGAGTTGTTTCTGGGCGGTGGTGGAAGCTGGGGGACACAGCTTCACAGAGACCGCCCTCAGAGCTTTAGTGGGAGAGATCTGGATTCAAGCCTCTGCTTTGACTCTGGAATATGGACAAATCCTAATCTCTTTGAGCCTGAGGTTCCACTGTAAACGAGGGATAGTAATAGTACTGGTAGCTGCCCGAAGGCAGGCGGGCAGGCCGGCCTGTCACGTGCTTAGCACCGCGTCTGACACATGAAGCAACACTCTCTATTGCTGTCTACGCACGCCTGTATTGGGGCAGCAACCGTGCCCGGAGCCCAGCCCGGTGCTGAGCTTAGCAGTGCGCATTGCACCTGGAGTTTCCTTAGGGCTCACCTGTGGGGCTTGGAGCACCTTCAGCCCGGTGCTGAGGTTTTAACTTAGAGCCCCTCCTGTCCTGGCCCTAAGGAGGCTGCTCCCAGCTCCAGCCTCCCCCTCCACACCCGCGGCAGAGCCCACGTCCCAGCGAAGCGCGCGTCCCTGGGGAAGGGGCTGCGCCCGTGGGAGACCCAAGCCTGTGCTTTCTCCAGTGCCTGGTTTTCCAGGGAGCCTTGGCTGGAGGGGGATGGGAGAAGAAGCCCAAGAGGGAGGGGAAGCCGGGGAAGCAGAACGGGAACTGGAAGGGGAAGGGTGTGGGTGGGCCCAGATCCAGCTGCCTCCCACTTTCCTTCTCCTGCCAATCCCCTCCCTGCAGGCGGGCGCACTGGGGGCGGGGGCTTGGCCCGTGTTTCCTCCTGGGGGGTGGGGAGCCAGAGAACTCAGTGTCTCTGAGCGGAGGGGGTTGAATCTGCAACACCCCCACCCCTAGCTGAGGCCTGCGGCAGGGGCTTTGTTATTTTACTGGCTTGAGGCCCACACCTGAAGCAGGGAAGATGAAAAGCCCCTAAAATTAAGCCGTGTGGGTGCAGAGGGCCCCCTCAAGCCCCCCAGTTTCCCGAGGCAAATGGGGCCGATTCGCGGGGTGGCGGGGAGAGCAGCCCCCGGTCCGCCCTCAGCGTGGCCTTGGCTGTGGCCTCTGCCCACCAGGACGTCCTCCCAACAGCACGGCGGACCTAGGCCTTCAGCCTGGCCGCAGCCCGAGTTCAACCTCAGCTTTCTCGGGGCCCGGGCGCTGGTCCTAAAGTGAGGTGACATTCATTTCACTACATCCTGTGACTGCAGCTCACTTCCTCCACGTGGTGGGAGCGGGGTGGGGGTGGGGGCGTGAGGGGAGGACAGGTTAGGAGGAAAATGTAGCAGGGCTGGGGACCTCTGGGATTTCCCAGGGGGTGGCTGGGTGGGAGGGAGGGTGCGGGAAGCTTTCAAAGGAGAGAACAGAAGTGAATGAAGAGAAGGGAGGAGGCAGGAGGCAGTTGGAAGGCCCAGAAGAGGCGCCCACGGTGCCACGGCAACCCGGAGGCCCGGGGAGACTGTTGCCGCCTCGGAGGCAGGAGGCGGCCCTGAGTCGGCCTCGGTTTCCCCCGCTCTCTGGCGGGCTAGGCTGGCCCGAGCTGCCGGTGAGCCTGGGAAGAGGTGTGAGGTCAGAGGAACAGGCCTCACAGGGCGGCGTGGGGGGGCTGAGGGGAGGGGGGTGTCAGGTGGGGCCTGGGCTGGGGGTGCCCTGCCCTGCTGACCCCTCTTGTCTTCCCCCCGCAGGTGGAGGCACTGGAAGCCCACACCGCAGGCAGCCGGAGTCCGAGCTTCACCGGGATCTATGTCTAAGTTCTAACTCTTGCTTACAAAGACCACGATAATTCCTTCCCCAAAGCCCAGCAGCCCCCCAGCCCCACGCAGCCCCAGCCTGCCTCCCACCGCCCAGCTGCCCGCAATGCCCTCCAGCGGCCCCGGGGACACCAGCAGCTCCGCTCCGGAGCGGGAGGAGGACCGCAAGGTGAGCGGCTGGCTCTGCCCGGGACCCCCGGGACCCCCGGCCCCAGCCCGGGGAGGGGAAGGGGGAGGGCCCGTCCCCGAGTAATGACAGTTCTGGTGTGCTGAGCGCTGGACCGCGCAGCTCAGTCTTCACGCTGGGCGGTGGGGAGGGCTGATGTCCCTGTTGGGGCCATGGCTTGTAGAGGTTCGGTCTTGGGGGTACGGCGGGAATTTGAAGCACATAATCAGGCTCCAGGACCCACGCTTTTTAACTTCCCTGGTGTTTGAGCAGAGGTTCAAGCCCCGGGTCTGTAGACAGTGTTGGGGGGCAGCCTGGCAGAGTGTCCCCAAACCCAGATTCCTTCCTGGATTCGCCTGTACCAGCGCTGTGTCCTCAGCTGGGTCACTTGACCTGTCTTAGCTATTCCCCAGGCTGTTCAGTAGCTTCTGGGAGGCCAAAGACCAGTTCGGGGAGGCTCAGGAGATAGGAGGCCGCGTGAGGGCTCCCCCTCTCAGAGTGCCAGGCACACGGTGACACCAGTCATCCTGGAGATGGTGATTTCCTGCCCCTCACCCCCACCCCGGGCTCTGAGTGTCACTTCTGACCATGGAGCCAATGACATCCTTGTTCTCAGAGCCCCCTGCGGGGTGACCTCATCACCCTCTGCTGAACTCCAGGGTGGGCCTGAATCAAAGGAGATCCCAGCAGCCCCGCAGGGATCCCTGCTCGGTCCCAACAGGCTGCCTTGGGACCTCACCAAGCTGTGTCCACCCACAGGAAAGCCGCCCTGAACCCCTAACAATTGGGCTCTATTTTCGCTCTCTGGCAGTGAGATGGTAAACCCCACCACCACCTTTCTGGGGAAGCTATACCAGCCATGGGCCTTTCTGGGGTATCCGGTCTGCTGTGCCCTGGTCCCCACGTTTCCCTCTGCCTGTTCCCCTTTTCCTGAGCAGGAGGGAGGGGTGGTGATGCTCGGTGGGAGGTATAGTTTGTCCTTCTGGAACCAGAGTGGACACCTGGCACCAGGTATGGGCCCCTGGGCACTGCGAGGAGTGTCCCATCTGCTCGCCCACCGTTGGGGACAGCTCTGAGACCCGCTTATGCTCCCTGATGCGTCCCCACATGTGCTCAGCTCCTTCCTGGGCTCCTTCAGCCTTTCAGCCTTTTTCTGTTCTCTGGGTGGTTTCCAGCCAGTTGGTTCTTGGGAACAATCCTTCAAATAAGTGGGGGCAAGGACTGATGGCCCTAGTTTACAGATGAGGAAGCTGAGCCCAGCTACTCCGTGGGGGGTCCAGATGAGAGCCTGGTGGATCAGAACCTTTCCCGCCGCCGCACCTGTGTCGGTCCTTGTGCGGACACGCACGCAGGTGTGCACACGAAGCCCAGTCACCTGCCTCCCCAGCCTGGAATCATGCGGAATGCCCTACTGGGGGGTGTATACCCAGCAAGCCGGGGAGAGAGTGCTTGCTGTGGCCCGCTGAGCCAGGCTCCTAGGGGCTACAGGTCCCCTTCTTTCTGACCCCACAGAGAAAGAACAGGTAGTCCAGGTTATCCTATGGGCCTTCTGAGCTACTCCTGTCCCAGGCAGCAGTCGACCCACACAGAGTCAGGGCCACCTGTGCTCTCGAGTGGAGGCTCGGGATAATTCCCTTCCCCCCATCGGGTCTGTTTTGCTCCTCTGTTGGATTAGGTGACCCTGACCTCCCTACCCGGTCTGATGCCCTGACTGGTGCTGACAGGGCTCTGTGTCCATACACTTGCAGGTGGGGGTCAGCTGCCCCCCGCAGGTGGGGAAGGTAGGGACAGTCAGGCCAAGCTTCTCTTGTTACCCTAGATAGCAGAGGCCGTGGCTCCCTCGCATGGAGAGCAGCAGAGCAGGCTCTCTGTTCTGACAGTTCAGGATAGAGAAAATGCCCTGGACAGAGTCAGAAGCCCAAGGCCCTGGTCCCAGGCCCGAGTCTGCCACTTCCTGGAGATGTGACTTCAGGCCATCTGGGCTCGCGTTTGCTCAGCTGTAAAGTGGGGATAGTAACTCTAGCTGTGCCTGTTTTACAGGGTGGTTGTGGAAGTCAGATGAGGTCATGGGCATGGAAATGCCCTGCAAACAGCAAAGTCTGGTCCAATTATGAGGGATTACGATTGCTATTATTATCTACCCATAGTAACTGTTCTGGCTCATGCGGCAACAAACACACCCAGCCCCAGATTCTGGTGTTGATAGAGCGGGCTGATAGACGGGGGCCGGGGCTCAGTGGGTGCTCCTCCCCAGCTGCCCACACCCACGGGGCGCATGCTGGCTCACCTGGCACACCTCCCTGGCATCTCTGGGCTGGCTCCCACAGCTCCGGGGAGCTGCCCGGGGAGGGGGGGGGCGGGTAGACTGACAGCCACCCACGGCAGCCGGAGAAAGCCAGGCCTGGGGCAGAGGTGCCATGTCACTGCAGAGGGGTAAGATGGGCTTGGGCTGCAGCCCAAGGAGCCTGGCAGAGTCGCCAGAGGCACCTGGCACTAAGGAACTGTTCGGTGAGCCAGAGGGAAGGGGTGTGGCCACCCCCCTGGCCTTGGGCCCCACGTGCCCTTCCAGCCTCCTTCCCGGCCACGCCTCCACGCACCTTCCACTCTGGTACTTCCTGGAGCCGCCAGCCCTTTGTTTATGCTCCTTCCTCCGCCTGGTGGGCCCTTTCCCTAACTTTCACCGCTCCTCTCTGATCAAAGCCTTTGCTTCCTTCAGTCTGCCTTGAATTACAGTTTGTAGGGGACCCGCGGTGCTTTTGAGAACACCAGTGGCACCTGGAAAGGTTAGAAATGCCAGTCAGAGCATCTGGGGCTGGGGCCCAGCAGTCCTTGTTTTAGCTAGGCCTCTAGGGCATCTGAGAAGTACTGGTGTGGGTAACATCCAGCCCCACTGCCACCCCTGGAGGGCAGGGCCTGACTAGCACGGAGTAGGTGCTCAGGAAGTACCCGGTGGCTAGGGTAAGAAGGAAAATGAGAGTGGTAAGACCCCTCCACAAGGGAATAGCCCGGGGCCTGGATCTGGCAGGCTGGATGCGGAGCCAGGGGTGAGAGCTGAGGAGCTGGGAGTGCATAGAGAGGGGTCTGCCCAGCGCTCCTTCTCCCTGCGGCCTCCCCTACCCTGCCGCCCATGTGTCGGATGGGGAGGGAGCTGGTGGGGAGGCTGGGACCATGCAGGTTTGGGGGAGCTGAGCGCTGGGGTTCTGGCCAGGCTACGTCAGCTGGGGAAATGTGGCCACAGTGGAGGGAGGGGGAGCTGGCCTTATGGGATATGGGTGGGGAGGTGAACAGCAGGGAGGCCAGGAGCTGGGGTGGGGTGTCAGGCCCTGCATGGAGGGGAGGGGAGGGACAGAGGCAGCAGCAAAGGGGACCAAGAGCATTCCAATCTTGGGGCTAGAAGGGCCTCCTCAGATCCCCAAATATGAATCAGCGCCTGGCCAAGAGTCCAAGCCCCAGGCTGGGCCCCCGATCCTGCGGCTCCCCTCTTTCCTCTGGCCTCAGAAACACAACAGCCAAGATGCACTGAGTGCTGACTCTCTGCCAGGTGCTGTTTTAAGCTCTGCGCTCGCGGGATCTCTTCCGTCTGCCTTGAATTACAGTTTGTAGGGGACCCGCGGTGCTTTTGAGAACACCAGTGGCACCTGGAAAGGTTAGAAATGCCAGTCAGAGCATCTGGGGCTGGGGCCCAGCAGTCCTTGTTTTAGCCAGGCCTCTAGGGCATCTGAGAAGTACTGGTGTGGATAACATCCACTCTTCACTCTTAGGGCTGCTCCATAAGGTATTTTTCAGCACTCTAGCTTATTAACCACTAAATGGATGCTTAGACACGTGAGGTCACTTGCCTAAGGTCACACAGCCAGTGAGTGGCTAGTCCAGGGGCGTGGCACTCAGCCGACGGTCCCCTGCGTGAAGCGGTGCCTCCCGGCCGGGATGCCCCACAGCCCTGCCCATGGTGCTTCTGCTACAGGTTCAAGGCTGTTTATCTAGACTGGAAGTCGGGATGGTCAGAGAATGCTTTACTCGGTGTGGCAGCGCTTTTGCCCTGGGGTGGAGGTTGGGGGCGTTCATGTCCAGTAAGAATTCACGTACGAGGCTAGTGTGCACGCACGCACACATACACCCCGGACTTCACTCTTCTGTGAAGACAGTGCCGTGGCCACACTGCTGCTCGTCGTTCCTCCCTTCCTGCCTGTGTGCCCATCTCCCTCCCTCCTGCATTGTTTCCCTTTTTTCCTCTTCTTCTCTTTCCTTCCAGGTACCTTCCCAGGTACCCAGCACGTAGTAGGGCTCTGCAGTTCTGTCAGATGAACTGAATAAACCTTCCTGGAGGACCTGGTAAAGGAAAGGGGATAGGAAGATACAAGTCCTGCCTACCATCCAGGGCGGGGAGGCCCTTCCTGGACAGCTGGGGAGAAGTAGAAGCAACAGCAGGGGATGTGGATCCGTGCTGGGCGAGCACAGCATGTGGGCCTGAGTGCATGTGCGTGTATGGACACATGTGTGGCCAGTGCTGTGGCCGGGCTTCTCCCTTCTCACCCGAGGCCCACCCGGAGGCCCGGCAAGTGCCGACTTCCCTTGGGCACTCACCACTTCCTGCGGTCGGTCCACAGGCTCGAGGGCACCCTGGGTGGGCTTCTCCCAGCTCCACTCTCCGTTGTTCTTGCTGGTCCGTAGGTCTGTTGCCTGCTCGGGCACGCTCTGCCTTCATTACACTCAGATGCCCACACACTATCGCTGAGGGCCGGCTCTTTGCTTTGTAATAGTCACTATAGGGGTTGTTGAAATAGCATCCCTCTTAGGACATTCAAGCAGTTACAGAAAAGGCAGCTGTCCCCTTCCCTCTTCAGGAACCCAGCTAAGAAGAAGGGTGCATCCATTTTTAGCTCAGTGGAGTCGATTAGATGCTTGGGCACGTGGAGCAGGTGTTTAATGCACACGGTGCCCACCCCTGCACTGACGGGGACCTGTGTTTCCGTGTTCAGATTCTCTAAAGTTCTCTAAGTTAGATAGGACAGGCATACCTCAGAGAGATCTCAGGCTCATTTCCAGATCACCACCGTAAAGCGAGTATCACAATAAAGCAAGCCAGAGGAACTTTTTTTGACTTCCCAATACATAAACGTGTTTGTACTCTACTGGAGTCTATCAAGTGTGCAATGACACACCTAAAAAATTTACATACCTTAACTTAAAAATAGTGCTAAAAAATGCTAACCCTCTGAGCTGTCAGCAAGTTGAAATCACTGGTCACTATAACAAATCTAGTAATAATAATAATAAGGAAACAATTTGGAATATTGCAAGAGTTACCAGAATGTGACACAGAGACACGAAGCGAGCAACATGCTGTTGGAAACACTTGCTGGACGCAGGGTTGCCACACACATTCGGTTCACAAAACGTGCGATACCCGTGCGGCTCGGTGAGAGGGGGTTTGACTGCACGTCCGGTTCAGGTCAATACAGTTGTGAGCAGGCGTCACTGGGACTCTGGAGACAGACCTGTGTTCGAATCTGGCCTCTGCTGTGTGACTTGGCGATGTGGCCTCTGAGCGGGGAAATGAGAGGTTTACGTGGTGTGTGTTTTAACACGGGGGCCTGACACGTGTTCCGTTAGTCTTGGGACTTACTTTGGATAACCAGCTAGCTTGCTATCTACCTACCTAGCGATCTCTTTATCTACCTGCCTACCTGCACATTCATGCTGTAGATCCACTGCAGCCCCCAGGACCTCAGGGGCACAGGGTAAGAGTGTGGAAAATACAGGTGGGGTGTGAATGGTGTGGGTCGAAAGTCCATGGAGAACCTGGCATGTGGAAGGAAGGTTATTTCTGGGTCCTTGAGAGCAGGTGGGCCTGAGGTCCCTCTTCCCTTCACACATTGAATAGAAGCAGCACTGAGGCAAGAGACAGGGAGCCCTGACTCTTGTGGGAGAGGCCGTGACTACCTTCAGAAGCTTGGGTGAGGGTCCCTCAGGCCTTTAGTGGTCAGGCTGGGGATGGAGCCCCTCCCTACCAAGAAGCGTGTCCCCCAAGGCCTTGGTGGGAAAAGCTGAGCTCAGCTCTGCAGAGTAGAAAAGGGCAGGCTGCACTGGGTGTCCCAGGAAGCTGGAGAATGGGGGGCGTCGATGCCCTTCCTTTCTGGCACCTTGGCCTGGCCCTGCCCTGTGGAGAGCCACAGGGCAATTAGGGATATTCCTTATAACCGTCCCACGCAACGTTTGCACAGTATGGAAGGGCATATAAAGGAGTTTCCTTGGCTTGGCAATTAACTCACTTAATCCTCACGATTGCCCTGGGGGCATCGCCTCTCATAATCCCCATTTTATAGATGCGGAATTGAGGCCTAGGGAGGTTAAGAAAGTTCGCAAAGGTCACATGGCTCTGAAGCAGTTTCATCTGGATTCTTTCCCTCTTTAAATCGAGAAGAATCAAGCCCTATGTAGTGTTGTAGTGCATCCAGAAAGGGGTTCCCTGGTGGGATTGGGGTGAGCTGGTGGACTGTGCAGGGCTGGGGCGGGCTCGGGTCCACAAAGGGGGACACTCTACTCAGGTTCTTCTTTGTTTATGTGTTGCCTCTCTCCCTAAATTGAGTGTTGTGTTTGCTTATCTCTGTATCCAGTACATAGTAGGTGCTGGATAAATATTTTTGAGCACGCCCATTGGCCTGGCCTCACGTCGGCCTTGAGGCCACAGAGGTTGACATGGCTGGGCTGCAGTGCACTGGGTATGTGCCTAGTGGAGTCTCCATTCTGGAAGGCAGTGAGGCCCCAGCATGGTGCACAGGTTGTGGGGGAGGGCTGCAGCCCTGGCCGGAGGGCTTGGGAAAACCCACAAGCACCGCCATTTTCAACCATTTGGCACTTACGGAACACCCGCTGTGTGCGGGTCCCCGGGAGCTGTGGGGACATGGAGGGCCAAACAGGACATGGCGGTACCCTCCAAGAGCATGGCCTTTTGGGAGGGATGGAGGCTTTCATCAATATGTATAGTATGAAGCAGACTAAACAGTCGATGACTACTTGTTGAATACTGTTGAATAATTGAAACAGAGGGCTGATAGCTTTGGGAGGCGACTGAAACAGCGGGGGGCTTTGGGGGTTTCTGCGGAAGTATGAGCATGTGCGACCATTCCCGGGGCCACTGTGTGGTCACTCACACAGCAGCCTCATCCTCCCCCCACCCCCTGTTCTCCAGCAGCTTGCCCTGCCGCCCACCTGCATGTAGGCCCAGCCTGGGCGTGCAGCACCTGTTAGCATGTGTGCACGGTGTGGTATGAGGGGTCCTGTGGCCGTTGCTCCGCAGACCTGGGCCTCGGGCAGCCCATAATGGGGGCTGGGCCTGGCGGAGAGGCCAGTTGGTTTCACTGAATTCCACGATCATGGACGGACCCATGGAGGCCAGCGAGCCAGCTGGCCAAAGCTGTACGTGCTTCTTGTCCCAAAGGGTCTGGGCAAGTGGCTGGCTAGATCCGGCAAGTTCATCCCCTCCACTCAAACACCAACTTGAGACATCTGCTCAACGGATGCTGGGTCAGTAGCATCCGGTGTGTGTTCTGGAGGGAGCACGTACATCTGGCTGGCTGGCTCCGGGTGAGACATAGATCTCTTAAGGGGAGGGGTCCTATGTCCAGGCAGGAGCCTCCTGAGACAGCTGCGTGGATGTGTACATGTGAATGCTAATGTGTGCCCCTGCCTTGGATTGCCTGCCTGCTCATGGTTTCCCGGTGATGCACACGGTGACACATGTCAGGAGCACGGAGCCTAGTAGGGCATAGTGGCAGAAAGACCCATGAGTTGGGAATCAAAAGATTTAAATGTTGGTTCTAAAGCCTTTTTTCCTGGCTCTCTGATCTCTGCAAGTTAGGTAACCCCTCTGAGCTTCAGATTTCCCGCCTGTGTGATAGAAGAAAATAATATGGGCTCTGCTTTCTGTAAAGCAGAAGAACAAAATGAAACAATGTATGTGAAAATGCTTTGTTAATTACCGTGTACTGTACAACTGCGAGAGATTATTATCGTCACAGCCCAGCTCATCAGAATGAGAAGTTGTATGTGGCTTAAAATAATCCATCCAGTGAGCTGTGCTGAAATCTAGGTCAAATCATAGCCTCAGAAGTTTAGAGAGGCTGATGGTAACTACCTAATCTAACAGGCCACCAAATGTGAAGGTGCTTGGAAAGCTGTAAAGAGTTACATAAATGTAAAGTGACATGATTGTGTTTAAGCTAGAAAGTACATTTTAGTCATCCTGTTTCCTGATTTCAAATCCTAGAGATCAGAGCCGCACTAGAGCCTCACGCACAGTTATATTCATGCCGGTTTGTGGATTTGCATGTGCCCCAATGTGTGTGTGTACCTACGATGTGACAGTCACTCATCAAGGGTTTTTGAGTGCCTGCCTCACACTAGGTGCCTCGGTCTAGGCACTGGGGGTGCCGAGGTAAGACAAAGCCCCTTCCCCCAAGGGGCTCGTGGCCTGTCTAGGACACTAGTTAGCAATCGCAGTGCTGGGGAGTGGGTTCTATGGGGAAGGGAGGACCTATGACTCAGTCAGAGGATCAGAGGAGGGAGCCTAGGGGAAGGAAATCTGGGAAATGAGGTTGGAAAAGTAAGGGTTTGCTGGTCCACCTGAGGGGGAGGTAGTTGGGGCAGCGGGAACGGTCTATGCCAAGGTGCTGGGGAGGGAAGCAGCCTGCTTTTGCACCTGGTGCAGTCTGTTGGCGATGGGTGGGAGGAAGGCAGTGGGGAGAAGAGACCAAGGTGGCCCGCCAGATCTTGGGGGCCTTCCTTCACACTGGCTAAGGAGCTTGGCTTGATCCTGCAGGCCCCCGGGAGCCCCCTCAGCAAGGGCTTAAGCTCTGCAGAGTGACATAATCAGCTTTGCATTTTGGAAAGATCAGAGAGCCCCGTGTTCCTGAGTATCTCACTGCAGCAGGACCAGCCAGATGCTGGGGTTTGTCTGTGGTAGTGAGTGATGGCTGCAAATGCAGGGCGCTGGGATTCGCATGCGGATGGGGAGGGAGGGCGGGATGCACTTTTGTGAATAGTTCTGGTCAGGATGTGTGGAGCAGAAGTTAGCGGTTCTTGAGGGACTATATCATGTGTCAGCTTTGGATAGACTATTACCTCATTGAATTGTCACAGCATCGCTGTAAAGGAGATGTTATCATCCCCGTTTTATAGCTGAGGAAAGCAAGACTCAGGGTAACTAGCCTGAAGTTACTAGTGAGTCAAGAGCAGGGCAGGAAGTCCAGCTCACCGCCCCCCCCCCCGCCCTCTCCAAATCCCACCCAACTAGAATTTCTGCCCCCCTCCTGCCACTTCCCACTGTAGGGATTGACTAATTCAGTCCCCTTAGTGGACGGATGAGGAAACCAACCTGGGCTCATGTCTGTTCCTGCTCAATTTGTTTTCCAGCTGCCCAAGTCCCCATGGATCAGACTCTTCCCTTTCAGAGTATTAGTGATGCCGCCTAATTCAGTGCTGCTTACAGATTTGATAAGCATATTTTACATTCCTTTGCTCAGCCCATCAGCAAAGATATTGAATGAACCCGGCCCCATGACAGATGCAAGAATGGACCACTTGATACGCCTCCTTGAGGGGCCTGGCCCCGAGCCATCTGCTCACCCTCCTCTGTGTGTTATCTCTCTAACTCTGTGTGAACTCAGGCAGGCCTGGAGCAGGAGGTCCCGCCACCCTCTCTTTGCCCTCATGACATTGCTACATGGTGAAAGAGTGTATGTTGGCCCCAAACAACATGCTTTTCACAGAGCCGTACTCTAGGGCCTGATGGAAACGGCATGGGTCAGGAGTTGCGTAGACCTAGGTTTGAGCCCCCACCCAGGCTCTTGGGGAGATTTGGTTTCTTCGGGCACAAACCAGGGGAGCCTGAGGCCTGAATGCCAGACGGGGCATATCGCACCTTGCGCTGGGCTCAGCACGGGACGGCCTGCCCTGGTGATGTCCACACTCTCAACACGGCGGGGCCTGGCTAGGTGGCATGGCATCCGGGCATTCCTTCCTCCCTGGGTGTATTGCGGCTGCGTTGAATACAACGGGGGAGGATGTGTCGAGCATCTCCTGCTCATCCCACATAGCCCGTGTCACCAACGTGCAGAATCACAGAAGTCTCCAGGTGGCGCGGGAGTTGCCTGCCAGGCGCCCCTGGGCCTTTCTCCACGTACTGATGGGAGCCAGGGCTTAGGGGTCCCGAAATACCAAGTGTCTTTGTTGTTAGGTCGTTGCAGTGGGGTAACTGTGGTTCCTTAGTGCTGAGCAGGGGCACAGAATGGCTTTTGCATCTCAGGTCAGTTCAGAATAAAACAAACTCAGATGAATCCCTCTGTCGGAGGGATCTTCCATGCAGTCCGTTAAAGAAATAGTTCATAGCCCAGAATTTCTGGGCGGTAGGAGTCTTTCCAGACCCTGTGGCCACCCAGACTGATCCTGATCCACATTGGTGCCCCCCTCTTGCCTATTGCCTTGTGCATTCCAGTCCCAGGGGCCCTGCTGTGAGGAATGGTCAGCAGCTTGGCGAGGTCTGGCCTAGTGCTTTCCAGGCAAACACAGGGGCTGAGCGGGCCTCCTGCCCCTAGGGAATATGTAAGCCCCCCCCCCCCCCTTTCCCGGCGGTGGCGGGGGGGCGGGCATGTGGAATACTCACTCACTAAGTGCATGGCCGGGTCTAGGCTCTGGAAACTCAGCAGTGCACAAAACAGACAAGGGGACAGAACATTTGTTCATTCCTCTTAAAAACTTGAGAAGCAGGCAGAATGGGCCCCTTCATGCTCCCCTTTTACGAATGAGGAGAGTGAGGCTCGGAGAAAGTGATATACTGTAACTAGCTAATGGACAAGCGGGGCCCAAACCCATGCTGGTCTGCTCTAAATCCCAGTGCTGTTGCATGACCTCACATGACCTCACATTGACTCTGTTTTGTAAACGCTGAGTTACTTAGTCAGGATGATCAAGACAGTGCCCATTTAGCAGCGGTAGAGTCAGACCCAAAGCACCGTTTCGCCCTGAAATTCACCGCCATGCGTAGATGCAGCTGAAACCATCACCAGGATTAGGGTGCCTTGGTAATACTTCCTCTCTCTGCGATCCAAGTGATCATTTCTTCTACAGGGCTGTCTGCAGGGGTCTCAAGGACAGCCCAGCACCAGAGGCCTGGCCTACCGTGGGGTATGTGCCCCCTGTGGCCATCCTGCCCTCACAGCTTCTCTGCCATGTTTTCCTGAAAAGAGCCTGTCAGGGGTCTCTGGTCCTGGTGCACACTCTCTCTCCACCCTGGACCCTCCCCTCCCACCCACAGACGGGCAAACCACAAGCTATTTTGAAATCACAGAAAATGAAAGTTGAGTGGGATGTTGAGGGACATCTTGATTAAATCCACTGGGAACCTGGGCACCCTCCCTTTCTCTCCTGGGGCACCGGGGCTGCTCTGGGGTGGCACCCTCCCCAGGGAGGACCATGAAGCCATCTTTGGCTCCTGACGTCCTGCAGGGGCTTGGAGAGCTGCCCACGGTCCCTCCGCTGGGTCAGGGTCCTTCCCCAGCGTTGTTTCTGTTTGTGATTAGTCATGCTGGAGCCGGCTGAGTCAGAAGCGACCTGTGGGTGGTTTGTGGCCGGGCTGCTGGAGCAGTGAGGCAGGAGGGCTTTCTAGGTTTCTTACTCCATGCTCCATGAGACAACGTAGCAGGGCCCGGCCCTGGCAGGTGTCGGGTGAGGTGGGTCCGTAAACCAGACTTCGGGTCCAGAACTCCATGAGTGCAGGGAGGGCATCCAGATGAACCAAGACACTGTCCCTGAGATGCTCCTGGGGGGTGACAGGCATACGGGGCAAGCGCTCCCCAGCAGGTGTATTCACAGGGGCCATGAAAGTTCTCCATCGTTGGCCATGGTCCTCATTCCAAGTGTTGCTCCTGTTTCCAATTGCTCAATTTAATATTTCTTTTCAGGGGATCTTATTTTCAAGAAAGGTGATCCATTAAATATGAGACTCATTTAATTTTTGTACCCGTGTAAGATGTGTTTCACAGAAACAAACTCCTATCCAGAAACACACTTTTTGTCGGAGCACGCATTGTGATTCCGGGGTTAAGAAAACGTGTCCACCAGGAGGGAGGGCGACATAGCGTTGGGCCAGCAACGTCTACCCTGAAGTCCCCCGAGGTTCTGTTTACACGGGGTCCGAAGGGTGGGTTCTGGCTTTGCCAGGCCAGAGACGGGCGAAGGCCGCCCCTGCCAGGGGGAACAGCCTGGCGTGGCCCTGGAAGTGTGGCCGTCGTGGGGGTCGGGGGACAGGGGAGGGGCCTCTTGGATCCAGCCCCGGCTTCACAGGCTGTCTGTACCCACAGGAGGGAGAGGAGCAGGACGGAGCTCGTGGCAAGGAGGAGCGGCAGGAACCCGGCACCACCGCTCGGAAGGTGGGGCGGCCTGGGCGGAAGCGCAAGCACCCCCCGGTGAGTGTTACGGCACCTCCCCCCCAGCACGCACGCACGCACGTGAGCACGCACACATGCTCTAAACAGCAGTCAGTCATGTGTGTCCTGCAGGCACCTGAGGCCATTAGGGCCGGGCCATGGGGTGCAGCCCTCCAGCTGCAGAGCTCCCTGACCTTCCCCGTGCTCGGAACCCTACCATCATCCTCACAACTTTCCTGCTCTCTGCCTTGAACCGGAAGCCCCTAGGGACCAGAGGACTTGCACTGTGAGTTGGAGCAGAGCTGGGACTTCCTTCTGGAAGGGGCAGTAAGAGAGCCTGACAGTGACCCCCGGACAACCTGCACAGGCCCCTTCCTCCCCGTCCACACACCCACCCTGGGCCTCAGCCCCACCTGAGAACCTGGAGGAAGGGAGCCCAGGCCTGGGAGTCTGATCAAAGTGAGGGGAGATGCAGGCCGATGGGTCCCTTCAGAATAAAGAAGGAGGACCGGACGCTGTCTAAGTGTGGGCTTCAGGGCCGGCCCCAAGCCCAGGTTCTGGCGGCCAGAACCTCTCTGAGTCTGGGGGGGAGCCCCGGGGTTGCCCAAGATGAACAGTGCTCCAGGGGGCACGACCCATGGGCTCTAGGAGCCTGCGTGCCTATGCGCTCGACTCAGAGGCAGAAGTTATTTGCAAGTGCCGAAGACAGCTGGTTCCTTTCCTTCAGCCCCTTCCAGCTGAGAATGGGAGCTCAGATTTGTAACTCAGCCCGTCAAGGAAATGTTCTCAGCAGGGCAGGATTTTCTCCCGTGGGGTGGAGAGTCAGGGTGCATGGTGGCCTTAGCGAAAGGGACAGCGGAGGGTGGGAGGGCTGCAGCGGCGGGAGGTGAGGGGGCCCAGAGCCAGAGGCCGGGCACCTGCGCGTACCAAAGTGCACCGCTGCTAAATCTGCTTAAAGACTGGGAGGGGCAGGGGGGGAGAAGTTAAGTCGTTTAATTGGTAAGTAATTTTAAGCATTTTAATATTAAAGCAAACATGGATATTTTATGGCCTGTAATGAAAAATTCACGTGAAGTTGAAAGATAAAATGGGACTTCAAAGGAATTTCCAGCTTGCTTCAGACTCCGGCTGTACTCCCAGATTCCCAGGGTGCCCCTCTCCTCTCCTCCTTGTGGGAGAAGGTGGAGGGCCCCAGTGCAGGCTGAAGGGGGAGCCAGGCTGAGTCAGAGCCCACTGGTAATTCCCCATCTGCCCGTGTGACTACGATCTGTGGGCGAGAACTCCGCCTCCCACCTCCCATCCAGGTGCATTGGGGACAAGAGTCACCACCTATAGCAAATAAAGACCTGGCAACCCTTTGGCTCATCCTTGTGAGTCTCCAGGACCAGAGGGAGGGCACATCAGCGGGAGTGGAGTGAGGCCCTGGGGACAGAAAGTGCAAGGAAGTCAGGGGCAGGTGTGTGGAAATGTGTCCAGAGAGGGACCAGTGAGAGGGAGGAGGGGCAGGGCCGAGTCGGGGAAGGGTCAGTGGGTCCTCCAGCCTTCCCACCCCTGGCCCCAGGACAGGGACTTAGTGTAGAGGGAAAAGCACCATCTTCAGGATACAACAGACCTATGTTTAAGTCCTAGCTCCACCACTCACCATCCATGTGATCTTGAAGAAGTCACTGTCTGAACCTTGGCTTCCCCCCCTGAAAAACAGAGATGATAAGGATGCATTCCTCTTAGATGCCTGGGGGAATTAAATGTGTGCAAGCACCAGAGAGAGCCAGTGCTTAGCAGAGGCCCGTCGTGCCCTTGCCCCGACAAACCTTTCCTCTTTAGGAGGCCACGGCAACCTCAGTTTGATAGAAGAAACCGCACTGGAGTTACTGCTTCCCAGCTGTGTGACCTTGAGCAAGTTACTGAGCTTCTCGGAACTTCTTCATTGGGAAAATATGGCTACCAGTAATACCTGTCCTGTTCACCCCCAGGGGTGCTTTGCAAATTGCAAAGTGGATCCAACTGTGCAGGGCGGATCCCCTGAGCCAGTGGGGCCAGGGTCTACCAGACCTTTCAGGTGGGAGCCCAGCCTTGGCCTCGCAGCAGCCCTGGTGGGAGGTGCTGTACATCCTGTGTGGGTCATAGTCTGCGTGTGGTCCGGCCCATGCCCTAGCTGACACCTGCAGCCTCCTGGACTCTCAACAGAGGCCCCAGGATGGGAGAGAGAGCATGGGGAAGGCAACGCTGATGGGGGAGGCAGCTCTTGTGAAAGGGACCCCTTGCACCCTAGGGGAGCAGGGAAAGACTGACCCCAGAGAAAAGAGCTCGCAGGCCTTCCCAGACAGCAGGCCCCCGGGCCCCCAAGGGAGCCCACGTGGGGGACGTTGGCGCTGCTGCTAGAGGTTGGCTCCTGGTCCCCTGGCTCCTAGGCCGTCTGGCTTGCTTGTGGAGCAGGTGCTTGCCCTGGCCTCCCCTCCCTCCCCAGCAGAGAAGTGTAGCCGGAGGGCTTCTTGGGGACCTGGTGCAGCTGTGGCCCTGGGAATAGATTGACCAGGGAGCTTTAAAGCAGCTGAGTGTGTGTCATCCAGCTAAGGCTGGAAAGAGGAGGGAGCTTGGCTCAGATCCCGACAGGTGGCACGGAGCGGGGAGTGCTGGGAAGCGAGAGTCAGAGAGGGCTGTGGGCTGGGGTCTTTATTTGTGCATATCCCGTGCCGGACGGGGGGAATGAGGCACACCACCACCGTCCTCACCATCCCCTGGCCTCCGAGGCTAAGGAATCATCGTCTCTCTCCTTGTTTTGTCCCCACGGCCCGTCTGTTCCTGGATATCTCCCACTCATCCCTGCTCCGGTCTCAGCCTCCTGGCTGCCCCCCAGTATACTTTATAACCCCTCAGCGACGGACACTTGACACCCGCTGAGCACGTACCAGGCTGAGGAGGCCACACTGATAAATAAGACTTACGTTTCACCTTGATGTGCTAGAGAGGAGGGCCACATTCAGTTACACTAAATACTGTCCACGGTACGTTTCTGTTCAAGACTCTCCAGGGAGCCCCCCCCTTTTTTTTTTTTAAGATTTTACTTATTTATTTGAAAGAGCATGAGCAGGGGAGAGGGAGGGGCAGAGGGAGAAGGAGAAGCAGACTCCCCACTGAGCAGGGAGCCCAACATGGGAGCTCCCAGGACCCCGAGATCATGACCTGAGCTGAAGGCAGGTGCCTGACTGAGCCACCCAGGCGTCCCCAGGGACCCCATTTCTTATGGGACAAGGTCTGGAATACTCCAGATGGCTCATCACCACATGATCTCTCCTGCCCCTGCTCTGGGACTCAGTATCCATGGCTTTTATCATAGAAACCCCGACTTCTCGCTGCCCCCAGAACACACCAGGCATGTTTCTCCTGCTGCCTCGCGTGCTGGTCCACGGTCTGCTCTTCTCTCTCCCTGCCCCACCGTCCAGACCATCCAAGCCCGTCCTGCAAGTGAAGCCCACTTCAGCCACTGTGACCCTCTCTCCTGAGCTGCTTGTAAAATTAATCAAAATGAACACTAAAGAATAAAAGAGGAGATACAAAGCCCACTGATCGTGTGCTTGGACGGCACTGGTCTTTGACCTGCTACAGGTCTTTATAGGACGGGAGAATAAGTAATTTGAACCCTTTCCGTCAATGTGATACTGTCACCACATTTTGTATTTTACCAAAGTATCATTTCTTGATGGATTGAGAATGAAGAAAACTACAGCAAAAACCTGGCCTTTCAGCCCGGATAGTTGGAAAAGCACACAGAGAGAGCTTGTCCCTTCCACTAGATTTGACGCTTACTACCACCCGACCTTGCACTGTCTACCCACCTCCCTGAGGCCAGAGACCACGAATAAAGGCTCAGAGTCATGTAGCACTTTATGGCCTACAGAGGCTTCCGGCAAGGATGACCTCTCTGTGTGGGAAGTAGGTGGGGCCCCTGTCATTACCATGCCCACATTCAGATGAAGAGACCGAGGTTCAGAGAGGCTGACTGGGCCTGGGGCTCCACGCGTCCCGCCCTGCAGAGGCCACAGTGCTCATTCCTCCTCACCACTGCAGTCACGTGCTCTGGAAGCCTGGGTGTCCAAAATGCCCCTTAAGTTAACATGTGAATAATGCAGGGCTGTTAGAAGTGTAGACCCGGTCCAAGGAGCATACAGAGAAACAGAACTCATATATATAATAGGAGGAGGGTGATTGACCCAAGTACCGGGGAGCCTGTGGGTCAGCGGGGAAGGCGGCGGCGGTCTGAGGAGTGAGAGCCGGGCCGTCCAGACCAGGCAGCGCGGTGCTCTGCGGTGCTGCCTCAGAGCCGGGATGCCTGAGCGGAGCCGGCAACAGGAAACAGGAAGCCAGGGCAGGGCTGGGCGGGGCTTAGGAAGGGAGCTGGCACCTGGGCTCAGGGCCTGGGGCTGGCCGGTGCCCACGATGGGGAGGAGGGACAGCAGAGCGCAGGGCTGATTTCTGCTGGCCGGAGAGTGTGAGCCTGTGTGTGGGTGTGAGCGTCAGGGTGAGAGACAGAGGCATCTTCCTGTTCACCAACTCCTGAGGACGTCACAAGTGAGGGCGTCCGAAGCTGGGTCCTGACTGGTCACAAGCCCAGGCAGCCCCGCCACCACTTTGTCTTTCATGCTGGTTACAGCTGGGGCATCAGGAGGGACAGTTTCTGCCTTGCCCACCAGACCCTGGGTGACCAGCCCTTTGGGGTTCCATACCCTATTTACTAGCTATCTGTATTTATTCATTGAAGATTTATACCCACCAACTTCCTCCAGGGTTATTTTTGCTCAGTGGGAGCATTCTGAGGTCACCTCTTGCTAAGAATAACCCAGAAAAGGAGGGGTAGGGGGAAGGGGCTGGGGCTGGGAGCAGGGGCTGAGCTCAGCCAGGCCAGCCCAAAGCCAGCATTACTCACTCCACATTGGAGGCTAAGCCTCTGTCACAATGCCCAAATGAGTTCAAGAGGGCAAAGCTGCCCCTCTTCAGGAGCAGAAGACTTGGGGTATAAACTGGGAAGTTAGGGAGCCATTCAGCTACAGCTTAAGCCAGCTGGGGACAGTTTAACTCAGCTGTTGGGAGTTTGCAGTGTGGGCTCATTTGCCAGTCTAATAGGAACTTTTGATTTGTCTCCAAGTTAACACGGAGCTCAAATCCCCTCTTTGTGTCCAGGTCAGAATCGTTCCTTCACCAATCCCTGGAACCTTGATTCAGTGACTTGGTGCCCCCCTTGTTTTTATGCACAAAACTTCCAGAAAGAGTATCTCCCCATCCTAGCCGCCAGCCCCTCCGAGGTCTGCCCTACCCATGAGCCTGCATGGACACTGCTGGCCCCCCTCTGCTCACGTGTTTGAAGGTGTGAGGAAAACAGGTCTGTCACACGTCTTACGAGGTTAGAGACCTCTCTTGTAACTGTGCCCTGCAGATTCATCTGCCCATTCCTGCACCTGACTGGTCAGCAGCACTCACCAATGGCATCCAGTACCGAGAGGCCGGCTGCTGGGCTGGTCTTCAAGTGCCAAAGACATGTTGTGTGTGTGTGTTGGGGGGAGGGGGGCGGGAGGTCATGTTTCGAAGTCCAGGGCAAAGTGGGAGACTTTCCTACCTGGGACCTTCCTGAACGAAGGTGTGGAGGGAGGAATGTGCACCGGGGGAGGGACACATTAGTCCTGGGTTGGAGAGGTCATTTGCAGGCGGCCTGAGGGGTTTATGCTTTATCATCTCAGAAATGTGTTTATCTGGAAGGTTTCTGAGGGGATGGGGGGCGTGAAGTGATGGGAGTCCTGTTTTGGGAAGCTGGGCCTGGCATCCGTGAGCATGGTGGGTCGAGCACGAGAGGATGCAGGGAGGTAGGGCAGGGTGGGGTGGGGTGGGGTGGTGCCAGAAAACACCCCCCAGAGCCTGCTGGGGGGAGGCAGCGGGGGACAGAATTGGCAGGGCCCCCGCCGCTGGCTGCCGCGGACCGGGGAGAGCAAGGGGAGGAAGGAGATGTTTCAGGCCCCAGGGATGGCATCAGTGTTACTGTCAGAGACGGAGGGAGACTTCTGGAAGAGAGCAGATTTGGCAACAGCCCTTGCAGAGGCCACTCTAGATAGCTGGTCTTACTTAGTAGGGGAGCATCTCAGTGAAATCCCAGCATCTCCATTTTGTTTTTCCAAAAACTCCCCCTTGCTTTTCATCCCTCCCTGTTCCCTTCCTTGGGGTCACACATTCCAGGGCCACCTCCAGGGAAGTCACTCACTCCCCCGGGTCTGGCCTCCCTGGGCTTCCTAGGAGCCTGCAGCCTTCTCTAGAGCCCAAGCTGCGCCGGCGCCACTCCTGTGCGGAGGGACTCGCTGGCAGGTGCATCTGGACAGAGCTGGTGTCGCTGCTTTCCTTTCATCATCCTCGCCTAGAGAATTGGGTGCCTTTTGGTTCTGCCACCTCGAGAAAGATAGACCTGAATTGGAAAAGCTCCAGAGCCGGGCAGCTAGCTTGATCAAGGGGAAGGCCGTGGTGCCAAGTGAGGACAGACGAAAGAGATTATGGCTCTCCAGTCCGGAGAGACAGGAGCTAGAGGGGACATGATTAAAGCTATGAAATCACGTTGTGGGGTGGGGCAGGGGGAGTGCACCCCAGTGGGGGCGCGGCGGGGTGGGGAGATACCCATTTGAAGCTTTAGAAAGGTACGTGAAGCATAGAAAAAAAAGCCCCATTTCCCATGGTGGGTTTCCTTCTTACCACACCCCAGGCATGGATGGTAGAGGTTGAAAATAGAAATCACTTCAAAAGAGATTTACTTAAATGTATGGATCTCCTGTACATAATGGTTTTTTAGAGGGAGCCTCCAGCTCATCCTGAAATCCTTTGAGGTTGACTTCAAAGAGCACAGCCAGGCCCTCTTCCAGGTGGACAGGTGTCCCAGCTGGAAGCGGAACCCCGAGCGGCTTGGCCACCACCAGGCATGCTCGTTCTTGCGTCCCTGCCATGGCCAGCAGCGGCACGGACTGCGTGACCTCTGAGGCTCTGCCGGGCCCCGAAGTTCTCTCCTAGAATCAGTGTCTGTCTGTCTGTCTCTCTCTGGCACACACACACGTGGTAGAGAGATCTCTGGGAGGAGGGAGGGAAGGCAGCTCCCCGCCCAAGTGGCGAGGGAAATGGTGAGACCCAGAGAGCATGCCCAGGCTTTCCAAAGTTGGCCCTCTTTGGCTTCTGATCCTACTGTCCCTTCATCCCCCTGGTGGCCCTTTTAGCTGCTCCACCAGGGAAAAGGAAATCAGAGGTCCTAGTTCCAAAGTCTTGGAGCCTGACTCCATTCACCCCAGGAAGGCTGAGCAGGGAGGCTTTGAGGACCTCTCTTGGGAGCTGGCACGGGGTGGACCTCTCCTACTCTCCCTGCCTCAAGGCCACTTCCGGCCAGTCGGATGCCGGGCTGCCAGCAGAAGGGGCTGCAGGAAGGCCTGGAGCAGAGGGGATGGGGGAGGCGTGGGCCCAGCGCCAGTGCTTGTGGGACAGGCTGTTTCCTGAAGCTGGAGTCAACCTGGGAAAATCCAGGCCTCGGTCGGGGGCTGATGGGCCTGCAGTTGCAAGGAGGGGGACTGTTGACATGGCTCCGCCGCATCCCTGCACCTCTCCCGGACTGTGTCTCCAGGAGGTGGCGCACCCCTGTGTGTCTGTGCGTGCGACTGGGTGTCTTTAATCAAGAGGCCAAGGCTGGCCGGATGCCAGGGTTCCCGGCTGGCACGGAGCTGAGTGCTGCCACGGGCCTTAAAGGCACAATGGTGGTACCGTGGGGGGGGGGGGGGGCTGCCCCACATCTGCCGGCCTCTGGGCCTCCCTCCCCAGCGCTGCGCTGGGGTGCAGCAGAGAAGGCCGCTTCCAGCCGCAGCCCCTGGCCTCCAGCACCGCAGGGGAGAGCGAGGCAGGTGCCCAGAGCCAGCCTGGGACCCTGGCTCTGACCTCCAGGGGCTGCCAGTGAGCGAGGCCGGGCGCTGGGCCTGCCCCCTCCACACCTGGGCCCAGGGGAGCCTGCACGCAGCTGGTCCCGGACAGCTGGTCCCTGTGCCCTGGCCGCCCCCAGCCGATGGGCTCCTCTGACCACACATGGCTGGGCCTTGTCTCCTTTGTATCGTTTCCCTCATCTCTTATTTGCCAGGTTTTAATTTTTTATGTGTAAATATTATTATTATTATTATAATAAAGGGCCTCTCAAAAATCACTTCCTTATTTGGAGCTTCAGCACTCTGCCCCACTTTGGGAGACCAGGCCTCACCTGGAGAGGGAGGGGTGGGAGTTCTGGGGTCTGGTCCAGACTTCCAGCAAAGGGGGAGGAGGACAGGGGCTGGGGCCTGGACAGGTTCACTGCCGAGGGTTGCTCCTCGCTTTGCCTCCGGCTTGTCCCTGCAGTGGCTGCTGCCAGGGAAACAGCCTGGCCCTGCTTAGGCACATCAAAGCCTCCTTTTCCTCCTTGGAACCCTTGGGATTTGAGGTTGGGTTTTTCCAGAGACTCAACCCAAAGAGGGAGCCAGCTTTCAAATGACTCTTTTGTACCTGGGTCATTCTGGAAGCTTTACCACTTAGAAGGTGTGTAACTTGAGGCAAGCCTTGGAGCCTTTTCCCTCAGAAAAGTGAGGGTAGCACTACACATCAGGACAAACGTGATAATTACATTTATTAATTGTAGACGCATATTTATGCCGGGTGCTGTGCTTTGTGCTGGGGAGCTGTAGGTGGAGTGGTTGGAAGGGAGATAAATAAAAAAAAAAATAAGTAAGGCAAAGCTCACAAGTCTAGGAGGGAGACACGCAGTGAATAATGAGGTGCAGCCTAAGAGCAGGAGTGCTGTAATGAGATAGGGTGTGAAAAGCTCTGTGAACAAGCCATGCCTGCAGTGGGCTGGGGGTTCGGTGACCACTGGAGCGGACTTTACCCCCACTCCTTTGCTGGGGGGCTGAGGGGCGGGGCCTAGCACAAATGCCTCCCTCCCAGGGGTGAGTGTGTGTGTAAGAGACAGGCAGACTTTCAGACGTTCCCGAGAAGACAGAAAGCAGAGTAGTGGTGACCAGGGACCAGGGGCCGGGGGGAATGGGGAGTTACTATTTAGTGGGCACAGAGTTTCAGTCTGAGGTGCCAAAAAATTCTGAAGATGGATGGTGGTGACGGTTGTACAATATGGATGTACTTAATGCCACTCAATTGTACACTTGGAAATGGTTAAAATGGTAAATATTATGTTATGTATATTTTACCACAATATTTTTTTTTAATTTAAAAAAAAATTTTTTTTGAAAAAGGTTCTTAGAGAAAGGCAGTCTCTGGTCAGTGCGCCGACCTTCAGCCCGGGGTTTTTCAACAACAGCACTATTGACATCTTGGGCCGAATAATTCTTCGTTGTGGTCACCGCCCTGTTCTAGCGTGGGTTTCAGCAGCATCCCCGACCCCTACCCACTGGAAGCCAGCAGTCTCCCCACCCCAGCGTGACCACCAGAAGTGTCTCAGACACACAGTCAAAGCAAAACTGCCTCCAGGGGAGAAGCACTGCCTTCACCAGCTTGGAAGAAGCCGCTCCCAGGGGGGAAGCCCGAGGTTGGGGTGGCAGGCAACAGAGAAGCAGGAAGCAGCTGTCCTGGGATGGAGGGCCTTGCCTGGACAGAAGGCAAAGGGCAACGAATTCTGAGGGACCCCAGGAGGTGGTGGGCAGGGTCTGAAGATCCAGAATGGGGCAAATCGGACATGGGTAGGCGCACAGAGGGCAATAGGATCAGACTTTACCCAAATCTGTTGCCCCCCCAGCCCCCCACTTCCAGGGGAGACCTCTGCTGCCCGCACCCCCCCCCCCCCCCCGCCAGCCTCACAGGTGAGAAGCAGAGGAAGTTGGAATTGTCAACTTCAGCTGCTGGTGGTGCTTCTAGAAGGACTAGGGGCTTCTGCTGCTCCCCCTCCCCCCACAGGGAAAAATGAGTATCTCAGGGTATATTGTCTCTCCTTTGAAGGCAACTGTAAAATACAAGCAAACAAAAACAGAATTTTAAACAGTTACTTTTGATGTGCAACTAAGTTGAAACTCCCTCTACTCACACTAGCAGGATGTTCTGAGTCTTAAGCGAGGCTTGGCATTCAGGAATCAGTTACGGATACTGAGCGCCCTGAGTCTAGCCTGAGAAAGCAAAGTCCCTGACTCCAGGAGTGGACAAGCCAAGGGTGATGGGGGACAGGAGGTGGCTGAGAGGTGGGGGCAGAAGGGTGCAGGCCTGGCTCTCCTAGTGGCTTCCAGGTGTGAATTAGGCTGTTCTTCTCATCAAAGATGCCCCTTTCAGGGTGCACCCAGCCCCTCTAAGAGATTTGGACAGTTGCTTCAGTCCGTTTACCTGTGGACCTCCTTCTTCCCTCTCAGTGGTTTCTTATACGTGGATTCAACCTGCTCAGTTGCCTGGGCCCCAGAGAGGGAGCCAGTGAAGGTCCACTCCTAGCTGGGGTGGGGCAGAGGGGGTGTGTGGGTCTTTTCTTTCTTTCTTCTTCTTCTTTTTTTTTTTTTTTAAGATTTTTTATTTATTTATTTGACAGAGCGAGAGAGGGAACACAAGCAGGGGGAGTGGGAGAGGGAGAAGCAGGCTTCCCGCCAATCAGGGAGCCCGGTGCGGGGCTCGATCCCAGGACCCTGGGATCACGACCTGAGCTGAAGGCAGATGCTTAATGACTGAACCACCCAGGCGCCCCTTAAGATTTCATTTTTAAGTAATCTCTATACCCAATGTGGGGCTCAAACTTACAAGCTGGAGATCATGGTCACATGCTCCACCGACTGAGCCAGCCAGTCACCCCAGGGTGGGGGGGTTCTTGAGGGGTAAGTTGGATCAAAGGCTGGCCTGGGTGGGAGTCAGCAGCTTCTCCGATCCCAGAACTTTGTCTAATACAGGGTCATCTAGAACCAGAGAGGGTGGCTCAGTTGGGAGGAGAGGAGGTGAGGCCTGGGGGGATCAGGGGGGATTTCGGCATGCTGAGCTAACCCTGGCGGGGCCTGTGCAGAGCGCTTCCCTTCCCCTCATTCGCCCACCTCTGGAAGGGGTGTGGGCCTCACGCTGCTGCAGCCTGGGGTCCTCCAGGGCCGGCCTGGGAGGGATGCTTGATGAGAGCACGTGGGGGGTCAGAGCAGGTACTCCTGGCTCTCTCTGCTATGGAGATTGCTATGGCAATCAACAGGAAGTGAGTCCCAGGGTGAGAGGAGGCCATGTGGTCCCCAGGCAGGAAGTTAGTGACAGCAGAGTTGTCTCAAGCAGCTTTGTGGGCTGGGAGCCTGCTCCAACTTGAGGTGTCTGTGGGGCAGCAAGTGGCCAGAAGGTAAAAGGACACGGCCGTGGTAAGAGCTTGACTCTGACCTGAATTCCCCAGCCCACCTCCCTGGCAGAGGCACGATCAGAGCTCTGTGATGCCCAGCACAGCTGGACATCGGGGTGGCTGTGGGGGCCTGGGCATGCCCCACTCTGCTTGGGCTGTCTAGAGGTGAGAGGATTTCTACCAGGGAGGGGCGTTCTAGGCCAGGGAACCCTGTTGGCTTGACCTGGGAGGTGGGAAAGGCCATCTCAGTCCTGGACAGAGTGTGTCCCAACACTCAGGGATGGAAGCTAAGGAGAAAGACAGGGCCTACTTGCTCACTCGCATTCCTGTGTCTGACCTCCTGGCCCTGCTGCCTTCAGCCCTCTGTGCCCAAGGCTAGGCCAACAGAGGACTTCTTGCCTCCTTCTCTTGCTCCAGCCCCCACCCCCACCCGCCGAGGACTGCACACCTTTGCAGCTTTCCCTGGGAGCTTCCCTTCCTGGAAGCAGGCCTGCTCCAGGCTGCCCCACTCAGCCAGGAAAACAGCTTAGCAAGTCCCTCTGCTCGCCCTTAGGCTGCTCTGTGTGCCTGGAACCTTGTCCAGGGAAGACTCTGGTTTTTATTTCGTTTTTTATTTATTTATTTTTGTCCCCAAGGCCCTTGTCCCTATTTGCCACCCTGGGGGTTCCTCAGCAGACAGCAGTGGGCTCAGAGTTGAGGACATAGACCTTAGAGCAGAAGCAGCCTTGGAGATTGCCGGGCTGTGTGGGAGGGAGCCCAGCGCGCTCTGAGGCTGTCAGGGTGTGCCCGAGGGGTACACCTCTTTGGAGGGAATTTGGCCTGTCTACTCACACCTAGGCAGGCCCTCCACCAGCCAGCCCATCTCTGGGACCCCGATCTATAGACATATGCAGGCGCACGGAACTGTAAGTGCACGGGGTTCATTGCAGCAAAAAGCAAATCGGCCCAAAGGCCCACTATTAGGGAACTGTTTGAATAAATTATGGAGCATCCATTCAATAGAATGTTGAGCAGCTGTGAAATAGGAGACAGATCCATATGCACGGGTATGGAGTGATGCCCACTATGCTTGTTAAGTGAAAAAGCAAGTTATAGAACACTGAGTAGCAAGACACCCTATTAGAAAAAAAAATTCTGGATCTGGCTGTGCGTGTGAATCCATGTGTGTAAACATGTAACTCACACATGATTGTAGACACGTAGAAACAAAGTCTAGAAAGGATCCTCACCAAACTGTTAATAAGGGTTTACCTATGATTTCAGAGGTGGGGGATTGAAAAAGGAGCTTTAACTTTTCACCACGACTCATTTTTGTGTCGTTTGAGGTTTTATATGTGTCTGACTTTTATAAACAGAAAAAAAAAAAAAAGACTTAGATGGAAAAAACCTCAGGGGACTAGCCTAGGGATCTCCCCTTATAGGTGGAGCAGCCGAGCGCCCTCCTGAGCAGCGCCTTGCTGGGGTGGCAGGCTAGCCACGTGTCTGCCCTTCCCAGAGGCATTCCACGGATGGAGCCGGGTGGGATTGCTGAGGGCAGCCCTGTGCCCATGGGCGTGAGCACAGGGGACGCTTGCCTCTTCCTCCGCAAGAGAGCACCTCCATTCCTCTGAGATGCTCTAGCCTACTTGCCCCCCGCAGGGCCGAGGACAGAGTGTTCCCCAGGCTCTCATGCCCTCACTCTGTCCTTACAGAGTGTGTGACCTTGAGCAATTCTCTGAGAGCCTCCTCAGGGAGGTTGAGCGGCTCTAAAGGGTGGTCATGGTGAGAAGGAGCCTTGCCCACCAGGCAGTGGCATTTACAGAGGACAGTTAGAGGATTACCCTTGATGTGAGTCTTATTACCTGGAACTGTAGCAAGTTCTGTTCTTAGACTCTTGGGGATGAAGGGATACATTTCCTTCTGGAAGGGGAACGTGAGACCACATGCCAGGGGGCGCTTACTGTGGACGCTGCAAACTGCTTGTGGGGGCTGCGGATCTCCAGGGTCAAGGTGCCGGAGAGACGGGGGGTCCAGAGCTGAAGGAAAGAACTGTGCTGGGCTTTGGGGCCCAACAGAATGCTTATTTGGGAGGCCTCCTTTGACCCTTTTGCTCCAATGCGCAGCTAGTCCCTGTTTGGGTCTGGGCCTTTAGAGGCCAAAAGGAAAGCCGGAGGGATCTGGCAAAAGTCAGATCAGCCCAAGGTTACCAGAATTGATTGGTGGCACTAGAGTTTTCGGAGGAGGGGTCCTGATTTGAAGTAGGGATAGTGTGAAGAATGTTTGTTTTTTATTTTTTTATTTTTATTTTTTTTGAAGATTTTATTTATTTATTTGAGACAGAGAGAATGAGAGAGAGAGAGAGAGCACATGAGAGGGGGGAGGGTCAGAGGGAGAAGCAGGCTCCCTGCCAAGCAGGGAGCCCGATGTGGGACTCGATCCAGGGACTCCAGGATCATGACCTGAGCCGAAGGCAGTCGCTTAACCAACTGAGCCACCCAGGCGCCCAAGAATGTTTGTTTTTTTTTTAAAAAAATCATTTATTTATTTATTTTTTTTAAGTAAGCCCAGCGTGAGGCTTGAACTCATAACCCTGAGATCAAGAGTTGCATGCTCTACCGACTGAGCCAGGCAGGCACCCCAGAATGTTTGTTTTCACTTATACATATATGTATTTCTTTCCCCACTTACGTATAGAGGAACGTTTGTTTTTAATAGGGGCTTCAGAGTAGGCTCGGAGGCCCTATGTCACCTCAGGGAGTGGGGGTGCTAGCTGCCGTGGGTCACAGCTTGGGCATTGAAACCAGGCTGGCAGACCTGCCTGCATTCTTCTGCTTCTTATGCTCGAGTCCACAAACCTGTTGACTTCAGGGAGTCAGGCCCAGAGATCCCTTAAAACTGAGAGCAGAATTGTGTGTGTATTTGCTTGCGCGGACACTTATGTGAACAAGGTTTTCTGGACAACGGGTGCATAACTTTCACCGGAACTTCAGAGGGGTTAGTGATCCAAAAGAGGCAAGGCCACTGATCTAATTGTCCCCTCCTGTTTCTTCATCTTTCCAGGTGGAAAGCAGTGACACGCCAAAGGACCCCGCAGTGACCTCCAAGTCCCCGTCCATGGCCCAGGACTCAGGCCCCTCAGAGCTGTTACCCAACGGGGACTTGGAGAAGCGGAGTGAGCCCCAGCCAGAGGAGGGGAGCCCCGCTGGAGGGCAGAAGGGCGGGGCCCCAGCAGAGGGAGAGGGTGCGGCTGAGACCCCGCCCGAAGCCTCCAGAGCCGTGGAGAATGGCTGCTGCACCCCCAAGGATGGCCGAGGAGCCCCTGCAGAAGAGAGTGAGTCCTGGGCGCAAGGGGCAGCCTCTTCTGGGATCCCCAGGATTCTCCCAAGGGTTAGAGACTGGGGGCCAGCAGGCCCCAGGAGGCACGGGAGCTGGAGGTCTACTTGCCAAGGCTGTACCCCGGAGTCTGCTGGCTGGCTGCAGCCTGCACACATGTTTTATTTGGCCCATATAGTGTTTTAAACATTTTCAAAAATTAGTTGCCAGTATTTAAAAATCAAGAAATTTCACATAAAAATCTGGAGTTTGGGCTTCTCGTGGAAAAAAAAAAAAAAGCTAGATCTGGCAACAGTGGATTTATAGGACGCCAACAGTTGCAGGACTGGGGTGATGGCTGTCCCCCTGCCCGACCCCCCCCACCCCTTCATAGGCTGGTTGTGAGCCTCAGTTTCCTTCAGCCCTCACGTGGCCTGCTTCCTCTTCTACAAGACCTGCAGCTCCCAGGGACTGCGTGTGTAGCCCCTGGCCTGGGTGCTCCAGGCAGTGGATGCCCTCGGAGCCCTGAAACCCCAGTTAGCTGCCCCAGCACAGATGTCTCGAACGCACCACAGTTCAGCTGACTCAATTCAAGTGTGGTTGTGACTGAGCAGGGTGGGGGTGGGGCGGCGAGGGGTGGCCAGTTCGCCGCCCCGGCCCAGACCCCTTCCTCCCCACACTTTCTGGTCTTGCCCTGGAGTCCTGGAAAATTGCCTACTTTTCTCTTTCAGGTTAAGCCAGTGATTTCAGGGCCAACCGAGCTGTAAACATGTTAGTAATGAGGACAACTAGCATTTGTACGGGGCTTCACAGTTTACAGAGCGCTTCCTCATATATTATCACATTTGATCCTCCCGGGGCCCTGCCAGGTTGTTTTGCATATGTGCATTTTAATTCAAAAAGTCTTCCAAGTGCGTCTGATGGAATGAGTAAATCGATTAATTGGCATAACTTATTTTGCATGGATCTAAACCCAATATTCATGCAGGATTGAGAGCATTTCCAGAAAGGAGATTTCCAAATTAAAAAATATATATATTTCATTCATTTATTATTCAACTAATATTTATGATGTTCCCATTATGTGCAAAGCGCTTTTTAAGGTACTCCGTATTCGCTGTTTTAGTTCTCCAAACAATCTTCTTCAAGAGGTATTGTTATCCTCATTTTAAGGGAGGAAAAACCTGCCGCTTAGCGAGATGAAGTGACTTGGTCAGGGCCTCCGAGCCTGTAAGTGGTAGATCCAGGATGCATTCCGTCTTGGCTTCAAAGTTGGTGTGCCCTTCTGCTGTCTCCTTTTATTCTGCAGTGGGGCTCGGGGCAGGCTAGCCCGGAACTGCCCAGGGCGTCTGGCCTCACCTGAGTGCCTTGTGGGTAGGTCCTGACACTGGGCGGGAGTGTTCAAGGGGCCGGAGTGGAGGGAAACTGAGGAGGAAAGGGAGAAGAGACCCCATCCCTCCTGCTAAGAAGACCAGGTATTCCAGAGCGGAAACTGGGAGCCCATACGTTCCACCCCCCACCATGTGCTGATTCCTGGGACCCCACCACGACTGGCAGTAAGCTGCAGTCCTTCCCGCCTGGTGGGATGGAGCCATAGTTCTAAGGCCGCTCTTAACCCTTGAGGGTTTGCTTTCACTTTGGTGTTTCCCTGTCTCCACTTCCGTTTGTTCTCCAGAGTTCCTTCTTCAGTCATTCAGTAGGTGTATATGAAACATCCATTGTGTGTGTGTGTCAGGATCCGGGCAAACCGTCATGAACAAAATCCTGGTTCTTGCCTTCAAGGACCTCAAAGTCCGCTGGAGAGACAGACGTTAATGAGAAATTCACACTGAAAGGCGTGTGATTATACAGGGAGATAGGTTCTCTAAGAGAAAATAAACACGGTTCTCTGAGGAACTGTGACCAGGGAAACCCCAGGCAGCCCGGCCTGTTCCACGGAAGTGGAAGGATGACTGGGGGTTCACCAGGTGAGGGGTGGTGTGGGAGGGAGTGAAAACAGGTACAGAGGCTCCTGGGTGGGAGGGAGCAGGGCACCCAGAGACCTGACAGAAACCAGTAAGGCTGCAGTGAGAGAGCAAGGAAGAAGGGTGTGAGAGCTGACGGGACCAGGGCAGGCCTTTGAGGACACCCTCCGGCGGGGGGGAGGGCGGGGGGCAGGTGACATGATCTGCTTTATGTTTTGAAAAAATCACTTTGCTCTCTGGTTCCCAGAGTGGAACCGAGGGGCTGGGAAGCCGGGTTAGGGGCTGCTGCAGGTGTGGTGGAGAGGAGGGCGGCTGTAATGAGGTGGCAGCAGAGGTGGAGAAGCGGACAAGCGCCAGGAACCCAAGGGGAAAGGGGAGAGATGGTGTTGAGGTGACTCCTGGGTTTGGGATTTTCCCACATCAGGGGACCTTCCTCAGAATCTTAGTGCTGAGTGTGGCAGGCCAATGCTCCAAGCCTCCCTGACCCCCCAGTAGCCTCGGAGCACTCCTGTGTTGTGTGCTGGCAGCCTCAGAGCTGGGGGGGACCCCTGAAGGCCACCATGCATTGCCTGGATGCTGAGACCGGCGAGGTGCTGCCCGGGGGCGTAGGCAGCGGTCTGCTGGAGGCTCGGCCACCTGGCCCGCAGGCAGCCACACAGAACGCGTACGCAGCTGCTTAGTTCCAAGGTGGAAGGAGACTGAGGCCCCAGGGAGGAAATGCGTTGGCCATGGTCTCCCATCCGTTCCCCTCACTCCAGGTCTCCTCTCAGGGGGCCCGATCCATCTCCCCTGAACCCCTCCCATTAGTTCCTATACAGGAAAAACGGAGGACTTTAAGGCAACATTCCTGTGCACACAGGCGCCCCAGATCCTGATAGTACAGCCAGGAGAAAGAAGGAGGAATGGGGGAGATGATGAGTCATCAGGCCAAGAGCCACCTGGATGGGCAGGTGGCGGCCTCGGGACTGCTTCTGCACTCCTAGCATTAATGCTGCCATGATCCTCATAGAAACGATGGTAATATGGCTTTCTTTTACTGAATATTGACTACGTGTTGACTGTCCTATATCCTCACTACTCAAAGTGGCCCATGGACCAACAGCGTTGCCTGGTATCACCTCTGAAGTTAGCAATGCCGAATCTCAGGCCCCACCCTAGACCTGTGGAGTCAAAATCTACATTTTAAAGAGATCCTGATTTCGATGCATATTGAAGTTTAAGAAGCCCGGCTCTTTAGTTACACGTTCTCTTGTTTAATCTTTGTGATCATGTCAGGAAGACTCTTATTGTCCCCATTTTTCAGATGGGGAGACTGAGGGTTCAGAAAGGTTAAGTTACTTACCCAAGATTATCCAACTAGTAAAGGACCCTTTTCTGCTCAGATGGAACACCCAGTATTGGGTTAGTGACTGTCCTCTGAGGCAAGCCTGGCCTTAGCCTTGTCATGGAGATTTGGGTTCCTTTTAAAGGAAATTTGGGGCGGGTCCCCTGGCTGAGTATAGGCTTAGACCGATGGGTAAGTGTTGGAAGCACCCTGGCCTCTCCTGCCCCCTGGACCTGAGATACTCTAGGGTCATGTCTGAGCCTGCCAGGGCCACCCTGGGAGGCATGCAGCCACCTGGCCCGCCTGTGACCCTGGGTCTGGGCCAGGAGCAGATGGACTGCAGAGGGAGTGTTGAGAGAGCAGCTGACCCTCCTTGACTCAGGACAAGTGCTGCATTCGGAGGCAGCCCAGTTTGTTGTTTTGCTGGGCCAGGCTGGAAAGTGTGTGTGTGTGTGTGTGTGTGTGTGTGTGTTTATGTGTGAGATATCACTCAGTGGGCATGTGCAGAATCTGTCAGGGAGAAAATTCCAGAAAGAAGCCAGTTGGAAACTGCACGAGGAAAAGCAATTCTCTGGAGGAGCATGGGGGCCAGGGAATGGGGAAGGGGAGAACAGGAAGGTAGTGGAGGGTAACGTGAACAGGCTTGGCATTCAGGAGCCCTGAAATCTGATTTCAGCTCTGTCAGTAAGTCACTTCACCCCCACCCCCAGCCTCAGTTTCCCCATTGGCAAAATCTAGGGGCTGGACAGGTGCTCCATCATCTCTATAGTTCCCTTCAACCCTGATTTTCTTTCATCCGAATGAATAGATGATTCCCCATAATGAGATGCCACGGAGGGACCCCCATAGGAAACGTTCGAGAGGTCCGAGGGACCCCTGGCCGCGGCCTGGTCCAAGGGCGGGCGCCCCCTTCTGGCAGCCCAAAGCCTCGCCGGGAGAACGAGCAGGTCTGAGAAAAGGGGTGGGGGACCCCCGGGGGCGGGAGGGGGACCCGGCTCCAGGAAGCCTGAGAAAAAGTCGGGGGAGCTGGCTGTGCTGAGCGGAAGCACGGAGGAAGAGACAGCGAGCCCGGGTGAGACATACCTTAAAAAGCCTGTCGTGTAAAGTGTTGGCGGCACCCCCGTTCCCACCGCGCGCGCGCCCACGACAGACACTGGCACGTCCGTGTCCCGTTGTTCCCCCCCCCCCCCCCCCCCGTGGCACCGGCTCGGTGCCCATGCTGGCTGCCGGGGGAGGGCGGGGCCTGCGAGCGCCGGCCCTGCCTCCCCTCCCCCGGGCTCCGGGGGCGCTGTAACCCCGGGACTGCCCCTCCCCCGGGGGCACACACGGAGAGCCCCAGGGCTTCTCTAGTGAGAGAGAGGGAAAGAAACTTCCTGTCCGGGGCCTTCAATGCTGTGTCTGGTTTCCGCCTCAGAGCCGGGAGATGAAGTAGGGGCTGTTTTTTCCGTTTGGGGCTCCCCCACCCCAACTACCATGAGCCAGCCTCAGCGACCTTCCTGCTCTGGGCCCAAGCTCAGTCCTCTTGGCTTCAGAGAAAGGAGTTCAGGGGCCCAGATGAGAGGGGGGGCTCCCCTCCCTCCCCCCCCCCCCGAAGTTCTGGAAGGCATAATTTCGCCAGCCCCACAGCCAGGGGCAGCTGGACTGCAAGGCGCGTGCTGGGCCTGGGAAGGGCATCCGGGTGAGGACCTGAGACGCCCAGGGTAGGAGCACAAGGATATTCTGGAGGTGTGTGGCTGCCCTCCTGTGTGGGGCTGGGACAGGGAGAGGACGAGACTGTCCTATAGACAGAACTTCTGGGGCCTCCTGCCCCCAGGGAAGCCTCTCCTTCTAGGAACTGGAATCCGGGCCCAGTTGAAGAGCTGCAGGGAAGAGGAGCAGGGAGATGCCTTAGGGAAAGGGATCCAAAGTAATATTTATTGAGCACCTACTATATGCCAAGTCCTGCTCCAGGCACTCGATGTTCCCAGTAACCTAAAGATTTTAGAACAGTTGGCTATATCTTGATTCAGTGACAAAACAGGCTAAGAGAGGTTACAGAGGTCACACGGAAACACCTGGAATCTTTTAGATTTTAGAATCTTTTAGTCTTTTAGAATAAAGGTTCAGAGACCTGAGACTGGGGTGGGGAATGGGGGCACAGAGGCAGGTATCAATAACAGAACCACAGTATTGAGAACTGCAGAAGGACCCTAGAAATCATCTCCAGCATCATTATTTTCCAGATAAGGATGCTGAGCCTCAGAGACAAAGTTGCTTTATCAGAGTCTTGCTGCAGTGGCCGTGTACCCCATTGCCCCCCAGGACATCTCTGCCTCACTCCATAGCAGCATGCAGCTCCCTTCCAGGGCAGGGGGAGACTGTGCCATCTAGGCCCCTCCTCTGGGAAGGGAGCTGTTCCTAGACGACCCCATTTGTGTGCCTGAGACAGAGTCAGTGGGCCAGAAACCGTGGCCCTGGCTTTCCTATCGTTCCTTCGGATTTGGGCCTCCGAACCTGCCCCAGTCCCTTCTCTGCTCTAGGCCATGCTCTGAGTCCTTGGGGCCAGCATGGTGCCTAGCACATGGTGGGCCATCAGGTTTGACACATGAACAACTGAATGGTTGGAGGACCCCTGTCCCTGTGGCAGGGACCCCAGGCACAAGGTGGGGCCTCTGAGCCACTCCCGTAACTCTGCCGACAGTCCCTTTGTTCTTCCCTCTCCACAGGCAAAGAACAGAAGGAGACCAACATCGAATCCATGAAAATGGAGGCAAGTGTTTTGCTCAACCCCCAGGGGCTCTGTGGATCCTGATTCTAGAAGAAAGCCACCTCTCTGACCAACTGTGGCGAATGTGTGTGAGGGGATTCCTGAGGTGGTCCCGTCCCCTTCTTTATATGTCCCCGTGTAAGGAGGAAAGGAGATGGGTGTGGAGGTTAGAAGCCCCCCAACAAGGCAGCCAGCTGGTCCCCGTCTGAGACCAAGCGCCTCCCCTCATGGTTCACGTCCATGTGCCCCCCTCAGCCCGTGGCTCACTTCTCCAGCCCAAATAGGGCCTTGCCCAGCACTTGCAGGGTTGACATCTCTGGCCAGGAGTCAAAGCTCCTGTGTTCTGTTCGAGGTGAGTGCCTCCTCAGTTTCCCCTCAGGAGGAGCAAACCTTGCAGTGGGACTGTCAGTGCCCATCTTAATGCCAGTCTGTCTCTCTGTCGTCTCTCTGTCCTAGGGCTCCCGGGGCCGGCTGCGGGGTGGCTTGGGCTGGGAGTCCAGCCTCCGCCAGCGGCCCATGCCGCGCCTCACCTTCCAGGCGGGGGACCCCTACTACATCAGCAAGCGCAAGCGGGACGAGTGGCTGGCACGCTGGAAAAGGGAGGTGAGGTGCCTTCTGGCCTGGGCCCCAGCCTGTCCCACAGAATTGGAAAACCAGAAGTTAGCTTCAGCCACCCTCTGGAGCTGTTGTCAGGCCCCGGCTGAGCCTCAGTTTCCCCTTCAGGTTAACCTCTTGCACTTACAGGGAACTGCTTAACTGCTAGGCAGTGACTGGTTTCTTTTTTTGTTCAACAAACGTTTATTGAGCACTTAACCGTGTACCGAGTAGCGTACTAGGCTCTGTGCATATGTAATTCCCGGCCTCGTGGAGCTGACATTCTGATGGAGGAGATAGAACAAGACAGAAAGTAAAGGAGGGGCTGAAATAGAGGATAACAGAGGCCTGCTTTAGGTGGGGGTGGTCAGGGGAGGCTTCTTGGAGGAGGTGGCATTTAAGTTAAGACCTAAAGGAACAGGAGAGCTGGCTCTGATCTGGTCGCTCCTTGGTCCTTCAGTTCTCCACTGCCTCAATGCCTCTTGCTGCTAAATCCCTCTACTAGCTAGCTTCCACCCCCCGACCCTTGCTGCTCACGGCCCCCATGGAAGGTATCTGGTGAGGAGCGGGATGGGGTAGAATGTTCTAGGCAGAGGAAACACCACAAGCAAGACCCCAGCTTGTTTGGCAAAATGAGAGACCAGTATGCCCAGTGTGAAACGAGTGAGGGAGAAAGTGGGGTCAGACAAGGCTGGGAGGTAGGCAGTGGTCCAATCACGTGGGGCTCTGCAGGTCTTGGCCAGAAGCTGGTATAATTCTGAGTACATGGAAGGTTTCTGTGCAGAGGAATGATTTGTTGTGGATTAAAGGGGCAGCAATGGAGACAGGGCAGATTCAGGACGTATTTTGGAGATAGAATCAGTAGGGCTTGCTGATGGATGGGAGGGGTGAAGGAGGGGAGGAAATGGAAGGACCCAAGGACAACTCGGAGGGGTCTCACTTGAACACCCAGTGATGGTTGTGCCATGTCCTCAGATGGGGAAGGCAGGTGGAGAAGCGGGTTTGGGACTGGTGGGAATTGCCAGTTCAGTCTGAGAGGCCGAGGTGCCTGGAGCTCGGGGGGGTAGGGAAGTCTGCGCTGCAGATGCAAAGGTGGGAGGATGTCAAGAGCAGAAGCTGGTGTTTAAGTCCAGGGAAACTGATAAGCTCATCTAGAGACAGGGAGAGAGAAGAGGCCAAGTCCCAGGATCGCATCCACAGAAACCCCACCATTTATGGGCTGTGTAGAGAGGCCTACAGGGGCTGAGAGGCATGCCCATCGCCTCTGACAACCTGGAGGTAGCCGGTGACTGTTCTAAGAGAAGCTTCCATGGGGGTGGAAGCCAGCCCATGGCAGGCTGCAGCAGGGACAGGAGGTGAGGCCGTGGAGACTGAAAGACCAAGGAGCCAGCAGCCTATCAAGCCCGATGTGAGGGGCTGCTCTCCTGTCTGATCCTCAGAGACAAGGCGGTTGACCTCTGGCACCAGGAAGTAAGCGGAAATGTTGCTGAGCTGCCGCCATCTGGGGCGTTTACCCCAGGCCTACAAAGGAAGGCGTTACATTGTGTGAGAGCTTGCTCTAGAAAAAGGTCAGAACAAGGTAGGGGTTTGGCTACTTGACTGTTTCCAGTTCCTTCGGGATCCAGGAAGGCAGAAATTTCTCTCCTGGAAGAGCCTGGAAAAGGAGCAGCCTGTCGAAGTTCCCGGAGAAGAGAGGCACTTGACCCTGAGCACAAAGTGTGGTCTTTAGGACGAAATTCAGGAGCTGGGGCTGTTCTTGCCATCTGGTCAGTTGCCCACTAATCAGTCCCTGGTGGCCAGCAGGGGGGGGGTTGCTTTTTCCTGCTCTCCCTGAGCCCGGGGGCCAGAAGCGTAGGCATGGTGACTTTTAGACCTGGAACATTTATAAGTTCTGTGGTTCTCAAACTATGCTCCCCTAAAGAAGCAGTATGGGAGCCTGCTTTCAGCTGCCATAGCAAAGGGGATCTTCTCTCAACTCGCAGGAAAAATTAAGAGAGTCGATGCATTTTATCGATGTTAAGATTCCTACTAAAATTTAAAAAGACTTTATCATGCACCTCTTGTAGTATACGCAGAAGTACAGACAGTAATGTGCTGAACAAACCCCCATGTACCTTTCACCCAGCTTCAACAATCATCAAAAGCTTTTCTAGTAAACTTTAAGTGTTTGGCATCTGCTTCCTCAGCCCCAGCCAAGAAAGGTAATCAATGAACATTATCAGAAAAACTTAAAAAGTTGATTTAATTGAAAGTGTTTGAGGTATATGTGACTTGAGATGTAGAGACCTGCCCCTGCCCCCAAAATATATTTTCTGGGGCGCCTGGCTGGCTCGGTCAGTCAAGCATGAGACTCTTGATCTCTGGGTCATGAGTTCAAGCCCCATGCTGGGTGTAGAGCTTACTTAAAAAAAAAAAAAAAGTATACTTTTTGCCAAACTGTTCCTTCCTTATTTATATTCTACGACTAAAGATGTCCGTAGAGAATTCTGTGACTGCCGGCACAGGTGTCAGAACTGCTGGTCCCCTCCCTCTCAGGCTTGGGGGGCAGGGGCCGCACTTGGGCGCTGGCCACGGGCCCGGGCTCCATTCAGGCTTCCTGCTGCCCGCCGAGGCCTGGCCCCAGTGCTGTACCCGCCCGCCTTGGGCTGGGCCAGCGGTCTCGAGGAGAGCTAGCTACAGGTAACAGCAATGTTGGGGAAACACGGGTAGCTCTCAAGACTGCCAGGTTCCCTTCAGACTAAAGAGTAGTTAACTGTCATCAGCAGAGTGGCTTACCAGAGGTAAAGAAACCCTTCCTCCTCTCGTAACCTCACCCCGTTCCCTGGCATCGACCCTTTCTTCTAACACCGCCTCCCTCGGCCTTCCTGACCTTGGCCCTGAAATTCTTTTTTTTTTTTTTTTTAAAGATTTTATTTATTTATTTGACAGAGACACAGTGAGAGAAGGAACACAAGCAGGGGGAGTGGGAGAGGGAGAAACAGGTTTCCCGCTGAGCAGAGAGCCTGATGCGGGGCTCCATCCCAGGACCCTGGGATCATGATTTGAGCTGAAGGCAGACACTTAACAACTGAGCCACCCAGGTGCCCCTTGGCCCTGAAATTCTTCCCCATTTCCTCCAACTGCATCTGCTCAGCCTCCTCCTCTGTCCCATGACAATGGCATCCCCAGATCTCTGCCTGCCACTCTTGATCCCCTTACCACTTATGTGCTCTCATAGATCCTACTACCTGCCTTCCTCCCAAAAAGACACCTCCCCTCCCAGAAGCATGGTTCCAGCTGTTTCCTAGGCAGTGTCACTTGAAGGCCCAGCCAGCACGTCCTAACCTCAGAATGCAACACCTGCTCTTTAAAACTTCCTCCAGGGCACTGTTACTGGGCGACCAGAACCCTCCATGTCTGAGCGCTGGGGGGTACTGGCAGTACCGGAAGCCTGGAGAATTCCTAGTTATCACAAGATGGGATGAGGTTTCAGGGCACCTCGGGAAGAGCATCACCCCAAGGGGCTTAGATCTCAATTCTGCCCGGATCATCCATGCATCAGCAAGAGGTGGCTTTTGGCTTTTGGCTTTTAAGGGATGAACTAGAATTTCGGGAAGAGGGAAGAAGGGCATTGCAGAAAGGTGTACAGCCTGTGCAAAGGTCCTGGGGCACAAGGCAGCATGGCCTTTTCAGCATCAGGAAGGGAAGTTGGTGGTGGGGCATAGGATGTGGGGCCTGAGGACTGTGTTGTCCTGTCTTGGGGTTTCCACCAGACCCCAGTCTGCACCTGCCCCTTTCCTGGTCCACATGCCCCACCTGTGGGGCCTGCTTCCCTCAAAATACTCCGTCAGCTAAATTTCTTTTTGCCATGACACCCTTGTCAGTCCAGTTATTGAGTGAGGTTTACTTTTGACTTTTACATCTGAGATTACCGACCTCCCCAGGCTTTCCTCCCCCAGAAAAAAATGTTTAAGAAGGTTTAGAATATCACAAAAGGAATGAAATTTAAAATAACCAGGTGAGGAAAATGAGACATTTGCTCCTTCCCTGGGGCTGAGGTGGGAACTCCGGCTGGAGGTGGGGAGGTGTTATCTTCTGTCTCTCCCATCACGGATTCCCTTCACTTCCTCACTAATCCTTTTAAGGACTAAGCTCTGCTTGAATCATGACCAGGCCCTGCTCTATAATGTACAGCGGCTCCCCATTGTCTCCCTCATGGTGCCAGAAATCCTCCGGCTGTTTCTCAAGGTGTCAACTCTTGCTGTGACTTCATCCCACCCCGCTTCACTATCATTCTCTAAGAGAAAGGTCCTCTAAGAGGGACCAGTCCCCGCTTTATATTTGACTCTTCTTTCCTCCCTGCCTCTGTTCCCACTGGGCTTTCCTTGATCTGTTCTTTGGGAGTGAGTCCACGGAGGCTCTCCGGCTCACAGGGACCTCCTTCTCTCCACCCCGTAGCCCTTACTGTCAGTATTTTTGGATTTAGCACTCCGTGATATCTCATAGGGTATTTTTCACTATTTCTTACGTGTTAATCGTGTCTTCCCCCATCATGCCCAGTCGGAGGTTGGGCAGGGGAAATAGGCTCAACAAATGGCTGTGGGTTGGCCATGCAGTTGACAGGTTGGTGAATGTGGGACACCCCCTCAGAGAGCTCAGGCCGGGGATTTCTGCCTTGAGGCCCCAAGCCCTTGGTTTCCATATGGTTTTTTCCAGAGGCGCTGACAGTGTACCTGGAGAACAGCACGGAGCCAGGGGACCTGTGTGGTTAGGTTCTCATGGATAAGGTGGGGCCTTGAGTCTTGTCCACCCTGTGCTCCTGCTGTTTCTGCTGGGCCTCTGCTGTGCTTGAGCCCAGGAGAACCTGCCCCACCCTGGTGGGCAGAGGGGCCTGGGCCCCGGCAGCAGGGAGGACAGGTGTGAGGCAATTCCTCCTTCCAGGGGAGGGCAAGGCCTAGGCTCCTCTTTCTGACAGTTAACGGAACAGAAGGACCCAAGGACTCTGGGCTTAGGAAGGGCTTCTCACATGTGGTACTTCCTTGGTTCTCGCCACTGTGAGGAAGAGGGGGTGAGGAGGGCTAGTCATCCAGCCAGAGGGGCTGTGGACTCCCCGCTGCTTATGGTTTCAGGACTCACTTGCAGCTGGGGGATGTCATGGCTCTGTCAGTAGTCTCTTCCCCCCAGCCTGATCCTAAGTTCTGTCGAGGCAAGGATACCACGTCCTGTGGATCTAGGATCTGGTCTCTTTCCTGGCTCTCCCTCTGAAGGGAGGGACTTAGGCATCCTTACACTTACGGGATGCTTCGTACACATTCAGCAGTGATGATGACAAATAATATGTGGCTCAAGGCTAGTCTCTTGTCCCCTTCCATCCCCCTCCTACATCGGGCAGCTCCCCCATCCCCTGCCTCTAGGCTGCCCTACAGGTAGCAAAACTTTCATATTCCTGAAGGGAAGGGTGCCTTTGGAGGCTAGTTCAGATGCCGCTTGGCGACTTACCAGAGGTGGGACCTTCAGCATCGCTTTTAATCTCACCGAGCCCAGGTCCCTCAGCTGTCTCTGGCCTTGGGCTATGCTGGGCGCTCCCAGGCGTGTCGCATGTCCCCGCAAGCAGCACTTGCCCGTGCTTGCTTTCTGCCTCTCCCCAACCCGAGCCTGGTAGATGCAGGCACTCTAGGCACCTCTGTCCCCAGGGCTGGCATTCAGAAGGAGCTGGGTAAAGGTGTGCTGAATGAATCAATAATTCTAATCTCAGAATTGTGTGGGTTGATAAAGTAATCCTTAATATCTAAAGCTCCTAGGGCAGGACTAGCATATAACAGGAGCCGGGTGATTTTTGAAATGATTCTAAATGACACAAGTATTACCCAAATACGTTCTTCTTGTAAGAAAAACTCATCCCTCCCCCGTGGTTTTAATTCCTCCAGCAGAGGTGCCTGATGTTAGTTTGGCGCATATACGACGTGATTTTTTTCTATCCATCTATCCAAAAAAATGTATAATTTTGCTTCACAGTTGCTTTTGTTTCTTTTCCTTTTTTACATAAATGGAACCACATTGTAGTTTCATTTTACAGCTTGGTTCTTCACTTACGATAAGTATCAATAATCTAGCCATGTAATTACGGTTCTGTCCCACCGTATGGATTACCATGATTTTACTTAACCGCCCTGAGTGGGGAGCGTTCGTGTTGGTTATAGTATTTGGCTGCTTGACTACCTGCAGCGGTGAGCATCCTTGGTCATGCCTCTTTGTGCGTCTGTGTTTCTCTAAGACAGACACCCAGGAAGAGAAATGCTAGGTCGAAGGGAATGTGTATTTTGCTTTTTGTCGGATCTGCCAAATTGCCCTCCAAAAAGGGCAACTGCCAGTTTATGCTCCCATAAACAGGGTATGAGAAGACTTCCACCTTTGCCAACATCAATGTTTTGCTAATCTAACGGGTGGGGAAAAAACGGTATCTTGTTATGATTTTAATTGGCATTTCCCAGATACTAAGTGAGGCTGGACATCTTTTCATATGGTTATGGGCCATTTGTGCTATGGCTTCTGAGCAGAGCAAATGTTGCTTCCTCTTGCTTTATAACCCTGCAGTCTCAACGGACTGCTTCCTGTCTGTCCGGGAAGAACAGCCTGTGAATGTCCAGAGGGTCATCTCCTGCTGCGCTATATTCCATTTAATAAGCAATCACTAAGCACCTACTAAGTAGGGGGCCATTGTGCTGGGGGCTTTGGGATGAATTAGGTGTGATCCCCTGGGCTTTAGTACAGGAGACATGAGAAATGGTGGCAACACAAAGTAGATCATTAAGCACTAAAACCAAATTATTAGCAAAGTATGTGGCTAGTAGTTTTAGGGTGTTCTGGCCAGTAGGCATTCCTCACTTATCCACCATATATAAATGAATGACAACCTGAATTTTTGCAGGATGGCCTCAAAAATAACATCTCCCTTCAAGGAGGTGAGGCCATTTGGGGGCAGGCATGACAAGAATACTTCACCAAAAGGCTGAGCACGTTTTTAAAGGCATGCCTGTGACAGCCTGTAATCAGAGTGACTTTCAGGGCTGGCCTTTAGCATGGGCTGTGAAATTGTCATCCTAGCGGCTCCCATGGTCTCCCAAGTGGGTGGGCCGTTTGCACACTGGAGGGTTCACTTCATCCCCGGGACACAGAGAAGAGCTCTGAGAACAACCCCAACTTTTTAGGGATGAGAAAGCAAGCAGCGGGGCTGGCCATAGTAGTGGGCGGGGTCTAGCGGGGGGGGGGGGAGGGGGCCCGCACCAACCCTGGAACCAGGCTAAAGGGGTCGGACTTGACTGAGCACCTATTTCATGCCAGACACTGTGCCAAGAGCGTTCACTTTCACCCCAGAGCTAAGTGAATTTGTGTATCGGGACCCACAAAATTGAGTCTGCTCCAGGGGCCCAGCCCAGGGCAGAAATCTAAACCTCGGTCCCTCTGTGCTTATGGGAAACACCTGTCCCCGAAACCTCACAGGCACCAATCACAGTTGTCCAGCTCAGCTTTCACGCTAGCTCACCTTACCCTAGAAATCAGGACCTGCCAGCCTTTTAAGGAAATTCCCGACGTCCTAGCCAATCGTGCCCTGCTTCCGAGTTGCCTCTCCTAATATTCCGTCAAGCTCGATCCTATCCAGAATCCCTCAGGAAGAGTGCTCCATTTCTTGTTAGGCTCTGTACTCCCCAAACCGTGGATTGTTCTCCCTTGAACAAAGGACATCAAACTCATTACTAAATTGTATTATTTTTGTCATTTGACAGATATATTGTCTGCAATTACTATAAGAACTATTTTTATCCCTGTTTTACTCGTAGGAAACCAAGATTTCCCCTAGATAAGGAGGTAAGAGCCACATGGATATGCTTGTAGAGCATTCCCAGGGGCAAAACTGATCTCAGGCTGCTTCTGTTTTGCACCCAAATGACTCACCTAGAACAGGATCTTCCTGGTTTGCAGTCGTGACTTCTCCTCCAACTAAAGTATGGGGCTAAAAGAGGGATAGAGCTAGCTGGCCCAGCAGCCCCCAGCTGCCTCCACTCCCCACCTCCTGGGCCGCCCACGTGCATGCAGGCCACTCCATCTTTCCAGGTTTGGGTCCTTTTCAGCCCTCGGGACTGGTCCCCTGCTCCACTCCTTTGGTCCTGAGCCCTTCCTTCCCTTGAGTTGCTGTTTTCTTGTGACTGTCCATTTGACATTGTGAGATTGGATTAAAACAATGTTGGAATGCGATTCAGGAGGCCTGGTTTCTGGACTCAGCCTCTGCCCGTGATGCATTTGAGAAGGTCTTTCCCCTCTCTGCACTTTAGCTTCCTTATTTGTAACGTGACGGAAATAGACATAGCTGATCCCAGAGATTCTAAAATTTTATAATTTGCGGGGAGGAGGGCTGGAGTCATGCTCCGTAGCGCCTTTGTCTCCCATACTACCTTGTACGTGAATTCCAAATTAAATATCGGAGTGCATTCTCAGACCTTACATACATGCCTCTTTAAGAATCGCCCATGTAAAGTATCCTGATAAGGATTTTTATAAAGACTTCCGTAACATTTACGTGTTTGGTGCTAGAGTCTAGCTTTCCTTTCCTCTTCACCACTATCCCTCTTTCCTCCTCTGCTGTTATATACCCGGATCAGAAATGTTGACCGTGGTGCTCATCTTCAGGCACTAGGCCCAGGCCGGGGAGGGGCTAAAAAGGCCATGTTGCAAAGCGGGCCCTCCTCTCCCCAGCGGTTGACACTCATGTCTTCCTGGGGCATTTCCTCAGCTCGGGAATTCACGTTCCAGCTTCTGGCTTTGGTGGCCATCTACTTAGATCTGCCCCTTATTGTTAGTTTTCTTTTCGTGAATCACATAATCATTCATTCGTTATGTTAAAGACTTGTCGAACCTTAACTGAGCAAGGTTCAGTTAAGGCGTGCTCAGGCTTTAAGATAAGACCACATGTGTTTGGGTGTCTCCTGCATGTCAACATTTTCTAGACACTAAGGAAACGAATGCGAAGGAAAGCCAGAATCCCACCCTGGGATTCCCCTTCCCCCCAGAGAGGTAGGCAGGTAAGGGAGTACTTCATGCTGTAACCCAGTAGGACCATTTTAGAAAAATGAGCAAATGGGCCATGGGAGCAACTAACTAGCCCTGCCTGAGGACCTTGGGGCCGGCTTGCCAAAGAGAAGAGACAGCCTGCAGGCCTTCCACGGGAACCAGGAGTCTCCCTGGCAGGGATGGTGGGGGAAGGGCATTGAGGGGGGATCCTAAGGTAGGTGCCGAGAAATCTCTGGGCGTCTGGAGCCTAGAGCACCTCAAGATAGCTTGCATCGTTAGTTCAACTTTGAGAAGAATTCTCGTAGTACTTTCTATGAGGCAAAGGAGAAGATACAATGGTGATGTTCTCTCTGCTTTGCTTTAAAGACCAGCCCATTTGTCCAGGAGGCCCCAGGGATGTTCAAGCATGGGGAGGGCGGCTGAACTGTGTGATGCTAGTAAGGAGCCAATATGCTAGACAAAGGGGGTAATGGGCTTGAATTCGGTTGTTACTGAACACACAGCACTGTGCTGTGTGTTGGAGGATTGCACATCCCAGAGGCGCAGGTGGCTGGTGGAAGAGCCTGGAATGTTCACCGTGAACCTCGGTGTCAGGTAGAGCGTGGGGCTTGTTCTGTGCTTCTGGCACCAAGAGTCTGGTGAGCTACCAAGGAGGGGGAGGGCGCTTCCTGGTGGAGGCATCCTTTGAGAGTTGTAGTAGGGATACACACGGAAGGTATTTCAGGGAAAGGATCACTGAGGGCAAAGAGAAGGAGGCATGAAGCTTCTGGGTTATTTAGAGAACAGCAAGAGATCTGGTAACTAGGGTGTGAGAGTCAGGGAGGAAGCGTAAGAAGAGATAAGACTACAAACGAAGATGGTCAGATCGGCAAAGGCCTTCCTGTCACGGTGAGAAATTTAGGCTTCATTGTGCAGGGGAGAGCAGGAATGTGAGAGAAGTGAACGTGGATTTTAGGAAGATAGCCCTGGCAGCACTGCAAGGGAGTCCAGAGTGGAAAAGTTGAGAAGGAAGATGAGTTAGGAGGGCATTCCATTTGGCTTTGACCGAGGGTCCAGGTAACAGGAGGCAGACATGATAGAATTGTCTCCAGTTGGAGGGCAGGGAGAAACCTGCTTCCTATCCAGGGGCTGGGGGTGATGGTCATTATCTGAGCTAGAGAATCCTGGAGGAAGAGCAGGTTTGGGACCAGAAGGTGGTGTGGGGCTTTTCATTTCCTTAAGGATGTATTCTGATCAGCAAGAGCTTTTAATTTTAATAAGGTCCAGTTTATCCATTTTGCTTTACTTTTATTAGTTCGTGTGCGTATCTCTAAGAATTCTCTGCCTACCCCAAGGTCAAGAAAATACTCTCTTGGGAGGGGCTGGACCTTTGAGTCAGGCGTTAGACAAGCTGCTTCTTGGCAGGGTGGCTGTGCACGGGGAGAGGTGTAGCAGGCAGCTCAAAAGGTGGTTCGGGAACCAGAGTCACCGTTGTGGAGGGCAAGTGCATGCTGCAGAGCGGGGAGGGGAGGGCCCGGAGCATGGAGAGCAGCCCGCACTGACAGGACCCGGGTAGGGAGGGGCAGGGACACGGAGCGGACGTCCGGGACCTGAAGGAGTTCTGGAACCCATTAGAGGACCATTCAAGCCCCCCTTTTCCGCCAATCTGTGGAGCCCTTTCTAATATCCTTGTAGTGTCTGGCCATCCTGGCCTTTCACCTCTCCGTTTATACTCTCCCATGGCCACCAGGTCGTGTGTGTGTGTGTGCGTGTGTGTGTGTGCGTGTGTGAGTGTGTGTAATTTTCCCAGTTTTTGGACTTGCCATTTTTTAATTACAACTCTTTGCAGATGCCTTATGACTCTTCCCCTATTCCTCTTTAGTCAGTAGAGGGTGGGCAGTATAAATAATTTTTCATTTCCAACTCAGATGGGTTGAACAAAAATAGGGATGAAACAGCTCAGTCTCCTGTGTATTTGCATCTAGATGCTGTTTAAAGGGCAACTTTGTGGGGGTAAACAAACCAAAAATTGAGTTGGACTTGCTTTATACGTAACAAAAATGCGATCAGAATTCAGTGTGTTTTGAAGGGCGAGTTGGTGTAATAATACTGCATCAGAATCACCTGTGCAGTGCATTCAAAAGGCACATTCCCAGGCCCCTTTTAGAACCTATGGAGGCAGAATCTTTAGGGCCGTTCCTGAGAAAGCTGGTTTTCTAGCCAGCTCCCCAGATGATTCTGTGGCTTACAGAAGTTTGAGAACCACCAAGCTTTGGATGATTCCAAGTAAACTAAACTCGGCAGAGAAGTGATTCCCTGAAAGATGCATTTATTGTAGCACCCACATTGCGGGCGGGGGGGTCTCTGTGCACATTAGGATCACTTGGGAGTTTTGTTTTGCTTTAACCACCACGGCCTGGGCCCCTCCTCTGGATTCATTCATTACATTTAGAATTTAGTGATGGGCCCTGGCCCACGTAGTTTCTGAAGCTCTCCAGGTGATCCTAATGTACAGCCCGGGGTGAGACTCTGATCTGGGACCACTGAGCTGGGAAAGAAGTGCGGCCTCTAAGCAGGCAGAGCTAGGGAACTGTTTCCAAACATGGGTGGGGGAGAGAAGACCGGAAAGGACTTGGTACAGGAATTCAAATTTTCCCTTTGGGATGGAGATGGTAGGCGTTCCTGCTGTTTTCAGCAATAGTTTACCGCAATGCTGGTCTGCCGGGCTCCTCCTGGGGCTTCTCTTAGGACTCTGAAACTTGAGAGGGTCTGCATGCCTGAATCTGAATGGTGGTCCCCAAGGCCCCTCCCTTTGACCCCCAGGCCTGGAGCAGGGGTGGGGGGAGGGGAGAGCAGCCCAAGCAGTTTGGGTTTACCAGGTTCCTTTTGACCCGTACCCCCCAGGTATGAAATTCACACTTCTCTCTAGGGTCAGGTTTCTAAAGCAAAGGGACAACATCGACAGGTCCTCAGGCCAACTTGTCATAGGGTTCTTTCCACCTCTCCAGTGCTGTGCCCCCCGACTTCCTTCCGTCCTCCCTGCAACATTCAGCAGATATTCGTGGTCCCATCAGACTGATTAGGGAACCAGGATCCAGAGAAGCTAGGCATTTACTGAAGGTCCTGGCATCCGCTGTGATCCCCTGCTCAGTCCAAGACCTCATATCCCGCTCCTTGTGCGGACGTGGTGAGGTATGGGGACCAGCCACACGGCCACCCGCACCCCTGCTCCCGGCCCAGACCCCGCCCCCCACTCACTGGCGGATCCCTGCACACCCAGCAGCTCTGGGCTAGGGGATGAAAGTGATCCAGAGGGGAGAGCTGGCTTTGCAGGGAAGCCTTCCCCTTACGGAGCAGACCTGGAGCTGGAGGGAAGGAGAAGGCAGATGGGGGCAGTGAGGAAGGAGGTAGCAGCTGCGGCTCCGGGAGCCTCAGGGATGCTCTGGCGAGCTGGGGCTTCCAGGCACACGGCATTAGCGAACGTGCAGCAGTGACTGAAGAGAATGACGGGCACTGGGGAGGAGTGAAGGCTGCGGGGAGAGGTGAGGCGAGGTGTCAGCCAGGAGGTGCCACCCCACCCTTTCTGTGGCTCTCTGGGTCCGAAGAATGCATGTGAGTGATCGGAGTGCGTGGATTGTGCAGCAGGTGCCCCGGGGCGCCTCCTCTCTCACAGCTAGGCAGACGCTGTGCTTGCGCCTCGCACCCCTGCCTCCATCTGCTGGGGGGCCGATGCAACTGCACACACCCCTAAGGATGGGGCCGCTCCTGTCTGAAAAACCTGGGAGGTCGTGCCCACTCCTCGTTCACCCTCTGCCATGCTCCCACTGCTGCCCTTACGGATCTCGGTCTCCTCCGATTTCCTTCAGCACATGGAGACAGCATCCCTACCACATAATTTACCATCTAATTGCATGCTGCCTTGGATGAGGGCTGTGGTTCCATGTGCGGTGGGTCTCGGGCATACGATTAGGCTGTGAGTAACAGAAGGGTGGAGGCCCGTCTCCCCCACCTCCACAGTGCCCTCCCCTGGCCCAGCTACTGCAGGTGCTCGGGACGGCCGTGCTCCCAGATTCTGGGGTCCCGCTGAGTTTCAGACAGGCTCAGGTCGTCGGTTCCAGAGCACAGCACAGCCCCCCTGGGGGTTCTTAGACTGGTGGGGGGGTGGGGTGCCCCTGGCCCCCAGCGTTTGCCTGAACGCTGCACCTCTCCTGGGCCCAAGTTTGGGAGGATGGCATGGAGCCCAACCAGGCCAGCACAGTGCAGGTTGCCATGGTGACCCTTTTGGTTTCCTTTCCGAAGGAGGATAGTTTCTTTCAGCCCAGATCATCTGCCTGGGCTGCCACCATTCTCTGCACTCTGGGAACCAGGCTGCCCAGCCCCATTACCTCTGCTTTGTGCCACGGGGGACGGCTTGTCGAGAGAGGCTCGGTTCTAAGTCACGATCCAGTATCAGCTGGTAGCGTGTTCTGGCTTGAAGGGGAGCAGGAGGGAAAGGCCCCGGAGATGCGGCCTCAGTTCAGACACGGGCACTGGGGGAGCTTACCTCTGCATCTCCTTCTACCTCCAGACCTCTACCCCCTCCTCTCTCCAGACCGCTTCCTCTTCAGTTAGTGGCTCTGACCCTTTGGGTGGGCTTAGTTCCTGCAGGGTTTCAGTTTCCTCATTTGTAACAAGGATAGCCGGGGCCTTTAGTGGTTTCCACACCTGGCAAGAATCAGAATTACCTAGGGAGGTTTCTGAATAGATTCCTGGGCCCTGCTCCAAGCCTGCTGATCTCCATAGGAGGGCCCAAGAATCTGTATTTTAAAAAACCTCCTTGGGTGATCCTAATACAATTAAACCCAACCGACTTTGGGATTCTTCTGGCAAGATGATCTGTGGGGCCCTTGCGGGAAGAAAGGGAAGCTCTGCCCTGTGCTGAGGACTGACCGGCCTTTCTGGGTTCTCAGGAGCTTCTGAAGAGCCTCTCGCAGGTTACTCTTGTCAGGAAGCGGGTGTTTCCTGGTCATGCTGGCTAAGCCAAGACCAGGCCCCCACCTTTCCCCCACAGGAGAAGCCCGGAGAGAGAGAGAATGACAGGAAGGGGGGGGGAGATGTTGCCATAACAACCAGCTCTAGGCAGAGGCCTCCCTTCCAGGGGCTGGTACTTCACCCCAGTAATGGTGGTTTCCATGGAGATGGGTTACTGAGGGACAGGGGGAACATTTGCCCCACTTAGAGCATTAGTCAGGAGCTGCCAGAAGGCAGAACATCTCTAGGTGGGAGCCTTGGACCCCTGTCAACTTCAAGCCGCACCCCCCCCCCCCCAACTATGGCCTCTGCTCTCCAGGTGCAGGTCTGACACTCTCCTGCTTAGTTGCTCTCTCTGCGATTGGTCTCCCTAGCAACAAGTCCTGCCAACTCCTTGCTGTTGGCTCCGTGGCTATTTTTAGCTTCACCGCCAGCAGCCCAGTCCTGGTCATTTGCTTGCAACCTCCATGTGGATTGCAGGGGAACAGGCAAAGATTCCTGGCCTCTTTGGGGGGCCCTAGGCCTGCACCTCTTAGCACCTATTAGAAATTTGCTCTGGAAAGTATCTGTCCCCCACTGGGAACTCGGGCAGTGGATTCTGGAAGAGGCTCCCAAGACAATGTTGAATTCAGTTCAGCAAACGCTGTTTAAATCCTCTACAATGTGCAAGGAGCGCTAGTCCTCACCGCTTCCATAGGAAGCTGAATAAGGTCCAGGCCCTGCCCTCTAGGAATTTTTAATCTTGTGGAGGAGAAAGATGAGTACACAATCGCCTTAGTGGGCAAATATGGGCAGGTGCTGAAAGAAGATTACAAGGTGCTATGGGAGTAAGGTGGAGGAGGGGTAGGGTAATTTTTCAGTGAGGGGAAGGTAAGGGGGAGGGGCCACAGCAGCGCTGTCCCCACAGAACTTTCCGCAGCGATAAAAATGTTTTAAAATCTGTGCTGTCCAGGACAGTAGCCCCAGCCACGTGTGGCTCTTGGACACTTGGAAGGTGGGCCAGTGCAACTGAGGAACTGAACTTTTCATTTTATTTCATTTTAATTAATTGAAATAGCACATGCAGTGAGTGGCGACCCTGTTGGACAGTTTGGGTCTAAAGAAACTTCCCTGGTGGAGGTAACTGGTGAACTGGGCCTGGGAGGACAGATAGGATTTGGGCTGGTGGGAGTTGAAGGGGAGGAGCAAGGAACAGCATGAGCAAAGGCACAGAGGCAGGGAAAAGGGCATATTTTGGGAATAGCAAGTGGGTGGGCAGAGTGTGGGCTGTGTGATGTAAGCGCTCTACAGATTGTGGGGGCCTTGAATGCCACGCAGAGTGTTGACTGTAACCAGCAGGTAGTGAGAGTCTCCTGCACGGCACAGAGGCTTTTGAGCTTGTAGGTAAGAGAAGGGCAGGATCAGAATAGACATCCATTTTGATCTCATGGCCTTTTGTCTGGATAAAGCCTCCCTGGCCTTGGGATGGCTGGGAATGCTCGTGTGGCAAAAAAAATACGAGGTGCCTCCTCGATACGTGCCTTTGCAGATGGCTTCAGAGGGATCCTGGCTTCTCTGGTTTTGAGTAAAGGGACTCCGGTGGTTAAATATACTGTTTCATGGAAGCCACATAACCTCCCCCCTCATTCCAGCACTGGATTTCATGTCAAAGCAGACCACAGAACACCCAGCCCAGCTGACATGGCATTCCCACCTTGACATGTGGGAATTCCTGCTTGGGGTCGGGGGGGCTCTCAGTTCTGTGAGCTGGAAAGTCAGATTAACCACACTTACTGCGATCGTGTTCTTCAGAAACACAGGAGCACGACATATACCAGAATGTTAAATTTACCAATTTCTAACAGGACATGACCTCCTTGCCACACAGATCCTACTGCTTGTCCTGCTGCATTTGGCAACTTAGTGGTATCAGAGTCACTGGGAAATGTCATTAAGATTAGAAGTTTGCTTGATGAATCCAGGATCAGGGCAAAGAGTCAGGTGTCCTGAAAAGAGGTAATTCATCAGGCCTGCTCTCTGCCTGTCAAACAGAAGTGTGCCCTCTCTTTCAGGTCACCCTCTCTTTGAGGCCATCCTGGATACTTCCTCTCCAACACTTCTTTTAGGCTCTTGACATCCACCAGATCTTCTTTTCATCCAGGAGTTCCCCCTTTCAGCATACTTTTATCACGTTGCCAAGACCCTGCCTGGATTTGCATGACCCTCCTACTTCAGGCTGACTATCTTTATCACAAAGGCCTGTCTGCGGGCACCTGGCTGGCCTGGTTGGAATTGATCTCGGGGTCGTGAGTTCAAGCCCCACGTTGGGTGTAGAGATTACTTAAATAAATAAACAAACTTAGAAAAAAGATCTATCTCAGGAACCAGCCCCAAAGGGTTACTTTGGACGGTCGAGGACATACATGACCTGAGGATCCTTGAAGCCCGCCCTATTTTGTTCCTGACCTTTTGCTAAAGTCACCTCTTGTAACTCTGAGGTCTTTTCTGTTTTGGGGCCTGTCTCTGCCCGCTGAGCATGAAGAAGACACGAATCTCTGAGTGACTCATGCATTGTACAGAAGAGGGGGACCCTTCCTGTCCACATAGCTACAGGAGAGGGACGCTATCCGAGGTTGGCGAGGGGACAACCTTGAGTTTGGGCTTTCTTTTGCTTAAGCTGGGAGCTGCATGTAAGACATAAGATTTGAGCTTAATTTTAAAGGATGAGAATAAGGAAGTTTGGCAGCTGGAGGGAAAGGCTACTTTATAAGTGCGGCAAGAGAAAGTGAAACTGATGATGGCCCTGGTCCATTCTGACACCTTGAGTCCTGGCTGCGTGCATAGACATCATTACTTACTGTCTGAAGAAGTCCCAAGACCAAAGAGTTGTAGAGTCTAAGGTGTTATAGCCACGTAGTAATGGAAAAGGAGATGTCAGAGAGGAGACAGAGTATCTTTAAAAAGAGCCAGCCAAGCCAGATTAGAAACTTCATTTTGAGAAGAGGCTGGGGGGGGGGGGGTCTACAGTGGCCTTGTTTACCAGCCCTGGATGCTGAGCAGACATCAGGGAGAGAAGCAGCAAAGCAAGTCCTATTGCATTCCTTAAAGGAGAGCAGGTGAGAGGTACAAATTCAGGGCTTCCCGTCTCTGCTTGGGGCTCTCCTGAAAAATTGTACCAGATACCTTAATAGGGTTGAAAGATGGGTTGGAGCAGAAGAGCCTGTGTTTTGCAGAACGGCTCCTTCTCCTGGCTGTATGGATTCTGGGCCTCCATCGGGGTTGGGAGAGGGAAGTTTGAACTCCCCAAGTATTATCTGGAGAAAGCCCTCTCTCTGATTTGGCGTCCTCCTCCCTCTTCAGGGCTTGCTTGCGCTGATGGCCCTCAGAAGGATGCTCAGCCCCAGGAGGGAGGGTGGGCTGTCCTTCACAGCACATCTCTTGACCTCATTCCCCGGGCATGGGTTCCAGCTGGTATGTTCCCAGCTGACTGTGGCTGGACGCCAGGCACCTGGGGCATTATCTCTTTTAAGAGATGCTGGTATTCCAGGGCCTGGGAGGGCAGATGTTATCACTTCTGTTTTGCAAATGAGAAAACAGACCTCTTGGGGTTAAGTGACTCGTTCAAGGTCATGGTGGTGGAACCAGAACCCAAGTCCAGCTCTTCCAACAAGTGCTGCTGGCTAAACCGCCCTCTGCTGCCGAGAGTGATGGCCTTCAGTTCCTCTGCTCTTCCTTCCAATTCATCTTGCAAACTGTCTATGGCCATACCAGCCTGAAGGCGCCGGATCTCGTCTGATCTCATCTTGCAAACTGAAACCAGGCTGATCTTTCCAAAATACCCGTTCATCTGGTCTTCTCAGAAAGTCTGCCGTTATCCTTCGCTGCTATAGGATGTATCCATTGACCTCTTTGCACCCTTTAGCCTTAGTTGTATTGGGAGGTGGCAGGTGGAGGTGGGCAAGATTTTACTCCCATTCCAGCCTTACCTCTCTTTATTTCCTTCCTGTCTGACCTCATTCCAAATTTGATTCATCTCTGCTCCGCACTGCCCTCCTTAACCTCATTTATCATTCCTACTAGCCATTTGGTTTTTGTTGGCTTTGAAGCCAACCAGGTCGGTGGGGCTTGGTATTTGTGGTATAGTTATCTTTACAGATGTTTTTCAATGACCTTTTCCTACCTCTCCAGGTGTAGTTGAATCTGTCAACTCATTGAAGGCAGGGCCAAGAGGGTCTGCTTCTTTATTTGATGTGGGTGGAGACTGTGAGAGTGTGTGTGTGTGTGTGTGTGTGTGTCTCCGTGGGGGGAGGGGCCTCTGCTAGGGAGGAGGGAGCTTGAATCGGTTGAGGCTGCACCTGGGGGCTGCACCTGGAGGCTCCAGGAGATGAATGAAGTCTCCTTGAGCTGCAGATGGTTGTGTCCAGGAATGAGAAATTGCAGAACTTTTAGAGTGTGCCCTCCCCACCACCACCTTGCACGAGGAAAATGGGACGTTCAGTGCAGATCCTGAGTGACCTAGGGGACCCAGGGACTTGGCCAGGAAGAGGTTTTCAGAGCCTGAACTCAAGCCACGCTTTTAAGGGACCCCTCTCTATCCACCTGTAGCATGAAGAGGAGAACCCTCTCCCCAGCAGTTCTTGCTCTGGAGCGCTCCCAATTTCCGCAGGCGCCTTCTGTCCGCCTCTGTGTGCTTTGAGTTTTCCCTACAGCTTCCTGGGCCTCTACGCTCATCTGTAAGCTTTTTCTTGTTTTCTTTCCTTTTTTTTTTTTTTTTGGTTGTGCTGCCGAGAGACTGACTTTTAACAACTTTCTCCTGGCTCTCCCAGGCTGTCCGCAACCTCCTCTCTTCTTTTGCCGGCGCTCCTGGCTCTCTCCGCGCTCCCGGCTTACCTCCGCCGCTGCACAGCAGCCCCTTCCCTCCCGGTCCCCTTCCCTGCCTCCGCGGGCTCCCCGCCTCGCCCCCACGGCGCCCCTCGGAGCTCTGGCAGAGTCGGGGGGAGAGGGGGCGGGAGGGCCAGCCCGGAGGAGGGGGCGGCGCCGCCTCCAGCCCGGCCTGGGCGGGGTCCTGGGAACGGGCGGAGGCCCAGCCGCGCCCCCAGGCCCCAGCGGCGGCCCGCGCCCCTCGGACGGGAGGAGAGGGGCTGGCCCACTGCCAGCGTCTGAGAGCCGGCCCCCTCCCCCGGCCCGCTTGCAGCCAACCAGGCACTCCAGCGGGGCCCACGTGACCTGGAGTTCTAGACAAAGAAAATGTTCAAGCCCTCCCCCCCACCTCCCCCCTCCCCCTCTCTCTGGCCCCCTCCGCCCCCAGCCCCATCGCCCCCTTCCCCTCCCCCCAGACGGGCAGCTACTTACAGAGCTTCAGGGCCGGGGCTCACACCTGAGCCGGACCACAGAGGGGCTGCACCTGGCCTTATGGGTAGGTTCCTGGACGGAGCCCTGGGGAGACTGGGGGCGGGGAGGCGGCAGGGGCCGGTGGGAGGATCTCTGGGCCGCTGCAGCCCTCTGGATTTGCGAAGAGTCAAAGTATGCCTCCCTGGCCCGCAGGAGCTGGTTGCTCTGCCTGGCCCGAGTTCTGGAGATGCTGAGTTAGTGCTGTCCCACCCACTCCCTCCTCAGGAGCCCCAAGCCCCGCTCCTCCCAGCGCTCAGGTGGGACCTGGCGGTGCAGAGGCCAGAAGAGCAGCCCCAGCGTGTGAGCCTGGGGCAGTAGTGAATGAAGGCTGGGGGGCAGGCCCTGGCCCAGGGGGAGCTGGGAGACCAGGAGTTGGGCTGCAAGGAGCGCCCCTGCTGAGCTGGCCGGCTGATGGGCTGTTGGCATTTCCTTGCGGACCTGTGCTCCTGGCTGGTGGACCATGCTGTCCTTGGGCCATGCCCACCTTGCGGCCTCTTGGGAGGGACAGTTCCTCTCGTGCGTGTCCCTGGGAGCCAGCGGGCAAGCCCGCAGAGAGAAGTGGTGCTGGGTGGGAGGGAGCAGTGTGACCCTGACAGGGGCTGTGGCACATCAGCGGGGGCCATGGGGGGTGGGGGCAGCCTGACGACGCTGGCCTGTGATGGGAGAGGTGCCTGGGACAGCCTGGGATCCACTGCACCAGCGGGGAGTCCGCATGGGCACCCAGACCTCTGACCTTTGGAACGGGAAGCAGCCTGCGTCGCAGAGGAAGGCGGAGGCGGGACAGCCGCCCAGGAAGATGGGACTGGTCGGGGAGGCCTTGCCTCTACTCGAGTGGAGTTACCAGTGGCTTTCCAGGCTGGACAAACTCCAGACGAAGTGGCTTCCTTGAGCCACGGTAGTGGGGGCTGGGGTGGTGTCTCCCTGGGCCTGCCCCATCTCTGGGCCGCTGTGGAGTAGGACCTCGAGAACTGGGGATAGGAGCCTTCAGCCCAAATGCCAAAGCCCTGAGTTAACCCTTCTTTCTCCCATTGTTTGCCTGGGGAGGAGGGTCGGAGTGAGCGTGGAAAAAAGGCATTCCCACACTGCCCTAGGCAGACTATTCTAATGAGGCCCCTCCCCCACCCAGCCACCATCTCTGCCACTTCTTCCCCTTTCCTCCTGCCTCCCGCTGCTAACCCACCCCCTTCCTCCTTCCCCCACCCCTGCTGGCCTCGTCCCGACGGAGGCCCCCTTCTTCCTCCTCCTCCGCCTGCCAAAACCCTGCTGGGTGCGTGTTCTCCTGCACCTAGTGGGCTGGGGGCGCTTAACAGCCGTCAGCAGCAGCGTCTGACAAGCTGGGGGAAGTTGTGGGGGAAGAATAATGTTTAGGAACTCGCTGTGGAGAGGTTGAGAAGAGAGACAAAGGGGCTGTGGGGGAGTGAGGAGGGTGGCATCAGGCACGACTCCCTTCTAGACCTGGGGAGCCCGGCACCCGCTTGCTGTGCGGGGGACTTCACCTTTCCTCAGAAGGCCCCTCCCGCCCTCTGCCACCTGCACCTTGTTCTGGCCGAGGGGCCTCATCACCCCTGAAGCGGGGTCTTGGGGTCACCCATGGCAGCACCCTGGTCTAGGTCAGTCAGCCATGCCTGAATTTCAAGGAGGTGTGGAGTTTCTCTGTGAGCGGATCTGGGGCTTTAATAGTGCATCCCTAGAAGAGGATGGGCTTGAGTGCACACCTAGGTGCATCTTCTTATGGGGGAGGGGGTGGTAGATAAATTGATAGTGGGAAGGGGAGGGCAAAGTCCCAGCAGGTGAGAGAAGGGGCTTGGGAGGGAAGAGCAGTTGCTCTGTATTCTCCCACCACCGGCTTCCTGCTCCTTTGCCCAGCTGTTTGTGGGCTGGGGGCAAAGGATGCATTATCCCATCTTAGAATTTGTTGAATCACGGAAAGAACTAGGATTTCCATCCTCAGTATTCAAGGACTCTACCGGAAGCAGGTTTGGTTGGTGGCCTGGAGGCAAAGACATGAGACTGAAACAAAAATGACTCTACAACACAGTAGACCTTGAGCACAACACAAAGGTTCTTAACCTGGGGCCCTGGGATCTGGGAGTCCATTGGCAACTTGGGAGAGTCCTTGGCATTCTTGATACTTATATACATCAGATTCTTAAACCAGTCAGAAAAGTGTAACGGAAATCCTTTAGATGAAAGGCTTTTTTAGGTTGAAGCAACTTGGAAGAGCAAGGACTGCTCCAGAATCTGCTGTTCAGTGAGTTGCAAAGCGAAGACAGGAATGCAGATCCTCTGCCTTCTAGCTTAGAGTTCTTATACTCCCAGTTACTTTCTGATGTTCTTGTTTAGTCTTGAGGGTGGGCTTTGCATTCCCAGCTCTAAACTCTCTGGGAAAGCTTCATGTTGAAAGCCATGTTGAAGATGGGAGGTTTTTCACTGAATGTGGTGGAAACAGGTGCAGAGCCTTAAAGTTTGAGTTCACGGGTCCCTCGCATTCAGTCGCTGGGGTGAGATTAGGTTGAATGGTTCTCAGGGCTAAGGAGCAAGGATTTCATTCTCTTCTGTAGGGTGATGGGAATCCTGGAGCAGGCTTTGGGAAGGATGAGCGTGAGACAGTGAATGGATGGAGGCTGCCCAAATGGGAGCACGATTGGGTGTGGATTGTTAACTTATCAGGATAGCAGAGAGGATGCGTGACCTGTAGTGTGTTCTCAGTAAACTGTTGTTGAAAGAATAAATGTATTGATGGATCGGAAAGGTGTGTGTAGAAAGAATGGGTGAATCTGATAACATACATTTGATAGAATCCTAAGATTCCAGAATGGCGTGGGAGCAGGCAAGCTCTTTAGGGGCTTGCGGTGGTGTTTGAGCAGAGGGGGACACGGAGCAGTGATTTCATCACTGTAGACATCACGACCAAACTGGATTTGTGGTCTGGAAGCCAAGACCAGGAATAGAAGGGGTTGATTGCCCGGGAAAATTGTGAAAAGGACGAGAGGATCCAATTCGTGATTGGGAAGTAAGATAGGAGAGGACGGAGCCAAGATCTGTGCCTAAGCTAAGACGCACGATTACTCTTTGAATAGAATTACTCTTTCCATGTCAGAGGGTGGGCAACTGAGGGAGGCTGACCTATGGAGGAAGATTTCGGGAGAGGCGCAAGAGAAGGTTGGAAACCAGCCAAATGATTTGCGTTCACCGACCAACTTCAGATTTTCCCATTTTCCATGGCAAGTCAATTGAGTTGATGACCAAAGAACTCAGTCCTTTACCTCCTGTCACTGTCTCCAGAGCACAAAGAGATTGAGAAGAGCAGACCCCCCCCTCCCCCCAGTATCAAGTGGCCTTGCTTGCTAATACCTGGAGAGGTCAAGGTAACTTCTGTTCCTTGTTCCTCCAGGCTGAGAAGAAAGCCAAGGTGATTGCAGGAATGAATGCTGTGGAGGAAAACCAGGGGTCTGGCGAGTCTCAGAAGGTGGAGGAGGCCAGCCCTCCTGCAGTGCAGCAGCCCACCGACCCTGCATCCCCCACCGTGGCCACCACACCTGAGCCCGTGGGGGCGGACGCTGGGGACAAGAACACCACCAAAGCAGCCGACGATGAGCCGGAGTACGAGGTGAGCGGCTCGCTTCTTCAACTGCCTCGTCCAGCTCTTTCCTGGGTCCTTCCACTACCAGCTCTTCCCGTCCTGCTCTCCTCTCTCCACCTGACCCCAGGCCTCTTCGTCTGCCCAGTCTTGCTCTGTCTCGGGCGGTTCAGATGCAGCTCCCTCCTGGCTGTCCCGACCCTCAGATGCCCAGGGCTGGGGTTGCCATGGGGGGGTCAGGGTGGCAGGGCCTCGTGACCACCACGTAATGACTTCTGCTCCTTGGGGCTCCAGGACGGCCGGGGCTTTGGCATTGGGGAGCTGGTGTGGGGGAAACTTCGGGGCTTCTCCTGGTGGCCAGGCCGCATTGTGTCTTGGTGGATGACGGGCCGGAGCCGAGCAGCTGAAGGCACCCGCTGGGTCATGTGGTTTGGAGACGGCAAGTTCTCGGTGGTAAGTCCTGGGGTCTGGTGGTAGCCTCGGGGAGGGATGGGTCTTGGTCCCAGGGCCTGTGGTTTGGGGCTGGGGGCTTGGTCCAGAACTGCAGTGGAAGAAGTGGGCTCTTCTCGCCCCCACTCTCCACGTGGGACCAAAAGAAGCCCTAGAGAAAAGTGGGCTGCCCTGGGGGGGCTCCGGGAGCTGGGGCGCCCGCCAAGCTCTTGCCTTCCAGGACCCTTTCTCCAGAACTCCTTTCCTGCTTGCGTTCAGGTCCTCCCCCACGTTTGGGTTGGACTCCTCCTTTGAGCATCATAGAATTATTTATCAATCCATCTGGTCCTCTCAAGGGCAGAGGCTGGGTCTCAGTGCCCCAGTCCCTGCCCTTTGCCAGGCACGTGGTGGGGACTTGATGGGTGTGGCAGAAGGAGAAAGCGAGGGCGTTGGTCGTTCCTCCAGGTGTGCGTTGAGAAGCTGATGCCGCTGAGCTCCTTCTGCAGTGCTTTCCACCAGGCCACCTACAACAAGCAGCCCATGTACCGCAAAGCCATCTACGAAGTCCTGCAGGTGAGTGCCTCTCCGGGTAGAGGGGGCTTGGACAGCAGGGACTCCTAGTTGGTCTAGAAGCTGGAGTGCAGAGGTCCACCTGCAAGGCCCCCAGGACTCCCTTTTGTCCCCCGTGTCCCCCCCATTACTCACCCCTTTTCTGCACTCCCTTCCTCCGACACTCTTCTGTGACCCTCCCCTGCCCCTTTCCCCAGCGCTCGCCTCAGGCCGCCCTCGCTGTCCTCCAGCCTGTCCTGACACCCTCCCCCATACGTGCTGCCCTCCAGGTGGCCAGTAGTCGCGCGGGGAAGCTGTTCCCGGCATGCCATGACAGCGACGAGAGCGACACAGCCAAGGCCGTGGAGGTGCAGAACAAACAGATGATCGAGTGGGCTCTCGGAGGGTTCCAGCCCTCTGGCCCCAAGGGCCTGGAGCCACCCGAAGGTAAATGCAGGTGCCCAGGCCAGCCTTCTGGGAGAGCTGCCAGCTCTTTGGTTGAGAGGCCCAGGGGGCGTGGCCACAGTCTCCCTTTCCCTGGGGTCAGGATAGGGGCAGGGCCGCTTGGGGACTCAGGATAAGCTCCTCCCATTGGTTTGCTGGCACTGGAGAGCTGGGAGCTAGAACAAGTTGGGGACCAGGCTGCACCCCTTCGTAGGCAGAGTAGAGGAGGGGAGGAAGCCGGCACTGCGTGTTGGTGGTGACCGTGATCTCGTCACCTGCTTTCCCCATCAGAAGAGAAGAATCCCTACAAAGAAGTTTACACAGACATGTGGGTCGAACCCGAGGCAGCTGCCTATGCACCACCCCCACCCGCCAAAAAGCCCCGAAAGAGCACAACGGAGAAGCCTAAGGTCAAGGAGATAATTGACGAACGCACAAGAGGTAGTTGGCCTGGCTTTGGAGAGAGTGGCGCGGCGAGGCTGGCGTTCAGAGGCGCGGCCGTGGCCCTCACGGCCCCCTCTGATGCTGGGCTCTCCTCCCCCCCGCAGAGCGGCTGGTGTACGAGGTGCGGCAGAAGTGCCGGAACATCGAGGGTGAGTCCCGACAGCCGTTGACTCCCTGGCAAGTCCGTAGTCTGTTGCCCCCCGGGACTGGCTGGAGGGCTTGGCTCCTGGCGCGGGGCCTGGTGCGGAGTAGCCTAGGCCCTTAGGGAGGTTGAACGTCATGGGACGTCCGTACCCAGTGAAGGCCTCTGTCCTGCCCGTCCCACCACCCCCACCCCGCTTCACCCACATAGCTGTCTTCCTGGTGCCACCATCTTACTTTCCTATCAATGGCAGGCGCTGGTCATTAGGGTTTGGGACACTCCATTGGGTCCGAGAAGGGTGGCCTCTCTTGGATTTGCTTGAACTTGTGACCTTTGGCCTTTTACCTTCCTCATCTGTTCTCATCCAGTGGTCATTAGAGCATCGCAGGGCTGGCAAAGATGGGGGCAGGAGCATAAGATTTAAGGACTGCCCAGGGACTGTCTCCAGAGTCCCCCAGGGCCCCGGCCCTCTTCTCAGACGTTCCCGTCCTCGAATTATGCCTTTCCTGGGTGGGTGGCATTGCCACTCTGAGAGCTGAATGGGCATTGAGATTGGGGCCACAATGCCCCCCTGCTCCATGGGGCACCCTCCCAGACTCGTCTCCTTTTTGGGCTGCTGCTCCCACACGCCCTTTTCCTGTAACCCTTCTTGGAGCTGGGCTTAGGCGCCGAGGTGGGAAGGGGCCCTTTGGAGACATTCACTCTGCTTTCTCCACGCTCCCTGCTTTCCAGACATTTGCATCTCTTGTGGGAGCCTCAACGTCACCCTGGAACACCCTCTCTTCATTGGAGGAATGTGCCAAAACTGTAAGGTAGGAGCACAGCCCCCGGCGGTCTATACCTTCTCCCGTCTTGGGGCTCACTGTCGCCTGGAGTAGCTGCTGTGGTGACCCCGCGGTTTGCTCTGGACGCAGAGTCCTGATCAAACAGGCCCGTGGGCTTCGAAGTGTTCGACTTGCTGTTATTTGTCCTCCCCGCAAAGATTGTCCCCCTCGAAAGCCCATTCTGGTCCGCAGATGTGGGCTCACCGTGTCACAGTCCCTGGTGTGGGGCAGGGGGCTGACAGATGGGTGGGTGGGTTGCCGCGTCCTTGGGGTCCTGGGAGGAGAGCCCAGGGCTGTGGCGAGGGACAAGGGGGTGCAGTTGCCTCTCTGGCCTCGCTCTGGGGCTTCCCGATTCTGTGCACTGCTCTGGGTCGGGACACCTGCTGGCCCCTTCCCACGCGTGTGGCTCAGTAGGCGGCAGGCTCACGCCCGCAAGGACGGATTACGGTTCCTGGGTCAGGGCCCAGAGGCCGGGCGCAAAGCCTGCCGTCGCGCTGGCCGCGCCGGGTGCTGCTCGGTGGTCTCTGACGCCCCCCCCTGCCCTCTAGAATTGCTTCCTGGAGTGCGCATACCAGTACGATGACGATGGCTACCAGTCGTACTGCACCATCTGCTGCGGGGGGCGCGAGGTGCTCATGTGCGGGAACAACAACTGTTGCAGGTGAGGCTCCCCGGCCCGCCCCCCCCCCCCCCCCCCCGCCCAGGCCCCCCCTGGGCCCGGGAAGCCCCCCTCTCCCCCCCGCTACACTGGGCTTCCTTCCAGGTGCTTCTGTGTGGAGTGTGTGGACCTCTTGGTGGGGCCAGGGGCTGCGCAGGCAGCCATCAAGGAGGACCCCTGGAACTGCTATATGTGTGGGCACAAGGGCACCTATGGGCTGCTGCGGCGGCGGGACGACTGGCCCTCGCGGCTCCAGATGTTCTTCGCCAATAACCACGACCAGGAATTTGTGAGTGCTGGGCCTGGGCCGTCCGCGGGGGTGGGTTCCGAAGCCAGCGCGGTCCTAGCGGGGCTGGGGGGGCCAGCCCTGGGTGCCCGCCTGCAGAATCCTCCCGGGCGCTTACCTGGCCCGTTGTGCTCGCCACCTAGGACCCTCCGAAGGTGTACCCACCTGTCCCAGCCGAGAAGAGGAAGCCCATCCGGGTGCTGTCTCTATTTGACGGAATTGCTACAGGTGAGCGTGTGGCCCCCGAGCCCCACGAGGTGCTGCCGTCCCTGTCCCGGGGCAGGGGAGCTCCGCGTGAGGGACCGCGTGTGCTTCTCACACGATAAACAGTAGTTAACATGACAGCCGTTGAATTGGTACCCCGCCGAGGAAAATTTGTGTTGAGTGAGAAGTAAAATCGTGGTCAGCTGCTGTGTCCGGGAGGCCCGTGTCTTTGTTGGGGGGGTGGTGAGCTCCAGCATTGGACAGGGTGATCATTAGAGATTATTGAAGATTTTCACAAAGCCTCAAAGGACAGACTCGGCGACCAGAACGAAAACATAGGCAGTGTTCTGTCGTACGATGACTGTAAGTCACAGTAAAAAAAAAAAAAACAAAACCCAAAAAACGATAAACAAGAGAGTAAAGAATAATATATAATTCTATAATTAGCATTTTGGTGAATATCCTTTGATGTTTTTTTTTCCGTGCATATATGTATGTGTGTTTCTAGAATCCTACGTAGCTAGAAAAATAAAACGAGAGTATAGTAAAACGCACACTGTGTTGTAACTCGCCTTTTCATTTGCTGTCATGACTGCTTTTTCATGTTAACATGGAACTGCATCCTTTATTTGTAAATGCTGCATAGGATTCCATTGGGTGGAAAGTACCATGATTTATGTAACTAACCCTCTGTTGGGTTGTTGACTATTTTTCTCTGTTATGAGCAGCGCTGTGACAAGCATCCTTACACACACATCATTATATACGTAAACTACTCTCTTGTAGGGAGAGCTGGGGCACAGCCTAGGAAGTTTGTTTCATACGGTTCTTGACCTTGCCCGAGAGCCCTCCCGCAAGGTGCTACGGACACATACCCACCCCCCTGCCATAGCCCCAGGCCGACGGCTTCTCAGTTCTTAAGAAAGGAATAACCTCCTCAGAACGGGTGTCTTCACGTGACCGGAGGGAGACGGGCTGTCAGAGGGCCCGGGCGGGGTGGCATCCCAGGCCAGATGTTTATATTCTGTTCTCGGCTTAGTGTTGAGATTCTATAAACCTAGGGAAATTAATTTACAGCCTTGGTTTCCCAGGCCAGAACCTGGAGGCCCTCTTAAACCACGCCACGCCCCGAGAGGCTGGAAAAACTCCTCGGTGGGGAGGTCTCTGGGAGCAGGAAATGGTGCTGCTGAACCCTATTTCTCCAGAGGCTCTCAGGGTCTGTTCTCATTGTTTCCTTGCCCTCAATCCAGCAAACATTTGTGAAGGGGTCATGGTAAGGAAGTGAGTGTAGTTTGCTCGGGAGGAAACCTGGGTGAGCTCCTCTGTTCTGAAGAGCATTTGCAACCTAAGAGGAGGGCTGAATGAGGAATACACAGGGTTCTGAGGAGTTGGAGAGAGATGCAAAGCGCGGGGGGCTTACAGCGGAGGGGGGTGCTTCCAGGGGGCTGCAGGGTGCGGTGTGGGGGTGTTGATGAAACCTTCTGGGAGCAGGTGGCATTTATGTTGAGTCTTGGAGGATGAAGTGCAGCAGGAGGCCATGGGTGGGGGGTGAGGAAGGAGCAGTCTATGCAGGATGTAGGAACAGCAAAGAAAAGGCCACCCAAAAAGTCACCTGCTGTTCTCTCTGGTCCTGGAAACCACCTATTGTCTGGTCTTGACGGCCTTCTGAGTAGATCAGAGTAGGTATGAAATGGGATCCAGAAGGATCCTGCAGCTCACTGGGCAGGGTAGGGCTCAGGCCTGTTGTTGACCCATGTGTCCGGCTGGCCGGAGAGCCCCCTGCGAAGACCAGGGTGCTGGGGAGGAGCCCCAGTGACCGTGCCTTTCGCTGGCTGGCACAGGGCTTCTGGTGCTGAAGGACTTGGGAATTCAGGTGGACCGCTACATCGCCTCAGAGGTGTGTGAGGACTCCATCACGGTGGGCATGGTGCGGCACCAGGGGAAGATCATGTACGTCGGGGACGTCCGCAGCGTCACGCAGAAGCATGTACGTCAGTGTCGTGGGTCCCGTCCCACTTCTCTGTGTCCCTTGCACTTTGCTCCTGGGGGCGGCGGCGGCCCCCTGGCATTTTGCTCATTTGCTCTTTTCCTTTCTCCTTTTTCCCAGTCTCTTCTCTGCCGTGTGGAATATGGGCAGATTCCAGTGGGAACCGGGAGCTGGCCTTTTGAGGCTCCGGCTGCCCCCTGACTAGCTTCAGGGCCTTTGTAGCAGAGCGCTTTGGTTCCCATTTTCCCAGTACTTTTGGCAACAGCTTTACCAGCCTCCGTTTCAGGGGGGGGACTCTGGCAGGGTCTTGCCCAGGTGACCCTTTGCCTTTCCAGTTAACTGTGTCTACGACCCTGAAACTGCAGACCCTCAGGGATCCCCAAGGGCGTTTGGAGGGCATTCAGATGGCCCGGACACCCTGCCCAAAGTGCACAGAGCACAAAATGCCTTCATGGTCAGCTGCCCGGCCTGGACCGCCTTCCCCCTAAGTGGCTGCTTTTCGTGTTGGGAGCACAGCGTCTCCCTGCTGGCCTCAGAGATGATCCAACTGGATCCCTTCCCTTTGTTTAGGAAACTGAGCTCAGAGAGCCTCAGTGACTCGCCCGTGGCGCTGTGTGTGTGTGTGAAGTATGTACTTACGAAGGTATATAGTGAGCATACCGAGCAGCTGGGTCTCCTCGTCTCCGGTGCCAAAGTACTTTTTTTAGCCAAGTCCACAGATAACTTCCTTCTTCCTTTCTGCCTCTGTCCCCGGACATCAGGCCATCCCATTACCTTTATCCTCCCAGATCCAGGAGTGGGGCCCGTTCGATCTGGTGATTGGGGGCAGTCCTTGCAATGATCTCTCCATCGTCAACCCTGCCCGTAAAGGACTCTACGGTAGGTGCCGTGCTCACCCCTCCACCTTCTGAGCTGGTGCTTCCGCACGTAGGTTTCCTACTTGGACATTTCTGCCCTGGGACAGCTACTCCCGATGACCCTGTCCTCCCTTGCCCTCCCTGTGCCCGAGCCACACCACTGTCTCGTGCAGACAGCCCCAGCTGATGGCTTTCTCTTCCGACCTCTCAGAGGGCACTGGCCGGCTCTTCTTTGAGTTCTACCGCCTCCTGCATGATGCGCGGCCCAAGGAGGGAGATGACCGCCCCTTCTTCTGGCTCTTTGAGAATGTGGTGGCCATGGGCGTTAGTGACAAGAGGGACATCTCGCGATTTCTCGAGGTATAGCCAGCAACCTTGGTTTGGCCAGCTCACTAATGGCTTCTACCTTGGACTGCTGCTTTATCCCTGTCTCATCTGCATTGTGGAGCTGGGGACTGGTGACTTCTGCTTTGCAAGGGGCCTGTTCGGGAAGCTCGAGGGCTTCCCAATTAGACAGGGAGGAAACACTGGTAGAGGCCTGCTCTGGACAGAACCTGTGGTCTGACTCTAAGAGGTAGTGTGTGGGTGTGGGCCTCAGGGCTTGAAGGACTTGACTGTTCCTAACAGGGTGGGGTGCCAGGCTCCTAGAGTTTGGGGTTCTGAGTGGTGTTTCCCTAGGGGCGCCCTTTGAGGTGGCCACGCCAATCTTCCCCGACCAGAATGGCTTGCCCTCACTCCCTGGCACCATGACAGATGCGCTGTGGTGCCTGGGAAGTAAAAGACACGGCTTACCTGTTTTTATTCCCCATAATGTGGGTCCCATGTCCGTGCTGAGCCGGGTTGGAGGCATGCACAGAGGGTCTCTGTGGCCAGAGGCATTCTCGGGGTGGGCGGTCTGGGAGCTCGAGCCCATGCTCCAGAGTCTTGGGGTCAGTAACACCTCGAGCTGGTGTTCTGAAGTGTGAGCAAGTGTCTATTTGGCTCATGATCTGGACATACAGTGAACACGTCTGCACTCATTGGAACTTTCTTCCTCAGAGCCTCTGGGTGAGCTAGAGCTACGTAGTCCAGTTAGGGTAGCCCTCAGGCACGTGTGGTATTTAAATTAACATTAAAATTCCTCTGTCGCTCGAGCCTCATTTCAAGTACTCATTAGCCACCTGCAGCCACTCCATTGAACAGTGCAGACAGAAAACCTGTCCATCATCACAGAATGTTCAGTTAGACTGCAGTGGTCTAGAATGTTCTAACGAGAGCATGTGGAATGTGGCTGGGTTCCATTCTGGCTTTTCCTGGAGGCTTCAGGCTGTCCCACTGCGTGGCTTCCTGAGAGAGGAGTAAGCAAGAGCCTCTGAGGCTGTAAGGCTCCAAACTAGCGTAATTTCCTGGCACCGTCTGCTGTTCCTCTCTTGCTCATCTTTAATCTTTCTCCTGTTTTATAGTCCAACCCTGTGATGATTGATGCCAAAGAAGTGTCAGCTGCACACAGGGCCCGCTACTTCTGGGGGAACCTTCCTGGTATGAACAGGTTGGTGAGAGTGCTCGGGCCTGGGGAGGCAGTGGGTTGGTGTCTGCAGGCAGATCGGCCCGAGGAGGACGCGGTCGCTGAGTGGGCGCTCTTGGGCACCCTCCCCCGCTGACTAGCTTGCTGCTCTACCATGTTCTTCTGTTTCCTTCTCCTTGAGGGAGCAGGGGAGTGAGGGTATAGAAAATATTTGCCTGAGAAACCAATGGCTAGTGGTTGAAATAGGAGAATCACCATGCTGCTGAGTTACATCGTTGGTTCTCGTGCATTGGTGACGTATCTGGAGTCAGCTTGTCCTCGGTCTCCAGAGGTGAAGCTGTGGAGGGTGGGGTGGAGTTGGGATGGGGAAGAGTGGTGCCCACAGCTGGGCCACACCTGCTGGGTGCAGCTTACAGAGTTCTGCTTTGCTTATTAGCCAAACACTTTGTGGCTTCGGGTCCATCGTTGGGAGGAGGTTCTTTATTTAGGTTACACAGAGAGAGATGTTAATGTCTAGGAACGGAGATAACCTCATTTCTTCAGTGTCATAGTTGGATTATAAAAAGGCCTGTGAGGAGAAAGGAATTCTGATCGAGAGTCAGCAGTTCAAGAGCAGAGTGAGATCCACCCCAGCTGGATATCTGTTATGCAGGGAAATATTTTCCAGAATGTTCTAAGAGTGGATTGTCAACTTTGTTGTATCTATAAATTGTTCACATCATCTAATCTGGCTTCAGTCTTCTCTCCCTCTCCGCCATTAGCATGAAGTTGTAGGAACATCCCAGTCTCATACCCGCTTTACAAAGCTGCTGTCTTTTGTGAAGGTTTATTGATGGGAAGGAGACCTGTCCGTGGGATAGCTGACCTACAGACCGTTGAGTGCCCCCTCCTAGGTTCCCCAGCCGTACCTGTGTCCTGGAAGAGTAGACTGGGTTATGTGGTCCAGTATTCCGTGGAGCCACGAGCTCAGTGTCTCCTCACAGACCTTGGTCCTATGGCATTGTTCTCACCTGCTTCTTCCAACTCTAAAATTCTAGAACTCTGAGCTTCGAGGTGGAGCAGAGGTACTGTGTGGGGCCGTGTAGGGGGTGTGTGTGTGCATAAATAGGGCGGAGGCTGGAGGCGTGCACTTTGGCCATGGGTCCCTATGGGTCCCATGCTGAGATGGTAGACTGCTGTGTGAAATATCAGAAAAGGTCAGCCCTAAAGGTGACGTTCAGTGATCTGCTCCGCTCTCCGAGAAGTGACACATTCAGTGTCACAGAACTGTGGTCTTCTGGGCACTGTGCAGAAGTTAAAGCCTTTTAAACTGTACAGTTAAGGTGCACGCTTCGATGAATTTCATCCAGCGTACACCCACGCAGCCATCACCATATTCAAAGATACAGAACATTTGGTCACCCCCAAAGCTTGCTTTGTGACGGGTACTTTTTTTTTAAAAGATTTTATTTATTAGAGAGCCCATGGGGGGGGGGGAGGGGCAGAGGGAGAAGGACAAGCAGCCGGCCTCACTCAGTGCCGATTGCCGAAGCGGGGCTCAATGCCAGGACCCTGAGATCATCACCTGAGCCCAGGTCAGACGCTTAACCGACTGAGCCACACAGGTGACCCTGTGACAGATACTTTTAGAACTCAGTATGTTTTACGATGACTGGCATAAAAGTCATTGGGTTTTCCTTCCTTTTTTTTTTTTTTTTAAGATTTTTTTAATTTATTTGACAGAGAGAGAGTGAGAGAGGGAACACAAGCAGGGGGAGTGGGAGAGGGAGAAGCAGGCTTCCTGCCGAGCAGGGAGCCCGATGCGGGGCTCGATCCCAGGACCCTGGGATCATGATCTGAGCCGAAGGCAGAGGCTTAAGGACTGAGCCACCCAGGCGCCCTGGGTTTTCCTTCTTGTGGACAGGTGGTATCTGCTTATTTGTAGATTGAGACCACTGTGGAATTTAGGTTTAAGGGTTAACGCTTGGTGTGCTGTCCGTGGATGGCTGCAGTGTGTGTGCGAATGTTCTGGGGGAGTTTGAAGGGGGTTTCAGTGTGTGCGGGTGACGACAGTCCCCGTTTACCTCTCCGTGTGAGTCCTGGCTGCCGGCTGCATCCCTGCTGGTCTCCTGGTCTCTGTCATTACCTCTCTTTCTGCTTCCTAGGCCGTTGGCATCCACTGTGAATGATAAGCTGGAGCTGCAAGAGTGTCTGGAGCACGGCAGAATAGCCAAGGTCAGCCCCGGTGCCAAAGCCCTCGCTCTGCTGGGGGGGAGGGAGAAGGGCAGAGAGGGCAGGATGAGCCCGAGCGCTGTCCAGGCCAGTGACCGCTGCTGGTGCGGAGAACGCAGTTTAGGAGGTGGCTCGGGGTCGTACGCCTAGCCGGCCATAGGGGAGGGCCCAGGGGAGAGCCTGGAGGGCAAGGAGAGAGATCGGAAATCCTTCCCGGTCTTCAGTCCCTCGTTGAGCATCGCCTGCTGGTCCTGTGAGAAGCAGACACTTAAGAAGTCTTTGCCAAAGCCCCTGGATCTGCTAGGGCGCTTAAACGTTTTGGCCAGGACCTATTGCACAAGCCTTCAGGACGGCGCATTCTCCTGTGATGTGGAAGCTGCATTTCTCTCTGGAGAAATCTCCCGGATTGAGTGTATCGGGCGTCAGGTTCCACGAGTGGGGGCGCCAGCATCCAGCCCTGCGGGCGCCCCTCAGTAATTTGGGATCCTTTTGCCTGCAAGTCACTACACGTGTGCAAGAACCCATTCTTAGAAGACTGAGGAAATTCAGTGGTGCGAGCTGCTCCCTCTCAAGTCCTTGGCCAGCGAGCCTGGACTAAGGATGGCCGGGTGACCTCCAAGTGAGAAGAAGAGCAGGGCAGTGGGGTCTGTGGAGGCCCGCGCTGGAGCCTTACCCCGGCCACCTGTGCGGACCAGGCCTTGTCCGTGTTTGATTCACCTGTCCCGGCCCGTGCCTGGCACACGTGTTAGATGCATGGCCAGCGAACGAGTGCTCATTCCTCTTTTCCTCTCCTCATCTTCTAGTTCAGCAAAGTGCGGACCATTACTACTAGGTCGAACTCCATAAAGCAAGGCAAAGACCAGCATTTCCCCGTCTTCATGAATGAGAAAGAGGACATCTTATGGTGCACTGAAATGGAAAGGTAGTACCAGAGGCCATGTGCTGGTGTCGTGGGATGCGTGGCGCATGGCGGTTGCGGCCTCTGAGGGAGGGATCGCTGCCCCTTCCGGCCGGGCTCGTAGCTTCCCCAGATACCACGTGAGCAGTGGGTCTCCCCGAGCATTTCCCAACAGGGCAGGTTCCTGGAGGTAGGGGGACACTCCTGTGCATTGTAAGGCCGGGCCCAGGGTCAGAGGGATCTAGGAGTGGGTTCCGGGGGCCGTGGCTCCCAGGGGTCCGGCTAAACTCCCAGAAAACAGTGCTGCTCATTTCGGGAACTGTGCAAACCAGGACAGCACAGGACCGGGCGGGCCGCGCACCCTCATGCCCTGACTGGGTGCAAACCAGACTCACGGGCTAGACGGCCTCCTGGTCCCCAGTGTAACTGCAGTTTAGCCAAAGCGACCCTTGACATACTCGACGCGAGCAGACAGAAGCTTGGAGCTCCTGCAGTCGGGCAAGAGTTCGGCTCCTTTGTCGAGTTCTTGCGCTTGTGGGCGAGGTCCCAGGGATGCGTGTTTATTACGGATAGACTTCAGGTACCTGCTGCGGCTGCGGCTCCGGCGGAGCACGCCCCGGGGGTGTCTTTCACCGATGCTAACTTTGTTTCTGTCATGTGGCCACTCCGGGCGGCGGTTGGCTTCCTTCCCTTCAGGCCCACGGCAGGTGGCAGGGTGCCTGAGTCGTGGTTGGCGACACAGGACGGAAGATGCAGCCGGATCGCACCCGCCCGCGCTCACCGCCGCCCTCTCTGCCTTTTCTCCCCAGGGTGTTTGGCTTCCCTGTCCACTATACGGACGTCTCCAACATGAGCCGCTTGGCGAGGCAGAGACTGCTGGGCCGGTCGTGGAGCGTGCCGGTCATCCGCCACCTCTTCGCTCCGCTGAAGGAATATTTTGCTTGTGTGTAAGGGACATGAGGGCAAACTGAGGTAGTGACACAAAGTTAAACAAACAAAAAAACACAAAACACAAAACACCAACAACATGAGGATCGAGAGGAGTATCAGCACCCAGAAGAGAAAAAGGAATTTAAAACAAAAACCACAGAGTCGGAAGTTCCGGAGGCTTTGCCTTGCACAAAGGGTTGGACATCATCTCCTGATTTTTCAATGTTAATCTTCAGTCCTATTTAAAAACAAAACCAAGCTCCCTCCCCACCCCCACCCCCCACCCCCTTTTTTTTTTGTTTTGGTCAAACCTTTTGTTTTCTACTCTTTTCAGAGGGGTTTTCTGTTTGTTTGGGTTTTTGTTTCTTGCTGTGACTGAAACAAGAGGGTTTATTGCAGCAAAAATCCGTAACAAGAAATCGTAACAATACCTTGCAGAAGAAGGGTGGGAGAAAAGGAAAAAAGGAAATTCTATAGAAATCTATATATTGAATTTTTTTTTTTTTACTATATATCTTTTTTTTTTTTTTTTCGTTGTTGTCTCTAGCCTGATCAGATAGGAGCACAAGCAAGGGACAGAAAATAGTGACACTCAGCGGCAGAATTCCCTCCCAGCCACTGAGCTGTCTTGCCAGCACCATTCCTGGTCATGCAGAACAGAGCCCAACTAGCAGCAGGAAGACAGAACACACAAGACCCTTTTATACAGTATTTCAGGTGCCTACCACACAGGAAACCTTGAAGAAAATCAGTTTCTAGAAGCCGCTGTTACCTCTTGTTTACAGTTTATATATATATGATAGATATGAGATCTATATATAAAAGGTACTGTTAACTACTGTACAACCCGACTTCATACTGGTGCTTTAAACAGCGAGATGAGTAAAAACATCAGCTTCCACGTTGCCTTACGTGCAAAGGGTTAAACCGAGGATGGAGAAGGGAGGCAGCTTGAAGGTGAATCGTGGCCGTGGTGGGCTTTCCCCCCGGTATTGAACAAGGTGAAGGGGGAGAATCCGGGACCCGCGTTCTCCTGCTTCTCCCTGCCAAAAAACGGGGGTGAGGGGAGGTGGGTCGGACCGTGGAGAGCTGAGAGTGGGATTCATCCAGGCTCACGCAATAACCTTTTGATTTTTTTTCAAAAAGGAGACTCCCTCGGCAAGATGACAGGATAAGGGGTCTTCCTTCCCAATTTCTCACATTAGCCGATTCGAGGGCTCCTTGTGGTGGGATCAGAAATAATCCAGAGTGTGGGCAAGTGACCGTTAAAACCCCACCTGGAGCAAATAAAAAAACATACAAAACGTACTGGTGCTTTCCTGTCTAAGTCGCCTTTTGTGTGTTCTTTTATGAGGCCCTCACCATCCACCCTCTGTGCACAAGGCGGCTTCCGGCCCCTGGAATGTGATGTTTTTGGTCATCTCCAAAGGCTGCAGTTTTATACTGGGAGGCTGATGACACCTTTTGTTAATAATTATTCTTATGGTTCTGGTTATAATTATGTTTGTTTTCAGATTTTTTCTTTAAGAAAACAAAAACCCAACCCCCCCTCCCTTGCGGTTTCAAACCGAGGTGCGGGGAGCAGGGTGCTTCTAAGTTAGCGGTGGCCCTGGTGCCCTGGCTCCCCACCCCTCGGGCCAGGTGGGCCACCGGGCGCAGCGAAAGCTGGGCGGCCAGGGGAGTCCCCGAGGCCGGCCTTCCGGGCGCGTCCCTCCTCTCTTCTACTTCCCCTCCTCTGAGTCGTGCGTGTCAGGGCTGGAGGGAGGACCAGGCCATCTCTCTCCTCGTGTGTATGATTGGAGTGGTGTGTATTTCTTTTCTAGTACTTGGTCTGATGATAGCTGTGCTCTTACCCGGAGCCGGCAGCACCTGGAGCCCCAAGGGCACGGACACTTGGTTCCACCTCCTACCGAGGCGGGCATCGGCGGTAGGCAGGGCCAGCATCGGTGGCTCCAGGGTGAGGGCCCGACGGGCAGATGCTTGCCTGAATAGATGGGGTGTAGATATGTGGCATATAGAGATATATATTTTATAATGGGAGGGGGGATGGCACCTCCTGGGACGGGCAGGGCTGGGAGGTGTGCTGGCAAGCACATGGTCCCAAGTTCGCATCCCTAGAAGATAGGGCCTACGGTGATAGGCGCTATATAAATACATAGATAGGGTCATGTATAAGAAATATTATGTAGTGGGGAGCGGGGCGAGGGGGCTCAGAGTGCTGAGCCTCGGGTCCCACTGCAGACATAAGCCCCACACCAATCAGTCAATCCCACACGCATACACAGGAACCGATCTCTACCGATGCGGAATGGGCGCACACACACACACACACACACACACACACACACACACACAGCCGGGGGCTCCCAGCGCTCTTCTCCCCAGGATTCAGGACTTTGTGGCGTCGACCCTGCAGCTCTTTACCTCTGTTGCCCTGATTGCAGGTAGCCTCTCAATCCCAGAAGTTGCTAGGTGCTGAAGGCCGGAAAAGGAGGAGGTTTTATCCCCGCAGGTGCTCTCCTCTAGCAGGTAGCATTCTCTCTCTTTTGCCCCTGGTGATGTCAAAAGATTCTTCTGTTAGCAACCTGTGATACTGACCTGCAACTCTAGGCACCAGTCAAGTCAGCCCTCGACTCCCCCTACCTATTCTCCCCCAACCAAAAGAAAATTGACGTCCAGGTCTGTCTTGGCCAGGGGGCTTCCATTGGGAAAAAAAAAAAAAAAAAGAAAAATGGGACAGTGAAACTCATCTTTTGAATAAAGTAAATTAGTAATTGGTGACAAAACTAAAACCAAGGCTTTGAATCCCTCGCTCATTGCTCAGGAGTAAGCTCACAGCTGGTGGCCACGGTCTCCCACTCCTTTTAGAGGTGCTTGGTCCTGGGCTTCAAGCTACGTGTTTCCTTGTCAGGTTGGTTTTTAAGATCACACCCAGTTTGCTCCCTGCCAACTCTGTGACATGGCGGCAGGTGGCCACGGTGGGCCCCCTTGGGGCTGGAGCAGCTAGGAGGGGGAATACCTCTGCCCCTCCCTCGTTGAAATCCCTGTACCTAACCCGTGGTGCTCACCCTCGTCCCCTCCTTCTCCAGCCGGGCTCCATCTTCCTGGCCTGGGTCCACCAGCACCACTCCAGGAGGGCTGCGGGGAGGAGGGGCTGCCTCAGGCAGTCCAAGGTGCTCCCTCCCCCACTGGCCAAGGCTAAGGTCTTCGCAGCCCCCAGTGTCAGGACCGGCTCTTCACGGGCCTGCCTCTGCAAACAGACTTTCCAGCTCTCCTGGCCCTCCTAGGCCTTTCGTCCACTGCTTACGTGAAGGAGTTGGCCTTTCCCGATGGCCCAAGCTTCACCGGGGGCTTGGTGTGGTAGCCGTGGAGGCAGCAAGCCTGGGGGCTTAGTGTGGGCTGGCCAGCTTGCTGGGGGGACGCCTGCTTGTTGTGACTGAGCCTGAGGAGTACTTGTTTCTCCTGGTCCGGCAACCTGACTAGGCCCCAGAATGGGCCAGATGACCGTTAGCAATCACCAGCTTTTCTTCCAGCCCGCCCCACGGGCTTGGTCCCCCCAGTAGAACTTGGGAACGTACCAGCCTGGCCGTGCCCGACGCTCGAACAGTCTGCTTCTAGCCCTGGTTGGGGTGCTTCTGGGGACGCGGATCTGGTCGCCTTCTAAAGGAGGGCTGTGCTTTGGCCGAGGCAGGGTTGTGTGAGGATGAAGGAGGGGATCATTACACTCGCTGTGGGTGAAGCCAAGGGCAGAGGCGTGGAGTAGGAGAAACCAAGAAGGCCCAGGGAAAATTCTGGAGTATGTCCCCAGTGGGATTTTTCTTATGAAATTTACCCCTGGAAACCAGGGCTTCTGGGGACTGAGGATGACGCCTCCCCATTTGTGGCAGGCGCCAGGTAGAAGGTGGCGCCAGAGAGATGGGTGGCTTTTGTCTGGGGGAGGTCGCCGGGGGCTTGTGCCAGGGTCACAGTGCCGACGGTCGCCTGCCTGGGGAGGAAGTGAGTCTCCCGCAGGCAGCTGCTGAGCCCTGTGGGCCGGGCCTCAAGCTGGCCGGTGCTAAGCCCCTTCCCCGTGGGATTGGCTGGAGAGCAGTTGGCTGGGGGAGCCGCAGGTGAGGACTGGGGCGGGGAGAGGGTTCTTGCAGTCAGCAGATCACGCCATGAGTGTGTTACTATCTGTTTTTCTCTCTAGACCTCAGAACCTTCCTGCTATTGAACATTCTTCTAGAAAGCAAACTTCCCCAAAGAGCGTCCAGGACCTCTTAGCTTTTGAGACAGGCCTGGGAGTGGTTGGCTGGTGGAGATGCCCGTGGGAGTCTTGGTGAGTCGCTAGGGTGTGGATTGGGACAGGCAGACCGGGCAGCAGGGAAGGCTGCTGGACAATGAACTGGTCTCTTGAGGGTCGGCTCCCCCTCCTCCCCGCCTCGCCGGTGGTTCTGGGAAAACCTAGATGAGAATACCTACCATCTCCAGCACAGGAAGGTCTGTCGCAGGAGCAAGGGAAGGAGCCATCTGGGAAGCGTGTGCTCCAGGAAAACTGCAATCCAGAGTCCTCCTGTGTTTGACGATCTAGGTATACATAAAGTTGATCTCGGAGGAGGTTTTGAATTCCTGTCGCCGTTCTGCTTGGCCAGAGGTTGCTGTGGCTTTCGGAGCAGTCATTTTTAGGAAACTTGCAGGAGTCCCCTCAAACTGTGGATTAGGGCCTTGGGGCCTCCCCTGGCGCTGTGATCTAGAGAGGGCTGGTTGTTCCCTTTGGTCAGGGGAACAGCCGACCCAAGATTCTGGCGAGAACAGAATTTCTAGCCAGGCCCCATTCTGATCCCAGGAGGTGAGGGATCTGAGTTTGTCTTCGGGCATTGTCTAGTCTGGTTGCTCCCAGTGCTTGTGATTAGAGGTGACATCGGAGTTGTCCTTGGCAGGAGAGCTGAAGGCTTTCCTCCAGCACAGGATGGGGGGCTGTTGTGGAGGCCTGGCCCGGAGCTAGCACGGCCTCCCGGCCTGACCCTGCTGAGGCAGGGATTCACGACACTTGTTTGCAGGATCTGGGAGGAAAGAGGGGGAGATTGATGGCAAGGATAGACTCTGAGGTTCTAGCAGAAGCTCTCGAATCTTTACATTTTGGTAAAGGAAAGCCTGGGTGTCTTTGGGAAGCGAGGGCAGCCCCTCCTGTCCCCGTGTGTCTCAGAGACCTGGCTGAGGGGGGCCTTTGCTTGGTGACCTCTTGCCCGTCACGGACCCTAGGCAGTGGAGCTTCTGGGGCGGGAGAAACAGGCAGGTCTAAAGCAGCGAGGACAAGGACACAAGGTCCCTTTGCTATTTGTGACTGTGGCTGAATTGCCTGAACGGAGGCCCATGGACTCCTGGAACTCTGGTAACTGGAAACCCCCCCCCAGTCTGCTCCACCCGAGGGCTGCAGGAGGGCAGGCGGCTCCCCGCTCCCCGCTCCCCACCCCTGTCCCGCAGCCTCCAGCCCCTGCACCTGAGGAGATGAGCAGGGATCAAAAGCCTCACACCAGTCCCATTTCACTTCCCAGACTGATTCGGTCGCACAGCTCTAGAATTCAACATCCAACCAAAATGCCGAAATTTCTTAGAATACGCAGAGGGAGGAGGTGACTCAACAAGGTGCTAAAAACATTTTATTAAAAATATATATTGTTAAATTAAGTCTGCTGTCTGGACAATGACTGTTTGTTTTGTTTTCTTGTAGTGGAGTTTAAAAGAGACTATTATTTTACTCTGATATATTATTATTAAAAAGGCATTTTAACTTTGTACTTGAAAACTAAATGAGCGATTTCATGTGTTTTAGCTGAGGCATTGAAGTAGCGGGTGCTTACTTATTTGTGGGAAATCATGTATTCATACTGAAGAATAAACTCTGTAGCTGATTTGGTAATACCTTTTACTGTTACAGACGATTTCGCTTTGACCCCCCGCGGCAGAGCACTTTTACTCCACATTCCACGCAGCTAAATGCAGGACTTCCTCCCCCGCCCCTCCCCCACCCCAGCCTTTCTCTTCAGTTCCTCTTTTTTTTTTCTTTGGGTTTTTTTTTTTGTTTGTTTGTTTGTTTTCCTGGTTCCAGCATCCTTTCACCACTGTATTTTTTTTTTTTTTTTAGGGTTGCTTCTCTATTTATTGACAATAATAATGTACATTTCACAGTCTGGTTCTGGGACATCCAAGGAGGGGCGCGGGAGAGGGGGGCCCCCCCACCCCGAGTGGGTCCCCAGCCCCGTCCCCCGGTGTTCTGTTGTATCTCTGTGTAAGTGATGCTCGTGACATAGCTGTTTATGAAATAATTAAAGAGGTCAATGCGTACAGCAGATGTAGAAAGTCTGTCAGTTCCGCCTTCATCACATTTTTTTTGTGCCCAGAAGAATATAATAAAGCTCCTTTCTAATGTACTTGTGCTGGAGAACACTTGAATAAATGGACTGTTTTTGTGCAAAAAGAAAAACGGAAAAAGCACCGTAATAATGTCCTTTTGTCTTGCGTCTCCTTCCCCCCCCCCCCACATGACTGTTCACAGCCTTCCCGGAGGGGTCAAGTGCCCAAGTGGGGAGGGACTGGCATTGGGTCCAGACAATGCAGTTTCTCCCTTGAAAATATCACCTGCGTGAGCATTAAATAGGGGCTGTAGACTGGACGGAAAAAGGGACAGTTTTGTCAACTCGAAGCTCCAACATAAGTTACGGAGTGAGACGAGGTCGCTGAAGGAGCAAAATCTGTCCTGGGCTGAGGGGTAGGAGTTTTCAGGCTGCCGTGAGACGGGGGGCCTTGCGCCAGTGCCTGGGTCAGACGAGCGGAGGGCTTTTGGTTACGGGCACTGTTCCCCTCCCTAGGGGGTTTCTGGGAGGTAGACAGTCTGGACAGTGCAGGGGACCCTGGAACAGACTGAGGCATTTGGCCTAAAAAAGAGAGAATCGAGAGATGTTTGCAAACACTGACAGGGCAAGGCCGAGGGGCTGGGATTGTTCTGGGTAGTTCCAAAAAGCAGGCAAAAGTGGGGCCAGTTTGCGGGAAGTCAGCCCATTTCAGCTCAGCTGAAGATAGATCCTTCTTGGCCCCTGGCCAGCAGTGCATGGGGCCTCCGGGAATGGCAGTGAAGAGGTACTGGGCAGCCGTTTGGGGATACTACTGGGCTTCCTTGAAACCCCGAGTCTGGGCTCCTCTCGCTGCCCAGCCCCTTCTCAGAACTGTCTTGCAAGCGGATAGTGCCTTACGGCTTGAAGAGTTCGTTCGTATGCAATGTCCCCTTCATCCTCACAATTCTTTGTCTATGAGTCACTCAGTGACTCCCAGTCTCCACCATCTAAAAACCGGAATCTGAACACACATAGGAACGGGATCTTCCTGCCATATCTCAGCTCTAAGACCCTGGCGTTCCGTGTGGTGTTTCTATCTCCCAAGTGCCAAGCAAGTCCCTGCCAACGGCTGCTTCCCTTAAGGGTGGATTATTCAAGGTTTCTTTCCTGCCTTAGACTTTGGGAGGGGTTTAGGACTGCACCACTTTGTTGGCTGCTTTGAAAGAAATCCTAAAGGGGAAATTTGAGAAAAAGGAGAAAATTAACTTTTCTCATGGGCACTTTTCTTTACAAAATTGTAAATGTACGTTTAACTTTTGTCCTACTTTTTTCTCTATTTTTCAGTGTTGATGTAGAATGCTTTTTTTTTTTTTCTCAAATGGCTGCATGGTATTTTCTTGTTGGATATCTGTTTCTATATATATGCATTTTATTTTAGCTATAAATAGAGCTGTAATAAATATCTTTATGTGTTGGGTTTTTTTTCCCCCCTATATTTTGTGTTTTTTCTCCTTAAACTAGATTCCCAGAAGTGAGATGTACTGGGACAAAGAGGGAAAGATTTTGGCTGGCTCCTGACACATTTACCTGATTTCCTCCAAGTGGTCAGCAGACCTGTAGTAGATCTTAAGCTCTGAGGCTCTCAGTCCAGAAAAAAAAACAAACATAGTCCTTAGTTGGACCAACTCAGAAAAGTGTTAATCGCAGTGGGGAAGTGAAGGCTCAAACATTCCCCCCCCCGAGAAGTTAGAAATCCGTACCAAGAAGCTGGAGGTAGAAACATTGGTCACTAAGTTGTGCCCACGTGGAGGAAGCCTGTGGGGGATGGAATGCACGCTGAGTCTTTGAGACTCGGGTTCCAAGGCTAAGGAGGAATGGGAGGATGTCATCAGTATGGAGCACGCCAGTGTCATCTGAGCTGGATGGAGATGGGTGGTATGGCCAGAGCAGACAGGAAGGAGCTGCGGGGGTCGTTCCATTAGTAAAAACCATCTCGTGAAGTTCCTGCATTTAAATGAGGTACCATTTAATGGCGGAGGAGTAGGGAGAGAGAGGGAAGGGTCAGGGCTGGGCAGGAGTGAGGTGACAGGGCCCACAGCCCAACGGGACTGCCCAGGTTGGTCTTCCCTGGGGTGGGGTGGAGACCGTGCACACCACCAGGCCCAGGCTTGCTGGTTCGGGAGAAACTTCCCCGGACTCAGCAAGATTGACGTGGTGAATGTGGGGGTGGAAGAGAGGAGGGAGGGAGACAGGCTGTCTGGGAGGTGGCTGGTTGTGGGGGCCAAACGCATAGGCCAGAGGTGGCAGGCACGGGCAGTGGGGGTCCTTCCTGGGGGAGGTGGGTGTTAGGTGGGGGGCTTCCCTGAAGGAAGAGAGTATATGTTGAATATGGGGGCATAAGGAGGTCACATCCGAGGGGAACGGGGCTCCCCTGTGATGGGCTCCTGGCATCACCCCCAAAGCTCCCTTTCTCTTTGCTTCCAATACACTTTAAAAGAACAAGGCCCATTCACCTCAGTTGGCATATTTTGCTCCTCTCTGCTGGAATCCTAGGGGGGTGCAGCTGGGTTGGGAGGAAAGGGCCTGGAGGTTTGGGGGTTATGAAGTCGCAAGTGCCCTAAACTGCCTCAGAAGGAAGACAACAGCATTTAGAATGCTGGGATCTGAATGCTGTGTGACCTTGGGTGAGTTAGCTACCGGCCTTGAGCTCAGTCTTCTGGCTGGAAACCTGGGTCTCGTCTTTTTGTCTGTCAAGCTTGTGGCTTCTGGCAGGTGTGGGAGGAAGTTTCGGGGCCTGGGGAGGCAAGGAGCCGGGCCTGTGGAGACATGCTGCCACTCGGCCCTCGCTGAGCCCAGGGCTTCGGCCAAAGAGGGTATGTGTGGGTTAAGCGAGGGAACCTAAAGCCTCTCGGAAGCTTTCACTCTGAGGGAAACACAAGGCCCCCGCCTCTCGCTGCATGACCATCCCTGGCCTGGCCCCAGCTTGGCTCATGTAACAGTGCCAGGAGCTGTGTAGATCACCTGGGTTCTGCCTGGCCCGGTGTGAGGACTTCTGTGATCTCCCTGTCCCTTCCTGCCCCAACCCATCCCTGCTCCTGGTTCAGGGATCTCCCTCCACTAGGACCACCCTTGTCTGGCTCTGAATCCCACTCTGTCCTCCTGCTTGGCCATGGCTCCTAAGTCTGGCACCATTAATCTCTGTTTTTCCCTGAGCATTTCCTTAATGGCACCATCGATCTTAAACACACGTGCACACTGTCCCTTGACCTCCTCCAGATGCCCTATTTCTCTGCTCCACTTTACATCAAAACTTGAAAGCACTCCTGAGATTTGAGGACTTTGCTTTTGTGCTCCCATTCTCGTCCACCTGCCCCAGCGGGGCCCACACACCCCCACCCCATGTCCCTTCTCAGGAGCTGGGGCCCGGGGGGCCTCTTTCCTCCCTGAAACATCTTCTTCCCTGGGCTCCTGACATCATACCCCCCTTCTTACCCCCTGGCTTCCTTGGCTCTTTCCTGTTCTCTACATGTTGGAGGGCTTGGGGATCCCTCGTCTGCTTTCACCCCGATGTCCCCCGAGGCCCAGGTTCTCCTGTCCAGCTGCCTGCTTGGCCTCTCCACTTGGGTGTGCAATGGGCACTTCAAACATGACCTGTCAAAAACTGAACTCTTGGGGCGTCTGGGTGGCTCCATCGGTGAAGCATCTGACTCTTGATTTCGGCTCAGGTCATGATCCCAGGGTCATGAGATTGAGCCCTGTGTCGAGCTCTGCACAGGGAGTGGAGGCTGCTTCAGATTCTCTCTCCCTCTGTCCCTCCCCTGCTCTCTCTCTCTCTCTCAAAAACAAAACCAAACCAAAAAACCCCCCTAAAATCCCAGAACTCTTGGTCTCCTCCCAGCTTGCTCCCATACTTCTATGTCTTAGTAACTGGCGCTTAGTTGGTGTCAAGGACCCTGGGGCTCATCCTCGATTCCCCTTTCTGTCACATCCCACTTCCAGCTCGCCAGCTTGCTCTGACACACTTACCTCTAAACATACCCTCATTTGGGCCATTTTGCACTATCTTACTTTTGCAGCTTTTCCCCAAGTCCTCATCATCTGTCCCTGACTGGTCTCTGTCCCCATCATACCACAACAGATCTCTTTGCTCTGTTCCTGTCCCTTCCAGGCCATCCAACACACACAATAATCTTATTAAAAAATCAAACCCTTTAGGGCGCCTGGGTGGCTCAGTCGTTGAGCGTCTGCCTTCGGCTCAGGTCATGATCCCAGGGTCCTGGGATCGAGTCCCACATTGGGCTCCCTGCTCTGCGGGAGGCCTGCTTCTCCCTCTCCCACTCCCCCTGCTTGTGTTCCTGCTCTCGCTATGTCTCTCTCTGTCAAATAAATAAATAAAATCTTTAAAAAAAAAAAAAAATCAAACCCTTTAAAAACCCATCAGCTGTGTGCCCCTGCAAGCAGGACAAGCCCTTCTTGCCCATCTTGCCCTGGCCTGCGTAGCCCGACCTCCTCAGACGCTCCAGCCGCCGGCCTCCCTTCCCGGGAACACGCCAAGCTCTTTCCCGTCACAGAGCCTTTGCACGTGCTGTACCCGCCACCTGGAAACCTTGCTTGCCTTTCTCCTCAGCCTCTTTCCCCTCATTCAGGTCTCAGCTCGGAGAAACCCTGGCTGACCACTGTTTCTCCAGTACTTCTGTGCCCGCCCCTTTCAATTGTATGTATTCTCTTCGTAGCTCTCACCCTCTGGACTTCTTACTCAGGATTTGGCCTACCTGTGTATGGAGGAAGCCAGGGCATAGGGGAACCTCAGTAGATTTATTTTATAGCTCTTCTGTGCGCAGACATTCCTACTGGTACCACTTCCCCAAGAGAGGCTACCCTGGGCTCAGATTAGGATCTCCTCTCCCCTAATTTTCTGTTCCAGCCTTTTACCTCCTTTGCAGTTCTTACCGTAATTAGTAATCATTTTGTTTACTCATTTATTGGGTCTCCCTCACTAAAATGGAAATGCAGGAGAGCGGGAACAGAATCTGTCTTGTCCTTTACTGTATCCCCAGAAGCACATTACGTGTTTGTGGAATGAATGGGGAACCACACCCAGCCCCACACCTGTGGGGATCTCCAGGACGCGGCTCTCAAGAAGCCTCCTGCTGGCCTGAGCAGGGTTTCAGGAATTTTTTTATAACGTCTGGGCCTTTGTTAGTTCCAGGTCGGCTGCATGAATGTTGGCCGTGCCCTCGGTGCTCTCAGGGCCGGGAGAAGGGAAGCAAAGTTCATTATTGAGTGTCTAGCAGATCCAGGAATCCTGCCCCCGCCGCCGCTGCCAACAGTGACCGAGCTTCCCATGGGTCCAGACTTGTGCCAAGTTCTTTACGTGCATTAGCTCACTTAATTCCTATGCAAAGACCTCGTGATTGTGCGCATTTTATGGAAGGGAAAATTGAGGCTCATCAAGGGTACGCAACTTGCCAGGTGGAAGCTGGATGGGGGTGCGTCTGACATCCCAGCCCAGCGGGCTGCTTCCACTGTCCCGGCTCCCTCAGAGAGGGCGTCTGCCCAACGGGAGGGGTGCCCGTGCTCTCCAGGCAGCCTCCACATCGAAGAGAATGAACCAAGGGTTTTTAAAGAAATCAATATGACTCCCCAGCCTAAAATCATGTGAATCGCACCTTTAAAATAATGAAAAAGGGATAAGTGAAAACTCATTCATTACCCCACCTCCCAGAGATAACTGCTTTTGGAATCTGTTTCTTCCCTTTGCATGAGACACATCTACAACTTTACTAATTTCAGACCACATTATTTGTCAATATACTGTTTTGAAATAATTATTACTAACATTTTTTTGAGAATTCACTGTGTGCCAGATATTATTTTCCTGTTAACATTTTCCTGTGAGCATTTTCCCACATCACTGTTCTTTGAAAACATTATTTTCAATGGCTGCATGTTATTCTGTCTCATAGATGTAGCATAATTTATTTGATCCAGCTTTTCCTCCAGAGGGTGGGCCCCCCCCCCCACCCGTGTGGGCCCTGTGCAAGCGCCTGGCGCCCTCATCTGCTACAGTGACCCTGCTTCCCCTGTGACTCAGATGCACCCTGCCTGTAAGGAGGGGTCTAACGGGATCCTTTGTTCAGCCTGGTGTCCGTATGTGATCATTTTCTAGCATAAATGTTTGAGATGTAATTTCTGGTAGAAGGACTCAGAACCCGTATGAGTAAATTGGTCCCAGAGAGATTGTGTGCTCCCGTCGGCGGCAAGTGAGGACCCCCGAGCCCCCCGCTCCACTTTTTGGCAGGTGGAACAGCGAATGGAGAAAGGGCAGGGGCATTAGGGGCTTACCTTTACCACGCAGTTCTCAGCGGCCACGTGTGGGGGTGGGCACGGGGGTCGTCGGTGGTGGTCAGTGGCAGGAGTGTAATGGCTGGGGGTCCTGCACAGTTAGGTTGCAGCCTCCCAACCTAGGAAGGTTATTTTGCTGCTCTGAGCCTCAGTTTCCTCACTTAAGGAAATGGGGGCAATAATGGGGTTATTGTGGGAATTACAGTGATACTCGTGTAAATGGTCAGCACCAAGGGCTGGGCTGGCCTACATGGAAGCACAATAAATGCTGTGTATACGTGTGTGTGTGTGTGTGTGTGTGTGTGTGTGTGTGTGTGGGGTAGGTCCAGGAAAGGGCACAGGTTTAGGATGTGCACAGGGTCACCCTGGCCCACAGCCTTCTCCTTTGCTGCCCTGAGGCTGTGAAGTCCCACTGTTTACTGTGCAATTTTCTCCATATTAGTCCTCCACACCTGGGCTTCTAGGTGAACTGAGTCAGAGGAGGGGCCGTGGGAATGTCTGGGTTTGCAGCCCCAGGGGACTCCACTGTGGTGGGAGTCCTTCTTGGAGGCGGAGAGGAAGTGTGTGTGTTGTGGGGGATAAGGGGTGCAGCTCTCCCTGTCCTAGCTTGCCATAGAGGGGAGTTGGGGGGACAAGGGCAAAAAGTGGGTCCTGCTGGCAGGTGTTCACCCCTTTGGAATTTGGGTGCTGTGTCCAGAGATCTGTGGAGGGAGCAGGGCTCCTGGTCTGGGCCAGATTCACCCTTTACCCCCTGAATCCGATGTGTGGCCAGTGGGAGGGGGCTGCTAGAGCTGAACAGGCTGCTGGCTCCATTCCCTGCAGCTATGTGGAGCCAGGGATCCCCAGAGGCCTGGAGAAAGTTTAGTCGGGCTCTCCACGCCTGGTGGTGTGGTCCCTGTTGAGTATGCATATGGAAAAAGCACTGGACCCGGGGTCCAAGAATGTCCCCTATTGGTTCTTACTGTACACTTTGTGGGCAGGGTACTTGACCTCTCTAAGCTGCAGTTCATTCACCTACAAAATTCGCTAACTTTCTGCTTTAACCAGGTCAATAGGGCATGACTGTGGGAAGCCACATGAGGCGACGGCTATTGAAACCCCTGGTCAACCTGCACTAGAGTGCAAGGTCAGAGACATAGGAACCCCCCACCCCTCGGTCCAGGTTTTATCCAATTACTCAAGTCACACTTGTCTGCTGAATTAAAAAAAATTCGAAATTACAGAAAGGCACAAAGTAAAAAAAATATCACACACTGGTTACCTGGGTGCGTATTTTTGTCAACACGATTGAACTGTACTCTTAAAATAGGTACAGCTTATTGTATGTACATTATGCCTCAATAAAGTCTTTATTTTTAAAACATTTATTTTTAAAATTCCCACCATCATTGGCATTTTAGTATATTTGCTTCTAGATTTTTACTTAGACATAACATATATTCTGTCATATGTATGTGTATATAAATGTGTGCGTTTCTCTATATAAATATTATGTACACAAATGCTAAACAACTCTCAGACTCTAAATGTATGTGTGTGTGTGTGTATATATATATTTATTTGTTTTTTAAATAAAAATGGACGAGGACATGTGTGCTGTTTGTGAGGGGAGGCGTGCTGGAGCCGAGGCCGCTGGCTGGCCCCGTCTACCTTGGGGCGGCCTCACCCCGCCTTCATAAGGGAACCGGGCTGTGCTCACGGGCCCCCATCCACACCGCGTGCTGTCTGACCCCAAGGCGCTCAGGGTGGGGAGCCAGCCCGCCTGGCGAGAGTAACACTCCCTGCACTCAGCAAGGCCTGTCTCGGGCCCTCGGAGCCCCGGGCAGAGGAGGTGCAAGGCCTGTGGACGAGGCTGGGGAAGGAGGTAACACTGGTCGAGCGAAGTCGAAGTGAGAATGTCTAGAAACTCGGGGATGGCGTAGGTAGAGAGGAAGTCCCACTTGGAGGGGGAGGGATGGGAGTGGTATGGGCTCGGTCACAAGAGGTGCCGGAGGGAACCCAGGACCCTGTCTGGCTGATAGAAGGGGGCTCGGCAGAGCTTGGAGTAGGAGTAGGTGTGGAGGGTGGAGGGATGGGAGGCAAAGATGCTTGGATTGATGTGGGGGTTTACCAGAGAGACAGGGTCCCAAGAACTGCCATAGGGATTTCTGTATGGCTGGAGCCCATACTGGGAAGATCTGATATGATAGGTGTTCTGAGCCTCGGAGTCGGCTGGTGTAGAACATACTATCTACGTCCGAAGGGCAGAGTGGACAGATGAAACAGGTGCTAGGGGCGGACTTTACGGGGCCGGCTGTCTTCTCACCATGAGAGAAACTTCCTGGTCAGTTCAGCTTCTATCCCTCGAGCCCCTGGAGCAAGTTTTCATGGTGACATATTACAGAACCACATGCTTAACAAAAAGGAAACGGTCCCGCTCAGAGTTAGGAAGGACGTGGGACTGGTCGCAGAATTGAACAGACGTCAGGACCTGGCCTGGAGAGGCTTTGCCGCCTCTCTTTTGCTTTCTCTCTCCTTCTTAATTTCTGTCTCTCGTGTTCTTTCCACTTCTCTCTTTTGTTTGGCTCTGCCTGGCTTCCTTCTGTAAACAGACCTATTCCAGATGGGGGAATGACAGCCACGGACATCTCGTAGCTCACAGCCTCGGTGGAATTCTGCCGATCGCCTTTTAGCTCACTCCTTACACGGACAGTGTCTGTCCAAGGAAGCTGGGTACTCTGATTGGCCAAGCCAGAGTGATATGGTTGAAGGGGATGGGGTAGAATCTGCTTCCAGAAGGAAACGGGGTTGACAGGGACTAGCCAACCAAAAGCCGTCACACACAGTTTTCAGGATAAAGTTAACAACGAGGAAGGCAGAGGGTCTACATGGAAGAGCACAGTCTATTCAGGATGATGGAAACACAACAGAGGTCCGTAGAACATACTAGTGGCTGGCTATCCTCAGCCCACTATGAGACTGCTTGGCTCTTGGAAAAATTAGAGTACAGAACTGTTACCCCTACTCTCAACCGATTGACTCACATTGCAAGGCCATAGCAGTTGGGGGAATCAAGCCTAGAAATATGGGTCTTAATTATGGTAACAATACAGTGTGGCAAAGCAGAAAAAGCACACAGACCAGAGAAGGAATACTTGCTCTTTACTAGCTGCGTGATAATCAATGTCTTCAAAGACTCAGTTTCCTCACCTGTAAAATGGGAACAATGAATGGCCTCCTTCCCAGGGTTGTTGTGAGGATGAAGACATGCACCTCAGGTGTTCGAGAGAGCACGTACACAAGCGCTCAATAAATGAGATCCAACATTACAGTACTAGTCTTTGACCCACTGCAGCTACCAATGAAATGATTGGAATCCCAACCCTAGCTCCCTCCCTCTATTCTGGGGGGATCCTTACTTCCCAGAACCCCAGATGCCTTCCTTGGGCAGAAGTAAGGCATCCCAGCCCTGGAAGGCGGGTGGAACCTCCTCGGATGGAGGAAGATGCCTTGAGTAGCTGCCTTGGGCTGGGCCCACCCTGCCTTCCTTGTGAACTTGCCCCGAGGCAGCTGGTGTGGCTGCAAGGTCCAGAAGCCCACCTCAGCTACTTACATCAGGGGGACCTGGAAGAAGCAATCAGGCATTCGGGCACCCAGCTGCAGGAAGCAGAGCAGGCGTCCCAGCAAGGAAGGACACCAGGCAGCCACACTCTCTGGGGCCCTGTGCTCTCTGCCTGCTGCCTTCTTGCTTCTCTGTTCCCTTTCCTGGCCTCCGGCCGCTCACTTAAGCGTGCCTCTCAAGGCCCCTCTAAAGGGCCTGTGGCCCCACGTTTCCAACCTCCCAATCCAGGCACCAGTCCTGGCTGACTCAGTCTCTCCCTCCACACCAGGTTTCTGGGACAGGATCTGGTTGCCCAGCTTGGAAGGGGGGTCACCTCAGGCCAGTGAGCTCTGACCGGGGAGTGGCTCATGGGGGGCTGAAGCCCTTCTTTCCCCGGGGAAGGGGACGGCCGGCTCTCTAAGGTGGACCAGTGGCCGGGAGATGCCGTCCGTCCCTGGAGGAACTACCTGCCGTGCCCGTGCTGAGCCCCGAGGCTGCCTTGTGTTCTCTACAAATGACACCAAGAAGTATTTGGTGACCTGTGAACACCATATAAAATTCCAGTTCAGGGTTGTATTCGTTTCCTGGGGCTGCCGTAAGAAAGCACCGCAAACCGAGTGGCTTAAGACGGCGATTTCTTGCCCCAGAGTTCGGGAGGCTTGGAAGTCCCAGACCAAGGCACTGGCTGTGCCGTGCTCCCCCTGACGCCTCGAGGGAGGATCCTTCCTTGCCTCTTCCCGCTGCTGGTGCCCCCCGCATTCCTTGGCTTGTGGCAGCCTAGCTTCTGTCTGCTCCGTCCCCACATGGCTGCTTCCCTCTGTGTCTGTGTCCCCACGCGGCATTCTGTGTGCTTGTGTCCACATGCCCCACTTCTCAGAAGGACACCGGTCGTACTGGCTTAGGGGACACCCCGAGGACCTCGTCTTGACTTGATGACGCCTGCAAAGACCTTATCTCCAAATCAGCTCCCATGCACAGGGACTGGAGGTGAGCACTTCCAACGATCTTTCTGGGGGAACACAATTCCATCCACAGCAAGGAACTGTGAGTAAAATGTAATGTAAAACCCTCGTAAGTAAAGCCTCCATGCTAGCTGGGACGGAGACGGTAGACAAAGCTTGAACTATTTCCCATTTGGCCTTTACAGGAAATGTCTGCAGTCCCCTGCCCTAGGGGAGCGGGGTGGGGTTCACAGGAGGAGAAGGTGAGGGGCGTCCTGGGCCCAGTGGCCAGTCAGGGAGGCCTCCAGGGAATTGTGACCCCGGAGCGCTCACCAGCAAGACCTCTCATGAGCTAGAGTTAAAATACAAAGTGTCTTGCGTGGAAACCTGTTCAGAAACAGGCCTGCAGTTTTTTCTTCCCCACGGGGAGGGCAGTGTGGGAACCAGAACCTTCTGTCTGTGTGCACCCCCTGCCCCGCCCCCAGCTTCGGGGATCCCACTGGAGGGACAGTGTCTGTCTGTCCGGGTGGGTGCGTTGATTGTGCTCAGGGCCTGGATGAGGGTGTCTGTGTTCGGCAAAAAACAACCTCACAGTAGCCTTTTATTTATTTATTTTTTAAAAGATTTTATTTATTTATTTGACAGAGAGAGAGACACAGCGAGAGAGGGAACACAAGCAGGGGGAGTGGGAGAGGGAGAAGCAGGCTTCCCGCAGAGCAGGGAGCCCGATGCGGGGCTCGATCCCAGGACCCCAGGATCATGACCTGAGCCGAAGGCAGACGTTTAATGACTGAGCCACCCAGGTGCCCCCATAGTAGCCTTTTAGATAGACAGGGCAAAGGAACGATCCCCATCTGACTGCTGGAAACTGCAGCTCCAGGCATGTTCCTTGAGTCACCAAAGGTCACGCAGCTAGGTGAGGTCTGGCGGGACAGGCACCTCGGCCTTGTGCCACCCCCGGCGGGCCTCCCTCCGCTCTCTACCTGCCTTGTCCTGCCCAACCTTTCCTCCTCTGTTCCTGGATCACGTAACACGGCCTCATTAAAGGGCGACATTTAAAGAAAATCTCTCAAATCCCAGCACCTTAACTCACTGCTACATGTGCACGTGTTCTTTAAAAAAACCATTCCTGCATGATAAAATTGCATATTACTAAACACACACACACACACGACTGTAAGTAAAACTGGGTAACTCTGAACGAGGTCAGTGGATTCTATCACTGTCAATATCCTGGTTTTGCAAGATGTTACCATGAGGGGAACTGTAAAACCTGTATTTTATCTAGCAATCTTGATTGCAAAATTATATTAATAAAATGGAAAAATAAAATGATAAAACATGGCGATAAAAGATAAAAAAGAGTAAAATAAAGTTTAAAACGAATACAAAATATAAAATTTAGAGAAAGAAAAGAAATTAGATATACTATAAAAATTAGAAAATTAAAGATTCAAAAATATAATGAAATGTGTTTGTTTATTTAACAGGTGGGTGAAGGCCTGCGCCGGCCCTCGCTCCTTCACCGTCCAGCAGTTTGGCAGGGGTCCTCAGCCACCTGGTGGGGAGGATTCTGGGTGCCAGGTGCCTATTTCTCAGGGGTGATCACTGCCCAGGAGGCACAGTGGGGCCAGCCAGGGGGACCCGCCGGGGGGCGCTTGAAATACAGAACGCCCAGCTTAATTTGAATTTTAGATAAACAATAGATAATTTTTTAGCATATGTATATCCTATTTAGTGCATCCAATTTAGTATAAATATGTCCCTAGTATTCTGTCCTGTATTTTTATTTATTTAAATCTGGCAACCCTATCTGCAGAGGAACACCTTCTTTGGAGGAAATCTGACCGAGAATCCTAATACCTACCACAGGGAAATCGAGGCAGTTTGTGTGAACTGAGGGCAGGGTGGGAGGATGAGTGTCATCCAGCGTCTCCCAGGCCGACCTCAGGAGCCCCGCTGCACAGAACCCATTAACCCGACCTCTCCCGCAGGGGTTAAGCTTCCCGGAGGGCAAGATAGCAAGAGTCATAGCCGGAACCAGATAGAGCCTGCTGTCGCTGTTCCTGTCCCTCCGGATTTTAGAAGGGGACCCACTGGCCCCCGCAGAGGGAGCCACGACCTCTGCACGTCAAACTGTCGCAACCACGACTAGCCCACATCCTCTGAAAATGTCCCTCAGGCCCATATCCTGTGAGCAACAAGCTCTGAGGGTGGGGCCCAGGTTGGTCACTGTGGGAGACGGGCAAGCCACTGACACCTCAGTTTCTCCATCTGTGAAATGGGGCTATTGCTGGGGTTACGCAAGACGAGCGCAGTGAAAGTGGTGAACTGCAAAGCACAGATACTCCGGGACGCTCTATGCTGTAATTCACAAGCAATGACATCCACCAATTAGCATAACATTCATGGAACTCTGACCTGTTTACAATTGTGTGCTTACCACAATTACATATATCCCCCTTTTTCAGATCGGTGAACATCTGTTGAGCACTCTGTCCTCGGCTCTGCCAGGCACTCCGGGCACAGAGATGAAAGCCGGGCATGGGGGTAGTGAGCGGTGTACCCGCTGGGAAGGGGCTCTGCTTGCACAGCCTTCTGGATCGGGACGAGGTGTACCCGTTCAAATACTCACTCGACAGGTGCCAAGTGCTGAGGCCTGTACGCGTGAGTGTGTGTGTGAGAGTCGGTGGGGTCAGCGGGCAGAATCGGCTCAAACCCTCTCCCTGCTTTAGCCCAGGCTCTGTTCCAAGTAGAGAGCGTAACAGCTGAGGTCTCTGTCCTCACAGAGCTTCTAGTATAGTGGCCTGGGGGATACTTGTCGTAGGGCAGAAAGGTGGGGTGGGCGAGGGTCTGTGGGAGCCCGGAGCAGTTCCAATCTCGTCTGCCTGTCCGTGTTGCCTTTTAGGTAAAGCTGGAATCCCCCGACTTCTCAGCACCGCCGCTCTCCCAGGCACCGTCACGCCCCCTCTGGATGGCCGAACGTCTCTCCAGAAGCTGCCTATGGCCCTGTGGTCAGCTCGCTCCATGTTAGCCCGAGTGATCTTAAAATAGCTGCAGCGACAACTTTGGTGCTATTACAGAAGTGGTACATGCTCAGGATAAAAATTCAGATAGAGAAGGAGGACATAAGGTGAAAAGTGAAAGCTAGACCCCTGGCTCCCCCAACCCCAAACTCCAGGCTTACTTCCCAGAAGCCATCAGGTTCTTCTGTATCCTTTCAAATTTTTTCAAAGCATACAAATGCTTTCATCTATGTGTGTATACATAGATATGTATATCTATTTATACACGTACAGTGTATGCATGCAGCCTTGAAACACAAACGATTCAGATTTCCGCACCTTGCATTTTTCCCTTGAAAGTGCACGCCGGGGCGCCTGGGTGGCTCAGTCGTGAAGCAGCTGCCTTCAGCTCAGGTCACGATCCCAGGGTCCTGGGATCGAGCCCCACATCGGGCTCCCTGCTCAGGGGTGAGTCTGCTTCTCCCTCTGCCTCTGTGCTTCCCCCTGCTCGTGTTTGCATGTGCTCTCTCTCTCTCGCTCTCAAATAAATATATAAAATCTTAAAAAAAAAGAAAAAAAAAGAAAGTGCGTGCTGGAGCTCTTTTCCTACGGCTGTATCTGAGGACTGTCACCCTGTCTCCAGTGATTTGCTTTTACCAGTGAATTCCGTTCCTAAAAGTGGAGTTGCTGGTGTAATGGGGATGGACAATTAAAATGTCTGTAACCACTGCCCAGCGGCCTTTCCTAGTGGCCCTACTGATTTCCATTTGTGTGGTCTGACGTTTCTCTTCTCCCCTACCAACTTATTTTTGTCACCCTGATAAGGTTAAAAATAGCATTTATTTTAATTTATATTTTTAAAATTATGAGTTAGGCTGAGCTTCTAATGTGTCTGTTATCCACACGTGTCTCTTTTTCTGCGATGTGTTGTCTTGCTTGTTCTTTTTATTGGGTTCAATAGAAATATATTCATGCTTTCTTCTCACGCCTTCATGATCCACCCGCAGTTTATTTGGATGTGGAGAAAGGTATGGATCCACATTTAATTGTTTTCTAAATGGCAAGCCTTTTTCCCATTGCTGTTTCTTGAATAATCCATTCCCCCACTGACATAGTGCCACCTTGGCATATTCTAAATTTCCATGTAGAGTTGGGGTCTATTTCTGGTCTCTCTATTGTGTTCTCTTGATCCTTCCACCTATTTTTGTATGGGTGCCAAATTGTTTTATTTACTCCAGCTTTATAATATATTTTTATTACCTGGTAAGATTATTATTATTATTTTTTAAGAAATGTACTGGCTAATTTTACTTGTGTATTTTCCAGATGAATTTTAGTGTTCTTTACCAAGGTAGCGTGTAGGCACTCCAAACACATAACCACAAAAATAATCACATGGTCGTACATGTTACGGAGGCAAAGTCCCGGAATTTGGGAAAGTGTTAAAACAGGGGCCCGAGGATCCATATATATGCGTGTGAGAACTCATCCTGTTTTCACAATACTGTCTTTTATTCGAGACCAAATGTGTCTTTCCATTCATTCGGGTCTCTTTTCTGTCCCTCAGGAAAGTTTACAGCTTTTCTTTAGATACGTATTACATATTTCTTGATAAATGACTTTCTAAATAGCTTGGTCTTTGTGTTACTCTTATGAATGGATTCTTTTCTTCCCGTGTACTTTCTAACTGGTTATGTTTCTTACAGGGGATCTTTCTAAAAGGCCAGTCTCATTCAGAAATGCTCAAAACCCTGCGGTGACTTCCTGTTGCCCCGGGATAGACCCCCCTTGCCGGCCCCGCCCCGCCCCCCTTCTTCTCTCTTGCTCTCTGGGGGTCAGCTGTTGCACCTGCCCGCCCCCTGCCTGGGCCCCGCCCTCATTACCCCTGCAGAGCCCCGAGTTCTGAGCTTAGTGGAGACCTCCTCAGGGGAAGGGGATCCCTCAGATGAAGTCGGATTAAGTGGGGACCCTCTTTTATACTTTGGCGCATGACAGTGGCATGAGGATGGTCTTGGTGATGATGGGCTCCCCACCACCATCCCACAGAGCTCTTCCCGGGGGGCAGGCGCCCAGCCCCTAGTGTCCTGCGGGCAGGTATCTAGACAGCGGGTGTGTGTCCCCCACTTCAGGTCTGGAGCACGTGGACATTCGGGACTGAGGAGCTGGAGGCAGTAAAACCCCACGCGGGTGGGATGTGAAGCCCCTCAGCCAGCCGCAGCTCACTCACGTGAAGGAAGACACCGGAAGCTTCTCATCTGCCCAATGGCCGAGGACAGGAACTCCATGGGCTGTCATCCGGCCATCGGCAGTGATTTGTATGAAGACAACGCAGGTGACGACAGAGGCGAAGATCTCAGGAGACAAGAATACAGAATGTAAATGCAGAGGGCATGAACTGCGTCTAGATACCAGGTAGAAAGCAGACACGATGGGAAGCTCCAGTAGCAGCAAGCGTGTCCAGGTGACGTGATTATGTTTTACTCCCTCACCTTCTGTCTTCTCTGCTGTCTACAATGGAGTCAGGCAACTTGGATGATGACAAAAAAATTCCCTAAAATCGCTGTCAAAGCTTTTCCGCGATGGCACTGCACTCGGTGGCCACCAGAGGGCAGGGCCGCCCTACTGTGGGGGACTGTAACCACCAGACCGAGGTCTTCCTGAAGACTTTAATGCGGAGGTTTAGTTACTTGCCTGCGGACCTTCGTGCTGACAGCAATCGACCCCATTTCCCCCTCACCTAGATCTCAGCTCCCCAGATGGGAGACAAAAGTCTTTTTTTTTTTTTTTTTTTTTGCTCTCGTGTGAGGAACACAACCTGTCCCACTGGGCCCCGCACCTACTCGGAACCAACCATTTATTGAGGGCTGAGCCCCTCTGAGAATCTTCTCTGAGAACAGGACTCAGTCCCTACCTTCACGGAGCTTGTCCCAGGCTTCAGATTCACGCAGGAAAACTCAGGCCTGGAGAGGTTCTAAGCCTTGCAAAAGAAGTCAAGACCTTACTTTAGGAACCTGTGTTATTTTTTGCGTGTGTCCTTTCAGAACAGTGTGTGGTACTCACTTGTGTGGCTGGGGCTTGTGGGCAGGTTCGTTCATTCTCCCGCAGGGTGCACCCAGTACCGCTCCTGCGCAGGCGCTGCTCCAGGCCCTGGGGAAGCCACAGACCCTTTGCTCAGGAAACTCACAAGTTTGGTGGTGGGTGGGAGCCCAGGTGAAGCTGGGGATAAGTGCTCCGAAGGAAAACAAGCAAGATGAGGGGATTGACAGCGATAGGCCCGGGTACTGTTTCGTACAAGGGGATCAGGGAAATCTCCGATGAGGTTCATTTCGAGCAGAGACCTTAATAAAAGGAGGGAGCTAGACGAGTGGCCATCTGGGAGAGGGCAGAGCAAAGGCCCTGAGGCAGGAGTGTGTTTGGGTGGGAATTCGTTTGCTCAGGTTGGAGTGTGTGTGTGAGGTGCTGGTCTCGCAGGGGGTGTGAGAGCCCATGGATCCTGTGGACTATTGTAGATTCTGCCTTTTGCTCGGGCCGAGTTGCTGCATTGAGAATAGTCTGTCGAGGCACAAGGTGGCAGCAGGGAGACTGGTCATCCAGGCAAAATGATGGTGGTGGCTTTGCACCTGGGACACTCAGTAAATGCTTCCTGAATGGAACTGAGCTGTTCCACACAGAGCTGGCTGGAAATCATGACTTCCTGATCCCCTACAGAGAATGGAAAAATCACAGCAGGAACAAAGCCTCCAAAGGAAAAATTGCCCTGATTTTGGTGGTTGGGGTTAAAAGGAAGATTTCTTTCTATTCTCCAACAGGAATCTCAGAGTTCTAAAGGGGAAAGGCTCCTGGTCAGAAATCCCTGGGCACATCTCACATTTGACAGATGAGTTCTCTGAAGCCCTGGGTGGTCACGTGACCGATCCACTGATCCAGTCTGATTCCAGATTCTTGCCCTGCGCGGCGCCTTTCTGCTTTGTTCCTTTTCTCAGGCTCTCAGATGGGCCCGTCTCCATTCCCTGAGTACAAATCACCCCACCGCCAAGGTTCCTAAGGTCTGCTAGTGAGTGAATGTGGTACTTGTTGGCTTGGCCAGGTCATGGCCAGCAACCCAAACCCTTGCCTTGTTCCCCCAGGACCCTGAGCCGGCTCTGGTCCTCTCTCCACTTAGCAGGCAATCTGGTTCTCTCACTCCCCATCCAGAACAGAAATAGGTTTTGTCCATTACTGATGTTTTCACGCAATGTGGATGAGAGGGAGAGTTTGCGGCCTCTTTCAGAATTACAAGTGCCCATGTCTTTGACCTAGAAGTTCTGCCTCTAGGACGTATTCTAGAGAAATAGGTGGAGACTCATGCCCGGGGATCACTGCTCAGCATACCGAATTTTGAAATGGCCCCATGTGAAATGCGGCCTGTGACTCCACGCCCTTCTGATCTACCCCCTCTCTGGCCTTCCCTTCTGGGTCTCTCTCGTGGGCCCCTCCTCTGCCACCCAAGCTCTAAATGGGGCTCTTTCTCCAGGCACTAGGCTTCAGCCACTTCTCCCCTCTGCGTGCTATCTTGGTGTGACTCTCAGTTCCCTTGGTTTTAAATGTCATCTCTATGCGGACTCTCCCTCTGTTAGGTCTTCAGTCCTGACCTCTCGATGGCCCCAGTCCTGTTCAGCCAACTGCCTTTTATTTTTTTTGAAATATAATTTACATACCATAAAATTCATCATTTTAAAGTACGTGTTTCGGTGGTTTTTAGTATATTCACAAGGTTGTGCAACTATAATCACTGTATAATTCCGGAACATTTTTTTTTTTTTAAGATTTTATTTATTTTTCGACAGAGAGAGAGACAGCGAGAGAACACAAGCAGGGGGAGTGGGAGAGGGAGAAGCAGGCTTCCTGCTGAGCAGGGAGCCCGATGTGGGGCTCGATCCCAGGACCCTGGGATCATGACCGGAGCTGAAGGCAGATGCTTAACCGACTGAGCCACCCAGGCGCCCCCGGAATATTTTTTTAAAGATTTTTATTCATTTATTTATTTATTCATCAGAGAGAGAGAGCACAAGCAGGGGGAAGGGCAGAGGCAGAGGGAGAAGCAGGCTTCCCTCTGAGCAGAGAGCCCGGTGCAGGGCTCGATCCCAAGACCCTGGGATCATGACCTGAGCCAAAGGCAGACGCTTAACTAACTGAGCCACCCAGGTGTCCCAATTCCAGAACATTTTTATCACCCCAAAAAGAAACCAGTCACTACCATTCCCCTCTGTCCCCAGCCCCTAGGCAAGCACTTGTTTACTTTCTGTCTCTATGGATTTGCCTATTCTGGACATTTCCTATAAATGGAATCAGACAATACAAAGCCTTTTGTGTCTGACTGCTTTCACTTAGCATCCTGTTTTTGAGGTTCATCCATGTTGTCGCATGTCCCAGTACTTCATTCCTTTTTGTGTCCAAGTACAATTTCATGTTATACCACCATATTTTGTATATCCGTTCATCGGTGGATGGACATTTGGGTTCTTTCCATTTTTTGGCTATTATGAATCATGTTGCTATGGATATTTGTGTACAAGTTTTGTGTGAACATGTGTTCAGTTCTCCTGGATGTACACCCAGGAATGGAGTTACGTTTCACTTTTTGAGGAACTGCCAAACTGTTTCCCAAAGCAGCTGCACCATTTTACATTCCCACCCGTGGTGTAGGAGTTCCAGCCTCCAGCCTCTAGAGGCTCCCCCCGGAGGGGCCTTAGGGTGCTCTCACATGCAATGAGTCAACATGTGAACACTCTCTCTCTTTCGTCTTGGTCCGTGGCACACAGCTAACTGTTAAAGCCAGACACTTGGGGACCACTCTTCAAACTGCTGAGATTCTTGACCCCTTCAGTCAATTCATCAACAAGTCTTCTCAGTGCTGCCCCCCAAATAGATCCCCAAACTTTCCATCTGCCCATCTCCACTGCTAACACCCTAGCCACTCACTTGAATGACCTTTGTGGTCTCCTGTTGGGATCCCCACCTCCAGGCTTGCTCCCTCCAATCTGCTCTCTAGCAGAGAAATTTTTTTTTTTTTAAAGATTTTATTTATTTGACAGAGAGAGACACAGCGAGAGAGGGAACACAAGCAGGGGGAGTGGGAGAGGGAGAAGCAGGCTTCCCACGGAGCAGGGAGCCCGATGCGGGGCTCGATCCCAGGACCCCGGGATTATGACCTGATCTGAAGGCAGACGCTTAACTACTGAGCCACCCAGGCGCCCTAAAAGAAATTTTTAAAAATTAAATCAAAACTATACACATACACACACACACATACCTGGTGAGGAAAATCAACCATTAACCAGAAGGTACTATGGCCCACAGGCCATCCCTGATCTGGTTGCCTGTTACCTCCCTGACCTTATCTCCTACCTCTCTGCCTTAGCTCACTCCAGTCCAGCCTCACAGGTCTCCTTACTGTTCCTCAAACCCACCAGGACCTCTTAAACCACAGGGCCTTTGCACTTGCTATTCTCTCGGCTGGTATGCTCTTCTCCATGTGGCTCTCTCCTTTGCACTCCTTCACACATCACTCAGTGACGCCCTCTCTGGCCCAGCCATCTGAAGTTGTAACCCCCTCCCCCACCCCACCCTTCTCTCCTGCTTTTCTCCCCCATAGCCCTTACCATTCTGTAACATAGTGCAGATTTTATTTCTTGTCTCCCCTTCTGGAATATAAACTCCATTTTTTGACTGCTTAGTTGACTTCTGTATCCTTCGTGTCTAGAACAAGGCCTTGAACCAAAGTAGCTCAGCAAGTATGTGTTGAATGGGTAAATGAATGAATGAAACACAACTGTTCCACCACTCAACTCTTTCCCAACCCCTAGTCCTCTGCCTCAGAAGTCACCACTTTTCACTCTTCGTTCTGGTTGTTCACTCCATTTCCCTACATAACGTGCTACTGCGGCTGGTTCTGATTTACCCACTGACACCCTCCACTGACTTCCTCTGACCCTGCTACCACCTCCTTCCTATCGTCTCCAAACTTACATTTTACATTTCGTTAAATCATCAGGACTATGTAAATATTATTCTCTGCAAAGACAAATTCACACCCTGGTTTTATTCCCTTCCTTACGCAGTATTTTGCTCCCCAAGTGCTCATGGCTTGTGTCATTCCCTGCAATGTTTATTACAGTTATCACAATCCTGATCATTTTCACATGTTGCACCATATTAGAGATTCTTAGGGCTTCTTCCTCTGTAGTCTATTTCACAATTTGTAATTATATGTCTATTTGAACGTTTACTTTCTTAAATGTCTGTCTGTCACTGGAGCATAAGCTTCTAGGAGCCTCTTTGTTTACCAGACCATTTCCAACACCTGGCATCTCACTCCGTGCCTGGCACATAATAGATCCTCAATACGTATTTAGTGACTAAATGAACGGTAAAAACTGGCGACGTATGTGGCTGTCAGTGGCTGGTTGGTTGGACAAATTGTAGAGTTTTCTCTGGACTGGGAGAGTATTCATTTAGAAACAATAAGCTTGAAAGGCTGAATACTCTTCCATATCATCATTGTTTTGATTCTTTTTTTTTAAGTGTATTTATTTTTTAATAATCTCTACACCCATCAGGGGGCTCAAACTTATGACCCCGAGATCAAGAGTTGCATGTTCTTCCAACTGAGCCAAACAGGCGCCCCTGTTTTCATTCTTATCACTGCTAAACCCCCCCAAATTTAACGGCTTCAACGTAATCATTTTATTACGGTCGAGGATTCTGTGGGTCAGGAATTCAGCTCCACATTATTGTTTTTGAAACTTAACATTGTGGGCGCCTGGCTGGCTCAGTTGGAAGAGCATGCGACTCTTGATCTGGGGGGCCGTGAGTTCGAGCCCCATGTTGGGTGTAGAGATTACTTAAAGAAATAAATAAACTCAAAAAAATAAAACTTAACATTGTGTTTTTTCCTATGAGACTGAAACGTGGTTATTATGGAAAAGTCAGAAAATATAAACAAAAAGAATAAATAAACCTCATCATCTAACTCCTCTAGAAATAAGCACTGTTAACACCTCTAGCGCGTGCTTTTCAAGCCCTTTGCGTTTTGTTTTCATGGAAATTCTTCCAGGCTTCAACAAATGTAGATGCAAATCTGCCCTGTTGGCTTGCAACAAAGATGTGCACTTAGCAGCACACTGTGGCCATCCTCCCCACCAGGAGTACCAGACCTCAGGGGCACCTGGGCGGCGTAAGTGTCAGGGTCCTGATCTCAGAGTCATGATCCCAGGGTCGTGAGTTCAAGCCCCGCTGGGCGTGTAGCCTACTCAAAAAAAAAGGGGGGGGCGCACCTGGGTGGCTCAGTCGTTGAGCGTCTGTCTTCAGCTCGGGTCATGATCCCAGCATCCTGGGATCGAGCCCCGCATCAGGCTCCCTGCTCAGCCGGAAGCCTGCTTCTCCCTCTCCCACTCCCCCTGCTTGTGTTCCCTCTCTCGCTGTGTCTCTCTGTCAAATAAATAAAATATTAAAAAAAAAAAAAGAAAGAAAGGAGTACCAGACCTCAGCGTCACTCTTCGAAGTGCTTTATCACATAGCTTTTGTGTGCTTGCTCCTTTTGCCTTCCTCCTTGAGCGGAGACCTACTATGTGCCACACACCGTCTTATGTGGTGTTGATGATGCAGACTCCGCTCTGCCCTCGGGGGCTTGCAGTCACTTTAGCGTATGAAAGCACCATGATGTATTAAACCAGTCCCCAGCTGATGGATATTCACGTTGTTTCCCTCTTTTCCTCTTACAAACACCCCTCTCCATGTATCTTCAGGCACCTCTTCCTCCACTTTCTTAGGATACAAATCCTAGAAATAGGATTGCTGTGGTATGCTGACAAGATGGATACATAAATCCAGATTTGCTATCCAGCAAAGTTGTTTCAGTTTACGTTCCCAGAGCCACAAGTGAGAGTCAGCTTTTGTTTCTGATACCCATCTTGTGGGTGCCCACCAGCGCTTCGGTCTCTCTGGGCATGCCCGCCATCTGGCCCATTAGGGAACACACTCTCTTCCCAAACCCTTTCCTGGTCTCAAAAGAGAGCTGACCCACGATAAACACACAGCCTCCCCCTTTGCCTCACGACCCCTTTCAGACCCTCCCTCTGTCCCTCTGCCCTCCCTGCTCTGTGTCCGTCCCCAGCAGCTCAGCATTTCACTCTCCTGTAACCTTGATATCATTTGGCATCTTCTCTTCAAGGTCGTGTATTAACGTCTTTCAAAAGACCAGTCCTTGCACAGAGCCCTGAGTTGCTGAGCCCTTCCCTCTCGCTGTCACGCCAGATTCCTGTTCATGACGACATTCCCTCTCATGCACGGACACATTTTCATTAAGATGCTTTTGGTGGAGAAGCTACCTGTCGAAATCCGAGAGTATATGTGACGTGGGAGACTCAGCTGCATGCACACGTTTCCTTCAAAGCCTCATCTTTTATTCCTTAAGACGAAGCCTCAGCCAAAGGGATTATTTTGGGATGTGGGGGTTTTTGATACGGTAGCAGGATGTGGGAGAGGGAGCTTTGTATTGATTTATTGGTCATTAAAAGTTTTTTTAATTAATTAGTTTTTTAAAAGTCATCTCTAGGGGCATCTGGGTGGCTCAAGTCATTGAGCGTCTGCCTTCGGCTCAGGTCATGATCCCAGAGTCCTGGGATCGAGCCCCGCATCGGGCTCCCTGCTCCACGGGAAGCCTGCTTCTCCCTCTCCCACTCCCCCTGCTTGTGTTCCCTCTCTCGCTGTGTCTCTATCAAATAAATAAATAAAATCTTAAAAAAAAAATAAAAATAAAAGTCATCTCTACACCCAACGTGGGGCTCAAATTCATGACCCCGAGATGAAGAGTCAGATACTCTATGGACTGAGCCAGTCAGGTGCCCCTTAATTTTATTAATAAAAATTTTGTCTTGCAAAAGGACTATGTGTTTATTTGAGAAAGTTTGGCAAATAGAGACAAGCAAAACGTAGAGAAAAATCCCAATATTCCCCAGATAAGCATCGCTAACGTACAGTACACTTCCTCCAGAATTTTACATTTTCTTGTATACACTCTTTGAAAATAGCAAAGATCAGATCACACCACAGATATTGACTTATAACCTGCTATTTGTCAAGTAATAAGAGTATGAACATCTTTTTTTTACTATAATATAGAGGTACTTAATTCCACCAATCTGAGGGAGAGACTTCTGGATGCTCATGTAGGCAGCAACCCACTCATGCCTGTGTGCGTGAGCCCTGCTTGCCTCAGGGGGCGGTAGGGGAGAGAACCCCTCTTGGCTCTGCACCCGCCCACCCCGACTCCCCTGAGCCACATGCTCTGGCCCACCTCAGGATTGCTGGACAGTGTGCATCCTCGTCCCTGCCCTGACCACGAGGGGCACAACCCGGACCACCACACGTGAGCCTTGGGGTTTGAGCCTGTCATTCCCGATGCCAAGCAGGCCCCTGGGTGGGCAGCAGAGGAGGCTGGTTGTAGAGCAGAGACCCCAGGCCCCCTGAGAACTTCTGAGAGGCTCCCCACCCCAGCTTCCCTCCTGCCTTTCTCCATTCTCCCGTGCGCTTCGCATCCCATTACCGGGGTCTGGCCATCATTAGCGTTTAAAACATACGCCAGCAGAGTCATGGGGGCCCGTGGCCTTTGTCTTCCAGCCACTTCACCGCGGGTGCTGTGGGCTGAAGGCCGTGGGCACAAAGGCCAGCGGCCCCCTGTCTGCGCTGATGCAACCGGGCCCATGCTCTTCTGAAAGCCTCTCCCCTCCCCAAGTTCATCTCAGCAGCTCCATCTAGGAAATCTGCCTCTTCAGTAGCTCGCACACCGCCTCCCCTCTCCGCATCTCAAGCTTTTTAAAAGCAGAAGGAAGAGATGGAGATGTGACTACCCCCTTTTATCCCGACCTCCCTCCCCTTTTATGCCGACTTCCCTCCCCTTCCCCTCCGCATTCAGGCCTTCGCAGTGGACGCTGCAGCTGCCTAAGAGGAGGTCCTGGCTTTGTGAGGGAAAGACAGCGCCTGGCGGACCTTCTTTCTCCCCCCTGGCTTCAGCGAAAAGGCGGGGGCCCTTGACAACATTTGTTTTCTTTCAATGACTGTGTCAGGGCTAGTGTTCTCAAGGCCAGGCCACCGGCAGCCCTGGGGACTAGTCACGGCAGATCCGAGGTGGGGGTGGGCCATCCGTGCTGCTCCCGTGGCTGGATGTGCGGGCAAGGCTGCCCCACTCAGAGACCCTTCGAGGGCACACATGGCCACCACTCCCTTCTCTTACAAACTGGGGTGTAATTTCCCTACAGTGAGTTGCACACGTGGTAAGTATACCTTTTGTGAACCTCTGATAAATACATACACCTGTGTAACCCACACCCCCCATTAGGACATAGAATATTTTGGACACCTGGGTGGCTCAGTTGGTGAAGTGTCTGCCTTCGGCTCAGGTCACGATCCTCGGGTCCTGGGATCGAGCCCCGCATCGGGCTCCCTGCTCAGTGGGGAGCCTGCTTCTCCCTCTCCCTCTGCCTGCCACTCCCCCTGCTTGTGCTCTCTCTCTGCCCCTGACAAATAAATAAAATCATAAAAAAAAAAAAAAAGGACATAGAATATTTTCCTGACTCCAGAAAGTTCCCTCAAATCTCTTCTCTGCCAACCCTCCTCGCCATCGCCAGGGGCAACACTCACGGGACTTCTTTCACCCTAGATGAATTTTGCCTGTTGGAGAACTTGATAGAAACAGAACCATACAGTATGAATGCTTCCAACTTCTTTCATCCAGTGTCATGTTTTTTAGATTCATCCATGTTGTTGTATGCATCAGTAGTTTGTTCCTTTTTCAACTAGTGTTCCCTTCTATGAATACACCATAATTTTTTTATAAGTTTTCCTCCACAATCATCCCCTCCCCATTTTTTGTTGTTTCGTCTTTTCTTTCTTTCTTTCTTTCTTTCTTTCTTTCTTTCTTTCTTTCTTTCTTTCTTTCTTTCTTTCTTTCTCTTCTTTCCTTTCTTTCTTTCTCTTCTTTCCTTTCTTTCTTTCCTTTTTTTCTTTCTTCTTTCTTCCTTCCTTCCTTCCTTCCTTTCTTTCGTAGGCTCTGAGCCCAGCTTGGAGCCCAATGAGGGCTTGAACTCATGACCCTGAGATCAAGACCTGAGCTGAGATCAAGAGTCAGATGCTTAAACGACTGAGCCCCTCCAGGCGCCCCAACGTATGTTTATTTATACAGCACTGAACTGGATTTTTAAAACCTATCTAAACATATTTTTTCTTTATAGATGATTCAAGTCTATTTACATATATGAATATGCTTTATTGGGTCCCAGTTTGTCCTATTGCTTTACACTTCACATGTTACTTTTGTACATACCACAGGTTATACATACCGAGTAAGTTTTTCACTAGATGGACTACGTTTTCTTTCTCATTCTGTGGTGTTTAGGAAGGTATATATTATTGTCCCAGGGATGATCACTAATGAATACTTTTATTATGTAATACCTTTAGTTATCTCTTTAGAGATTTAGATATTGTCTTTTGGTTTCCCAGTAGGAGCCATATGGACATTAGCCACAAACTACTTCTCTCCCTCTCTTGCCCACTACTTTGCTGCTCAGGATTTTATCTCTGTAAATGGAAATAAACCCCTGTTACTTGATTTTTCGGTTTCAAGGGTGTTGTTTTATTTCACCTAATGCCCAGAGGCAGTCCGAGACCTTATTCTATGTTATGCTTATTGCCTTCCTTCCTCTCACATTTGTAGTTAGTTGAATTATTTCTACATGGTCAGAGCATATGACCGGTTCTTACAGCTTTGCCTCCCTTTGCCCATCTTTCGGTTTTCGTGCTTGGGTTATTTACATTTAATGTGAACCCTTCCAGAGTTATGCTGAAGCTGCAGAACCATCTTGTAGTTACCTGAAATTTGGTCTGTGTTCGATCCCTGCAGCTCTTCATTGGTTGTCTGTGGTCTTTACACTTGAAGAAGAGTTTAGGGCAAGACTAGATCCTTGGCTCACATTTTTTCATGAGAATGTTGCTTCAATTAAATATTAATTGATATTAACTGTTATTAATTGATAATTAATTGATTAATTAACTGATAATAAGTCCGATTTTCTTTACTTTATACAGATTTGGACTTTCTGCATAATGCTGAAAGCATGTTTTCCTTGTAATAAAAGCCCAATGATTGTATTGAAGTATGTGTCGGCATTGAACATTTTGAGTCAACTTTTCAAGTTATGGAGCATCCTTTCAATATAAATATTAAAACGTGTTATCTATATATATTTTAAAGTTTTTCACATTATTATTTTTTAGTAATCTCTACGTCCAACATGGGGCTCGAACTCATGACCCTGGGATCAAGAGTCCCCATGCTCTTCTGAGTCAGCTGGGCACCTCATGTATGCCTATATTTTAAAGTCTTTTATTACAGTGATGTTTCCTTGAGTTATAGTTTTAAATATTTATTCTGTTGCTTTGGTTTTCTTTTCTGGAGACTTCAATTAAATAAGAGCCAGATCGGGGCGCCTGGGTGGCTCAGTCGGTTAAGCGTCTGCCTTCGGCTCGGGTCATGATCGCAGGATCCTGGGATTGAGCCCCATGTCGGGCTCCATGCTCTGCAGGAAGCCTGTTTTTCCTTCTCCTGCTCCCTTTACTTGTGCGCGGCGCGCGCGCTCTCTCTCTCTCTCTGTCTCAAATAAACAAAATCTTAAAAAAAAAATCAGTCAGATCATGGTTGCCTTGCTTCTTTATCATTTTCTCTAGAAACTTTTCTTTTTTTTTTTCCTATGTGATTTTTCTTTTACCTATGTCTTTTTATAGCTGTTTTCCTTTCTGTGCTTTTAATTATGTGTATTTTCTCTCATGTTTGTTTTTGTGTTTCTTCTAATCTAGTCTTTATCTCTGAAACATCATTTTCTCCTAATATTTTTTTTTTTAAGGATTATTTATTTGACAGAGAGAGACACAGCGAGAGAGGGAACACAAACAGGGGGGTGGGGGAGGGAGAAGCAGGCTTCCCGTGGAGCAGGGAGCCCGATGTGGGGCTCGATCCCAGGACCCTGGGACCAGGACCTGAGCTGAAGGCAGACGCTTAACGACTGGGGCAGACACTTAACAACTGAGCCACCCAGGCACCCCTCCTAATATGTTTTTATTTCAGTAAGCATTCTCTTGCCTCATTCTGCCTACCCCCGAATAACTCCTTAAGGTGTTAGCTCACAGCCCTGCTTCCTTTTGCATGTTTAGATTGGATGGGTTTTCTGAGGTTCCTATAGGAGGTTCTCATGGAATGGCATGAGATAATAGGAAATAGATATTATTGAGATAATAGGAAATATATAACAACATCTCTGCCCCTCGTTCCTGGCACTGTTCCTAAGACCCTAGCCATTTCCTAAGTGATAAGAGTACTAGGAGCATTTTTTTTTTCTATTGAGGTGACTCTGAGTGGGCTCCTGGATGGACACCAGTCACCAGATAGACCAAGGCATGATTAAAAGCTTGAAATTTTCAGCACCCCACTCCTGTCCTCTAGAGAGGGGAGAGGGGCTGGAAATGGACTTAATAATGAATCATGTTTCCATGAGGAAGTCTCTATAAAATCCTAATAGTGTGGGGTTCAGGAAGCTTCCAGGTGGGTAAACACTGGGAGGGTGACACACCTCAACTCCACGGGGACAGAAGCTCCCGCTCAGGACTCTCCCAGACCTCACCCTGGGTGTCTCCTCATTGGGCTGTCCACCTGTATCCGTTATCATATCATTGAATAAACTGGTAAATGTGTTTCTCTGAGTTCTGTGAGACTTGCCAGCCAATTAATCCAACCTGGAGAAAGATCATGAGAACCTCCGATTTATAGCCAAATCAGACAGAAGTCGTGGGTGATCCGGGTACCTGCCATGTGCGGTGGGCATCTGAAGTGGGGTGGGGGGTGGTCTTGTGGGACTGAGCCCTTAACCTGGGGGAACAGACTCTATCTCAAGGTAAATAGTGTGAGAATCGAGTTAAATTGTAGGACACCCACCCGGTGTTGTGGAGAATTCCTTGATGTGGGGGAAAACCCCAGACATATGGTGACCAGAAATGTCAGAAGTGAAGTGTTCTGTGTGAGCAGACGTACAGGAAAGACACAGGAGGAAAAACTGGGTGCTTTTTCTTATGCAAGGGGGTAGTAGGTCTGGGTGGGTTTCACAGCTTCACATCTGCAGGATCCCCTCCTCTTTTCTTAAGTCGAAAGATTCAACACAAGCCTTTCTCTGTGGCCAATGTCTTTGTCTCTCAAAAAATTACCCCCCTTTAAATAAAGTATTATCGAGATATAATTTACATACTATACAATTCATTCATTTAAAGTGTACAGTAAAATGGCTTTTATTATCTTCACAGAGACTGTGTCACCATCGCCACAGTTTTATTTTAATTTTTTTAAAGATTTTATTTATTTATTTGAGAGAGAGAGGGAACACAAGCAGGGGGAGCGGGAGAGGGAGAAGCAGGCTTCCCACTGAGCAGGGAGCCCGATGCGGGGCTCGATCCCAGGACCCTGGGACCATGACCTGAGCCGAAGGCAGACGCTTAACGACTGAGCCACCCAGGCGCCCCACTGATGCATTTTTAAAAATGTGACTTTGGAGTCCAAAGACGGGCCTTTTTGGGTGACTTAGAAACTGGCCCTGGAGGCAGCTCCCCCCAGAGGGCTCTGCAGCCGGTCCCACTGCAGGCATCACGAACGATGCTTTAAAGGGCATCACTTCCAGCTGGACTTAAAGATGTTAGTCAGTTTGCTAAAAACCAAATCAAACTACCTGCCAGAAGTCCTTGCACCGCTCGCATCACTTCCGCCCCCCTCCCTCCCCCCGCCCCGGGTGCAGGCCCGGGCTCCCGCGCATGTGCGGAGTACGGGGCTCTCAGCGCTGTGGCAGATCAGGTCACCGTGCACTCGCACTGCCCAAGCCTGGCGTCACTCTCCCAGGGCAACAGGACTTGAGGGCATGGCGTGGGCTCTCTGGGCCTCCATTCCTTTGAGCAGGGCACGAAATACAAGATGAGCCCCAACGGGTGGGGCTCAGACATAGGGACTGAGCTGAGTGCCTGTAAAAAGGCCTCTCCAAGCCCCCTCCACAGTAGCCATTGTTGCATCTGGAGAAAGGAGGACAATTCCAGAGCTTCTGAATGCCTCTTCTGTGATGCACTAATGGATGTACATTATCAGTGTCCTTCCTGGCCACCAAGTCACCCTCCTGCCTTCAACTCCTGGCTAGAGAACTCTGCATTCTTCTGGAAAAGCATCTGTCCTGTGGGAGGCCTCACAAAGGCATTTCCCCACAAAAGGACCATTATGACCATCCCTGCTTCAGAATGGTGGCTGCTGACATCTGGGCTCTGTCTGGAGCTAGTGGCAGCAGGGACATCACGTAGGAGAGCTTCGTGTGTCCTTAATTTCTGTGACATCTCCAGCAAGACCCCCACCTCCAGGAAGTCCACTTTGATTGCACAGGAACAAGCCCTCAGTTTGAAGAAAGGGATTAGGATAAGGGAGTGGATGAAAGAACACACACATGATTCTGTGTGGCCATATACCTACGTACAGAGTAGGTGACATTCCTTTTTTTTTTAATTTTAATTTAATTTTTTTTTTTTTAAAGCAAGCTCCACACTGGGTGGAGCTTGAACTCAACGTGGGGCTTAAACTCACGACCCTGAGATCAAGACCTGAGCTGAGATCAAGAGTCAGATGCTTAACTGACTGAGCCACGCAGGTGCCCCAGAGTGGGTGACATTTCTAACGTGGGACTGTAAACGAATATGAATTCACAGGCCTCTGTGTCCCCATTCTAGGCCACATTCTATAAAACTAGCTATTTTTACCACCTAGTTTGACTTTAGATATGAGCTTAAAACCATAGAACCTCAGGCCTGGGTAGGACCGAGGGGCCATCATTCCACAGACCCCCTCCCTGCCACCGTTCAGAGGAGACAGCCCCCGAGGGGTGGTGCCGGCCCAGGTTTCAAGGCCCTCCCACAGCAGAGCTGGGGCCCGGAACCCTGCCCCTGCTTCTTCCCCACTCTGGACGCTGCCTTGGACCCTGAGGGGGCTGCAAACCAATTCCTGGGAGGGGGCTGGACTCCGGCTCCTGGGCCTCCTTCTGCCCCTCCTCCCCCCTCCCGCCGTCCGGACGGAGGCCCAGGCTGCCGCACTAATGGCCGCTTTAGTGGATAAAGGCGGTCTCAAGGGTCTCTTCAGGAGGCCCCTTCGGCTGTAATAAAGCAAATTAAAACCCCATTCAAAGGTCAATTGAAATCGCTTTCATTCCAATTCTCTGCACAAATTGATTCCTCTTTGCCCTTGGGGTCAAACTGAAGGCCAGCGAAGTGGCCCAGCTGCAAGGGGCTGTGGCTGGGAGTGTGGTGGGGGGGCCGGGCATAAAGGGGGGGCGTGGGACACCCCCCCACTCTGGGCCATCGGGGCACCAGGGACCTTCTCCTTTACTGTACTCCAGGCTTCAGGGTCCCTTTTTGGAGGTTAGCTCTACGTCTGCCCCCCAACCCCCATCAAGCTCCCCTTGGAGAAATTCTTGTGTTTTTTTTTTCCCCTCTTAGAGGAGTTCTTAATTAGTGTTTCCATTGACAAGAATCTACTGATAGCATTTCTCACACCACCTCAGGAGTCTTGCAAGAATCCTCCTCAGCTCTGTGAGATGGGGCTTTGAATGTCCCCAGGGAAGCTGAGAGAAGTAACTTGCCCAAGGTCACAGAGCTCCGGGCTTCCTCCTCCAAACGTATGAGCCCTTCAGTCTTCCCTGGTGTCTGAACGGTCCCACAGACTCACTCTCCAGCTGCTTAAACCAGAATCTGGAACCTTCTTTAAACCCTCCCTTTGAAAAATAAATAACTAAATAAATACCCTCCCTCTGTTTTACTCCCACATCTGCTCCAAGTCCCGTTGATTCTGACTCCAAAAAGAAGCAGTTGGTTGTTTGCCCTCAGACTGGTTCTGCAGACAACAGCCAGAGACATCTCTTAAAGGAATTCTAGTGGATTCCGCTGCTCCCTTGCTCAGAACCCAGCACTGGCTTCCCTCTGTTTTTGGCATAAAATCTGAGTCACCATCTAATGACCTTCACAGCCCTCAAGATCTGTCCCTTCATGTTCCTCCATTCCCAGGGTTGCCCCCCTCCCCTTGCTCCCATTCCAGCGGCTCCTGGAACTCTCTTATCTTCTCTGCCCCAGGACCTTTGCACTGTCTGTTGCTTCTGCTAAGAAGTTTTCCCCTCCCCTCTCCCACTCAGTTTCCTTCATTGTATTTACCACAGTTTGTAATTATTTATTAATGTGAAAATTAGTAATGGGAAGCCTCACTAAAATGGAGTCGGGAGGTTTCGGCAGGAGGAGCTGCACGCCCTACCACTTGTGGTCAATTGCAGACCCAACAGGAAGCAATGGACTTGACCTTACCTAGACTTGACCTTGCACATGGATACTCCTCTACTACTTCAGCTGGAGGAAGAGAAGCTTTCCTCACCGCCCAGGGCCACAGCTCCACCGATGAAAAGCAGCACATTTCAAACTCCCAGTTGACTCCAGTGTACTTTTAGTTCATAACAGCTTTCCCAACTTACTACCCCTTTTCTCCTTAAAAAGCATGCCTCTCCTATGTTCCCCAGACTTGCCTATGGTTCTGCTGCAGCTTCTGTGTCCCGGATTGTGATTCTTTTTTTAAATTCCTGAATAAGCCTATCTTTTGCTGGTGAAATCACTGGCAGTGTGTTTTTAAGGTTAACATTGTCGAGTTCATTTTCAGTTTCCCTAGAGCTGAATTCCCCACGGGGGAGGGTCTGTCCAGGCACATGCAGGGGTCAGTAGCCGTTTGTTGAGTGCAGGAGTGATAGAAGCAAACCTGGGCCCTCCAAGCCGGCACTTTCCCCACCGCACCTGGCGGCCTACTCCGCACCGTGTGAGCACCCACTCGGGGCCCGGTTTTGGGCAGAGAGCAGATTGGACAAGAGCTGCTTCAGAGTCAGCATGTCTCAGCTCCTCCCCACCCCCAACCCCCTCCCTTCCTTGTCCTCCCAGTCCACCCCCCAGCTAAATCCTGCCCAAATTCTCTCCCCCCAAAACTTGCATCCAGGCAGAGCCTAAGGCCTGACCATAGCCTGACCATGGTCCGTTAATGACCCTTCCTCCTGATCTCTCTCCCTACTTTGCCCTCCCTTCCCTCCTCCACTCCTGAGGCAGTGTGTGCCCAAAGCCCCGGTCACCCCATCCACCTTGCTGTATCCCTCTCACGCACCCTCCTTTCTGCTCCTCTCTGCAGCATAGGGCAGGTCTGCCTGGGGCCTCGCAGTGTCCTGCTCCCTGGCCTCCCCCTGGAGGCTCCTCTTCTCCCAGAGAAATGCCCCCCCCTTGCCCGGCCCCAGTGCCTGGAGGCTGAGGGCAAGGCCACCCTCTTTGTGTGTCCTTCCCACGTTGGGCTCCCAGCCACCCATCCTTGTCGCTGTCCTCCCCGCTCTTCCCTCTCCCCTGGAGGCCACCTCTGCACCTGGCTTTGTAACGCACTCACACCCTGGTGACATTGCTTTTCCAATTAAACCCTCAAAGGTGAAAAGCTGGGATGACGAAAGCAGCCCTGGCCCTGTGCCTGCAGCCAGGTGTGGGCGCATCACGTCGCCCAGGGTCCTCACATTCAGAGTCTCTAAAGGAACCCTCACTTAACCTGTCCAAAGACCGCATTATCTGCTCCTTCCTTCTTTCCCTTCCTTCTTGCCTTTTTCCCTTCATCCCTCCCACTCTTCCTTCCACTCCAGGCTGGGCTCTCCTGGGCCAGCACTTCTATAATAATAAGGGTAAGGGCTAGCATCTACAGGCTCTGCTCTAAGATCTTTACATGTATTACCTTATTTCATCCATATGACAGCCACATGGGTTAGTGCAACCCCTCCCCTCATCTCACGGATGCGACAACTAAGTACAGAGAAGTTGGGAGTTTGCTCAGAGTCACACAGCTCAGCATGGTCGAGTGGAGTTCAGACCAGGGAGTCTGGCTTCAGAGCTGTGCTCTTAACCATGGCACCGTATTGTGCCATCCATGCGGCCACATCCACCTTAGACAGGCGGGCGTCCATGACTCCTTCCCTGACACTGATGTTACCTCTTTAATATTTCATGAACTTGCCTTTGCCTCCTCTCCCCCCTCCCTGCTTCCACTCCTGGCTGGACTGCTTTCCGGGCCCTGGAGCAGAGCACAGGACTTCTGATCATCCCTTGCTGTCTCTGGGCTCCTTCCCCTCTGATTATCCTCCTCACTGCCACAGACATCTGGGCCTAGTGTTCTTCTCACTCAATCCCTAAAAGTTCCTCTACTTCCTCCCTTCCAGTATTCTCTCCCTCTTTCCAACACATGCACCCAGCATTCCAGGAACATAACCGGATTTCTCCTGCCTTGAGCTCTTTGCACATGCTCTTCCCTCTGCCTGGATGACTTTTCCTTTCTCCATCCTGGTGCCCTATTTTATCAAGGCTCAGCCCAACTCAGCTTTCGCTTCTCTGGGAAGCCCTTACTGACCACCACTGCCTCTGCTTGGCAGAGCAAACTGCCTCCAGACGCGTGCTTGAGCTTTGTGTAAGAAGTCCAGCTCCCCCAAAGCTGCCACAGACAAGAGGTCATGCGGCAAGGCTACAGAGAGCCAGAAAGGGGTGTCTGAGGAACCCCAACTCTTCTTGCCCCCAGCTGTTTGAGTCTTTCCAGCCCAGGAACCAGTCATGTGAACGAGTGGTTTTGATAATTACGGATGCCAGCCTTTAAGCTGCCCAAGTTTAAAGGGTTGGGACATGCTGGCCCGGCCCAACCCTGATCATACTGCAGATTTACGAGCAACATAAGTGTTGCTTTAAACCACTAAGTTTTGGGAGTGGTTTGTAGTATAGCATTAGACAACCAGAACAACTACTACAGACACTTTGATATCTTTTAAACTTTATCTCAGTTCCTATCTCTAGCTCTATTTATATCTATATCTTATTATACTTCCTCCACTTAACACATAGTGGCCATTTTTAATGTCTAGAAATGAATATCTACATTATTATTTTGAATGGCTTCAAAGTATTCCATTATATGGCTTTATAATTATACCCTATTATAGATGTTGAGCTTATTTCATTTTATTGCTACCATAAACAGTGTTGTATAAATAGTCTTGAACAGTATTTAGTGTAAGTGTTAAGATAACGTCCTCAGGATAATTCCCAGGAAATGCAGGGTTAAAAGGTAAAGGCTTTGGTTCAGACAGAAGTCCACTCCGAATCTCCTTGTCTTCCTTCACCACTGTTGCAGAAGAGGAAGACCCTCCACTGATCAAAGTTCAGGTTCTTCCTCTGGATCCCATCTTCCTAATACCAAAGACTTGGATTACTTGGTTTCCCCCCTCCCCTCTGTAGCATCAATTTCCCCCTCTCCACTAGATTATTCCCATCAGCATGTAATGATGATCTAGTATCTTCCTTCTACCTTTATCTTGATCCTATATTACTCTCCACCACTGCTCCACATTCACCATTAGATTTATAGAAAGAGTTGTTCTTATGCCAGGACTAAAGGGCGAAGTAGATAAATCTACAAAAATAATGGGGAGATTTTAAAACCATACATCTATCAATAACTTATAAGATAGATGACAAATAATCAGAAAGGATATAGAATATTTAAGAAACCATAAAATACATAATGTTTTGAAGTGCATATGAAACATTAATCAAAATGGGCCACATGCTCATCTGTTAAGCAGCCTTACACATACACACTAATTTCAAAGCACTGAAATAAAATAGAGCATGGTCTTTGACCACAGGGGAATCAGTCTAAACATTAGCTTCAGAACATAACTAGAAAATGCCCAGTGTTTGGAAGTTAAGCGGCACACTTTTTGATAACCCATAGGTCAGTCCAGATTTCTTAAAGAAAGGAAGAAGATATTTTAAATTAAATGGCAATAGAAATACAACACAGCAAAACTTGTGAAGTGAAACCAAAGCCATACTTTAAAATAAATTTATAGGAGCACCTGGGTGGCTCAGTTGTTAAGCGTCTGCCTTCAGCTCAGGTCAAGATCCCAGGGTCCTGGGATTGAGCCCTGCATCGGCCTCCCTGCTTGGGTAAGCCTGCTTCTCCCTCTCCCACTCCCCCTGCTTGTGTTCCCTTTCTCGCTGTATCTCTCTCTGTCAAATAAATAAAATCTTTAAAAATAAAATAAAATAAATTTATAGGGGCACCTGGGTGGCTCAGTTGGTTAGGAGACCAACTCTTGATTTCAGCTCAGGTCATGATCTCAGGATGGTGAGATTGAGCCCTGTGTAGGGCTCTGTACTCAGTGTAGAATCTGCTTGTCCCTCCCACCTCCCCCTGCTTATGCATACTCTCTCTCAAATAAATAAATAAAATCTTTTTTAAAAAATAAAAAAATAAAAGAAATTTATAGCCATAAATACATATATCAAAAAGAATAACGGTTGAGGGGCGGAGCAAGATGGCGGAGGAGTAGGAGACCTGGATTTCGTCTCCTCTCAGGAATTCAGCTGGATAGGGATCAAACCATTCTGAACACCTACAAACTCAACAGGAGATCGAAGAAAAGAAGAGCAACAACTCTCTGAACAGAAAAGCGACCACTTTCTGGAAGGTAGGATACGCAGAGAAGTGAATCCGAGGCGATATTCGGGAGGATAGACGGCGGGGGATGGGGCCTCCATCCGTCACTTCTGGCAAGTGATAGAGCAGCAGAGCACAAAATCGGAACTTTTAGAAGTCTGCTCCGCTGAGGGACGTCACTCCGGTGGCGAAGTGGGGGGTGGAACCCCCGTGGGACAGTGTGGTCTCAGGACCCTCGGGGTCACAGAAAGACCGGGGGTGCCTGAGTGTGGCAGAGCTCCCAGGTATCGGAGCAGGGAAGCCGGCTGCAGAGACGGAGCCCAGGCGCGGGCTCTCAGCTCGGCGTTGCCATAAACCGTGATCCGCGGCACAGTCGGGCCACTGCTCCTCCAGCAGGGACCCAACAAGCGGCAGATCCGGGGAGACTCACCTTCTTCCCCCGGGAGGAGAGGTGCGGGAGCGCACCGCGGGGATCTGCTGGGTTTGGAGACTCCACATGGGATCGGGTGCCAGATAGAAACGCTCGGTCACAGGCCGGGTGAGCACCGAGTGCGGCCGGAGACCGGGGAGATGGGAGTGACTGACTGCTTTTCTCTGGGGGCGCACTGAGGAGCGGGACCCCGAGTTCTCGGCTCCTCCGGGGCGGAGACTGGGAGGCCGCCATTTTCACTCTCCGCCTCCAAAGCTGTACGGAAAGCTTGCAGGGAACAAAAGCTCCCGAGAGCAAACCCGAGCAGGTTACTTAGCCCGGACCGGCAAGGGCGGGGCAATTCCCCCTCCGGCAGAGACATTTGGGAACCACGGCAACAGGCCCCTCCCCCAGAAGATCAGCAAGAACAGCCAGCCAAGACCAAGTTTACCAATCAATGAGAACAGCAGAACGCCAGCGCTAGGGGAACACTGCACATAGAATCCATGGCTTTTTTACCGTGATTCTTTAGTCTTTCAAAGTAAATTATTCTTTTTAACTGTCTTTTTTTCTTTTTTCTTTTTTTCTTTTTTTTTTTGAATTTTTCTTTTTCCCTTTTTCAACCAACATCTTATCAATCCCTTTTTTAAAAAAACATTTTTATTTTTCATTTTTAGAGTCATATTCTATCCCTTCATCGTAGTTACCCGTATTTTTGGCATATATATATAAGTTGTTCTCTCTTTAAAATTTTGAGATAGTTTCTTCTAACAGATCAAAATATACTCTAAATCTCTAGTGTATGGTATTTTTCTACTCCCCTGCCTGATCACATTCTCTCCCTTTTTTCTTTTTTTCTTTTTTTTAAATCCTCTTCTTTCTTTTTTCAAACAACTTATCAATTCCTTTTATAAAATTTTTTATAATTTCCATCTTTACAGTCATATTCTATCCCTTCATCATATCAACCCTTATTTTTGTACATATATAAGTTTTTCTTTCTTTAAAATTTTGGGAGGCACTTTCTTTTAACAGACCAAAATACACCCAAAATCTAGTGTGTGGCACTGATCTATAAACCAGCCTGATCATATTTGATCACATTCTGTTTTTGTTTTGTTTTGTTTTGTTCTGTTTTTGTTTGTTTTTATCTTTATCTTTTTCTTTTTCTTTTTTCCTTTTTTCTTTCTTTTTTTTTTTCTCTCTTTCCCTTTCTTTTCCCACTGCTTCAGGTCTTTTCTGATTTGTTTAGAGTATATTTTCTGGGGACGTTGTTACCCTGCTAGCATTTTGTTCTCTCATTAATCTATTCTCCTCTGCACAAAATGACAAGATGGAAAAAATCACCTCAACAAAAAGAACAAGAGGTAGTACCGACTGCCGGGGACCTACTCAATACGGACATTAGTACGATGTCAGATCTAGAGTTCAGAATCATCACTTTAAAGATACTAGCTGGGCTTGAAAAAAGCATGGAAATTATTAGAGAAACCCCTTCTGGAGAAGTAAAAGAACTAAAATCTAACCAAGTAGAAATCAAAAAGGCTATTAATGAGGTGCAATCAAATATGGGGGTGCTAACTGCTAGGATAAATGAGGCAGAAGAAAGAATCAGTGAGATAGAAGACCAAGTGATGGAAAATAAAGAAGCTGAGAAAAAGAGAGATAAACAACTACTGGATCATGAGGGCAGAATTCGAGAGATAAACGATACCATAAGATGAAACAACATTAGAATAATTGGGATCCCAGAAGAAGAAGAAAGAGAGAGAGGGGCAGAAGGTATAATGGAGCAAATTATAGCAGAGAACTTCCCTAATTTGGGGAAGGAAACAGGCATCAAAATCCAGGAAGCACAGAGAACCCCTCTCAAAATCAATAAAAATAGGTCAACACCCCGACATCTAATAGTAAAACTTACGAGTCTCAGAGACAAAGAGAAAATCCTGAAAGCAGCTCGGGAGAAGAGATATGTAACCTACAATGGTAGAAACATTAGATTGGCAACAGACTTATCCACAGAGACCTGGCAGGCCAGAAAGGACTGGCAGGACATATTCAGAGCACTAAATGAGAAAAATATGCAGCCAAGAATACTATATCCAGCTAGGCTGTCATTGAAAATAGAAGGAGAGAGAAAAAGCTTCCAGGACACACAAAAACTAAAGGAATTTGCAAACACGAAACCAGCCCTACAAGAAATATTGAAAGGGGTCCTCTAAGCAAAGAGAGAGCCTAAAAGCAACATAGACCAGAAAGGAACACAAACAATATACAGTAACAGTCACTTTACAGGCAATACAATGGCACTAAATTCCTATCTTTCAATAGTTACCCTGAATGTAAATGGGCTAAATGCCCCAATCAAAAGACACAGGCTATCAGATTGGATTAAAAACCAAGACCCATCGATATGCTGTCTGCAAGAGACTCATTTTAGACCCAAAGACACCCCCAGATTTAAAGTGAGGGGGTGGAAAACCATTTACCATGCTAATGGACACCAAAAGAAAGCTGGGGTGGCAATCCTTATATCAGACAAATTAGATTTTAAACCAAAGACTGTAATAAGAGATGAGGAAGGACACTATATCCTACTTAAAGGATCTATCCAACAAGAAGATCTAACAATTGTAAATATCTATGCCCCTAACATGGGAGCAGCCAATTATATAAGGCAACTAATAACAAAAGCAAAGAAACACATCGACAACAATACAATAATAGTGGGGGACTTTAACACCCCCCTCACTGAAATGGACAGATCGTCTAAGCAAAAGATCAACAAGGAAATAAAGACTTTAAATGACACACTGGACCAAATGGACTTCACAGACATATTCAGAACATTCCATCCCAAAGCAACGGAATACACATTCTTCTCTAGTGCCCATGGAACATTCTCCAGAATAGATCACATCCTAGGTCATAAATCAGGTCTCAACCGGTACCAAAAGATTGGGATCATTCCCTGCCTATTTTCAGACCACAATGCTTTGAAACTAGAACTCAATCACAAGAGGAAAGTTGGAATGAACTCAAATACATGGAGGCTAAAGAGCATCCTACTGAAGAATGAATGGGTCAACCAGGAAATTAAAGAAGAATTAAAAAAATTCATGGAAACCAATGAAAATGAAAACACAACTATTCAAAATCTTTGGGATACAGCAAAGGCAGTCCTAAGAGGAAAGTATATAGCAATACAAGCCTTTCTCAAGAAACAAGAAAGGTCTCAAGTACACAACCTAACCCTACACCTAAAGGAGCTGGAGAAAGAACAGCAAATAAAGCCTAAACCCAGCAGGAGAAGAGAAATAATAAAGATCAGAGCAGAAATCAATGAAATAGAAACCAAAAGAACAGTAGAACAGATCAACGAAACTAGGAGCTGGTTCTTTGAAAGAATTAACAAGATTGATAAACCCCTGGCCAGACTTATCAAAAAGAAAAGAGAAATGACCCAAATCAACAAAATCATGAATGAAAGAGGAGAAATCACAACCAACACCAAAGAAATACAAACAATTATAAGAACATATTATGAGCAGGGCGCCTGGGTGGCTCAGTCATTAAGCGTCTGCCTTCGGCTCAGGTCATGATCCCAGGGTCCTGGGATCAAGTCCCACATCGGGCTCCCTGCTCGGCGGGAAGCCTGCTTCTCCCTCTCCCACTCCCCCTGCTTGTGTTCCTGCTCTTGCTATCTCTCTCTCTGTCAAATAAATAAATAAAATCTTTAAAAAAAAAAAAAAAAAAAGAACATATTATGTGCAACTCTGTGCCAGCAAATTAGATAACCTGGAAGAAATGGATGCATTCCTAGAGATGTATCAACTACCAAAACTGAGCCAGGAAGAAATAGAAAACCTGAACAGACCTATAACCACTAAGGAAATTGAAGCAGTCATCAAAAATCTCCCAAAACACAAAAGCCCAGGGCCAGATGGCTTCCCAGGGGAATTCTACCAAACATTTCAAGAAGAATTAATACCTATCCTTCTGAAACTGTTCCAAAAAATAGAAATGGAAGGAAAACTTCCAAACTCATTTTATGAGGCCAGCATTACCTTGATCCCAAAACCAGACAAAGACCCCATCCAAAAGGAGAATTACAGACCAATATCCCTGATGAACATGGATGCAAAAATTCTCACCAAAATACTAGCCAATAGGATCCAACAGTACATTAAAAGGATTATTCACCACGACCAAGTCGGATTTATCCCTGGGCTGCAAGGTTGGTTCAACATCCGCAAATCAATCAACGTGATACAATACATTAACAAAAGAAAGAACAAGAATCATATGATCCTCTCAATAGATGCAGAAAAAGCATTTGACAAAGTACAGCATCCTTTCTTGATCAAAACTCTTCAGAGTATAGGGATAGAGGGTACATACCTCAATATCATAAAAGCCATCTATGAAAAACCTACAGCGAATATCATTCTCAATGGGGAAAAACTGAGAGCTTTCCCCCTAAGGTCAGAAACGCGGCAGGGATGTCCACTATCACCACTGCTATTCAACATAGTATTGGAAGTCCTAGCCACAGCAATCAGACAACAAAAAGAAATCAAAGGCATCCAAATCGGCAAAGAAGAAGTCAAACTCTCACTCTTTGCAGATGATATGATACTTTATGTGGAAAATCCCAAAGACTCCACCCCAAAACTGCTAGAACTCATACAGGAATTCAGTAAAGTGGCAGGATATAAAATCAATGCACAGAAGTCAGTGGCATTCCTATACACCAACAACAAGTCAGAAGAAAGAGAAATTAAGGAGTCGATCCCATTTACAATTGCACCCAAAACCATAAGATACCTAGGAATAAATCTAACCAAAGAGGCAAAGGATCTGTACTCAGAAAACTATAAAATACCCATGAAAGAAATTGAGGAAGACACAAAGAAATGGAAAAACGTTCCATGCTCATGGATTGGAAGAACAAATATTGTGAAGATGTCAATCCTACCTAGAGCAATCTACACATTCAATGCACTCCCCATCAAAATACCATCCACTTTTTTCAAAGAAATGGAACAAATAATCCTAAAATTTGTATGGAACCAGAAAAGACCCCGAATAGCCAGAGGAGTGTTGAAAAAGAAAAGCAAAGCTGGCGGCATCACAATTCCGGACTTCCAGCTCTACTACAAAGCTGTCATCATCAAGACAGTATGGTACTGGCACAAAAACAGACACATAGATCAATGGAACAGAATAGAGAGCCCAGAAATGGACCCTCAACTATATGGTCAACTAATCTTTGACAAAGCAGGAAAGAATGTCCAATGGAAAAAAGACAGTCTCTTCAACAAATGGTGTTGGGAAAATTGGACAGCCACATGCAGAAGAATGAAACTGGACCATTTCCTTACACCACACACAAAAATAGACTCCAAATGGTTGAAAGACCTCAATGTGAGACAGGAGTCCATCAAAATCCTAAAGGAGAACACAGGCAGCAACCTCTTCAACCTCAGCCGCAGCAACTTCTTCCTAGAAACATTGCCAAAGGCAAGGGAAGCAAGGGCAAAAATGAACTATTGGGACTTCATCAAGATAAAAAGCTTTTGCAAAGCAAAGGAAACAGTCAACAAAACCAAAAGACAACTGACAGAATGGGAGAAGATATTTGCAAATGACATATCAGATAAAGGGCTAGTATCCAAAATCTATAAAGAACCCATCAAACTCAACACCAAAAGAACAAAGAATCCAATCAAGAAATGGGCAGAAGAAATGAACAGACATTTTTCCAAAGAAGACATCCAAATGGCCAACAGACACATGAAAAAGTGTTCAATATCGCTCGGCATCAGGGAAATCCAAATCAAAACCTCAGTGAGATACCACCTCACACCAGTCAGAATGGCTAAAATTAACAAGTCAGGAAATGACAGATGTTGGCGGGGATGCGGAGAAAGGGGAACCCTCCTACACTGTTGGTGGGAATGCAAGCTGCTGCAGCCACTCTGGAAAACAGTATGGAGGTTCCTCAAAAAGTTGAAAATAGAGCTACCATATGATCCAGCAATTGCACTACTGGGTATTTACCCCAAAGATACAAAAGTAGGGACCTGAAAGGCTACGTGCACCCCGATGTTTATAGCAGCAATGTCCACAATAGCCAAACTATGGAAAGAGCCAAGATGTCCATCAACAGATGAATGGATAAAGAAGATGTGGTATATATATACAATGGAATATTATGCAGCCATCAAAAGGAATGAGATCTTGCCATTTGCAATGACATGGATGGAACTGGAGGGTATTATGCTGAGCGAAATAAGTCAAACAGAGAAAGACATGTATCATATGACCTCACTGATATGAGGAATTCTTAATCTCAGGAAACAAACTGAGAGTTGTTGGAGTGGGGGGTGGGGTGGGAGAGATGGGGTGACTGGGTGATGGACACTGGGGAGGGTATGTGCTCTGGTAAGCGCTGTGAATTGTGCAAGACTGTTGAATCTCAGATCTGTACCTCTGAAACAAACAATGCAATATATGTTAAGAAAGAAAAAAAGAAGAAGAAGAATGTAGCAGGAGGGGAAGAACAAAGGGGGGGAAATCGGAGGGGGAGAAGAACCATGAGAGACGATGGACTCTGAAAAACAAACTGAGGGTTCTAGAGGGGAGGGAGGTGGGAGGATGGGTTAGCCTGGTGATGGGTATTGAGGAGGGCACGTTCTGCATGGAGCACTGGGTGTTATGCACAAACAATGAATCATGGAACACTATATCTAAAACTAATGATGTAATATATGGGGATTAACATAACAATAAAAAAAAGAATAAAGGTTGAATATCAATTGTCTAAGTAAAAGCACTCATTTAATGTCCAACTCAAGAGGATAAACGAGAGGGGCCTCTGGGTGTCTCAGGTGGTTAAGTGTCACTCTTTTTTTTTTTTTTTTTAAGATTTTATTTATATATTTGACAGAGAGAGACACAGCGAGAGAGGGAACACATGCAGGGGGAGTGGGAGAGGGAGAAGCAGGCTTCCCGCAGAGCAGGGAGCCTGATGCGGGGCTCGATCCCAGGACCCTGGGATCATGACCCGAGCCAAAGGCAGACGCTCAATGACTGAGCCACCCAGGCACCCCAAGTGTCACTCTTTTTAAAGCTTTTTTTTTGAGAGAGAGAGAGCACACATGGGGTGGGGAGGAGCAGAGGGAGAGGGAGAGGGAGAGAGAATCTTAAGCAGTCTCTGTGCTCAGCATGGAGCCAGTGCAGGGCTCAATCTCACAATCTTGAGACCATGACCTGAGCTGAAATCAAAAGTCAGACACCTAACTGACTGAGCCGCTCAGGTACCCCAACCCTCCAACTCTTGATCTCAGCTCAGGGTTGTGAGTTCAAGGCTTTGGCTCCATGCTGGGTGTGGAGCCTACTTAAAAAAAAAAAAAAAGAGGATAAAAAAAGAATAAATAATTAGGAACTAGAAAGCAAAAAATAGTAACGGTGGAAATTTCAGAAATAGATGAGAGCGTACATGCAATAGAGAAATCAATGAAACTAAAATTGATTATTTAAAAATACTAATAAAATTGATAAACTCCTAAGAAACTAATCAAGAGAAAAAGAGATGACATAAATTACCAACATCAGAGATGAAAGGAGACCATAATTACAGATTCCATAGGTGCTAAGAAGATAATAAGAAGATATAATAAATAATTTTAAGCCAATAAGTTACAAAATTTACATGAAATGGATACATTGTTAGAAATATGCATCCTACTAAAACTGACACAAGAAGAAATAGATTATTAGAATAGTGCTATTCAAGTGATTGAATCTGTAATTCAAAGCCATTTAACAAACAAACATGGTATCATTGATGAATTATCCCAAATATTTAGGGGAGAGATAAACACCATTGTATACAAATTGTACCAAATTATGAAAATGGAGGAGATGGGAGGATAGAGATTTCCAGCCTGTTTTATGAGGAACAGCCTAATTTTGACACCAAAATCTGACAAGAATTCTACAAAAATGGAAAATTACAGGCCAATCTCATAAATATGGATACAACATCTTAAATAAAATATTAGCAAATTAAACCCAGTGCTATATAAAGATAACACATCATAATAAATTAGGCTTAATCTAGGAATATATGGTAGGTGTAACACTAAAAATCAACAATGTAATTCACCACATTATACCAATAAAGGGGAAAAATTATATTATCATCTCAGGCAATCAAAGGCAGCTGTTCTAGGCTTTCAAAGACGAGCTAGTGCTACAGAAGCAAGGACAATGGTCAGTCCTACCTGTTGGCATCTGCAGCCTCCCACTTCTTTTTATTCTGGGGATAGAAATGACAGAAGTATGTTCAATGCCTATGGTGTTGACAGTGCTACTTGTGGCCTCTTGTTCCCAGTAATGATCTGATTTTCTTTCTAATTGTGTCCTGTCAGCAGCCTGATTTTGGTCATGATTTCAGCCAACTTTTGTCCCTGCCCATTTTTGGATCCTGGTTCCCCAACCTGCTCAGTGATTCTAAATGCAATTCAATGGTCTTTCAGTTCTGCTGCATGTAATTAAGAACTCAGCTAACAAAGAATGACAGGAGTTGGGTCAATCTGAACTTTTCTTGGTCTGGCCTTTCTGCTACCACCAGCTGCCTCTTAAAGTTAGAAGAATAATACAAAGAAACATAAGATAAAATCACAGTCTGATTTAGAGTGCTCACAAGCCTGGTGGTGGTGAGGCAAGAGTGGGTGGAAGAGAGAAGATGGAAGACAGCATGGAATTTGTTCCAGCAATAAAGGCTACATGTACAGATGGGATGGGAATGGGATTCTTTGGAGAACAGAGAAAGCCATGTTTCATGTCTCAGGTAGCACAAGTAGCCAAGGAGGGCTTGAGAGAACAGGTAATGATGGATGAGCTAAATCTTAATGCAGGAGTCCAATTTTCCTGGGTGGCTGGAGAGAGGAAAGATGTTCCATTTGTAGGAGTAAGCATGGACAAAGAGATGGAAGCTTGAGAAAGTAGTGTTTATGGGAATGGGAATGTTATGGATGGTTGAAGTGCCAGATGCGAGATGGACAGGTGGGAGATGACCCGGAGGGAGGGAAAGAGGGCAAGGCCAGATGATAAAGTACCTTGTTTACTGTTTAGGAGCTTAGATTTTTCCTGTGTCCCAAAAGGAAAGGATTGTGGAATATAAAGCCAATGTCACCAACCAGGAATTCTCACAGGAGTGTTGGAGTCCGAAAGAACCCCTGACTGGGAATAAAGAAAGCTCCTGCAATTGGCAGATTAAAACAAGCACCTTGAAAAATAAAAAAATAAAAAATAAAACAAGCACCTTGATCTGAAGCTCAGTTTAGTTCCAACACTCCCTCTCACCCCCACGACTCCTCACAATTTGTTTCTCCTTTACTCCAGGTTAAGGTAGAGGCCACAGGGAAAGTACTTCAGCTGCTCTTCATCCCCTTCCCCTCCCCATTAATAGTAAAAGGTTAACAGCACCTTTTCCCTGGGGTTTGGGGCACAGGAAGAAGCCTGCTCTGGACTAGGCCCAGGAGGGGCAGTGCAACTTGCCTTCACTCCTCCAAGAAGGCAACCTTCCCTGGGCCTCAGGTGAGTGACACCTGACCTTCTCTGCTCCCCTTACTACCTGCCCCCCCTTCCGCGCCAACCACCTCCTCGCCGCCGCCCCGCACCCCTAAGCTGGAACAGAGGGATTGTGATTCCCCATGACATCTTCACCACAGTTTCCAAACGATGGGGAAATCTGAGGCATTACAGACGTACTCCCCTTTGGGGGATATTTACCTCCAAGTGCGAATGAGGCAAATGACGCACACAAGTACTTCACCCTCTCCTCAACGACCTCAGCCGGCGCTCCAGGCCTACCCCACACCGGGGTGCTAAGCCGCCTGCTCGTCTTAACTGGACACCCAACACCATCCTTAATTAAGTTCTTTCCTGATGGCTGCCAGGTGCTCCCTTCAGCAGGACGGTGTTAATTCCAGCCTCCGGGGGCAGAGACCCGGCCCCCTTTCCCGGCACGTCTGCCCTTGCGCTAGCCCCTACCTGGAAACCCCCCTCCTGAGCTCCACGGCCCCCCTTCTCATGGTCGGGGGAGTTGCTTATTACGCTGCCAGGAAGTTCACGTCCGTTGCCCACCCGGGCGAACCCCGCAGGTATATAAGGACCGAGGAGAGCGACCCAGACCAGGCGGCGGGCGGCGAAGGAGGAGAAAGGAAGGAAGAAAAGTGACCTAACGAGGCCGCCGAGCATCCTCGCCCGGCGCAGCGGGAGTCGCCCAGAGCAGCCTCTCCGCAACAGGTAAGGGCGCAGCGGCACGGAACCTCGCTCTTACCCGGGAACCCTCTGCCCCTGGGCCTCGGGATGCTCTCGCCCGGCTCCCCATCGCTGACTTGAGGCGCCTTTGGCTCGCTGCGGTCTTGAGTTCTTTGAAAACTTTCTGTACTGAATGCGGCGTGGGAAGCCGCCCGCAGCGGAGCAGCGAGGGCCAGCCTCCGGATGGTGGGCGAACGGCTGCGACGCTGAAAGCGGTGCCTTCCAGGAGCCGGCGACCGCGTCTTCCCCGGGGAGTTGGGCTGCTAGGACCCCCGAGATTCCTACAGCCTTCTGGGGGTGATCTCGGTAAAGCCCCGCCTTTTGGCTCCTCTTCCTCTCGATTTTCTTGGGTAGGTGTCACTTCTTAAAAGATACCATGTACTGTAGAGCAAATTAACGTTGGAAATGAGAGCAGGAGAGTAAAGGCCAGAAGTTACAATAAACTCCCTGCATTCCAGATTTCTTTAGATTCAGACCCCTGAATCCTCGTTTCTCTGCCCACCTTAGCGCACCCGATGTGGCTGAGCTTCGATCCGGACACGGGTCTCTTCTATAAGACCCAGCTGGGGTTAAAAAGAGGTGGCCCGTGTGGGAACTGTCCAAGGTTCTGAACCACCCTCCGTGTGTGCCCTCAATAGGACCGCAGAGTGGACCTTCTATCCCGAAGACCCTAGATTGCAGGGCGGAAGCAGCCCTTCGAGCTGATGGAGGCTTAGGCAAGAGAGGTTTCCAGTGAAGGAGGGAGAGTCTGCAGGGCATTTGGATCCCCCCAGTTTTTCGCATATAAATGGGGAGGTGGTTGTTCTCACAGAATGGCTGGAAGAAGCCAAGGAGGAAAGTACGAGTGTGCATTATTTTGTCAATTGTGAACATATGCACAGATCACACCTTATTTAATGACTTAATATTCCTTAGACACTTTTGTTTTAGGACTTGATGCGTGTGTATCACGGTGAAAGGAGAAAACTCTGCACCTCTGCTCCTCTAATTTTTACAGAAGGGCATGACCAGCATGCACTTTTAGACTGAAAAACACAATGTTTCGCTTAGCTCAAAGAGAATTCACCTACACATATGAAGTTCTAATAAGTGTAGTTCTGTTATGGGGTTAATGTCAAGATTAGTAAATTACAAATTTCTATTTATTTTTCCAAGGCTTTCAACCATTGAATAATATATAACACTATCCCTACTTACAAAAAGCACAAGATTTGACATCTCCCCATTACTTTATTGCTTGAAAAAAAAATGACACAAGGTAATATTTGTTCATTATAGAAAAATAGAAAATAAACATAAGCAAAAAGAAATCAAGTTGCTTTCAGGAAACTAACTTTTCAGCAGTAGAATGGAACTCTGAGAGGGTGGGCAGTGTGACTGTTACCATGTTGTACAACACAGACAGCCATTGGGGTAGAGAGAGAAGAAATGCTCTCTGGGCCTTCTCAGGCAGGCTTGAAATCATGAGGTAGGTTTTATGAAAATAGAAATCATCCCAGAATGGCCAGCCTTGAGGAGAATTGAACTGTAGTTGAGGGGACTGCCAGATCTGTATGATTTTGCTTCTTTCTCTACTAAGATGTTATTTTACACTTGCCCACAGTGATATGTAATGACCATTTTTCTGCCTCTCTTGTAAATCTCAACATTTTTCTGACCCAAATGTGCTGTGTGGTCTCAGAGTTTTAATCTAAATTGCTTTGGGCTCCATTCTTGAACTGGAGTGTCAAAATGTTCCAATGGGAACAGCCTGCCTCTGGTCAAGACTGGACACCAAGGTTGCTCTCCTGGTTGCCCCTTTAACCTGAGGTGCTGATGGTCCAGCTGACTGGCTGCCAGCGCCATCTGATGGCTGCTCTGAAGACACTCAAGTTGTGCCTGGCAATTGTTCAAGAAGGGAGCCCTGAGCTGGCTCAGCTTTGGGGGGAAGGAATGGGGGTGGGGCAAAGAAAAGGAAATGGCTTTCTGAACTAGACAATGGAAGCCAGAGAAGAACTTTCATTTCCAAAGCCTTCTCTATAAAAAATATTTGGCCACCCTTCTGCAAATAGGAGATTTCCTTTAAGCCAACGTTTTAAAATGCAAATGTCCACTAGGACAGATAAGAAAATTAGTCATCCACACCTTAATGTGAATTGCTTTTCTCATCTAATTAGGTTTCTTTCTACAGCTGGTTGAGATCTTCTGAACTCCAAAATGATTGTGGGTTGGTGGTGATCTAATAACAAAACTTGGAGTCAACTCGGGAAGCTGACCTGGGTGAGGGGGGACATGGCAGTGGGAGAAGTAGAGGGCTGGGGAAAGTGTTGGGCACAGGGGGCAAAGGGCAGCATCCGTGCTCCCTTCTTTACTGCATCCTGACCTCTTGACTTCAGCATCTGTTGAGAGGTACTTTCTGACTTTTCCAAAAGTGTCTTTGGTGGGTGTTCACAATGGGGGGTGGGTAGTTCTCTTCTGTTTTGTGTGTCCATTTCCTTCTCTTATACACTTATAGTATCTTCAAGTCCAGCTATTTCAGAGTACGTTTGAGAGACTCAGAGAACAATAGGGGGTCCAATATGTAATGTATCCTGAAGATGAGCCAGTTTTAAAAGAATGGGGGTCTGCATTAAAAATAAATATCTTCAAAGCTGCAGGAATCTGAGAAATAGTGATCATCTGAGTGATCTGTGTACAGGACATCAATTAGGTTGGCTGAGGTTTTTTTTTTTTTTTTTTTTTTTTTTTTTTTTTAAAAGATTTTATTTATTTATTTGACAGAGAGAGAGAGAGCGAGAGCAGGAACACAAGCAGGGGGAGTGGGAGAGGGAGAAGCAGGCTTCCCGCCGAGCAGGGAGCCCGATGTGGGACTCGATCCCAGGACCCTGGGATCATGACCTGAGCCGAAGGCAGACGCTTAACGACTGAGCCACCCAGGCGCCCAGGTTGGCTGAGGTTTTGGCCAAATTGGCCAGAGGTTTTATTTGCCTTTATGCAAACCTACTATTCATAGGAAACAAGAGTTTCTGAAGAATGATAGGATCCTAGTGGATGAGGAAGAGAATAGACCATCTTGAGCAGGAATGTCAGACTCCCTTGTCTTTCCCAAGTTACTCCTTGGTCTGGAGTGTTAGAACTATGGCTTCATGAAGGTGGTGAAATAGGAAAGTTCAGGGAGAACAGGAGAACTTAGCCTTAGTTGTCATGAACACCCGAATTATTATCTCTCTGGGACTCAGTTTCCCCATCTCTCAAATAAGGGCTGGACCAAATGATCCCTAAAATAGCTTCCAGCCCTAACCTCCTTTGGGGTCTGATTTTTAACAGGAGACAAAGGGGAAATTGTGCATAGATTACCCAGGTCCCTCTCCCCTCCTCTCCACCACAACTCACACCAAACTTCTCCTTGAACTGCTCCTGTCCTCAAAAAGCCTTGAGCTCCACAAATGAATGTGTTGTTAATATTGGCTCACAGTGCTTCCTGGTCAGTGGCCAACATTGTTCTGCTCCTTGCAGGGGTCCCACCAATCTTGTTTGCCTCCGCAGAGCCTCAGCCTGCCTGGAAGATGCCGAGATCGTGCTGCAGCTGCCCAGGGGCCCTGCTGCTGGCCTTGCTGCTTCAGGTCTCTGTGGAAGTGAGTGGCTGGTGCCTGGAAAGCAGCCAGTGTCAGGACCTCACCACGGAAAGTAACCTGCTGGTATGTGGACTGTGGCTGCCATCTTGGTTTGGGCATTGGATGGGGCTGGGGCTGGGACTGGGACTGCACAAAAGAAAGGGGCGTGGGGAAGGGGAAATTCATTCCCAGAGGTATGGGTAACTCAGCTCAGGGTAGGAACAGATCTCTAAGGTGGAGTCAGAATTGAGCCAAGGAGGGGAGGAAGCAGCTTCAGGGAGATGGGTCTGGTCCACAGTTTCTACTTATCTTCCTGCCCTGTCTTCTGGTATGATGACCCACTCCATTTAAGCTCTTTAGAGATATTGCTGTTAAAATAATAACAGTGACAGTAACAGCAATAATAATTGTTCCCTCTATGGATTCTACATTTTCAATCTTTTAGACGTTTTATTCCTTTTTAAATAACCTCATATCACTTGACATTTTCATTCCCTTTCTACTACCAATTACAAAGTCAGCTAGGTCGTACTGCAAATCATCTCTAGTGGGAGAAGGAAAAACCCAGGTGCCATTTTCCTCTAACTGGTGCCAAATGTCTCATGCTTCTTCCAGAGGACTGGCCGGCAGTCTTTCCAGAAGCATGTAAAGGCCCTTTGTGCCAGGCTGGGATTGTGTGTGTGTGTCTATTGGGAGGCATAAATGAGAAATTATACCAAGTTAAGGACTCAAAGACACACCGCCAGTGTCAGTGACTGAGTTCCGTCGTGCTGCCAGCACCTTCCTGGTGAGGGTGGAACGTACATCACTACATTCTGTGTGTTTTGTCAATGAAGAAGCTAGTTAAGGTGAAGAGAGAGAACTCAAAAACATAGAGCAGGTTTCATGTACAATATAAAATAGAAAGAGCGAGCCCAGGGAATGCTGTTAGTTCTATTTCAGAGACAGACCCAAGAGACCCTTGACTGGAAATACCCACTGCATAGCCTCGCCTGTTGAGAGCCCATCAGGGGAGGAGAAGTGACCACAGTCAGAGCCCACGAGTTCCACCCCAGCTCTGCCACCGAAAAGTCGTGGAAACTTGCCAAGGTCCTTTTACCTCTCCGAGCTTCCTGCTTCGTTATATGTCCAGAGGAGAGGAGTATGAGATAGTTTTTACTTTCCACTGTTAATATTCAGCAGCATCATAATTCTAAATCCCCGGAGTATGAAATTCCCAACTCAACAGAGTGGGTGGGATCCTTCTGTTTCCTCCTTTGCAGTCCCAAGTAACTGAAAACTCAAGGCTGCAGCCTATAGGTCATTTTCTCAGGCAAATGTGTACCATAGTGGAGTTGTCTGCTTACAGAGAGCAGAGACATATGCTCCATGACCCATGCTCCATGGCTGTTTACCCCTCCCTCCAGTCAGAGTGAGGTAACAGGGATGTGAACTACTCCCTCGCAAAGCTCACTGATTGGGGAAAGTACTGGATCAGCTCAAAAGACTTGAAAGAACCAAAGAAAGTGCCAGATGGCATGGGAAAATTTTTGAGGCATGATACAGGGAGATGGCTGGGGTAGGGCATGAGTTAGATGTGCAGATCACCGGGGAAAGGTTGAGGCCTTATTGAAAACACAGGCTCTAGAGGCCAGACTTCTATTCCTCCCACCCGAATAGATTCTCGCCCAAATTTCAGCCCAATGCCCCTCTCAGACTCAAACTGAACCATGCTTATTTATTTGATTTATTCACTATTCATTAAGTGCCAACAACTACCACCCATTTACCATTTATTGATCAATGCCTATATATCATGCACATTAAGGTAAGACAGTGACCCTGCTCACCAAAGCTCTGGGATAAGTCAGCCAACGAATGGGATGGGGGTATCTGTTGCAGCTGCCAGGCAGAAGAACCCAGGGGTACAGGGGACAAAAGAGGCGATGAGTCTCGGACGCCCGCGGGCGCCAACAGGGCGGGGAGGCCCTCCGTCCTGCCCGCACGTGCTGAGGGCCGCGGGCGCCGCGCGGGGGGCGGGGCTGCCGGGCGAGGCGGCCCTAACGCCCCGCGCCCGCGGCCCTCCCCGCAGGCGTGCATCCGGGCCTGCAAGCCCGACCTCTCGGCCGAGACACCCGTGCTCCCCGGCAACGGCGACGAGCAGCCGCTGACCGAGAACCCCCGGAAGTACGTCATGGGCCACTTCCGCTGGGACCGGTTTGGCCGCCGCAACGGCAGCGCGGGCCAGAAGCGCGAGGAAGAGGAGGTGGCGCTGGGCGAGGGGCGCGCCCCGCTGCCCGAGGGCGGCCCGGGGCTCCGCGGCGATGGCGGCGAGGCCGGCCCGCGCGAGGGCAAGCGCTCCTACTCCATGGAGCACTTCCGCTGGGGCAAGCCTGTGGGCAAGAAGCGGCGCCCGGTGAAGGTGTACCCCAACGGCGCCGAGGACGAGACGGCCGAGGCCTTCCCGCTCGAGTTCAAGAGGGCGCTGGCCGGGGAGCGGCCTGAGCCGGCGCTCGGCCCCGAGGGCCCGGCCGAGGGCGTGGCGGCCCTGGGCGAGCTGGAGTACGGCCAGCAGGCCGAGGCCGAGGTGGCCGAGAAGAAGGACGGCGGGCCCTATAAGATGGAGCACTTCCGCTGGGGCAGCCCGCCCAAGGACAAGCGCTACGGCGGCTTCATGAGCTCCGAGAAGAGCCAGACGCCCCTGGTGACGCTCTTCAAAAACGCCATCATCAAGAACGCCCACAAGAAGGGCCAGTGAGGGCGCCGCGGGGCCCCGGGCTTCTCTCCCCGGGAAGTGGACCCTGAGGCCCCCTCTCCTCGCCCGCCCTCCGGCCGCCTCCCAGCCTGGGTGGGCTCCTCGCTCAGGCGGGGATAGGCCGATAGGCAGCCTCCTAAAGCCGTCTGTAGTTAGGAAATAAAACCTTTCAAGTTTCATGTCTGACTCCCGACCTTGAATGTCCACTGCGTGAATAAAATAAAAATACATGTCCATCAAAAAAAGAGCGGCGTATGTTGCTTGGAGGGACAATGGTTTCCATGTGACCACAGGGTAGTATATTTCATAGGACACAGTGGGAATGAAAAGAAAATGTGCCCCCGCCCCCCATGGGTCTTAAAGGGAAGCGTGCAGGAGCTCCCCTCTATTAAAGAACAAAAATTCAACTGAGTAAATCTGAAGATGTAATTGGCTTTATTAAGTGATGAGTCTAGTAGCATCCCATCTAGCAAGTAGAAGGAAGCTCAGAGGAGTTGTACAAGATGGAAGGTTTTTATAGGAAGGAGGGTTGGGCGAGAAGGTTATTAGCAAAAGAAAGAATTGTTCAGGGCAAGGTCTTTCCCTTAGAAAAGCAGGGGGGTCGGGCGCCTGGGTGGCTCAGTTGGTTAAGCGACTGCCTTCGGCTCAGGTCATGATCCTGGAGTCCCGGGATCGAGTCCCGCATCGGGCTCCCTGCTCTGCAGGGAGCCTGCTTCTCCCTCTGACCCTCCCCCTTCTCATGTGCTCTCTCTCTCATTCTCTCTGTCTCAAATAAATAAATAAAATCTTTAAAAAAAAAAAAAAGCAGGGGGGTCTCATGCTGATTACCTTTTGGGGTGCGGGTGTGTGATGTGTGCATGCATGCCCACTGTGCATGTCTGCACGTTGAGGGGGGTGGGCGGCAAATGGAAAGGACCCATGTGACAAGATTACCTGATTGGTGCTTATCAGGAAATTCCTGATTAAGGAATTAGATTTACATTTCCGGGGGAGGGGGGGTGTTGAAACTGCAATTAGGTAAGGTATTAAGCCCCGGTTTGGTGACTTGGCCTAAGTGATGCTATTTTGGGTCTGTGGTTTTCTTTTTAACATATCTGAGAGCCAGTCCAACATTGGTTGAAGCTCCTTGTTACTGGGGGGCGCTCTGGGCTGTGAGGTGGGAAGCTGTGGTAATGTCTCCCTGAATCTGGCTTTCTGTGTGACCTTAGGCAAGTCTCTATACTTTTCCAAGATTTGGTTCTCTCATCCATCCACCCCTCTCTTCCTAGTGTGAGGATTAATGAGAAAATAGATGTGATCTTTTTTATCACTGAGAGGCTACGTGTGACAGCTTAGGGTGGGTAACAGTTCAGATTGATTGCACTCCCAGGCTACTCACAAATACTGTCAAACACTTGTTCTCACTTACAGACACCGCCCCATGGAGACACATCTGTATAAATACAACACAATATACACGGATGCTTCTTCCTGTCCCTCAGGCTCAAGCCTTCATGTCTCTGTATTCTCGCCCTAGCTATGCCCAAACTCCTCCCCATGTAGCCTAGCTACAGCCTTTCTCTTTATTATACTCAGTGCTTGGCCTCGACTATCCCAATAGCTTCCTAACCAGCCAGTGTCCTTGTCTCCAGTCCCTCTCCTCCCCAACCCATCATACACAAGTTTTTCAGATTAATGTATACAAAATCTTGCTTTCCTCACATTCCCTGGTTCAAGAACCAAAAGTCACCCCACCCCAATTTGCCATCAATGTCAAATTCCGGGCCATGGCATGTAGGACCCTCGTCCATCAGCTTCACTCTCCTTACCAAACCCCATTTCCTATGTTTCCACTGACTGGTCTCATTCTTCTTTTCCCTTCCTCCTTCACCCTCTGCCTGGAACTCCCCACCTCCCCCCACCATTTTTGAAACCCTTTTTAAAACATGAGCCCAGGCTTGACTCCAGTTCTGCTGGGGAACTTGTGATCTCTTCTAGCTGAGTCTCCTCATTCTCAGCCCTGGAGGGCACATAGTCCAGCTCGAATGGCAAGTTCCTAGCTGCATATATTCTTGTGTTCAGGGAAACTCCAAGGTCCAGAGGGCAAATGCTTGGGGTTGTGTTTCTTTCTTTTCTTTTCTTTTTTTTTAAGTAGGCTCCATGCCCAGCACCCCTGTTTTTCTTTCATATGTCCCCACAGTGTTTGTATAATGTTGGGGCCATGGATTTACAGCCACACACATTTACAATTCACAAAAAACTCACACTTATATACACACAGAGATCCACACATACATGTCAATTGCATTAGACATACCAGTGGATGGTAAAGATCATATCCAGCTGGGAAACATTTGTGTATGGCTCTTGCACATAGACCCCCATATTTTGATGCTCTAGGAGTTCATAATTAAAGAAAACTGGAATGCACCCTGGGAAATCTTGTGTGAAGGGAACCAGAAAGCCCGATTCTTAAGTCTAAAGTCTCCCCCACAGTGGGTTATATAATGGGGCTAGAGTCTAGTCACTGTGATGAAGAAATGGGCCAGGCTTTCCCATCTGAGGATGCTCCCATGCTGGGAATCCTGAGCTTCATGTTTACATCTTAGTAGCATCTTTTCCCCCACTCTCCTTCCTTTTTAGGTGAGTAAAGTAATGGTAGGTGGAGGTGGCTAAATGTCAGTAGTTAATGTTGGTATTTCCAGATCCTGTTTGCATCCCAAAAAAATCCACTTACTTTTTTTTTTTTTTAAGATTTTATTTATTTGACAGAGAGAGACACAGTGAGAGGGGGAACACAAGCAGGAGGAGTGGAGAGAGAGAAGCAGGCTTCCCACTGAGCAGGGAGCCCGATGTGGTGCTCGATCCCAGGACCCTGGGATCATGACCTGAGCCGAAGGCAGACGCTTAACAACTGAGCCACCCAGGCGCCCCCAAAACCACTTACTTTAAAGAAATCAAATACACAACCATGTGGTGACAACATTAACATTTATTTGAAAAGGGCATCATGAAGACTTATTGGGAAATCATGACTAATAGTCCTAAAGAATGATCTTGCTGAAGAGTCCTTCTTCCTACCACCCCCCCTTACCCCCACTCCTCTTTCCCCTTTCTTAAAATAAAACTAATTTGATTCAATGAGTTTAAAATACAGAAAACTGCCATAGGCACGAATTCTGCGCTCCCATACACCTACATCAGCTGTTACGTACATATATTGTCAACCAGGAACTGCCTGGCACATACACTCTCAGCCAGGTCATGAGGGTCTAGATGGACACAGACACGTTACGATGCATGGGTAATGCTGCAGCATTTGTGGGTGTACAGCTCTGCACGCCACAGGCCAGAACTGACAGTCATGGAGGAAGAGCTCAGAAGGGGAAAGCGATGGCCTGAGGCCCTAAGGTCCCCTGAAGGAGAAAAGACCTGGTCAGCCTGGCCGGTGCTAAAGGAGAGCACAGAAAACTGCCCTCTGACCCCAACAGGCCACAGAGCCCCGTCCACAGTCCCCATGTCTTCTCCGCACTCCCCCAGGGGCCAGGCCCACCATGACCATCCTTCCACAATCTTCAGACCTAGGGTCACTTTAACCAGAAGATTTCTAGGGGATGGAGCAGCAGCACGTGGCCCTAAACCTCCCCAGACACCAGGAAGATACCTTGTTTCAGCAGGATCTGCCTGCCAGGGTCTATGGGTTAGGGGAAGCAGGCACGACCTGATCTCATGAGCCGTCCTTTCCCACAGACCCCCAAAGGCCAGTTGCCATTTTATGGTCACAGAGAACGATTGGGAGAAATGGCCTCACTTCCCAGTGACATTCTCTGTGACCAGGTCAGAAGGCCTGGGGACCATGCAACAGCAACTGGAAGCTATCATGACCCAGGGGCCCCCAGAGAAGCCCAGCGGTCAGACTTTGAGCTGTTTTAAGGTACCCCAAGCTGCTGTGATTCTTAGGCCAACTGAAACATGGCCTCTGGGACCCAGACCACCCAGGGCAAAGGGCAGCATGTATATGATCCTCATACTTCCCAAGCACTGTAGATGGTCCCAGCCCCACCTCTTCACTGCCCATCCATCTGTACTTGTGTAGGAAGCTGGACAGAGGACAGCATCTGAGGGAGGACCTTTCTAATTCTTCTCACCTGCTTGGGCTCCTCCTTTGGTGAGGAGGCATTTAGGAGTCAAGGAACTACTTATCTCTACTTTTCAGAGAGAGGAAAATGGGGACAGGCATAGGGCACTGGGGACCCTATAGAAAGGAAAACAAGGAGCCTCCAGGATCATACTAGTAATTTCTGCTGACTTGCTTCTTACTCACTTACATGATTCAACCAAATTAACAGAACCTCGAAATCATGCCTTAAGTTCTGCCAACAGAGTGCTAACCAAACCTACCCCTTGGCCATGAAGCAAGAGTCCTCAGTAGTCTAGGGAGCAGCTGGTTTGGGTGGGCTTGCTGGCTCTGGCCAAACAGAGACAGGCAGCAAGAAGGGTCGGTCACGGGACACAGGGCAGCCAGACGCCAGAGGGCTTGGAAGGCGGTAAGCAGTGACTTTAAGCCCAAGGCCAGGGCGCCCACCACGCTCTGCTCTGCCTCTCTCCCTGGGCTCGTGGGAGGAGGGTGTCCTTCCTGACTCTGAGGGATATTTGGCTAGAATCCAGGTTCTCCTTCATGTCAGCAGGCAATCCAGTATTCTACTGAGTGTAAGTTTTTAAATTGAAATGGAGAAGAGGGCACTCAAGGAATGGCTAGTTCTCCAGAAGAAGTGCATCTTTGCTAAGCAGTTGTGAGGTAAGGAAAGAGCCGCTTCGGACAGAGACAGGGGTGAGTGTATGAAGAATGGTAACCCTGCACCTGTTTCTTCACTCTGTTCCCAGGGTGGGGAAGAGGGAGAGGCATCTGAGTGGGCCTACAGATCTCTGGTTCTAGTGCTGGCTCTAGAAAGAGGCTCCAGGGCCATGATGCCCCGTCCCAGGACCAGGACCCCAAGGGCAGGGCTCAGGTTGCAGCTGCCATGGGGTAGACCCTAAAGTCACGTGGACACAAGAAAGAAACAGGGTTTCTCATCAAAGCCAAGCAGGGGATACAGATGGAAAGATCCAGTAAGGAAAGACATGTTTGTGGCTCAAGATTGAGATGTCCTCTAACGTTTCTTCCAAAGGTTATTTGCCTTCACATTTTATTTTAAATTTTCTTAATAAAGAGATAGTAAGGTAAAGCGAAGTCTAAGTTCATGCTTATAAATTTGGGTTGAGCATTAGCCAAGAGCCAGAGCCAAAAGCCAAAAGTGGGGGTGGGGTGGGGCGCAGGAGCCCTGCTCCTTGGGCCTTGTAATCATGCAGGCCATCTGGAAGCCACAGGCCCATAGCACAGAGGCACCGACCAGGGTGGAAACTACAGAACGAGAGTCAGAGAGCCCCCCTATTCAGAACAGCTATTGCACATGTAATGGGAAAATGCCTATGTTAAGGTTTTCCCAGTTCAGGAAAATACACCTATTTGTCCTCATAATCAGGCTTTCATTGTTTGTCTGTGCAGGGCTGTGGGCAAGGGTGTGACCAGACGGTGTCCCAAGAAGCCCCCTCCCCTTAGCAGAAACATCCTGCTTCTGACCCTTCCTCATACTGCCTGAAATTGTACCCTCAGAAGGGATTCCTTTGGGTCAAGAAATCTACTCATTCTCCCTCTTTTTAAAAAGCAAATTCTCCAGGGAGGAATCCTTTGACCATTCACACCTTACTGGGAGTTACATCAGCTCAGAAAAGTTATGGGAAGTTTTCCTGGAAGAGAAGAGAAGGGCTATTTTGGACCGTAGGGTGCTGCCACGGGAGGAGACCCAGGAGGCCCTGGAGGCACAAAGGCCCCCGATGGGAGGACAGGTGGGGGAGCAGAGAGAGCACAGCAGAAGGCCTTCTAGCTCTGCAGCAGCCCCTCCTTTGCACACAGACAGGCAGGGACCTCAGGGAAAATGGAAACCCAGAACCCAAAGGGGTCTCCACTGCCTCTCCCCAAGCCTCAAGTCTGCCAGTTGGTATTGATGTCCTGACTTTGTCCAAAGAGTGAAGAGATCATTCCAATATTAGGTGCTGGATCCTTCTTTCCTTGAATGAAATATCCAAAAGGTTGACTCTGACATCCTTGAGGGGCAAAATGCTATCCTCATAACCCCCTCCCCTTCCTCCTCCCCAAACCAGGCTGGGAGTCTCTTGCATAGGAAGTGGGCAGGCCTGGGGGCCCTTGCATCTCCTCCTTCTTTTGAGCCATGTGGAACCAGATTTTCTTGAACCAGATTATCTCATTCTGCCCTCCCTCAACCCAGAGGCTGTAGAAACACGCTAGGATCCTCAGGAAGAAAGGCATCGGAGAGAAAACTCAACTTAGAGAAACATCCAGGAGGGGGAGAACCATGGGAGGACCCAGCAAGCTCCCTGTCAGTGAAGGAGGTGAGAAGCTGCTACAAGGGATGTGGCCTTGCCCACTTCTGCCCGCTGTTCCGCTCTAGGGGGCAGGCCCAGCCTGGGGAGAGCCAGCCCCCTCTACAGCCAACCTGCCCACCCTTGATTTTTATCCTTTCTTGCCTTGCGTGGTGTCTCAACTGCAGTTCCTGTTGGAAGGGCTTGACATGAATTAAGAACAGAAAGAATCACAAGGACACAACCAGCAGGGCGAGCAGGGGAGTGGAGGGAGAAGTGGAGGCGGGGAACGCTCTGGAAGAGAGCAGGTGCCTCCCAGCCTTGCACAGCACTGCTTTCCCAGAGCAGCTGGGAGCTTGCCCGGCTTCCTCCTGACTGCAGTCCGAGGCAGTCCGTGTCTCTGTCTAGTTCCCTCCTGCGGGGTTGGCAGCTGTGCCCCCCAGGCCCACCCCCAGGAAAGCCCTTCCTACGCTACACCAAGCAGGAGCTTCTCGGGACCCCCGCCTCCCTCTGGAGACCCCCATGGTTCTCAGCTCCTGGTGGACACAAAGGGTGGGTGAGATGCTTATTGGCCCCAGAGGGGCAGGATGCCGATCTCCCTCAGGGAAGACAAGGAGGAAGTGGGAGGGCTGAGAGGGGGCCCGAGGCTCCACCTTGCGTAGCTGGGGAGGTGCTTTTTCTCTGAGACCCCAGTTTGATTTCCATGCCATGGGGGTGGGTTGTGAGGGCGAGCCCCTCCCTCAGACCCCACCCCTCCGAGGCGCTCCGTCTTCTGGAATTCAGTATACGCACAGATCGGGAAACTTCATCTCGTAGACGGGGATGGAGTGGTTCTGAGGCTGGCCATAGGCTGCGGTGATGGTGCCCGATGGGCTTGGAGGGGGCCTGGGAAGGAGCACATGGAGGAGAAAGGCGTGAGAAGGGGGCTCTGGGCTCCCACCCCGTGCAACCAAAAAGAGCAGCTAATTTGGGTTTTTCTTTGAACAGGGACCAGAAACTGTCACTCCATGGGTTCCTGGGTTGCAAGTTCTAGAATCTTCTAGACTTCACTTGAAGTCTAGCTTCACTGCAGGCTCTACAGTGACATTGTTGCTTTAGAAAGTGCCAGCCTGGGACACTAGGACCCCTGGCTCTTTTCTGGGGCTCACTGTGCTGTCTCTTTCTCTCTCTAGTCTTGCTTTCCCTGTCTGGGAGAGCTGGTGGCTGAGTCCAGCCCTGGAGACAGGGGCTGCAGGCAGGGAGGCCTGGAGACAGGTGTGAGAGAAGGATTCGGGAGCAGGGGTCCCCGCCCAGGCCTGCCACTTACCGGATGGTGATTTCAAAGATCTGATTGAGTTTGCTCTGTAGCAGCGATGCCTAGACAGGAACAGCGGGAAGTGAGCTGGGGGCTCCCCCGCACCCATGCCCGCTCTCAGGGGCCCCGCTGTCCGGAGAACCCGTGGAGGTGGGGGGCAGTTGCAGTCTTAGGAGGGGAACTGGTGTGAGCTCATTTCTGGAGCTTATCTGTGGATTCTGGCTGTGGGTTCAGATCAGGCAGGGCCACCCAGGAAGGCCTGCTGGGGACAGCACGGAGGCCGGGACCCCCAGGAGGGCCTCAGCAGGCAGTTCTTAAAGGGCCCTTAGTTCCTCCAAGTGGGCTGTAGGGCTTGCTGGGCATGTAGAGTCAGGAGGCTCAGAGCTAGTTTCGGATCTCTGCTTAACTTCCAAGGAGCAGCTGCGCCAAACTGGTGGGTTAGGGAGGATGCTCTCTCTGGTCCCTTCTGGCTCCAGCTCAGCCCACGTGTACAGAGAGTGAGACTGTGCATGTGTTCAGGAATGGGCCTCAACTCTGAGCTCATGAAATGAGCAGCATCCACCTCTGGAGATGGGACAAGAGGTGAGGATAACATAGGCCCAGACAAATCTATAGGTATTTACATATCCTATTATATTGTTATTATATATTATGATATACTAGAAATAGAGATAATACATCTTATGTAATGGAAAAGAAAGTAACATGTATTTTTACTGAGAGGAAAAAATTACAATAAAATGGAAGTTATCTGTAGATGTGGGATGTTTACAATTATGTTTCATTGTTACTAAGATGGCCATTGCGACTAACAAATCCTAATCAATTTCAAGAAATGCATAGACATGAGTCTTTCTTTTTACTTATTTGGCACCTTTTCTTTCAAATCTCTTTTCCAGGGCCAGGCTGTTCCATTCCCCCTGCTGGGGTCCCCTGGCTGGAAGTGGGACCCTGTTGCAGATGTTGGCCATCTGTCCTCTGCTGCGGCTCCTTCCCCCCTCATCGGTAATGAGATGAGCATAAAGGCATGGACCTCACAGAGTTGTCATGACAATGACATAAGCTGATAAACGTAAGATGCTCTGGCGTGTGCTCAGTGCTAGTTACACACATGATATTATAAGCATTACAGTCTGTCTGTCTGATGCAGGAGCTTTTGAGGTCAGGACTTCCTCCTTACAGGGAAATTACAAGATCTAAAGGAGTGCATGGCTAATAGCCATGCCTTTTGGTTCTTGGGGGAAACGATGTAGTGCCAGGGCATCGGTGGGATCTAAACCCTAATTTCTGGGTGACAAAAGTGCCAAGATCTCCTAGAAACTCAGCCCTGCTAGGGCCCCAAGGACTCACCCCTGTTATGGCTCACTCACCCGGGCCCCACAGTGTGCTGCGATCTCCTCAAAGGGTGCCTTCTGGAACTTCTCCACCACCTGTCGCCGCCGTTCACGTTCCTGCTCCTCGACTGCCACGCTGTCCACTGCGGCACAGAGAGCTGGGTCAGCCCTGACGTCCTGCCCCACTGGTTGCAGGGCAAGATGGGTGGGCCCCTCCAGGGGAGCACTGTCCGTGAGTGCCTTCTGGGCTCTGCCCTCTGCTGATGAGCAGGGCGTGGAGGGTGTGGTGCCGTTACTTGGGCCCACGAAGGCTAGATCTTTCCCGGCTTCGGCCTGAGGCTCAGCCCCTTTCTTCGTGAAAGAGTTTGAGAACTAGTTAAGTGGACCCTACAGCTGGGCTTTTAACGCCCCGAGCCGCTACAGCACCACTAGGACTCTCAAAGGACGTTCCTGGAACAGAAAGTACTCTGGCACTAATTTGAAAGGGACGTCAACAGTGGAAAAGCCAGACAGATCCCAAAAGCCAAGACAAGAGCTCGGCCCCTATGGCCCAGCAGTCCCAGGTTGTCCAGTTTAAGGCTTCTGCATATTCCTTTTGGTCTCCAAAATGAGTCAGCAAATATAAAGAAGGGGGGGGTGGTGAGATACGTTCACAAGTTAAGAAGGCAGAGCAGTGTGCGCATTCAGAAGGAATACTAGCAGGGACAACCCAAATTGAAATGGTTTGGCATCTGAATATATAATTTGTCATCAGTTATCAGTTACCTCATTGCCCCCTAATCCAGATAAAGGACGTACTACTGCATTTTAAAATCTGTTGCCAATAACTATTAATATGATTTATTCTTCATATCTTTCGTTGGTCAACTTGTTACCATCCACCAAAAAAATCATCTAAGTATCTATACAAAATCGCCTCCCTTCACCTCTGTGCTGAACCCCGCAGCAGGCAGCACACACCCCTGCCTCCCCCAGGACCCAGCCCGGGCCTCCCCGCCAACTTACCGATGGCCTTCTTTAGCGTCTCATAGGTGATCTCCTCGGCAGGCACTCGCTGAGGGAGAAAGGACAGAAGTGCTCAGAAAGGTGGGGTGGGGTAGGGGGGGCGGCTCTGGCTTCCTCGGTTACCGGGCAGCCCCTTTGCTTCTCAGAAGAATGTCCCCATGGGCGGAAGCTCCCCCAGGACACCCACATTCTCACCAGGGTCTCTGAAGCTCCCCCAGCAGGCGGGCACAGAGCTGCCCGCTGAAGGACAGCAGTGAGATGGACGGGGGAGGCCCAGTCCCCATCAGCGTGCGGGAGAATCACCTGAAAGAGCTCGCTGCCCTCCCCCCCCCCCCCCCCCAGCTTGTCCCATTAAGCCCCGTGGGAGCAAAGCCCTGTGAAACTAAAAAAAATCTTCAGAGAAAGTAACAGAAAATATTGGCAGCAAGAGGAAGCAGTTGGCAGATACCTCAAATGTAAATTTTAAGAACTGAATAAAATTTCTGAAGACTCAGGATATCAAATTATCCACTGAGGTGATCTGAGTATTGACTAAAGGTCAGACATGCTGAGCTTGGCTCAGGGACCTGGGTCACAGGATCTCAGCCCTCGCAGAGCCTATTAAAGGAGGTGGAAAATAATAAACTCAAAGAAGGGTTACTCCATGGATGGTGGCCTCGGGCCAGAGGCTGAAAGCCGTGGAGACTTTGAACTAAGTCCCAGGTATTCCCCAGTAGACTCTGAGCTCCCTGAGGCAGGACTCACGATTCACTCCCATCCCATTACTTAAACATAATGTTAAGTGAAAGAAGCAGACACAGGAGAGATGACTTCACTAATAGGAAGTCCAAGAAGTGACCTAAGTCAGGCTAGTGGCTCCTTTTGGGAAGGGGGTCTCTTGGGCAATGACAATGTTCTCTCCCCTGATCGGGGTGTGACTGCACGGATACATTCCTTTAGTGAAAATTCACTGAGCTGGACCTTCCTGATTTGTTTAGCATTCCGCAAATGCTAGTGTGAGGAGGAAAGGCCAGAGATGTAGGTATGGGCTACAGTCATTTACGAAATATTAAGTGAGCACTGAGTATGCGCGGGCTCTCGGCTGGTCACGCGGTAGAGATGACACAGTCTGTCAGCGTGGGAATGACACGCAGAGAGAGCTGGGCTGAGCTGTCAGTCACTCCAAGGATTCAGCCTCTGCACGGCCCTCCATGCGGCCACTCAGCACCGACCACCACGTGAGCGGCCGGGGAACCGTGTGGTGGCCCAGAGAGACAAGGAAGGCTGGTCAAGGGCAGGTAGAGAGAGGCTTATGGAGGAAACGGGACACAAGCTGAGCATGGAAGGGTAGGCGGTTCATGGGCACAAAGGTGCAGAGGAAGGGAGTCACACAGGGGATTACTAGCAAAGACCTGGAGCCGGATGAGACCACACTGCGGGGGGCGGGGGGGTGGTTAACAGAGCAGCCCGGCCCGGCACAGAGGCTGTCTGCCAGAGGGCAGCCCAGACTAGAAATGGCTCTGAATGCCAGGCACTGGGTTTGGGATTTGACCAAACCAGCATTTATTGATCAACTGCTATGAACTTGGCATTTAAGGTTACAGGATTCTGGCAGGGCACGGTGGGCTGAGAGTGGAAAGAAGTGTAGCGTGGCTGAAGGGCACGGGGTGGAGGCCCCCACACCCCTGCTGTAGCTACCAGGCTCCCCCTGAGCTAGGGGGACTCGCCAGGAAGGAAAGGAACCCATTCTGGTGACCCAGGGGACACTAGAGAGTAGGAGGCTCTGTACATAGGCAAGCATTTCTCCTTCTCCTTCTGCGTCACTTTACTCAATTCCTGAGGGTCCCTTAACTCCTGGGAAGAGAGAATCACAACTATGGGGGGGACAGCAACCAATTCCCGCCACAGTCCTGACATGGTTCCCTGTCCTGCAGAGCCGGCAGGCCTTGGAGGACACCTGGTTCAACCTCATTCCACTCTTCCAATTCGCCTGAGTCAGAGCTTCCTTCCTTCCGGGGGAAGGTTCCAGAAAAGTGCCCCAGTGAGAGAAGAGTTGGGAAAGTGGCTGAGGGCACAGTTAGAGGGAGGCTTGGTCCTGACCCCAACGACTTCTCCTTGCTCTCGTGCATCTGGGGAAAGGCTCAGGGTTGAGGCTGTCCCCCACAGCTACCCCAGCACCAGTGGGCAGAAACTGTCCCAGTTCTCCCCTCCCCCCATGGGCATCCTCCTCGCTTCCCGCTGAGGCTTCCTCACGTGTCTGTCGATTCCCTGAATGGTGGGAGACCCCCTTAAACATGAGTGTGCTGCATCTTATGGCTTCAACCCCTCATGGACCCTTCCTCTCCTCTCTGCCCCGCTCCCGTATTTCTTTTTCATTTGTAGGAGTAAGTTAGGTCTTTCCACCGTGATTCCTTCTTCTCTCTTACTCATGGGCACATCTGCTTTATTTTCTGAGGTAGAAGTATATCCCCAGTTAATATGGACAGAAATTAGATATTCACAGCCCCCAAGAGAAAATCGAAGAGAGATCTTCAAGCTGCAACTCTGTCTTTAAAAAAAGTACCTCCATTGATCTATCTGGAAGAAACACCGTGAAAGCTATTCTCGCCCTCGTCTCTCCTGGTAGGTCTTCCAGTTTCCAACACAGAGCACATCTGCCTCCGGTGGGAATGGGACATGATGTCGTCATGGGAGTGTGTGTGTGTGTGTGTAGCGCATATCATTTTTCCAGATGGAAATATCTATGATATACATGATGAGAGACAGTAAGAAAATGGGATATTTGAGGAATTTGCCTTCCATGCAACTTTAAATGTGCTGTGCAGTTAAGGGAGCCCAGAGCTGGGAGTGCCTGACTGCAGGGGGGGCGAGAGAAGGTCCCCTCCCCTGGGGGTGCAGGACAGCACATCACTCACCTCCTCCTTCTCTGGGCTGTTCCTAGATTCTACCTCCACCTGCAGGGAAATGGTTTCTCCAATACTCTTCCTCTTGGATAAGCGATCCTCGTCTGGGAAAGGAAAGCCGAGAAGCTAGAGTTCCCAGTGCTCAGAGCGAGCCAGGCTCCTCACACCTTTAGCACCATCTCCACCCCCCCCCCCCCCATCGCCCCCACCTTTGCCTGGCCCACAGCCCTCCGAAGGCTCAGGACACACGGAGGCTACAGCTGGTTTTTTGAAGGCTGCCGGCCTCCTCTGCCCACCTTAGGGTGGTGAGTTTTGCTTTTATGGCTAAGATCTTGAAATCATTGATAAGCACAAAGAAGCTGCTCATAACCAGAAAGCACATCTCAACTTGCACGAGTAGCCGTCACTTGGGGAGCATTTCCTAAAGCGCATTTACTCTGTGTGCGTCTCCCACCAGCCCTCTAAGGCAGGTGTCATTAATCCCTATTTTCTAGTCAAGGAAAATGAAACTCAGAGATGCCAGGAGACTGGTCTGAGGATTTCCAGGAAGTAAACGGCAGAGAACTTGCACGGCCCACGTGTGCTCTTTCGGGCTCCCGGGGGCCTCTCCCGTCCACAGGCCAGCCTGTCTCATGGGCCGCTTTCTCCCAAGGATCCAGCCCTGAGGAGAAGAGGTGGGGGGAACCAAGAGGCTCTCACCACAGATTTCCACCGCGTTTGTCCACTCCTGTGGGACATGCCAGGGGCACACAAGTCCCTGACACTCAGGCCCTGTCCTGGTGAGGAAGAGCCGAGGCAGGCTCGGAAGTGCTCCCACAGAGCGCCTACCTGTCAGCTGAGGGATGTAGGGCAGGCAGAGCCTGTCGGAATTGTAGCCGCTGCCCCCCAGGACTTCGCTGATCTTGCTCTGGCGGAAGAGGAACTCAATCACTACTCCGTCAAGATTCTGGGACAACCTGGAAGACACAGAAGGAAAGGGGCAACCAGAGGAATTTCCTAATGACTTTCTTTGTTATAAAAGGAACACTCATCCTACAAAATGACAGAGAAGCAGAAGGAAAAGAAAATCACCATGGTCTCACTTTCCAGAGACATCTTTACATTTTGTGCAGAATCCTGGGGTCACTGACATCTATGTGCGTGCACGCGCGCACACACACACACACACACACACACACATCACCGCACCCCCTGGATTCCTGTTCTGTGATCGATTTTATCTACCGATGGCACAGCGCGTATTTCGCATGAACTCTTCTTCCAAACCGCCGTGGTGGAAAGGCCATCGTTTATGAAGCTACCCCCTATTGTTGGACATTTTTTTTTTTCACAGTATTTTCCTTGAGTCCCTCTGAGGCTGACGTGACACAGCCTGCAGGCCAAGGATGCCACCTGGCTGGATCCAGCATCTGGCAGGAACGACTCCTCCCGGCTGCACGGCCCATGGGCTTGGTCAAAGCTCCCGGAGGTCACCTCACATACTCTACAGCACGATGCACCGACATGGCTCAAGGCGTGGATTATGGCCCCATGACGAAGGTCCCACTGACCCAGGACGTCTGGGCCGCAGGCAGGGTCCACTTGTGGCCCTTGAGCCCACACAGGCCTCAGCCCCTGGCTTCAGACTGCCCCCACCTTCTCACACAGCTGCCTGGGGTGTCCTGGACCACGTCCCAAGTGTGCTCCTCACCTGGGCCTCTCCACAAACACATCCTCAGGGAGCATGTACGGAGCCTCCTTCTTCCTGGTCTCTATCACCTGGAGTTGGGAGGAACCACATAAGGGCTGGGGTCGACAGGGGGGAGGAGCTCCGAGCAGGCAGACGATGGCTCTCCCCTCCCCTGCAGGCGGTTCCTTCCTCCCACAGACTCCTGGGCAGAGCACCCTGCGGCTGGGGGTGCTGGGCTTCTAAGGGAGAAACTCGGATCAACCCTCACAGCAGCCCGAGAAGCCCAGGCGGGCCGCTCAGGCCATCCCCAGTGACAGGAATGCATCAGGTGTCCTCCAAAGGCAGGGGACTTAGCACCCAGGAGACGGCAGCTTCTTGCTCCTGTGCCCTATTCCTATTTTCTATGTAAACATGGAAAAGAGAGTATAGATCACACCATCCCCCCAACCCAGGTGCATGAAAAACATCCTGATGGCCAGTCACAGGCGGAGTTCCCCTCAGTACCCTTGGCAGATTTTTGACAGGAAAAGTGAAAGTCCGCGAGACGGTGAGAGGTGGGAGGGTGGCATGCAAGTGCGGGCAGGAGTGAGCGAGCCAAGCTGCGGCTGTTGTCCGAACAGGATGTCTGGGCATATGGCCTTCCTGCGCCCCCTACTGGCCCATGCTGGGGGGCACAGTGACACGGCACCCTCCCCCTGTCCCCCAGCACCCCCAAGCCAGCTGAGACGCGAGGTTTCTCATTTTAGTTCATTTTGCTTATTTTAAAGTTAATCCTAGACATTATATCATTCCACCTATAAATACTTCAGTATGTTTTAAAATGTCTTTTGGGGACAACTGAGAACATTTGATTATAAACTGGGTATTAGATAATACCGAGGTATTGTTGATAACTTAATTAGGCATGTTAATAGCAGAATGATTATGTAGGTGTCCGTATTTTTCACACACAACACTGATACCCGTAGGGGTAAAATGATAGGATAGCTGAGATTTGCTTTGAAATAAGACAAAGGGAAAACGAGATAAAGCAAACGTGGGAAAACCTTCCTGTTTCATCTGCATGATGGATATACGGATGTTCATTGTTCTCCTCACACTGCTTTGGTGATATCTGAAAACTTTCATAATAAAAACTTTTTTTTAAAAAAAGGAGCGTTAGTCCCAAATGACAAGAGAGGCGTGTGTAGCCGGGCTTCTGGGAGCGGGGGTGGCGCAGGGGGGGGGGGGGGGGGGTGGGCAGGTCGCAGGGGAGCAAGGGGTTCAGGTTCCTGCCTGTGACCGGCCCCACCGTGCTATGTGGTGTCACGCAGCATGAAATGCTGCTTCTAGTAACTTCCCATTGTCCCTCACTGTTCCGTCAACCCTTCCTCAATGCCTAGACTAGGCACGGGGCTCGCGCGACGAAGGACAAGTTGTTCTGGGGAAACCCAGAGCCGAGGGCCTCCTGAGCGCTCAGGGCGGCGAGGACACCAACCTCATGGGTGTGCTGGCAGAAGGCAGGGACTGCTGTGAGCTGGCTGATGAGGTTCAGGTAGGCCGCGCCCAGAGCGTACAGGGCACAGCGGTTGTACACAGGCAGGTTCTCTTCATTGACCTGGGCCACGTCCTGTGGCAACAAAGAGAGGCTTTGGACTTTTCCAACTGACAAATTATATCGGTGCCCCGACCCCCGCCCAACCTCTCCTAACCTTCTGTAGAGAGGGCCCATCTCTTTAGACTAAGCCTTTTTCAGCATTTGTCCCATAACTTCCTGGGAGACAGAAGTCATCCTCGGGAAAGCGGAAGTGAATCATCCCGAGAACAATCCATGAGCTGGGAGCTCATAAGTGCTTGAGTAGAGGGGTGATGACCTCATTCTCCACTGTGCAGTTCCAGCTTTGGTGACCTTGACTGTCCAAACCCTCATCATTAATCCTACCTCTAGGATGCTGTGTCCTTGAATATAGGCCTTGAATGATTCTTGGGGGACAGGACTGGTTTGCTAAACTGGGTCCACATGTTAAGTTGAAAGAGTTGCGACAGTTACTAGGAATGGGGATACAGAGGAATCTCAAATTCTAGAGTGAAGACAATCATAGCTGCTGGGTTGGCCTTGCAAGATTTAGCACGGGTGGCCTAAGATTCTCCACCACCGAATTCCCAGGTTTTCCATCATTCCTGCTCCTAGGTAGGATCTGAAGCCACCTAGCTTCAGGACCCTGGAGACACCGGTCTTTTGAGGTCTGAAGGACCCACCCCAATGCCCAGCATCCTTGAGAGTACACTTCCACCCAGAAGGACTCTGGAAGTCTGAAGCCCTATCTAGTGAACACTGGCTTTCTAAGAGCCATGACAGAGCCTTGTTGAATCTCCAGGTCCCCACGCGTGGGAATACGTAACTTTTCATATGGGAATATGTAGTTTTCATAAGTGCTTGGGGTAATTCTGAGGCACAGCCAGGCTTGGGAACCAGACGATCTACAGACAAAGTGTGTTTTGGGATCACTCAGGGTTTATGAGCACCCTCTTGGTATTCCTTGGAGTCATACTAGGGACTAAAGGGTGTTTTTGAAAGATCCTGTTTCCTGGGTCTCCTTTGGCCTGAGGATGGGCTACAGCCATGAATGAAGCATTCTTGGGTGGTTCCCCAAACAGAACCATGGCTTGTGGTCCCTGGAGGAACGGGGAGCCAAGGGTGCCGCATTCCCGGGCTCTGAGACAGCTGCTGAGCAGCCACTCGTCGGTGGTCTCGCTAGTGCCCGGCGCACCTGCTCCCCTGCCCCGATCCCACCCCCACGTGCTGCCCACACCCAGCCCCACCTGAACGGCCAGCACCAGGCGGATGAGGTCCACCACCACCTCCTCATTGGCCAGCTCGATGCTGACGAGAGCCAGCAAGCTGTAGAGCGCCTCGTAGTGCCTCTGTATGTTCGTCTCCTCCTTACAGCTCAGGTAGATGTGTCTGTAGAGCTGCTGGGAGTGCTGGGCATGGGGGAAGGGGGGCAAGGCCGCGGGGGGGGGTGGAGGCGGGAGGGGCAAGGAGAACGGGAGAAAGACCACTCTGCGGGTGGCGCAGCAGCTGTGTGTACCCCCCTCCACCCTCAGGGAGAGGGAGCCCTCTCTCTCTCTCTCTTTTTTAAGTTTTATTTATTTAAGTAATCTCTACACCCAACGTGGAGCTCAAACTCATGACCCCGAGATCCTGAGTCACACGCTGATCCCACTGAGCCAGCCGGGCACCCCAGGGAGAGGATGCCTTTAAAGCAGACCCCAGTGGAAGCAAACGTGCAGGACACGTTTAGAGAAGGGTGGACGCAGTGAAACCAGCAACAGAAGCTGCTGCCCAAACCCAGCTGGGTTTGGGAGAACACAGCCCGTAGCCCAGCCCGGGCCGGGCTCACCAGCAGTGCTCCTGACTCTGGCCTCGGTGTTGAGTGTGACCCTGGGGGCTTGGCCCCACCACCCCCGAGGGGTTGGCTGGTCATCCTGACTAAGCGTGCTCAAAGAGGGAGAGAGCAGGCCTGGGCACAGGGGTCAGCCCTGACTGGGGGGCTGGGACGTGGGGGTCCACAGAGCCTGGCCCACCTGGGGTTCGCTGGGGCTTAAGGTCACACTGGCTAACCTTCTTCATGAAGACGGTGTCCTGTCGGGAGCACTTGTCCACTTTCAGCTTCAGGACAGAGATGTCACTGAGGGTACTGGGAAGGGACACGAGGGGCCACCTTAGCCCTGTGCAAGGCCAGTCAGAGCCCAGGCGGTGTCACTGGGCTTTATCCCAACATTGTTAGTTGGGTCCCAGCCTCCCACCCCCTGCACTGGTTCTTAGCCCAATCTCCACTTTCCTCAAGCTCTCAACTGCTCTGTCCTGCCCAATTTTTCTTGTCCCTTTTTCTTAAATACTGATCCAGATTATTCTCTTCCTCCCTTCCCCTTCCCCCCAGTCTTTACTGACAAACCTGCAGCCCCCTCCTTCCTCCCCACCCGCTAACTCCCTTTAGTACCTGCTCTTCATCTCCCCCATCTCCAATCCACCCCCTGGCTCCCTGGGAAAAGCACCCTTCCATCTCTCCTGCCCCCGCAGGACCCCAGGGTCAATGTCCATGATCAGCTCCTGGTAGTTCCCACTGAATAATGGGAATTGTCCTCTCACCTGGGTGTGAGACCTACCGGCAGTCTTCTCCCCCTTCACATACCAACTGGAGGGGAGACCCCAAGTTCACCTGATGGTAGAGAACTTGTGGCGGTTGCCATGACGATCGATGAAACTGATGAGAATCTCTAGAACGAAGAGGCGGATCTCTGCATCCTCCATGAGAGCGGTGGAGAGAAGGCGGTCCAGGAAGTTGCTGGGCAGGGCTGACATCATGTTGTTGCACTGGAAACCTGTGGATACCTGTGAGGGAGCCCAGCATGGCCGAGCTTAGGAAGGCTGGTGCTCTCAGTGCGGTGAGGAGATGGACAGCCGCCGGCGGACCTGGGGTCTAACGCACCCAACCTCTCTCAACATCTCCCAACCCAGCTCCCTTGTCCTCCACCCGAGGTCCTGGACACCTGAGGCAACTTTTCTGAACACGCCAACAACCACCTGGACAAGTTTTAGGTTGTTAAAAGCAAGCAAGGGGTAAGCACTAGAGGGTAGGAGGAGCCAGGGAGCCTCTGAACCTAACGTTCGGGCCGTCAGGGCCCAGCTGATGAACACTCACCACGAACACAACGCTGCATTAAGGGCACGGACAGTCACACAGAGATGGAGGGACAGTGCAAGAGCTTACGGCTGGGCTGAGGAGCCACAACGCACGCACATGCAACACCCGTTTCGTGACATCTCTTCTAGGTGCTCATACTGGGGGTCTTCGGATTAAAGCCAGTGGGCGTCAGTAGACACAGCATCCACGATGTTGTTAAAGCATACAGAAGCAGCAAAACAACCCCAAAGTTTATAGCAGCAATGTCCACAATAGCCAAACTATGGAAAGAGCCCAGATGTCCATCGACAGGTGAATGGATAAAGAAGATGTCATATATACATACTATGGAATATTACTCAGCCACCAAAAAAATCTTGCCATTTGCAATGACGTGGTGGAACTAGAGGGTATTATGCTAAGCAAAATGAGTTAATCAGAGAAAGACCATTATCATACGATCTCACTCATATGTGGAATTTAAGAAACAAAACAGAAAATCACAGGGGAAGAGAGGGAAAAATAAAACAAGGTGAAATGAGAGAGGGAGACAAACCATAAGAGACTCTTAATCACAGGAAACAAACTGAGGGTTGCTGGAGGGGAGTGGGGTGGGAGGATGGGGTAACAGGGTGATGGACATTAAGGAGGGCATGTGATGTAATGAGCACTGGGTGTTATATAAGACTGATGAATCACTGAACTCTACCTCTGAAACTAATAATATACTATATGTTAATTAATTGAATTTAAATAAAAAAACAAAAAAACAAAAGCAGCAAAATAATATTAAGTCCATATTGCAAAACAATGCCTTTGATGATTCAGCAAGCCCTAGGGGATCTAGCAAAGCCTGGTGGCATCAATAGTAAACATCAGCTGAAGGGGAATGTGAGCGCACCCCAAACTGTCACCTTGATAAGGAGCTGGGTACAGTGAGGGTAAACTCAGCAGAAATGGCAGGAGTACACAGACCAAGGAGGTCACCAAATGTGGGCAGTACCAGCATGAAAAGCCTTTATAAAAACACAGTGACATGAACGGCGTGGGCTCGGGAGAGGGGAGGCAAGGCGTGAATGGGAGTAAGTGGGGTGTGCAGATCAGCATGGCTGGAACAGAGACTGGGGCTGAGGGCTGGGATGGGGAGTCAGGGAGGGGAAGGGGCCTGGGGATCTCCCACCGTTAGTCTGAGAAGTTTGAAATCTGGAGGCACATCCATTGTACACTGACACCTACTATTTGAAAAGGAGCAACATGTGGGGAGCAGCATTTCTAGAAAATTCTTCTTGTGGTTGTATGTATGATTGGTGAGGACAGATGACAATAAGGGCAACCATGAGGGGAATCTAGTTGTGAGATGTCCAGAGCTTAGGCAGGGCTGTGCGTAAGAATCCCTGGGGAGCCTGTTACAAATAGATTCCAGGACCCCACTCAGACCCATGGCTCCAAATTTCTAGGGAGTCCGTATAGATTTTAACAAGGTGGTCATGAGATGGCATTTGAGGATAATGAATCTGGACTCCAGTGATGGCTGCAAAGATGGAAAGAAGAGGAATGTAAAACACCAATGAAGGGAGAGATAGAGGCTGGGGGACTGAGGTGGGCACAAGTGCTGAGGGGGAAACAGGTGGAAGGGACCTAGGGAGGTACTTGGAAGGGGAAAAAAAAGCAGGAACCAAAGATGCCATCCCAATTCAGAGATAATGTTTGAGTGACAAGGCTATCAGTAGCTGATAAGGAACCTTTGTGAAAATTAGGAACAGTGTCCTGCCTGCTCTGGGTGATCCAGCTCTGTGGATGCTCAGACTGCTAGTGAGTTTAACACAGGGTGGATTTCAGCCCCCTAGTCACCCTTCAGCTGGGGCTATTTGTGCAGTGTGCAACCTGCACAACTGTATGTGGTAGCCTTCTCTTGGTCCCTTGGAAGAAGCTGCCTCCTGTAGAGGCAGAGCAGGACTGGGGACAGGAGAGGCTCACCTGAAGGAGGGATTTCAGCAGCATAATCTGGGTCAGCCGGTTCCTGTTCTCTCTGTAGACCAGAGACACAAATACTCACCAGGATGGTGATGTAGGCAGAGACCCCATGCTTGCCTGCCCTGTTCCCCTTGTGATTAGATTCTTCATGAGGCTTGTTACCCAGGGCAGTTGACTTCCAGAGCCAGGAAGCAGACCAGAGAATTAATGGCTTGCCCCAAAGGTGGGTGGTAGTTATTGGTGGGGCACCCTGAGGAATTGTTGTGGGATCCAAGGCCCCCACTAAAGGCTGCTGAGGGACTTGAGAGTAGAAGAAAAGTGAGGGCAGGACCAGGGAAATTAAAGTGGAGAAATGAGTCCTCGAGAAAACACGGGAAGGGAAGCTGGGGTGGAATTTTGGCCGATAGAGGAAAAAGGGGAGCAGGGCTGGTAGGCTTACCCGGTCTTGCCTGTCTCCATGGGATGATGCAGGGAAGGCAGTGGGACCTTGCTCATGATGAAGAGGATCACCTCGGAGCGCTGATAAGTGGGCAACGTGCTGGCAAAGGAGCCTGCAGGAAAGAGATGGGGGACAGGGGTGGCCCAGGTGAGGCTGCCAGCTGCCAGGGGCTCCGCTAGGCCTCGCAACTGAGCAAACTGCTGCCCAGAGTGCGGGCTGCGTCTCTAGGGAGACAATTAAGACGCAGAGGGAAAACCTAGACGACGCCAGAGGCCTCCTCCCGCTCCGGTGGCTTCACTTGGCATCCCGCAGGCTGGGGTTAGCACGTCTGGGAAGGAGAGGGGAACGCCAGTGGTGCTAAGCCAGGAAGGCTCTGAAGTGAAGAGCTCTGCAAGCTGGAGAGGTGGCGGTCCGGTTCCCCCCGTCCGCATCCAGGTGCGCATCCACGGCCTTTTCTCCCTTTCCTCCCTCCTGCCTCTCCTCTTCCTCGCTCCACCCCCCCCCCCCGCCCCCATCGCTCCAGCGTGGAAGCATCAGACAGGCCTGATGGGGGCTGGGGTGCGGAAGGAGTTCAACGCTCTCAGCCTCTGAGCCGACGTCCAGCCTGAGCAACACACGGACGTCGTTCTGCGCTCTCCGTCAGGCCCGACCCAGGCCAGTCCGAGAGCTGTGCGCGCCGTGGACTGACTCCATTTGCTCCAACGTCCGCGAGTCACACAGTCCGAGCGGGTGACCTTACAGCGCCCGGGCGCTGGTGGAGGTCGCCCCCTGCCCCACCCAACCCGGACGGACCCGGCTGCGCCCGGCCCCGCCCCACCACCGGGCCCCGCCCATCCAGGCCCCGCCCCGGGTCCCACCTATGGTCTTGATGACAGCCTCCTGGAACATGCGCTCTTCGTGCTCCTTGATGATCTTGGTGCCCAGGCTGATGGCCCCGTCGTAGCTCCCGGTCAGGGCGTAGTCGATGCTGAGCCGCAGCTGCCTCAGCAGAGTGTTGAACATCTCCAGCACCGTGGGCCCTGAGCGCAGCGGGGGTGGGGTGTGGGGAGGGGGGGACACCCGAAATCCAGGCCTGACACCCCCCCCATTCTCCCCTGTCTTGCATTCCAGCCAGGGGCTTCCTCTGCCCCCTCCCTGCGCTCCTTTGCCCTTTTCTGGCAGGGGAGGCAACCTCCCGCCGAGGGCAGGGCTTTGTCCCCGGAGGCTTCCGGGCCCGCACGCTGTCACTCAGGGCCCCCTTACCGACAGAGCCGGTGGCGGCAATGACCGCAGCTTCGGACAGGACCTCCACGATGCCCGCGCGCACCGTGGCCGCGCTGCGGCTGTGCGCGTCCAGGTGGCTCAGGAGCTGCTGGATAACCAGGTGGGAGTGCTGCGGCTGGGGGGAGGAAGACGTGCTGGCCCCAAACAGCACCCCCCACGGCCTCTGCGCCGGGGCCGCCCTCCGCTGGGACCCAAAGGCCGGCGTGGACCAGAGTGAGGTCCTGAGGCCGGGGGCCACGGAGGTGGTGCCCACGTACCCCGGTTCCTGCTCCTTAGTCCCTCCCCCTTGGTCCCACGCGAGCAGAGCCCCATCCCAGGGACGACCTCGATTTCCAGAGCTGCCCTGGGCCCTTCCACCTCCAATGGGGTCAAAAGTCAATTTTGAAAATACTGTCTTTCTTTTCATTGTTCCTGGGTCCCACGTCATACTGATAAGGGCCACAACAGGCCACCGGGTTTAGTCCAGTAGCCCGATTACACTGGGACAGTACAGACATCCGGAGGAAGTGCTTAGTAAGCAACGTCCCGAGGCTGTGGCAGCCGAGTGTGGTCTGTGGGCTCGTGTTTTGCATGAGTTTTTCATTTACTTTCTCTAAGGATTCTTTTTAATTGTATTTTATAAAGTATTGATCTGTGCTGTACCCGAAATAACACTAAAACCTGCCCTTCCTCACAGCTAGATGAAGCAGCACGTCGGGACACCTGGGGGCTTGGGGGAAGTCACAGAGGACGGCCGGCTTTCTCCTTTAGCGCACCGGCCTGCTCCCAGAGGTGCCCTCGGCCCGGGGCACAAGCTGCACCGGGAGCCGCCGTACCTGAATTGAGTACATGATGATTTTAAAGCAACGGATGGCGAACACCTTGGGTTCCCAAAGAGAATGGTTATCCAGGTGGCTGTGAGGGAGAAAACACGGGGGGATGGCTAGGAAAGGCAAAGTGATGGTAGGGAGGAGAGACAAGCTTGCGGGGAGAGGGACCTGCCGAGAGACCTAGCCCCTGGCAGAGCTCCCTGGTGGGGAAGGGCTTCCAGGTGGCAGTGAGGGAAGGGGATGAGGGACCCCGGGGCAGTCCCGGTGTGGGAGCTGGAGGGAAGCCAAGAACAGAGGTCCGCAGCTGTGGACTCAGGAGTGAAGCCGGGCACCTTCCTCCAGTTCCCGGGAAACTCCTACCAGCACCTGTCCCCAACACCGCGCTCGGCCACTGTGTGGTAACTTCCGCTGTCACACGGGCACACACGAGGGACCGTCTTGCACACAGCACTGCCACCATAACACCTCTTTCCCCTCTCCGTGAGTCAGCAAGATGCCAGGACCTGAAACAGTTCTCTGAGGGCTGGGGCGCGGCGGGGGGGGGGGACTCACATGAGAACAGGCTTGATGGCATTCTTGATGTTGCCGAAGGCGGCCCGGCCCAGCAGTTCCCGAAGGCACCTCTCGGCCAGCTCTGCTGGGTTCTCTTTCTCCTTCTCCGGTGCTTGGAGGGGCGAGGGAGAGCGGCTGTGGAAACAAGCAGCGCGTGGGTGGGCAAGGGATGGCCAGCAAAGCAGGAGTCAGTCTTTGTGCAGAAAAAATTCTTTTTTTCTTTTTTTTAAAATATTTTATTTATTTATTAGAGAGAGAGAGCGGGCATAAGCAGGGGGAGTGGGAGAGGGAGAAGCAGACTCCCCACTGAGCAGGGGTCGGGGCTCGATCCCAGGACCGTGGGATCATGACCTGAGCCAAAGGCAGGCGCTTAACGGACTGAACCACCCAGGCGCCCCGGCAGCCCGTGTTTCTGCACTGCATCCTTGCAAGTGGTGCGCCACGACAGGCAGGAATTCGGTGTGGGCTGCACGAGATAATGTGGGAGGTATCGTGGCTGTCAGAGATGAAACAGGGTAAAGGAGTCCAGGGTGGAGGAAGATCATGGGAGAAGGGTTCAAATTCTCTTTCCGGAAATCCTCGAGGACACGTGCCCCCGCGGGAAGGACAGATAGCCTGCACATCATGGGCCTGGGGAGGCACAGACCAGAGTGTCTCCTTGCCCCAAAGCCTGGGAAGGAAAAAGATGGGGTGTGAAGAGAGGGAGGCAGAGTAATAGAGAAAACAAAAGAAAGTGGGAGAGAGAAGGAGGGAGAGGAAAAAGAAAGCCATGGCGGTTGGCTCAGGTGTGACTCAGTAGTACCTAAGTCACAGGGGCTGGGCCCGGATCTGGACAGAGGAAGGAACCTCAGCTGTCCGGGGGCTGAGACCACCAGAGACCACAGGCGAAGCTGGTCAGGGAGGTGCAGTTCCAGGAACAGCCACCAGAGGGAACACTTATTTCCCATGCTTGTCCCCAGCTCCACAGGCTCAAAGGAGTCAGAGGGAGGGGGGAACCTGCTATTCTCTCACCCAGCGCCATGCACAGCCCAGATGGACAGCAACGTGAGTCTTTCCCTGCATCCCGTTTTACAGATGGGAAGAGCGAGGGGCAGGGATAGACTGAATCCCCTGTCTGAGGGCTCCCGATTAAAACCCACTATCTGCAACTTGGGTCCAGGGGCTGCTGGCTGGTCAAGCAGGTTTTAAGGACCTGAAATACCATTAGGAAGTGAGGGAGGAAGGAAAGTCCTCAGTTAACTGGAGCCATGAAAGGCGCTTTAAAACCTCCCTGGCCTGCTGCTTTCAGAGAGACAAAGGTAACCCGACTCTTGGTTCTTTGTGTTCTTACCAGCGCACGCTTACCCCCAGGGAGCCCAGCGCAGTTACTGCCCTTCCTTCATGAACGCAGACCTTAGGGGGAGCAGGCTGGCAGAAGGCCAGACCCAAGGCTCCTAGGGAGCTGGAGTTGGACTCATTGCCGAACAAGCCACAAACACCAAGATCCCTGGCCTTTTGGTTAGGCTTTACCAGCCAGCCCAAACCCTGTGGTTCCCAAGCAGATGGCAAAGGCAGCCTGGGAGGGTGGTCCATGGCCCGAGCTCCAGCCTCGCCTGCTTCCCAAGCTCCTGCTTACCTCTCTGCCTCCTCTATGTGCTGCAGATTGAAAAGCAGCGACGGGACAATTTTGTCCATGTGCTGTGGGTCCCAGATATTGGCTTGCAATTCATCGTTCACCGTCTTCCTCACCACCCCTTGCAGACCTTTGATGCCTGACATTCTGATTCTGGAAGAAAAAGGGCAACAATGGAGCCATGAAATCCTCCGGCCCTGAGGAGCCCAGCTTCTGTGGCAAGGGGAGGAGCACGGTGTGGGGACTGGGGATGCATTCGTCCATCCAAAGGCAGAAGGGAGCCCACCTTCTATCCTTCATGTGACTCAGCCTCCTGGCCAGCTGGCTTCCTGTGCGGGTGGACGTGAGCCCAGGAAGCCACGACCTCTGGCCTATCCTGGAGATTGCCACACTGCCCTTGCCTGGTACCACACGGGCTTCATCCCTATGCTGCCAGTTGCCCCAGGCTCCTCCTCTTTAGTACCCCGCTGGGTTTATTCCAGCTTGAGCCCAAGATATAAGGGCTCAAAGTACTGCCAAGAACTGATGAAGCAGAATCCAGGGCTATGAGCAAGTTACAGCGGGGAGGGGAGGGGGGATCTGGAAGGAGAGACACAGAGCTGCCAGACTCTGGGCACAGAGAGGTCTCAGCTGGGGCTAAGCTGGCTGAGAAACCAGGAAATCAAGTAACAGCACAGAGGAGGCCCCTTTCACCGCCCCCCCCACCCCACCCCGCCCCACTGTGCTGACCCAGGGTCCCTGCGGGAGGGGCCTCTTTATTGGCTGTGTAGTTCAGCCCCAAGTCTCTTTTTTTCTTTTTGTAATCAAACTTTTTTCTTTTTTTAAAAATATTTTATTTATTTATTTGACAGAAAGAGAGAGAGAGAGAGCAAGAGAGGGGACACAAGCAGGGGGAGTGGGAGAGGGAGAAGCAGGCTTCCTGAGGAGCAGGGAGCCCGATGTAGGGCTCGATCCCAGGACCCTGGGACCATGACCTGTGCTGAAGGCAGACGCTTAACGACTGAGCCACCCAGGCGCCCCTCAAACTTTTTTTCTGATTATAAAATAATACATGCCAATTATAGAAAAGTATAAAGAAGATTTACCCCTACGATCACCATTCAAAGGGACCCATTACTGGCATTTTGGTGTCTTTCCTTTCTTCTGTGCATAAGACATAGAATTAAGAACTTGTTCTGGCTTTTTCTCCCCATAACATTCTATCATAAGCATTTTCCTCTATCATTAAGTCTTCATAAACATGCATGATGTACCGTCATAAGAACTTTCTCAACTAGTCCCCTATTGGCCATTTAGGTTCTAAACTTTTTGCCACTGTAATAATGCTGAGATGGACATTACCAGATAAAATACTTTATAACATTTCAAATCATGGCCATGAGGGGAATTAATGAATCACAAGGTAAATTATTTATATAAAATAATAAATAAATCTTTAAAAAAAAACAGGTGAGAAATGCAAGGCTCCCAGCACTGCCCCGTGCTCTGCCCACCCCCGGGCACACACTGCAGGAGAACGCCATCCCCCATCCTCACCGAGCTGCCCCAGCACCGGGGGCCTCACTGTCAACATCTGTTCTAATCTATGCCTCAGAAAAGTCCTCACATCTTGTAGCTATTTCAGATTCTTTTAATGATTATTGGAGTTGAGCCAATCTGAACGTTTAGTTGCCCTTTGTATTTTCAGCTTTAGTTTTAAGTGCGGCTACCGGGGTGCTCCCCTGGGCCTTACCTGATGACCATAACTGTCCTGAGAGCAGGAAGCCCTGGCGCAGGACCAATGAGGTCGGGACAAGGGGCAAGGATTCCTCGGGGAGCCCTCACTTGCTCTGATCCCGCCCCCTGGTCAAAACCCTGAGCCAGAGGCTATGCAGACTTAAGAGCGAAGTAACTGGAATATTATCCCACTCACTATTCTTACTCTTGGTTCTGAGTTACAAGGTACTTCCTAATGCACAAAAAAATACATCCCAAACACGCTGGACACCTATGTCCTGCCCAAGAGAGCCTGGCTGGCAAGAAATCAGCCCTGATGGATGGGCCATTTCCTCCCCAGGGGTTCCTTATGTGTGAATGTGAATTAATTCAGTCTCCTCAGAATGCCTTCCACATAATACACATTTTATTCCACGACACCTGAAGCTGACTGACCCTTTCAAAATAAATGCCAAAAGACCAGGCCTGCAGAGAGGCCTGCTTCTCTTATGGCTCCTTGTCATGGGCTCAGTGGAGGCCTACCCAAGAGCAAGGGGTCTGGGGAGTGTCTGAACCCAAGGGGACCACACACACACACACACACACACACACGCACCAGCATGCTCTTATTTACAAGACCCAAGGGTTGTTCTTGGAAAGGGGCTCTGGGCTCTGCTGAGGCTGTGAATGAACAGGGGGATCTCAGGGAAAAGGGGTGCAGGGAGGCTGTGGAAGAGAGAGACAGAAAGAAAAAGGATGACTGATGCCAGAAACACCTGTCACCCTGGCAGGACTTCCTTTCAGGGTTGGCAAGTACTGTCTGTGGGTGCTAATGGCCCTGCCCAGTTGCCAGGAGCAAACGTCAGCCACCCGCCTCCCCATGTGCTGCACTTCCCAGTGTCACAACACAGGGCTGCCGGTGTCTGCTTCTCTGCCTTCCTCTCCACCGTGTACTGTGTGTGTGTGTGTGACTGTGCACGTGCTATTGCGTATGTGGGGTGTGTGTGTGTGTGACTGTGCACGTGCTATTGTGTATGTGGGGTGTGTGTGTGTGATTGTGCGCGTGCTATTGTGTATGTGGTGGGTGTGTGTGTGTGATTGTGCACGTGCTATTGTGTATGTGGGGGGTGTGTGTGTGATTGTGCACGTGCTATTGCGTATGTGGGGTGTGTGTGTGTGATTGTGCACGTGCTATTGTGTATGTGGGGGGTGTGTGTGTGTGTGATTGTGCACGTGCTATTGCGTATGTGGTGTGTGTGTGTGATTGAGCACGTGCACAATCACACACACAC